>NW_025063240.1:11720000-12929375 GCF_018153295.1 Drosophila grimshawi | reverse complement strand
TTGCTCGCAAAAACATATTAATCTCCGTCTGAGCATCCATATTCATCCAATTTAGCTCGACCATTAAGAGTTTCTTCTGGAAATTCGTGCGCACATTCACCGATGCGTAATGGGCTTGATCGCAGATGTAGAAGAGTAATCCAATGTTCCATAGTGCCGTTATGGTTAGGCCAATATCCTTGATGCCGAATCCCTCCGACAGTTGCGACATCAGTCCATAAATTGACAGTGTAATGATAAAAAACAGATAGAGACTCATGAAAACAAAAGTATAACACAAAGCATTCCCAGTGTCGCGAGTCAGTTTGCTCAGACGTAGCCACAGGACACGATAATCGGCCACCATGGCAGCGGGACCAATGTGCTTGAGAGCCTTCTGAAATCGTTCGGCCAGAAGATAAGCAGTTGTGCTAATTGCCTCACAGATTATAAACCACCATGCTCCGAGCATCGCTGTCAAATTGTCCAGTATGCAGTAGGGCACCACTTGATTCAGATTCAAATCCGACATGGTCATATGAATGATGACCACCGATAGCACAGAGATAATCGGCAAACCGATGGCAATGTAGATCGCTTTCTGGCGCAGATTTAGCGGCAAACTGTGCCCCGAAATTTGATAGTAGAGCACTTCGAAGTCATCCCAGTCATTGAACAGACGCGCTATCTTCCTTGCCTCCCACCAGAGAATGGGAATGACCATAACTGGAAGGATGTTGACCAGAAACAAGTAGGCAATGACTGCCTCCTCGAAGGGGCCGCTGAGAGAGCGGACAATATGAATACGATTTTTAGCCACATAGCCCACATAGCACTGGATGATTTATGAGAATGATTAACCAAATATTTCTCTATTCTGGAAAAAAAAAAAGAAAATCACTTACCGCCAGCAGAGTGAAGAAAATAACCGAGTAGAGAAAAGGAGCCGTATTTAAAGCGAATTTGGCCCGGGATGGGCCACTTCGCACTATGGGCAGGACACCAATGATCCGCAGAAACCAATTCACAGGTGCAATATTGCGATAGAAAACACTCTGAAAACAACAACACCTATATTACTTATATTTCCATTAAACAGAACTGACTTCACTTACGGGCGTAAAAGTGCCGAGACTTTGCGAGTCCACTGTGGTCACGGAGCTGCGTTTCCTATCATTGGATGGTTTCTGATAGCCACTGTCCAAGCGTTCGGCAAGTCCAATCGAATATTTCCGCACACCTTGGAGATAGGCCTGTGCATTGCTGCTGTTTATGGGATTGGCATTCAGAAATACCGTGTCCGGCTTTTTGCGTCTATAATAGCTGGCCATTGTTAATGAACTGTGAGTGTTTTCTAGTCCTTAGTCTCAGACATTGCCTTGGTCTCAGACATTGCCATTAAAAATGCATTTAACCTCGCCCTTTATTTGCTTCTTGGTTGTTTGCATTGCAAGAACAACGTAAGTTTCCTGTTGATTTCGTTTGTTTGTCTTCTGCATACATTAACCTTAACCGTGTGTCCCAAATTTCAAATTGGTGTCAAAGGCGCGCTATTGCCCGAACCTTCACAATATTGCTATCAAAGCTATCGCTATTGATAATGTTATCGACAAGAAGTGCGATTTGTGTATGTGATTACCCAAGCATCGATACTTTAGATTTTTGTGCCAGGCGCCGATATCAAGCTACCCAATCTTATACCGATATGTTAATATTTGCACATCACTAAGTTTCTAGATTTTGCCATAAAGCATAAGAAAAATTTTACTTTATCAAGATGGTCGATTATAGCAAATGGAAAAACATTGAGGTGAATAAATATAAATATATGTCTATAACAAATTCAATTATCGTAGTATCATTTGCAGATTTCGGACGATGAGGACGACACACATCCAAACATTGACAAGGCTTCGCTGTTCCGGTGGCGACACCAGGCTCGAGTTGAACGCATGGCCGAATATGATAAGGAGAAGGAGGACCTGAAGCGAAAGCGACAAAGCTACCAGGCTCGCCTCATGGATGTCAAGGAGCGTATCAGCAAAAAAGATGGCGATGAAGCGGCACTTAAGGTACATTAGGGCGTCAACCGATAAGATCTTAAAAAAGTGATTCATAGATTTCACGCATTTCAGATTGAACTGACTAAAATCGAAAATGATGGCAAAGAACTCGATCGATTGGAAAATGATATTAAGAAGAAGGAGAAGAAGACACCGTGGAATGTGGACACAATAAGCAAGCCGGGCTTCGAAAAGACCGTAATTAACAAGAAGGTGCCGCGCCAACCGGAGGAGAATCTAACCGAAGAGGAGCGTGGACAGCTCATGAAAGAGTTTGTCAAAGCGAACGAGACTCTGTGCAAGCAGTATGGCATGATGCGTAAATATGATGACTCCAAGCGTTTTCTACAGGATCACCCGGAGCTGGTGGGCGAGAATACGGCCAATTATTTGGTCATATGGTCGATCAATTTGCAAATGGAAGAAAAGCACGAACTGATGGCTCACGTGGCACATCAATGCATCTGCATGCAGTACATCCTGGAGCTGGCCAAGCAGCTAGATGTGGATCCACGCTCCTGCGTCAGTTCATTCTTCACGAAAATTCAGCAATGCGGACCAGAGTATCGTCAGCAATTCGAGAGCGAAATCGAGGCGTTCAAAGGACGCATTGAGAAGCGGGCACAGGAGAAGTTAGACGAGGCCATCGCACAAGCGGAGGCTGAGGAGCGGGAAGCTCGTATGGGTCCGGGTGGCTTAGATCCCGCCGATGTCTTTGAATCCCTGCCTGATGTGAGTGAAATTGTAGTTACATTGAAACGTGTATGAAACTAAGATGTGTATTTTGGTACAGGAACTAAAATCTTGCTTCGAGTCGCGCGATATTGAGCTGTTGCAGAAGACAATTGCCACGATGCCGGTGGATCAGGCCAAGTATCACATGAAACGATGCGTAGACTCGGGTCTCTGGGTGCCAAATGCCGCCGATGTCGATCTCTGCACTGATGAGCCCGAGGATAAGAGCGATGATAAAGAGAAGTCTGATTCATCAGCATCGCCAGATAAATCCAGCGAAGTCAATGCGTCAAAGAAGAAGGAGAAAGAGGAGCCGGAGAAGGAGAAGGAACCCATTTATGCTGGCGTTAGCACCGAGGACGTTGACTGATCGATCCTCCATGATTGATTGCATGTTATACTTTTACGCAATAAGATTTAACTTACAGTCTGCATCCATTTAGTTTGTTGAGTGGTACATTAGCAGATTCATCCAAGCATTTTGAATCACCTTTAAGTGTTGTATATATAATTTGAGTAAACTCAACCCCCATTTAAATTCATAGTATTTAGTAAGCTGCTCGGGAACATTCTAAATAAATATCAAGCAAATCACGTGCACTTACTCTGCTAATCGAAAATTGTTTATATTTGGTTTATATATTTTACTTGTAAACACAATGAATCGCCCCGAATTGGACTACTATGCTGTGCTAGACATGCCACGCACTGCCACCAAGGAGCAACTCTCGCTAGCCTATCGTCGGCTCGCAGTGCGTCTCTGTCCGCATCGGGATCGGAGATATGAGCAGGACTTTGTGCCACTCGCCCAGGAGGGCAAACTGACGCATTTGTCGCCCATGGGTGAGGCGAAACAGTGGGCGTACATAAATATGGCATTCGATGTGCTGGGCAATGAACTCTACCGCGCCATCTACGATCGCTACGGGGAGGCGGGACTCTTTGAGGGTGTCATACTGCCAAATGGTTACTTTCCGCCCTATCAATATCATGGCGATCACATGAGGGTCTACGAGCAAGTCTTCTCCAGCTACTCGCCGTATGCGAATGTCATTGATGCCGTCACCAATCCGCCCAGTTTGTATGCGACCAGGGAGCATGGGATTGGTGTGCGCCACAAAGATGCCAGCACGGAGCGCATTATTCACTTGTCGCTGGAGGAGGTACGCACGGGTTGTGTGAAGCTGATGCATGTCTGGCGTCAGGAGATTGTCGATGCGAAGGAGTCGCGCCTAGAGAAGCGCAAGCACACACTCAAGCTGATCATACAGCCAGGAACCACGGCCGGCACACGCTATTGCTTCAAGGAGGAGGGAGATCGTTATCCCACCACCATTCCGGGTGACATAATTTTCATTGTCGCCGACAAGCCGCATCCTCAGTTCGAGCGACGCAATATGCACGATTTGGTCTATCGTTATAATATCAGCATCTGTCAGGCTTTGACCGGTTTCATCTTCTATGTGCACACCTTAGACAAGCGTCAGCTGAAGATTGTCATTACGGATGTGGTGCAGCCGGGCTACCAAAAGATTTTGCCCCTCGAAGGATTGCCCAAGTGCCGCAATTTAGATGCAGTGGCTGCCCTCAAGCCAGCCAAAAAGAAATTCGATGAGTTTGGCGATCTAATTATTGAGTTTAATTGTAAAATGGATTACCCAAAGAAAACCAAGGATTGCATTTCATTGACTAATCAAGTTTTATTTACAGATATATTCCCGAAGTACCTAACCCCAGGCATGAAAGCCATGACACGTGAATTCTTCGGCGAATTCCGCAAGTCGGAGCTGGAATTGGAGCGGGAGGAGAAGAAACAAATGCAGTAAATGGCTGTAACTTATATAATTAACAGTGCAAATAAAAATTGAATGTTGAATGTTGTACCTTAACATTCGTTAATAGCATTTGTTAACAGCATTCCGTTAATAGGCTTCTCGATGACGAATTGCTTAATTGTATATCGATATATCGATATGTGTTCATTGCTACGGACAGGTAAAGCACAGCATAATTAAAAACTAGCAAGAAAAACAACAAAGAATAATGATTTTGTGCAACACAAATTAAATATATATTTAATTACAGCAAATGCAATTGTGTTCAATCTCAATCAAAACTAAATCCGTAAAGCTGTATCCAACAATCAGCTCACATACAGAGAAAGCTACATAATTCAATTACAGGGACAAACAGACAAGCTGACAACTGTGCAATACGCCCCCCACTCACCACTCAACAGTCGATTCTGACCCGGAAATACGAGCGATACGCTTAAGTGCCTTCTGTGGAGGCTACTGCACCCACCAAGCCAGCAAGTTGAACAGCGTTGAAAATGCATTTGAGTGCGGATCTGTCAAGTGCGTTGCAGCAAATCGAGGCCGTGAAGAAGGGCATCGATGAGTCGGAGGATGTCAAGCTGCAAATGCAAACGGCGGACAGTTTGAATACGATACTGGGCATATTAACGGATCCGGTCTTTCGCACAATTGCCCATGTGCAGGAGTCGCTCTATGAGCTGGGCATCCAGCTCGGCCAACATCCGTCCATGCTGCCTAATGACTTTGACATCGATGTTTCTGGGAATCTAGTGCTTAGCCTCAATGGTGGCGATGTTATGTATGATTCGTCGGCTCCGCCCAGTCCCGACAAGTCTACGTCCACGGGTGAGGTGGAGCCGCGTCCACAGAGCCAGAACTCCAAGTCAGCTGCCGCCGATTTATATGCAACGGATTACGCTCAAATCCAGGCCATTGAGCTGGTCAACGATGGCACTGGTTTGGGCTTTGGCATTATTGGGGCACGCAACTCGGGCGTCATTGTGAAGACCATCTTGCAGGGTGGCGTGGCGGATCGTGATGGACGACTGCGTTCCGGCGATCACATTTTGCAGATCGGCGATGTTAATCTGCACGAGATGGTGTCCGAGCAGGTGGCCGCAGTCCTCAGGCAATCGGGCACGCATGTCCGGCTCGTCGTGGTGCGACCCATCGAGCAGAGTATGCCGACGCCACAATATGCCCTGGAGCCGGGCAGTGCTGTGGTGCCCACGCGCGTTCTCGTTGATCCTGCCGAGCTAGAACGCTATCTCATCTCCACCGGCTATCCGGAGATCTTTGGCGAGAGCTCAACTGCATCGACGCCACAAACGACGACGGAGGATGATCGTTTCATTTATCGCGGCGAGACTTCGCTGCTCATCGATCCCAGCATTGATTTGGAGGAGCTACTGGCACTGCCTGAGACCGAGAAGCTTCAGGTGGAGCTCAAGAAGGATGCCAACGGACTGGGCATCACCATCGCCGGCTATGTCTGCGAGAAGGAGGAACTCTCGGGCATTTTTGTGAAGAGCGTTTCGCCTGGTTCCGCTGCGGATTTGAGTGGACGGATTCGTGTCAACGATCGCATTATCGAAGTCGATGGCCAGTCGCTGCAAGGCTACTCCAATCATCAGGCTGTCGAGCTGCTCAAGAAGTCTGGCCAGGTGGTCAATCTGCGTCTCGAGCGCTACTTGCGCGGACCCAAATATGAGCAGCTGCAGCAGGCGATTGCCGCCAATGCCAACGAGAAGCCGCCCACCAGCACACCAGGCACTCCATCGCGCGCACCCCTTCCCACGCCCCCGGCGTCAACGTCAGCGGCAAGCACTTCGACTGCCACGACCACCAGGGAACTGGAGCTGGATGAAACACTGCCTGCACCGGAACCTTTTATGATGACAACACCACCGTCGAGCTCCTTGGCAACGACAACAACGCTGAGCAGCTTTGGCGCCGGGAAACAACTGGTTGCGGTCAGGGATTCGCTCGAAGGAACACCCACGATCATACCCACAGATGTGGTAATGCAGCTGGCCGATAAACAAGAGGTATGTAATTCCTTTTATTCCAGTTGATCCCATCACGCATCATGCAGCATTCAAAATTCCATTACAGGCGAAGAATGCCGGTTTGATTACACGCCACAAGTACTACACAGATCCGGATCTGAGTGAGGAGATCGAGTTGGAGATTGTGCGCAAGTGGCAAAAGATTGTTGGCGCCGACATGGAGGTGATTGTGGCCCAGATCAAGAAGTTCGCCGTCGGCGGTTTGGGCATCTCGCTCGAGGGCACCGTCGATGTGGAGGGCGGACGCGAAGTGCGTCCACATCACTATATACGCTCCATTCTACCGGATGGCCCCGTTGGCGTCAATGGTGTTCTTCGCTCGGGCGATGAGCTTCTCGAGGTGAACGGGGAACGTTTGCTGGGCATGAATCATTTAGAAGTGGTGGCCATATTAAAGGAGCTGCCACTAGATGTGCGCATGGTGTGCGGACGCAGCAAGGTCACCTCACTGCTGCCCTTCTCCGACGATACGCTCAAGAAGCTGAGCAGCAACAACTTTGAGAATCTACTGCCGGCCACCGATCGACTGGTGAAGGCCAAATCCGATGGCAGCTTGGCCACAGCCGGTTCGGTCGCCGATGCCGATTCGGTGGCCGTTGCGGCCAATTCGTTCAATAAACTGAAATCTCGCTCACTGGAGCCGCTCACCGGACTGGCCATGTGGTCGTCGCAGCCCCAGATCATTGAGCTGCTGAAGGGTGATCGAGGCCTGGGCTTCTCCATACTCGACTATCAGGATCCGTTGGACTCGAACGATACGCTAATTGTAATACGCTCCTTGGTGCCCGGTGGCGTTGCCCAACTGGATGGCAGGCTGATACCCGGCGATCGTCTGCTTTTTGTCAACTCAATCAATTTAGAGAACGCTTCGCTGGATCAGGCGGTGCAGGCGTTGAAGGGTGCACCCAAGGGTGTAGTTCGCATTGGTGTTGCCAAGCCGCTGCCCATGACGGATAATTCGCTGAAGGCGTGCAGCAATACGAGCACCACCAGCGAGGACACCCTCGATGCCCAGCAATCACCTCCAGCGCTGCCCACCACCGCAGCTCCACCGACCGCGGCCAAAGGCGCTGAGCCCGATTTGATACCCGACTGGCGCAATTAACCGTCGAAATATATTTCTGTTATTATATTTACATAAGGATTGGCATGCAAATAGTTTGTTATCCGTTTCTATTTTCATTTTTTTTTTGTAGAAGCACCACAATGTGTTGACCAGTCTTGTCTTCATTCCGGACAGCTGCATTCCCAATATACGCAATATTTTACATTCCTCCCCTTCCCCCTAGTATTAGTGTGTATGTGAATTTAATGTACTTAAAGCTAAATAAATTATGCAAAATCGTTTACAATTAATAATGTAAATTTGAGTATCCTTCGAAGGGGGAATCTCCTGTTGTTGCTCTTTCACCTGATACTGCTATTGCACCCGATTCAGCTGACGTTCGATGCGTTGATAGTTTCGCCGGGACAAGAAGCGATCTCTGGCATAGCTGACCAAATAGCTGAATACCCCAATCAGAAATGCAATCGCTTCGAATTTGATGAAATTTCGCTGATCGATGAGGGCGACGCGATCACAACTTTTGGTCACAATCTCGCCACTCTTGCAGCGCAGCACCTCCTTGAAGTGAGTGTGTATACAGACGCCCAGACTGCGACTGACTATGTCGAACTCGGAGCAGGGATGACACTCCTGGACCACTGTATACGTCTCATGTTTCCAGCACGTCGCATTGTTCTCAATCACAAACTGTTGGCTCCGATGACGCGCCGAGCCGCCCTCGGCTGCGTAGCGAGATTCGATTATGAGCACCAGAATGGTCAACAGGGTAAGGGCGGCCAGTCCCAAGACCATGTGGTGCCTTTGGCAGTTCTCAAGCATATCTTTGTTTTTTTTTTGGAACAGTGAATGAAATCGCTTTGAAAGTGAAATTTGTTTTTTTTTATTTCACAGCTGATTTATTTAGGGCTGCACTCAATTAGTCATTACCTCCATACTCACCTAAGCAATAACATAGCGATAACATTTTAAAGGTAAGTTGTCTACTAATAAATAAATACATACATATTTATGTTTTTATTAAATAAGGCATATGACAAACAAATGCAACCAATTGTTAAAAATAAATAAACACCAAAATTTTCGGAATCGATGTATGCTGCTATTGCGGTGTGCGCACAAAGCATCGATACCACACTAATCGATAACCATCGATTGATCTGTGCTGTTTACGAAGAAGTAAAACATGCAAATGGCAAGGAAGGGACAGAGACCAAAACAATTACGAAGATAGCCGCAAAGCGAAACGTGGAAAATTTATGAAAAACTGTGAAAATTGTGTGGTGGCGCGTTGAAAATGGTGCTAAGATCGGGAATTATAATTCCTTTTCAATTTCGCGATACTAAGAAGCTGCTGATGATTGGCGTGCCCGAAGAGAATCGGAATCTGAACATATGGGACTTGAAGAATGTTGGTAAGCCTCTTTGCAAACGAACCAGGGGCGGGCGTAGGGTTGAGCGCAGGTGCGGGCGCAGGGGCAGGCACAGGGGCGCTATTGCGCACGCTGCTGCTGCTGCTTCTGCTACTGCTGCTGTTGTCGATTTTGGGGCCTGGCCGCCCCAGGCACAGTCAAAGGCAAAGGCCCAGGGCAGGTCGTTAAACTTGACTGCCATTAATATGTGTGTATCGAGAGCAACACCCGATATTTTGTATATGCCTATGCATGAAAGCATATAAAATACATCAAATCTGTATTTGAACATTGGAACTGAGTGAATTTGTGTGTGCTTTTTTCTTTTTGCATACGTTTTCTTCCGTTTGCAGTTCGCGCCGCATTTGGGATCTATAATTTTGAGTTTCGCAACAAAAAGATTGGCTTCAACATACCCGATGAGCTGCTGCTGCATTATTTGGCTCAACGTCACGACCTCACAAATTTCGTTATAGAAATCAGTCAAGGTAAATAGCAAAACCTACGCAAATAAGTTTAGATCGCGTTTTAGTTTTCACTAGCGTTTAAGCCATTTAACACAACTTGGACCAAAGCATGCATATACTTAAATATGTATGCCGATAAACCTTTATATATGTATACATGCAGTATATGTATATATATTGATCTGTGTATATAGACGCGGCAACCGTAAACAGTGCTTTGCTTGTAAGTCTCTGCGAATTGCATTTGTAATAAAATCCACATTGAAAATGCTCCCTCTTGCAGCCCTAGACGATGGCCATGCCAAGGAGCTGCTCTCCTACGAGCCATCCTGCTCGATGGCTGCCCTCAAGCAGCAGCAACAGCAGCAACAGCAACAACAGCAGCAACAGCAGCAGCAGCTGCAACATCAACACAATCATCCACATCCGCATCAGCATCAACACCATGTACCACTGCCGCAGCGTTCGAATGAGAGTGCAAGCCATGCCCACGACTATGTGGCTGGTGCGTCAGCGTTATCCGGCTCACAGCCTAATTCACCGGCTCTGGGAGTTTGCAATGAGCCAGGCGATTCGCCGCTGGATCATGCCAACAACTCCAATTCGGATCATGCGGACGCAGCGCAAAAGCTGCGACTCACTCAAACCTATGCGGAGCGAACGCCCGAATCGCTAACACAGTCCATAGATCCCATGGACATAATACCCAAAGCAGAGTCTGAATCCGAAGCGGAGCGGGCGGCGCGTGCGGCACGCTATCAAGCTCGCGCCCAGCAGCAACAGCAACAAGAGCAGCAGAACCAACAGCAACAACAACAACAACAGGCACTGCAGCATGCGCTGCCCACCCAGCAATTCTTCGCAAATTACACGCACAGTCTGCCGACGATGACAGCTCCAAATACGTCACAACAGTCCCCTTATACGCCCGGACTAATGAGTCGATTTAGAAGTAAGTCGCAAGTGAGAAGAAAGTGGAAGGAAATCTTGGATTCAAAAATGGTTGTCTTGTTTTACTTGCAGAACGCGGCGAGCGCATGTCCAAGGACCAAAAGGAGTTGTATGTCAAGTTTTTCGAGGACAATCCCTGCATGCTGTCGAATCATCGCCGCCACGATGGACTCACCGAGCCGCTGTGGGCTAAGCTGGCGCATATGCTAAATAGTGTGCCGCAGGGCGCTGTCAAGAATGTTGAGGATTGGAAGCAGACGTTCGATGCGTGGCGCTATCGCATATTCATGTATACGCGCTACAACTCCAAGCTGAGCATGTCGGAGACGAGCGATCCCAAGAACTTTAAGCCACTGACGGCCACCGATCAGAAGGCCTACGCTATGTGGACCAGTCACAAACACATTGCGCCGCCGGACTACGATAAAATGGATATGTTTGTGCCGCTGGATGAGAGCACAACGGCAACCAATAGCTACGACTACTGAGCATCGAAACGGCAATTCGGAACCAGTGCAAAATGTTAATGATAATCAAAACGATGTTGATGATGATGATGATGATGATGTGTACTTTAACTAATGCTAAGCGCTAAATACATTATGTTTAAGCAAACAGAAATCGAACATAATCTACTTTTCCATCGAACTTTAGATTTAAGATCTTTATTTTAATACTTTTATCTAATTCTTGTTTTACTGTTTTCAGTGTACGATGGTGCCTTGGAGAGCTATGTGGGGCATCCGCATTGTCGCTGCGGTGCCCAGAAGATACTAAACGAGTCACCTACGCCGGATGAGCCCACCAATTTGTGCCAGAGCAGCAGTGTTATAGATGCAGCGCCCTCCTCAGCCACAGTGATGACGCTGCCCAACTGCGATGACGATGAACAGGAGAGCATGAAGTATCGCATCGATAAGGCCAGCAGTGGAGCTGCATCTGTGGAACTGGCCATGCCCGCCTACGATCCGTGCACGCCCAAAATGGACTATGATACGCAGGATGAGCTGCCGGATTCGCCGCATTCGCAGCATCATCAGCAGCAACAGCAGTTGCAACAACAGGCGCCGCCACCGTCGTTGCCTTTGCCACCGCCACCGACACATCATCCGCACCACCATCAGCATGAGGAGGAGCAGCAGCAGCTGCTGCAGGAGCGCATACAGCATGAGTTCATGCTGCAGCAGCAACAGCAGCATCAGCATTTACAGCAACAACAACATCTGGCGCTGCTGCAGCAACAGGAGCAACAGCAGCAGCAGCAACAACAACAACAGCAGCAACAACAACAGCAGCAGCAACAGCAGCAAGTAGTTAACATGGCCATTGCCACAACGGGCACAAATAATATTCGACGTAAGTTCAAAATCGTCAATTCACGAAAAAGTAAAAAAAAGTAAAATAGTAATATATTAAAATAATTCATATTAATGGTTATAATGTATGAAAAATCCAAAGAAGATATCTCCAACCCCAGACTGAGTAGCTTCTACTTGTGCACTCTTCTCTAGATTATTCTTATCAATATTTCACAAATTAAATGCATTTCTTGAACTTGTATTTGCAGAACGCAAGGAGCGTATGTCGAAGCGTCAAAAGGAGCTCTACGTTCATTTTCTGCAGCAGCATCAGTTCATTAATGATCATAGACGCAATGATCCCGTGCTGGATCCCTACTGGCTGAAGCTGGCGAATCTTCTGAATGCTGTGCCGCAGGGTGCTGTGAAGCATGTGACCGAATGGAAGCAGACATTTGACAATTGGCGCTATCGCATCTTTCTGTATGCGCGCTACAACTCCAAGCTGCAGGATGAGGAGGCACAGAATCCGCGTAACTTTAAGCCGCTCACACGCACCGACAAACAGGCGTACATTATGTGGATACGCAATCCGGATACGGCGCCGCCGGATCTAGATAAAATGCGCAATGTGTTCTGTAATCTGGAGGAGAGTACAACGCATCAGGACTAAAAGCCAGCCTTAATCGGGCCGGCTAAACTGAAGGCGCTCTCGCAAATTGCCATTTTAATAGTTCTTAAGCGATGGTTTTCGATATATATTATTTTTGTTTCACGTTAACTCTGTGTATTTTATATAGCTGGAAATGCATTTTCCTTCTTTTCTTCTTTGTTATGCTATTATATATAAATTTTAATTGAAAACATCAAAAGCGATCCTAATCATTGAGTGAGACACGTGAGCTTATAATGTGTAATGTAGTTGATCTTTGATTGAAGATGAGATAACTGTCCGGAAAACAAAATCTAAGCTAAGCTTAAATGCAATTTCCACTTTCTAACTGCTTTCAAGAATGCAGTTAATATAAAAAGCAAGGTCTTGGCAGGATTTTACCTTGAACTTAGAGTGTTACACTGCAAATGGATTATCTAAAATTTATAGTTGACAAACTCCTTTCGATTTCATAAGATAGAATTGCTTGCTTGTTGAAGTAAAACAAATGTAGGTGCATATGTACTTCCCTATCTGGAAATATATGAATTGAGATCTAGACACCTACGCTGCCGCCACACCGTGTACAACTTCTTATGCGTTGATTAATTTGCTGCCTGCGGCAGACAGCATCCAATCTGTGGGTACTTGTCGCACGAGAGTTGCGATATTACCAGTTTCGCTCTTGCTGCTGTTCGAAACTAATCCGGTGATCATTAATTAGCTGTTCAATCAAATCCGATACGCTCGATGCTGTCGACTGTCGACTTTCGGCGCTACACAGAGAACTCTGTGGCTTATCGGTCTAGTCCGACATTTACATAAATACGCACATGATCATCATACATCATCTTAAGTGCTTATATAAAAATTACATACAAATGTCATCTTTTATAATGCCAGGCTTATTCTTTTTTTTGGTCTTCGACAGACAAGACAAGAAATTTATTTAATGCAATTCGCAATTTATTTAATCCAGATTGTACGTAAGAAATTGCATTTAATTGTGCGCAGAAAGGTTAAGTGCAGCAAACAATCGACAAATCGTGGTTAGAAGTAATAGAAATGTGTTACATAAATTAATAACTTAAATGAGCGTATTACAATTTTAACAAAGATATTGCAAAATGACTCGTAAACTGCTCAGCTGTCCAAGAGACCGTCAGTACGTCCGTCCGTCTATCTGTCTCTTATCTCAGCCAATTGCCATTACTAATAAAGATAAATGAATGTGCGCTCATTAAAAAATGTTCCAAAGGCATTGAGTTGGGTTATTGGCTTGCATATTGATTTGCGGTATTCGTTCTCTACTCTCCCATCGACTTAGATCTGGTTGTAGCTGTGAAAATAACGGTCATGTCTATCCATTGCATATATGCAGCACTCAGTCATGCGTTCAAGATCAATAATATTTTCAGTGTACTCGTACTATTAGCATACGACCGAACAACTCTCTATTTGTAGGCCGTGCGAGTTGACAACCTCAACACCGGGTGGCAGTGTATTTATAAATTATGACAACTTGGTTAAAACAATGCTAAATGTGAGGACTAGTAGCACTCAAATGCCTCATGCATAAAACATGATGTGTAACTCTATATGGAGCACAAAGTACTTGGAAATGTTTAATGATCTGGTGTTCGAATACATTAGCATCTTATTTTCAAAGGACAGACTTTTAGGCGATCGCAGACCCAATGGCAACAGTATATTATGTCTCGGTATATTTATGTTATCTATTAATAGCAAAATTTATTAGATTTCATAAATTTATGGAGTTTAATACGTTTAATCACATTCGAAGCAAGGTATCTGATGCATATTGAATATCTGTGTGATTCACTGGCAAACATTTGGCAAGCCTTGCCCAATCTTAAAATTGTTGATAATATCATAAATTTGTACGCCTGTCACTTTCGACAGTTTACAAAAATTACCATCAGATTATTTCGCCTCAAAAATTCTCCCACACTCTCTAAAAAATATTGAAAAAATAGAAATAAAATAAGAAAATAAACTGCTGTAAGCAGTAGTTGCCACTTGTACGGTCCACAAAATCATCAGATCAATCATAAGCACATTCGAGTAACAACAACAACATTAATGACAAAAAAAAAGCAAAACTGTAAAATAACGATAAAAAGACCATAAATGCGATAGAGATCTTTTGTAAGACCAGTTTTGTCCAAGACCGAGCACAGCCATAAAATCAACTTGTCAAGCCAAAGCGTTTTTAGCAGACATTTCTGTTGATTTACTATTGGTACAAATACATAATTGCAAAAACTTGTGTATGCTAATCGGTCGTCCGCTTGATTGATATGGCTTTTTAATTATATTTACATTTTTTAATAATGGCCTCTTAAGTGCCCTGAACCTGAACTACATATACAAGATACATTATATGTATGTCTCCACGCCCACAAAGTGCGCAACGAATCGTTTCCAAAATGATTTCAGCCATTTGAATGAGGAAATCAGATTTGAACATCAATCTCACGATGCTCATAAGAATAATAACATTATTTATATTCTTTTGCAACCTCATACAATTTAATGGTGAATAATTTACCAAAATATACAAATTACCAATTGAATTTCGGATTGCTGGCAGATTATGTGATTTTTACGACTCTTAAAATGTTTGATGATATCATTAGTTACTTTTAAGGTCCGAAAAGACGTTGACAAGCTTGCCGCAAAGGGCAACTGGTAGAAATTTAAATACGTTAACCTTCGTTTAATGCGTATATTTCATTTTTCAATGTCGCTCACGTAATGCAAATGAGGCTGAAACGTAGGCCTTTTTTTGCCAACCTGAAAACGTTTGGTGTTCAAAAGAGATCAGAGCATCACGTGTCGCACACTTAATTTAAATTTTAAAATATACGCAAACGGAGCAATAACTTGATATCCTACCGCGCACGCATATAACCAACATTAACATAACGCATTTGGATTTTGATTGCAGTTCTCTTTATAATGCAATAAAAAATCAATGTTCTGGTTAAATAATACAATATGTAAAAATAATTACAATTGATGTGCTCACACGTCGACAAGCTTCATTTAATGTAAATGAGACAACGGCAAGGAACATGTCGAAAATCGCCAGCAATATATCCAGCCGGAAGCTGCCCTAGCAACATTTTAGCTGCAACAGCAGAAGCAGGCGGCGGTAGGCAGTCAGGCAGGCAGGCAGTCAGACAGGGAGTCAGGCACATGTATGAAAAACCCGCTCTGGCAACAATGAAAAATCAAAACAAAAACAAAATCAAAAACACTGCCGAACTGGCTGTCGGCAAATGGCTCGTGCTTGTTCGTCTCGGCAACTCAGCTGATGAACAGCGTCGCAGTCGGGAGACCCAAGACCTGAGACTTTATGCTGATGCTACCACATTTGCTGCTTTCAGTGTGGCCCGTGTCGCCAATGTGTTTTGTCACGCTTTAAGTGCTGCCCTCGGTAAACACAATTACAAGTAACAAAAAAACAAAAAAAAAAAAACCTCAAAAACACTCAGCAAGCAGCAGTTACAACAAAACAAACAACGTATGTGCAGTGTCAACTGATGATGCAAATTGTAAATTGCAAAAAGCAAAGAAATCGAAAAATTTAAATAAAAACCAATTAAGTTGCATGAAATGGTGTTAATTATGACAAACAGACAGACCCACAAACATGCAGAAAAACACTGTGTTCTACGCTTTCAAGCAACAAGCAACCAGCCCATAAAAATTCCTTGCACAAGGCATATAACAAAAGACTTAGGCAACAAACTTGCGTGTGCCAATGCACCATCGCCTGTAGGCAGGCAACAGCACCAGCCCAAGCAAAAAAAAAAATAAATAAATAAAAGACAAGCACTCAACTGCTGTCAGAGCCGTGTTAAATTTATGCAAATAAATCAAAGCCAGATAGAGCCTGAAAAGGAGGCGTTGTTGTCGCTGTCGCTGTTGCTGTGACTCTTGTTGCACGCACAAAACATTTGACTAGCAAAAATGTTGTTAGGAAATAAAGAAAAAAATTATCAAATAATAATTTAAAAATCGCCTCGAACGTTGGCTAGCTGCAATTTTTAAGGCCGCATAAATCAAAAGTCGTCAATGTGTGTGTGTGTTTCTTATTTTTTTCTTCGGAGAGCGACAACCAAAAATGAAGGGAAATTCGGCACAATAATTGAAACTAAAACAACATAAACCTTATATTATGTGAAGTTAAAAACAGATTTTTAATAGCAACAACATTGAAATGAGCTTTTAAAGGCCTTTTTGGGTGCATAAGTAGGCACTTACTTATAGTGTAGTTATGCTGTTATTATGCCGGAAACTCTTGTAGATAATTGCGTGCACTTAGTTATGAATGCAAAAAAAAAAGCCAAAAAAAATATTTAGAGGTAGATTATATATTTTTTTCAAATAAGTGAATTGAGAATGAAAAGTTAGTGTTTGTCAAGTGGGCTAAGAAGTAACACGAAAAAGGAATCAATCGTACAAGAACTAGAATGCAAATCTAATACATTTCTAGTTTTAATTAGTACTAGTTCTAGTTTTTTGCAAGCTGTGCAGCTAATCTAAGCTGAAAACAAGTTACACAATAATAAAAAGAAAAAACATTAACTCATCTCAAACAAACTAGTTTCTCAAATATGTAAATAAAACAAAACTTAATGGAATTAAGTTCTCGTTACCATTGCACCTAAGTCACGTATCAAAATATAAACTTTATTGAGCCATAATAAAATTGAGTCAGGGATGTTTCTCAGTCGCATCGAACGCCCGCTCTATAAAATTCGCATGCGATATATTGGTCAAACAGGCAGGTTTCCGACATAGTCACGTTTGAGCTGCAACCATGACATGGCCGGTACAACACACACACATGGTCAGCACACAATCATTCTTCTGTTTTTTTTGGTTTTTTAAAGACTCTTTGATATTTACGAGACAGAGACAAACACGGAGACCGGCCACTTAAAATTTAAAATGCGTGGCATGTGTTCACTTTTGGCTGAATTTGCGACACTGAAAGACCAACAAAAAATTGTTAACCACAACCAATTTAAAATTACTCGCACTTTTAAATTTAAAGCAACCTCAAACGGAAAAAAATTGTCATTTAAATTGTTATTTACGCATACGCGACAGACGTTGTCGTTGACGCCGACGTTGACGTCGACAGCGAGGCGACAGAGCAGAGCAAAAAGTTTGACTAGGTCAGTTTGAAAGCATTTTATTAAAACGAGTTGTGAGTTTATTATCAGTTGTCATTTTAACGGAGATCTATTTGCATGAGTGTTTGCAATTGAGACTGCAAGTTGTCAGCGTCACCAATCCAATGCAAACAAACAATCGGAACAATCTCATCGCAACGACATTCACTGTGCCAGTAGGGTCCAGTCTGAAAAGCTGATTGCATAATGAGCGTACAGTTCATTTGATATTGCTTCAAATCTGATTTGATATTGTCGCATTGAGCGCTCTGCACGCGTCATCGTCATCGGCGTCGTCACCGCCATTCAATATGCGAACAATGCCGTGCGTCTACAATTACCGATGATTACGAGCGACTCCAAGTCCGAGTCGAAGTCGAAGTCTCTGTCAATGGGAATGTTTTCATAACTTTAACTCTGACAGCAACAGCAACAGCTGTGCAGTGTGAAACTCGACTACAAACTAATAACAATCATTATAGAGGACAGCAACAAAACAATTACATGTGTCTACTTCTATGTGTGTGTTCAACTAAATCTTATATCAAATGCCAAACGGCAACGACCCTCACAATTGATATACGTTTTTATAATGCGTACAATTAACAAAATTAAATATTTAATAACAACAAACAAATTCATTTCAAATATTTCCAGCTAATCGGCTTTGAAGTTTTAATTTACATTAAAAGTTTTAAATTACAAAATGGTAAGTAAATCGAAAAAAAAATGTACACTTAATTTAAGTAGAGATTAGTAAAAAGTGATTCATAACCCGACTACCCAAATCAAACCCATAAAGATCCTGCTTATCTTTATTATTATGGAATGCGATTTACGCTTAAAATTCATTGACTGCGATCTCCAGTGCAAACTGGATACCAATACAAAAGTGCATATTTCTTAATTGTGTGTACGTAATTTCTCACATTCTTATACGAAAATAAAATATTTAATATGCCGCACGATCTGATTTAATCAGCGAGCGTAACCACACAAAAAATGTCACACACGCACGTCGACTCCATTAATCATGGATGAGAAGGCGAACAGATTTAACAATGCCTTAGAATACAAAAATTGTGGTTGCAACCTTTTGTTTTTACTTTGGTAATGAGTTACCCATCGCACTTCACATCTGTATATTCTTATTAGCAGCAGCTACATACGGGTACTTAAACTTCTTCAAGTACTTGTTATTCTCTCACAAAAAGTAAAAATAAAAATTATTGACATAAAGGCAATGACCCAAATCTGTTGTTGTTGATTTTTGTGTATAATATTCTTGCGCTATGTTTACATTTGTGATATACCGTTAAACAACGCGATTTATTAGCAGCTCAGCTTTCGTCAATGTGCATTAGTCAGTTTCGGTCATAAGTCTTTTGTTTTGCACCGTTTGCAGATGCGCACCGGAAACGTGTTTTTTTTGTGTGCTCTTGGTGAAATCAGCGTCATTAATTGTCAAAATGCACAACAAATGAGTATGTATATAAGAAAAATACTTATTTGTGCAACATCATTTTTGTAATTAGCGGATCTTTTCCTTCTATGATTGTTTTTTTTTTTATTAAATGTTGTCTGGTTTTTTTTTTTGGCAATTTGGCAGCAAAACCCGCAGCATTTATATACATAACGTACAAATATGCAATTTAATAACAAAAACGAAATCACTTCCTGAACAGAAACCATATTCATAGTTAGATTAAGCAATTTGTTATACAGATGCCCAGTTAATTTCTCAATGGAATTTAATTGATGAAGCGCTTCACGCTCTTATCTAAACGCCATTAAATATTTCTTACCACATTGAACATAATTTGTCAGACGATTAAGTTATGGGAAAACGAGTCAAAGCCCATTATCATCAACTTTTTCATTGTTATGTTAATTGTAGTTTCTTCCATTTGAAAATATAATGGCTACATTTGATTGGTTGTTGTTGTGATAATTTCTAATAAGAAATGATTAGACTTGGACATAGATCTTGTCTTCAAAGTTTGTGTGCATATAAAATTATACAAACGGTTAAGTGAATCGTTTACAATTTCGGTCCAAATGTATATTTTATGCAAACATTTGCAACGTAAATTATGTAAATTATCAAACGGAGTTTGTTTGTTTTGTATTTTTAAACAATATGTAAGCGCAGCTGGAATCAATAAAACTCCCAAATCAAATGCAGCATTTTGTATGGCCCAGCAGCCAATTTAGTTAACAATAACGGTAGCTCATTGACCTCTTGGCCACGCTACTTACTGGAACCATTGTATTGTGTTGTTGACCAGCCTGAAAGCAGTTCGATTTATTTATTTATTTTGTTTTTTCCTCATTTTCACAACACAAATTCCAGACAGACGTCGAAAAGTTCAAACAGCTAAGTGCCTGACAGGCATTAACTTTTGGGCCTGTAACCGTTGATTAGCAGTTGAAGTTTGCTGTTATTTTTGCTGTTGTTGTCGTTGCAGTTGCGTTGCAGATTTATGATTAGCGCCCCGTTAGCCTCTGAGCAATACAGCTCAGCAACAGCAGCAGCAGCACCACCACCAAAAGACGCAACGAGTGCCCTACTCAAATGCAAGTTATTATGCTTTGAAGGTTTTCCTATTTTTTTCTAATATTTTTTTTTTGCGAAACGACGGTTACGCCCCCAAATGCCACAAATTCAATGAGCCGCGCTGATATCGAGCTGACCAATCAGACCTGCAACTGCATAAAGCATATAACAGCGAAAAATATGTTGCAATTTATTACCTCGATGATGCTGCTTGCAATTGGCATCTCAGAAGAATATACAGAAACAAAAAAGTGCAGATTTTATTTTGTTTAATTAATTTATTGACACGCCATTTGCGTGTTTCTCTCGACCAAAAAGGAATCGTCATAGAGGTCAAGTTTACATCTGCCTGGGAATTAAATTTTTTTTGCAAATCATAAACACATACATACATTTGCAGAGTCAGTCACACATACACCTACAACAGGCATTGAGCTGTCTGTGTATTCAATGGATTTGCAATTTCATTAACCCCATTGATTGGATTCGCATATATATTTATATATACGTATGTAATTGAAAACAATATAATGTCTATTTATTTATTATCTTTTTTTTGCATTTTATAAAATTTCGCTTGTTTGATTTTTTGGCTGATTGACTCCCACGTATTTGAGTTGTTTGCTTAGGTTTGACTTTTGGCATCGCAAATCATCTTTGTGCATCAATAATTTGCGTTTAAATATATACTATATAAAATTGTATTGATTATTCTTTTGTTGCGCATTTTAAATAGCATGGGAACTTGATGGCAATTAATCAAAGTGCATAGACACAAACATTTTTGGCAGCTATTTATTGAAGAATTTATATTGTTTGGTTTCTGGCTTCGCATTGTGAGGAAAGTATTGCTCAATTTATAAGAAGTGAAAGCCGCATTGCTCTAAAATTCATTTTAACAGACAGCCTAAACTCAATGCTAAACTTTAAAGATGAGTTGTCTGAAAATATCAACTCACTTCAGCTGACATTCTAAATGTGAATTAGAAAGCTCGAGGTAATCGTATAGATTGTACATGCATTAAAACCAGACTAATTTCAACGCCAATCAACTATCATCAAGCTCAAGCATTTTCTACAAGTGTGAGATACACGACATCGACACCGATCATCTCAATCATTTCTGATCCAAAAACCAACCAACAAAAAAAATATACAAAATTAAAATACCAACAACCGACAACATTCAAAAACGTGCCACACAAGGTTGCTGTTGTGGGCTTACTTGTATATTATATGGCTAACAGCAAATGCTGACGAGGAAGCCGCTGCCAAATTGAACTATCCATGTATTGTGTTTAATGTAGTACAAATGCGAGCAATGCAGCCAGCCGCAGACAATACCAAAAATTAGAAAAAAAAAACCGATCAATGACTAAGCCCATAGGCGACCTAATGCCAAACAGTTTGTACAAATGCTTTAGCTGCCTCAGCTACATGAAACTAGTTTGAATGCTTCGCTTTTGTTTTTGCCTTTTCATGTTGCGCCTTCAAATTGGCCAACAATAAGCTGTGACAAATGAGCTCAGTTGAGAAAATGTAACCAACTACCAGCGAACAGCTATCAAAATGTATTTGGCGTTAAAAAGCCATGTCAGAATTTAACGCTAACTTGCACAGCACAATTTGACTGCTACCCAACCGTTCCGCCTCCCGCTGCGAGTGTACGGCTGCTTGTGGGGGCGATGTATTAAGTTAGTTGTTTGTTTTGTTTGTTCTGGCCCCATCAAGGTCGTTGCTATTGCTGTTGGCTAATTGATGGATGCCAGGCAATGAGCGACAATTCGCCAAGCCTTGAACTTCTCAGCTGAAGAAGCAACTGCAATAGACTTTCAGCTGAGAGACTAGGCTAGGTCATGACAGTCATTGGTTTTTTATATGCAAATGAGACACATTACCAGCGACGATGTAATAGCATAAAGTAACTAATTACCTGACACGCTTCGAGTGTTTGCTTGGCAGATGAAGTCATTTTATTGTTGCCTCGAAACCCTATATTTATGGGCGATGTACAATGTGCGATTCTCGACTGATGTGTAAAGTAAGCGTCAGCCTCAAGTCACAAGCTGAAGGCCAGCCAGACAGTTAGTCAGTCAGTCGAGCCAGTCACTGCACGAAGAACACGTCTATCTGACCATTCAATGATCTGCCGGATGTCTTCTTTGGCCGTTTGCTCTTTAGCTCATTCAGCTTTAAGTTGAAAAAGCTATTTAGATGTAAATTTTAATGACTATGTACTACCATAAGGTTACAATGTAGAACGCATTATTTATAGCTTGTTTTATATTAATTTTGACACATTCACAGCACGCCTTCCTTAGATATAGTTGTCTAAGAAATTTTCATAGAAAGCATATGAATAAATGAAAATTTGTATGTAAGCTGACGTTTCCTGTTTTGTCATTGTAACCCAATCTTACACTGGATATAATAATGGATGTGACTATGCAATATTTATGGTAATATGATGATTACATTTCCTTAATATAAAATTATGTTAGATTGAAAAGAGATAAGACAGCGAATAGACAAAACGAATGTAATCTAAGATGGAAATATGTAATCAGCACACTGAATCTTAAATACTTAAAAATCAGCAGAATACATTAAAACACAATATATTTTTTATAATATTTGTATTTATGGGATCACTAATTTAAATAACTGAAGTTGTATACCCTTTCCAATGGTAGAAAAAATTATTGAAAATGCGGTGGGTTATAAATCATGTTTCAAATACCACTGAACAATAACCGATGAATGAAATAACACTTAAGAGCACAATGGAAAATGAAATTCGGCGCCTCATTTCCAATTTAATTGTTTTGTGGCAGAGCATGATGAAAGTGATTTGATTAATGAATTGATTTTTTTCCTTGCTTACCACCAATCGAACCCGTACAACTTTCATAATTATGTTGGTCATTGTTGAACTATGATATTTTTGACTTTGACTTACTTTCGTCTCCCACATGGCATAATGCCCAAGAAATATTTGTTTATTCATATATCATTATGCAATGCTGACCCGCATTGTTCGCGTGCAAAAACTTAACAATGCATAAATGATATTTATTAGCAAAGTTAACTCGTGCAACCGAAAATTCCCCAATGAATATTGGTTCTCCATATCGATATTTAAACTGCAATTTAAGCTCGCCCGCATGCCACGATAAAAAAAGGAAAAAAAAAGAAATCTGCACACAATATTTATAAGGTGTCTTGTCTAGCCATTACCCTCATGATAGAAAAATAAATGATTTCAATTAGGGCGTTTGAAAAATGATTATGGCATACTTATTATCGTATTACGATTTTTAGAGCGAACGCGCTAAATGCATTCGTTTAAAAATATACCGGCACCGAATTATTTTTTTAATCTTTATTTTCTGTTTATAATGCTGTTGTGTAATAAAAGACAATGAGCATAACGGTTGTTGGTGTTGTTACCAAGCACTCGATGCCAGATAAAAGATTGCCAGACTAACACTGGACCACACCGGACAGCTGGCGCCCCCGCCTTGCACACTTTGCCTATTAAATTAAATCTAAGCTTGACCCAAAAAATGCAATACTACTTGTACTTAAACGTTTCATTTTGGCTGCACAAAATTTCGCAAAATCTTTTTTTTTTCAGATTTTGGTTTTTTCCTTTTTTTTTTTTTTGTTGTTTTGTTTCTTTGACTAAGCACTTAATTTGAAGTTGTTGCTGGGAAACTGTAGTAGTAAGCAAACTCGCCATGCCGAGCAAGTCATTTGATAATAAATGATTATTTTCGTGCTAAACTGCGTTAATCAAAGATAATGATAATGCCCGTGTAATGCGCACAGTGTAGTTGTTATGCTGTGTGCTCTGAGCCGTTTTTACTTTATTGATTGTTTTTAATTAGTGGGCTATTGTCGTGTGGTTAGAATTGATTCCGCTCCCACCTCTGTCGCCCATATCGACAGATTGCGTGCCTTCCTGCTCATTACGCCAGTGAGACACCAAATGTGGCGGCGATGATATCAAAGAAGGAGTGCCGTCCAATTAATACAACTCCACCATTGAAATGTGCACGATTTTGGAGGTCATTCAACTGGCGCGTACTTAAAAATAAATATGTTCATTGCGACGTAATTTTGGAACTTTGACTGAGTCGCCAAGCAAACGCACAGTAAATTCACAGACGCTAAATCCCAAAGTCAGTTCTAAACCCATTGTGTGCTCACCACTTTAATTAAAAGCCGTAAGAGTTGACAAAGAAAACTATGCGAATAAGGTTCACGGGCCGGGTAAATTAAATTATACACTTCGAAAAAAAAAAACAAAGAAAACGAAAAATATACAACAAATATTTGTTAATAACTAAATGCCTCTCGTGGAGTATAATCTTATATAAACTTAAAAGGAGTGTTTATAAATACCACTGATTTCAATTTCAATCAATTACCAATTAAGTTCCCTGTATAGTTAAGCCACCACTCTCAAGTGCTCATTTAAATTTCAGCCGTTTTCAGTAATAGGATTAACAAATTTGGTTAAGTGTACATTTCTTCGAATTTAAGTGAATTTCAAGTTCATGGTCAGTGTAATTATGTCTAGGAAGTGACAAGAGCCCAGACACAGACATGCTAAAACTGTGATCAAAATGGAGTGTCCATTGTTGCACAATAATTTTGATGCCGTCATGCTACTCATGGCTGAAAACGACAACAAGTCTTGACAAACTGGAGCTGCGCCATAAATATTATCTTGGACGTACAAACTCGTTGGCCTATTCGGATATTCGTCTGTTGATTTTGATATTTTATTGAATTATAGGATAAAGCGTTAATCCGCTCAATTTCGATATGCAGCTTAAAAATAATTATTTTGTAGATCTGATATATCATAATCATACAATTTAGTTGGAATTGCAACATCGCTGGACAGTTATCAAAATAATCTAAGCATAATCAGAGATTTCACAATTTTAATGGAGTCAGCATCCGCTCTTTACGAATTCATAGATATCAAAAATAACTGTAAAGTAAACATTACTTGCATATTTTTGCGTTGCAAATTTGGTTAATCGATCACAACGATGCTTGAATACACAAAATTCCAGTTTACCATGCACAACACAATGCCGTCATTGCTGGATTTGGAATTTTGATTATTGTTACCTCGAAATAATGAAAACATCGCCGTTGAGATAATTACAATGTATATAAAATTTCCATGCAAACCAAATTGACCTATTTGAATAGGTATTCGAAAGAATTAATTAACTGATTTATGGGATTAAGAAAAACAGGATTTTCTGCATGAATTTGCAATAAAAAATGCTTTATTCGCATTATTTAAATGCGCAAGAGTTGCCAACTTTATTTCTTGTGACTGACACGTAAAGTATTGCATACAATCTAGTTAACGTGTGCATGACAAATAGTTAAAGTTAACATATTCAATTTGCAAGCAACAATTTGCAATTCTCATCTTTGCACAGAAAAAGAGAACTGCAAAAATAAAGACGAGCAGAATATGCAGTAACTCACTCCCACATGCACAGCAAACGATACCGCTTCGATATGCAGTGTGTGTTGCAGGTGGCATCGATAAATCACTGGTATCGATATCTTTTTGTGCAGATTGTCAAAAGTGCCGCAGATTGACAAATTGGCAACATACAAAAATTGGCCAAGGAGAGCGCTGCTGTTGTTACTATTGCTGTCTGCGTTTTGCCGTGTTGCAATTGTAAGGCATATTAAGTATGGTATGCTGCCCCCTTTAGTTGCTCCCCGTTGTCATTTGCATTTAGCACCTATCGATTAATTGGTATTTTAATTCGCAGCGTTTTTGTTGCGTTTTGAAAGCTCACTTCCACTTTTAATGGGTCGTAATTGATCATTAGCTGCAAAAACACTTGGAAACCGGTGACAATGTTAACAATGAATAAATAAATAATAAGCGCTCATAAAATCAGCAATGCTTAGTTTGCCACACATATTTATTTGTAGCATTATAAAACTAATTCATGACAATAACACTGTTTGAGTTGATAAAAAGTATTACGCCTTTAAAGGAATGAATGCAGCCTAATTAATCAATATATAAATCAATTATTTAACAAACCAATTCAATTAACAAAGCTAACACTATCCATATCCATAAAAATACATGTATAAATATTTATCAAATCAATTAAATCATAAGCTACATGGAAGACAATGACTTTGAACTTTTCAACAATGTCAACAATTTCTATACATTATTATGCTTAAATAGTGTTAGTATGTTGAGAAATTTTCACATGTAACAACAACACCAGCAACAGAAAAACAACAAACAATGCGAACAAAGCATACAACAATTAGTGTTGATAAAAAAATATTTGTGTACACTTGACATTGTTGTAAGACGAGCAATTATTAGAAAACTATAATCGAGTTCAAGAACACACAATTATTTGTTGTTTTATTTGAAGTCATCTATCAACTATATAAAGCACAATTAATTGGTTGAGTGGTGCGTTAATTACAAATTGGATTAGGAATTTAAAATCAATTTATTTTTGCAGTTGCATAAGCTTAAGTCTTAACGGCTAATTGAGTCTCAAAACAGCATCAGCAACTCGTACAATTTGTGCCTCATGCATACGAATACAATTTATTGATTTGGGGCGCTTGTTCTCAAGGCAATGCCAAATCGTGGCAAGCTGTAGAATACGAAAAATTATTGGCACATTTTTTATTTTTGTTATATGTTCTCTTTCCTTGCAGCACTCAATTTGCCTGCTGCTAGTCATCTGCCTCGCTACCAGCTGGCTGCCATATAGCCAAGCAATACGCGTCGACTGGGGCACCAATACGGGTCCCATTGCGCCACCGCCACCACGAACCACGCCCACACCACCACGACAGCCATATCGCGAGCCGGCCCCAGTTTGGGAGGATCAAAGCGACGATGTGCCCAACCCGAAACCATTTGTGTAAGTTTTCATTAATCGGCTAACCGGGGAGATAGTTTCTCTACGAAACTAACTTTGTAATGAAATGTGTAAGCTAAACTAAAAATAAAGATACTACATCATGAACCTCTATACAGATAGAATAATTGACAATTGGGTTCGCTTAGAAACAGGTTTCTTCTCTATCTTAACTAAACTCAGCAGTTATAAGCGTTAAGCGTTAAGCGTTTGGCAAATAATTATCAAGATACGGGCACTATACTAAATTGCAAAATGAATAATTAAATTTATTACAATCAGGGAAATCCTAACCAATTTAATATGTACTTCTTTTATACCTTCAGGTATGTACTGCCACCGCCATCTCGACCGCGCACTTGGATTATACCCGCTGGCCCCTATGCGCCACCCAACTACAACAATCTGCCGCCGAAGCGCAACTTTGGCCAACTTTCGCCTACATACAACACGGCTGGGGCTGGAGCTGGAACTGGCACAGTGAGTGTGCCTGCATTGGCTGCTCAGTATGTGCCTGGTGTGGGCATTAAGTATACGGCTATTGTGCCCAACAAGCTGCAGGGCAAATACAATGCGAAGACTAAAAAATATAAGGCCTACGAGAAGGCAAATAAATATGCGCCATGGAACTATGTAAGACAATATGATAATCGCAAGTTTTATCAACGCTACTGATATGCATACTTATAAGGAGACAAGTTGTCGTTTTGTAAATTGCGTATACAACAACAAATTAAAGCCAAAAAAAAAAAAACGAAACAAAAACAGAAAGAAAATTTTAAACCACAACAGTAAAAATGCTTTTGACACTTTTTTGTAAATACCTTTTGCACAATCGCTGTACCGAGTAAACCCACACACACACACACACAGACAGACAGACAAACGCCTACTATTCACCACCACTCGCCACCATTCGTAATCGCATTTGCTTTCATGTATACAGCATGTCCCCATATTCATGTCCATGTCCATGTCATAATCACATCATCTCTTTGCAGTTGCAGCTGCTGCCGCTGGAGGAGGCGGAAGAAGAGGAGGCGCTGGACAGGCACAAGACGCGCACCGAGTTACCCAATGAGCCACTTCTTGGCTCCTCAACGACAGCGTCGCCCAGCAGCAGCAGCAGCAGCCCAACGGTTAAATCAACAGCAACAACGCAAACAACAACCACAACAACAACAACAACAGCGGCAACGGTTGCCAATTACAAGTTGGCACATGAGAAGAGCGCCTATTTGAAGAAGCACGACAAGCTAAAGAAGCTGCTCGAGAAGATGCAGACTCAAAACAACAATCACAACAACAACGCGTCGCATGTGGTGGCAAACTCAAGTTGAGCGTTGCACAAACAAGCAACGAAAAATTGAAAGATGAAAAATCCCCGCAAAAGCATACGCGAATTTTTAACGTTAAGACTTGCCCCAAAATTTGTAAATACATAATAAGAAATCGAATAAAACAAAATACACAAAAAACTGGCATTAATTTGACCTCTTGACCAATTGAAAAATTTACTGCAAGGGGCGCTTACATCAAAAAATCAAAAGACTCCGGCAACAACAGCTTAAAACTTGCGTACAGGGGCAGCGGCGTTAAATTGAGCCTTAATTGCACACTGCATGGCAAAAGGGTAAACACTCATATGTTAGCGGTTAAGCTGTCAAAGAAATAGCGGCCACGTTATGTTAACTGAAACCATGATTGGTACTTTCTTGAACGGCTTTTCATAGCCGGCAGGCAAACGCAATTAGCCCGATCAATTAGTAATAAGTAACTGTGGCTTCTGGGGGTCCATCATTTAAATGACGGTGCGGGACATTGATCACAGAGCAGCGCAAACACTGACGACCCTGACCGCTGCCACATGCAACACATCGGCGGCAACGACAACGACATCATTAGCAGCCGCAAGCGCAGCGAAACCAGAACACCAGCAACAAGAGCAGCAACTAATATGTATATATACAAACATATATATATACATATACATATATACGTTTATTTTCGTTTGTTTTGAATGCTGGAGTCATTAACCGGCGTCGATTTCCGTCGCATTGTCAACGGGTTTTGATTTTTGGTGTCTGGATGCGTGTGTGGTTCTCGATTATTATTTTTAGTATAGTTTTTAATTGTGCGCGCTTCACACTGCCAAAACGGCAACAACATTAATGATAATTGAGAGTATATATTTAAGGCAACAACTTTAGCTTGTATTACACAAATTCTTTAATTAAATACAAGTATTTCAAATTGACACAAATTTGCTTGAGGCGGTTAATATTCACTCGAGTTGCCTCGTAGCGTGTGGGAAAGATTTGAATTGAAATGTTCGGGGTGTTCCGGCAAATTGTTCTACATTAGACACAAGTTGAACATTTAATTACAATTATTTTCATTTTTATTTACTTTTAAGTGCATAGTTTTAATGCCAATTACATGGACGAGTTTATTATCTATATAATATAACTGAAAGTATATTTATTGAGCATTTTATTAATTTATTTTTAATGCAAATTTCATAGTAAACACCTTGTCATGAAAGTTGAAGTACAATATCAAACCAATTAAGTTTTTAGCATTGATCAGGACAACTTGTGAAGGCAATATTTGATTTAAATTCTGAAATGTTTTCAATGTATTGGAATAATATTGGAGAATATATTCCGTATAACAAGAGTATCAAATAGTCGGTTAGGTGTGTTTTCACTTCTTATGAATATATTTGATTAGCATTTAACGTAAACATATTAAAAGGTCCAGAGTTTATTCACATTTGCAAAATACGTACATAAAAGCAAATATTTGCAATTCAATTATTCAATTGAAAATAATAAATAAATGTGAAACCAAACGATTGTAAAATTTAAATGGGAGCACAATGTACACACTTCTGCATCATATTTCAATAATATTGTTCAGTATTCAAATAAATACAAAAAAATACATCGAACTTATCTCTTATCTGAACACGTGTTTGTTTCTCTGAACAACCCTTCGTACAAATGTCTAAGTGATTTTTGTAATGCTGTTTGCGTGTGATTTATATAGCGCTGCGTGCGAAAACAATTAAATGTGTTGATAACATGACACGCCAAGGCAACTAAATCACAAAAGCTACTGGATCAGCCAGCGGCAACTGTATAGCCCGATGCGCCCGACTGTGCGCCGTCCGTTGAGCAATAAGAGCCCGATAGCCTTGGGCTCCTCTCACCTCGTAGTGAACGCTGCGCACTTCACCAATCGGCTCCAGGTGGCTGTAGCTGCCACAAAGTTGATTCCCCTCACGCAGCTACCGATGCAAAATGTGCACACGACTACCCAAATCCGAAATAGGTGTAGCGTAGCTGAATTAAAGAATGGATTACCATTATTTATGCATTATCGATTTCGATATCGATCGAGATTCAGATAATAATAAATAAGCGGATAGTGTTCAAAACTTTGATGTAAAAATTTCAAAGTTCATTTTAAAATGATATCCCAAACTCACGACACCCATAACTTGGTCAAACATCAACCGATTTCCATGGTTTATCATACAGATTTGTACTGCATTTAAAGTTGGAAACGCGATTTGTGAAAAGATATCCCAAAAAGTCAAATAGTGGATTGTTCGAAATTTCCCACAGCCAAAAGTTCGTCAAAAATGCTCAGATTTTCAAAAACCAGGTCTCTTAACCTATGGTTTGATCTCTTTGATTCAAAAAAATCAAATTGGAGTTACAAAAAATCTTAGTCAAAACCAAATCGATTTTCGACAGCAATAACTTGGTCAGGATTTGACATCTAAATTAATTCTGCACTTAATGTTGAACACACTATTTTACAGTGAAAAAAATATTCGGAAAGTTAATCAGGCTATAAAAATTATTACATATTATTACTTTCAACCCTTCACCCATCGAATCACCTAAGTTTCGTCATGATTGTGTGCATTGCCAATGTAAAAGTCTATATATTCTACCGGCGCACTCTGCGTATGTGCAATGTGCAAGCAAATTAGGAAAGCCAGGCCCAATTCCAATCCCAATTTGTGTCTCATTTTTTTGAACCCAAGACGTGTGCTCAGTGCGGTCCATGTGCAGCTGGCGAAATTAATTTGATTAGAAACGTAACAAAAAAACGAGTCTGGCACAAAATCATTTGCTGCTTTTGCAGCGGTTGCTAATAAAGCAGCAGCTGCCGCTTAGAGATTGGGCGACTTCCTAGCATAGCCGCTACTAGTAGTGATGCTGATTACATAGTCACGTTGTTAACTACTACATCTTCACGGTGCCGAGAGCAATAGACAAAAAAAAAAAAGAAATAATATGGAAAAACCTTGCAGCGTGTGCTGTGGCTGTGGTGCCGGTGCATGCAGTGGCGCAATCGAATCGAATCAGAGCCGACATCTTTCACACTTCGTTAAAGGTAACGCGGGCAAAGCCACCGCCAAGGCAATTTATTGTCAAAACCGAGAAGCGATAAAAACAACTGCATTATGCACATTATGGCCAAGTTTCTCGAGGCCGCACTCCGCACAGGCCTGACCCGTCATCGGAGAGTCCCCGACCCACAGCCAAAGCCGAACTCGGACCCCGAACTCGAACTCGAATCCGAGCCCTTTTTTTTTTTTGCTTGCTTGCTTTCAACTTTCTTTCTGGTGTCCAGTGCGCTCTTGCATCATGCTGGTAAAGATGGATTTTTTTTAAAGCTTTTTGCTGCAGCACGTTTTTGGCTTAAACGCAAAGATTTGTACAAGTGACGCCATCGCCATCACCAGGGCAAACAATCCCAAAGAGCTAGTCCAGGCCTGGCCCACCACCATCTATTTATTAGCCGGGCCCCGACTTCGCCTCTTGGATGTTCGCAGTTCATAAAAATCAATGCCCTTTTGATTAGCCACAGCTGTAATTGAGCGTTGAATGTTTTTCTGTTTTTCTGTTGTTTTTTTTTCTTCAGTTTATTGCTCGTTGTGAAAGGCACTTGATGCCACAGCCCCATAATAGAGAAATTGTCTAATTAAGCTTGCACTTTTGTGTGCCTTTCAATTGGCCATTGGGCGTTATTACGCATACGCCCCGTTGTTGTGGCTAAGATACAAATCTAGATGTTTTCCTATTTGCGCCTCATTACACAATTCGTCGGAGCTGCATATTTTATCACCGAAAATGTTGAACAAATTGCGCAACCAGCCGACTAGAAACCAAGCGAAAAATTTGCCAGCCACAAAGTTTGGGCTTTGAGTTATTAGCATGAATTTAATGTCAAATCTCGGGGCAACGATGGGACCAATCTGCAATCACGAAGCATCTCTTTTTGTTTTCATTTTGTTTTTTTTTTTTTTTGGTTACAAATGGCAGCTGTTAGACAGGGAGTTAAGCTGCAAAGGAGAAGAGACAGAGAGAGAGAGAGACGGACACAGGCTGCGAGTTGGTTGCCGGACAACTGGCAGACACTAGGCCAGGAAATACGAGTTTGTTGCGTAGAGCGTGTTTCCTTTGGCTAATTGTAAAATGCACAAAATCAACACTTTTCTCTCTTTTCATTTTCACCACTGTTGCATTTCATAAGCTGACCAATGTGCTTATTGCTAATATTAACAAAATACACTAGAGACAGCAACAATTTTCATGTGCCACATGTTTATTCATAATAGCCGCACACGCAACTGGACCCGATTCGAGGCTCAAAGATGCGATTGCACCACTTACAGCAGATTCCCAAACGATGCAGCCAGGCTGGCTGGCCATTTAGTCAGTCAGTCAGTTAGTCGGACAAACGCCCCAGTTACGGTCGTAGTCTCACTTGGAGTCTCCTTTGCAGTCCCATTGCCGATTCCAGACCAGACGCTACATCAATGAAAAAAAAAAAAATCCAAATATTTTGTATTTTCTATTGATTTGTTGCCAGTTTTCTTGTTTTCCTTGCACGCTGTGTGTGTTTACATAATGAAATGGCCTCGCTGCTTGGCTTGGCCCGTTTGCGGGCCACGTTGTCATAAAGTTTTGCACAGCTATGCGGGTGCTTATCTCACATGCTCAACTCGTTACATAGCTATAGGGAAAGGGGGCACAGAGTGAGGGCGACTGCAAGAGAGAGCGAGAGAAAGAGAGAGACAGAGGGAGAGCGAGATAGTTGCAATCGTGTCATGCGATGCTAACCTTATTCAATGTTTTTATTGTTGTTGTGGTTATCGTCGTCATTGTTGTTATTGTTTTTGTTGCCTCGCAATGTCGTGGCGCTACCGTTAAGTTGTTAATGTGGAAGTTACGAATACTACTAATTCCACTGAGCAAAATTAAAGTTAACGATGGGTGTACTACGAAATTATATGAGCATTAAAGCAAACCCAGTTGCAAAAGAACTAATTTCGAACATATATAAAATCTAAGTTTATAATCGATAATAAAAACAAAAATATTGCAGCAAATGATTCGCCGTCGAAATATACGAAGTCGAAATTTCATTTAAAATTAAAATCTTCTTTCTCTCTCTGATTTACATATTTATTTTATATATATTTTTAGGTTGCCTACCTCCCCACATCGACTCTTAAGCAGACGGGTTTCAGCAGCATTTCTGATACAAAGAAATAGCGTTCAGTGTGTGAATGCACTAGCCAATTAAATGGTGACTAGGACATATCCGACAAAAAACAAAAACAAGAAAAAATGCGATTCGAATCCGACACTAAAAAAATCAAAAAAAAAAAAATCACTTAGTTTCGGACGGTAAAGTGAACGAAATTGAAATCGCGAACCAGTTTTCAATGCATATTTTACATAATGTGCTTTAAATGGGCAGCAGGCAAATATAAATCTTCAGACAGGTCAACAGCATAAACAACAAGAGCAATGACAATGACAATTGCATGCGAAAACTGCGGAAAAAGGCTAAAGTAGTCAAAAACTAATACGAGAAAAAAAAAAATACAAAAGCCTTAAAAGCACGAACCGAAAACGAGACATGCAAATTGAAGTTCATGGAAAATCAATTGCATGAAAGTTGCCCCAGTCCAAATGAAGGGGAACTGCAGCTACTAAGGCTAAAGTTAAAATTGAATATGAGTCTAGAGTCTGTTAGTCTGTTGCAATTTATGTTATTGAACTTTGCTGCATGCAAATTTAAACTTACAGTTAGCAGTTCAGTTTCTTTTTTGGTAATTGCAAGTGCTTTATATTTTTCATAATTTTTGCTAGCCAACAAATGAAAGGCAACCAAAACCAAATACAAACAACCTGTGTCAAGAGTCCTCCTCTTGCACTCCTCTTACTTGCAAAGCTGGTGCTGCTGTTGTGTAGTGTAGTGTAGTGTACACTTGTACATGTATCAATGACAAACACTTGAGATGAACCGTTTTGTTTAACTGCCACACTTGCTCTGAAGTGTGTGTTTGAGTGCACCTTAGTTTATTTACTCATTCAAAAAGATGGTTCGAAAGCTAACTGACTTCTGCATAGATTCTAATTTAAGTTAACAGCACGACAAGTGTACCATTATAAACATAGATCGTGTATATTAAATCAATATGCATATAATTTCGATGCTTACCTGCCGAATCAGATCAGCCATAATTCGATTTTTGCAATCTGCATGTTAGTCAATTTTCACTTTTGTTCAGGTTTGAAATGGTGCATTCACACTCACACTCACACTCAGACTCACACTCATGTGGCAGCCACTGCTCCTATTCAATAAGCACCCACCTTACAACAAAAGGGCATGATGCCGCAGTTTGTTACACGAGCAAAATAAAAAAACAGGCCATCAGGTGCTTGTAACCGCAAATTAGTTTGAACACCATAAAAAGCTGGCAACAAAAACTGCAACGGCAACCAAGTGCAACAACAAGGCTTGCAACATTTTTGAAAATGAAAATCCATTGCAATCATCAGCAAAGCTCGTCCAACATTAGATGGAAAATCGGCTGACGAGGTGCGCTCTCAGTTGTTGCTGTTGTTGTTGCTGTGCAAGATTTTTTATGGCTGATAGTAAAAGTGACGCATCATATGGGAAGCTCAATTGTTGTTGTATATGTTTTTGATGTTGTAGTTGTTGTTATTATTGTTTGCTGTGTCATGAGTCAATGGCGCACCAATACAAAAGACAATGTTTATAACTCATTTTGCAATATGCAAAACGTGATTCTATTGAGACAATCTCTTTAAAAGGGTCGTGTGTGTGCCTGCTTCAATTGTATCTCATGGATACGAGCATCTCAAGAATCGCAAATGATGTTTGCGCAATCCGCAAGCCAAATACGCCAAGGAGCATTCGAATAAATACTTCAACGAATAAACAATAATACAGATAGAGCCATCAAAAAATGAATTTCAAAGAGTTTTTCGAGCTTAACCGCGTCATTTTTTTTGCTTCATTTAGGTTCATTGATGGGTATTAACTATTTCAAGAGCACAATAGTTTCATTAAATAACTAAACAAAATCATTAAGTTATTATTCGTATTTATATATTTGCAAACCGCAAATGGTGTTCAAGAGAGTTTGGGCTAATGAAAAACGCGATTTATCTGTGGTTTACGAAAACGTTTGTTGTTTCTTGTTTTTTTTTTTTATCTTTCGCACAAAACTGAGAAATTGACACGATTTGTGTTCAATTTTAAGACAAATACGTGGCTAATTTGTTTTGTGATAACGGAAGTGCTCGCAATTATTACAAATTAGCCTAAATGGCCGATAATGAAATGCAATTAGATATGCTGGACTAAAGTCCAAAGCATATCATTAAAAACATTAATTGCATTATCTTTGATTTTCGTGTACTGTTGTTAAAAATAAATAGTTAATCACTATCTATGCGTGCTGTGGATTTTCAATTTGAAAATTAGTTTAATTGAATAAATTCAGAGAAAAAGAATCGTAGGACAAGGCGAAAATCAATCAAAATGCCATTGTGCACTCAAGTCGTTACAGTTTTGGCAGACTAACCAAAAGAATTTACAACACAATTGACAGACTACAAAATCGGCTCTTTTTACCTCCGTTCTGAATGCCTACTCTACTTAACTAATCGTTTAAAATTTTCAATAATTTTCTTAACCTCACATGTGTGAGCTCAATAGACCACATACCACCCATCAACCATTTCACAGCCAAAGAAAAAAATGAGTCTTAAATTATTGGCCTGGCATTTAACATGACAGCCACATTAAATTGTCCACTTTGGCAACCTGTGCCAGCACCATATACGCCGGTGTGTGAGTACGTACACAAGTACTGTCTAAAATAGATATATACATATACATATACATATACATATACATATAAAGTAGATGACTTGGCTGCCGGCGTTTGCTGTAATTGAGGTTTGCCGGCGCTGACACGGCCCAGCCCGATCCGATGTGGCCCGGGCATGGCCTGGGCCTGGGGGTCTGATAGTGTCTGTTCGCGCACTCTAAAGGAAATGCAAGCAACGACGGCGGCTAGTCAAGAGTTAAAAGATTTTAATTGTCACTTTCGTTGCTTTTTTCAGTTACGGGGCGAAATTTCAAAAATTTTAATTCAAAAATAATGCGCTCAAATGAGTTGGGAATTGTGCAAGATAGAGACTCTGGACTCTGGACCGCCGTAAGCGCAACGAGAGTGTTGTGAATGTTGTAAGCCATAAGCTATAAACTGTATTTTATAGGTGTTGCTGTTGATGTTGCAAGTGCAATCACTTTGGATCCCATTTTAAGGCAGTTAAGCTACATTTTTGGGCAATGCCTATTTAGAATCGAGTCTTAATTATCAACAGATGGGACCAGGTCCAAGCCAAAACGGCCTTAAGCTCACCATCTTCTTGGCCGTCTTTACAGCAATCTGTTAGTATTGAGCATTGCAGCCATATCAGCAGATTAGCTGAATGACTGGAGCCTTATTTGATCCAACTTGTTCTCTTCATAGCGACCGGTTGTATTATAAATAATCGGCTGCTACTAGTCAAATTCAAATTTACTTGATTCGTTAGTAAATTGAATGTAATGTTTGCACAATCTACAAAGTTTGTTTATGTCACCTATTCCAATTGGTTGAGCAGGCAGGTGACAAAATCTATTGCCACTTTAATATGTACTAATTTGAATAACATGTGATTTACGATGCGTAAACGTGATACTTAATAATACAGCGTAAAAGAAAACGTTAAGTTAACAAGATTACGTTTAAAACTATTTTAAAATTTATGATTTGCTACCATTTACAATTTTAAACTTGGAACCGATACACAACATTTGATTTACGATATTAAGGTGAACAATACTTCAAAGATAGTAAGTTTAAAATAAACTATTTTCAATTTGGAAAACATAGCGCCAAAAAGTATACTGTAACCTCAATCAAAATCCAAAGCCTTAATATATGCAATATTTTAAGTCTATGTAAGATGTAAGTTTCAACGTGGTAGCAAACCTCAATAAAAAGCGTTAAGCTAACCCAGGAGAAGCTTTTACAAGTCAAGCACTTAACGCTTTTCAACTCCAGTTTTTTTAAAGTATGGTCAACGGATGCATTAAGCTTTCGGGTGCCAATTAAAATACGCAAATGGACCAAATTAGCAACGTACCAAAAAAAAATTCACTTATATAAGAAAACATTGCAAATTTGCAGACCGTGAAAAGTTTAGTTTTTTAGTCGGATGAAAATACGGTATCTATCGGTAAGAGAGCGGAAATCTCGAACTGTTGTCATTGAATTCAATGTTCAGACCGAATGTATCCGCTTATACATATATCGAGACGCTCAATTGACCATAAATTGTTATACCAATTAAATGCAATAAAAATATGCATAAAAGTAAATTCAGTTTAATTAATAGCAAATGGTGCAAATTGTAACGCCAACATTGTATGTTAAGCTAACAGGTGGGATATATGTTTTCAATGGATGCAACTACTGCTGTATCAAGAAAGAGCCCACATGCAACTGATTGTTGACTTACGAGACACTTGTTGCGTTTTCAACTGCGTTCGATAATTATGAGTAATGAAAATATTGTTTAATGACCTACAAGTTTAAAATGGCATGTGAACTAAATGAAAATCAATTCACATGCAGTTACATATTAGATAATTTTTCTACCCACTACAAATATTGAATGTTCGGAATAGAAGTGTGAAATCAATAAAAGCAAATATGGAGTCTATATAGTATATTAATTAATTAATTAATATTTATCCAGAGCAGACATCCTATCAGTATTATTAGTTTAACTGGTCCACCAAATAAAAACATCGAAATATTTTGTATAATTTTCCCTTATGTTGTTGAAACTTTATTTTTACAGCAAAATTCACAACTTAAACTAGCATCCATATCATTATTATCTTACTCAGCTTCAATGTCATATGTGAAATAATAAGTTAACAGCATGTGGATCTCAAAACGAGCGCTTTGCAAACCACACACAACTGCAACCGGGTCGAGTTTTATCGAAAATATACAAACTAAATTCGCTTAGAGTACTAAATCGCAAGTGTTTCTCGTAGGTCCTTAATAGTGTGTCGCATAGGGACTCGCATAGTGACCATAGTGTCCTGCATCGTACTGAGGCACATACTCATACTGAGCCTGGTTGTAGGTGTTGCCGTAGTAGCCATCATCGTAGTCGTAGTGAATGGGCGCAGCAGCAGTCGCATAATGTTTGGACACTTGAAAAAAACAAAAACAAACGGATTGAAAATATGTATTATTAAGCTAAAATTCCTACAATTTGTGTGTAAGTATGAGTCAACAAAAAAATGTAAATTCAACAGCTGCCTGTTGTGATTTTTGTTGTTGTGATTATTGTTTGTAAACTAGTTTAGTTTTACAAAGATTTCAATGCTGACGAAATAATTTTCAATGCATTTCTTTGCTTGTCACGAATTTTGCAGCCAACCAAAGTCAATTGGTCACAGGTGTTGTATTTTTTTTTTTCGCTAGTGCTGTAATTTCCTTTTGGGCTTGTTTTGCATGTAAATCGCTGACGAAGTTCGTTGCCTAAGTCTTTTGTTTTGTGTGGGGTGCGTTTTGTGTTTTGTGCGCGCGCTCTTTGCGATTCTTAATTATTATTTGAAAAAAATAGCAGTCACAATCAAAATAATTTTCACATGCAGTCACAACAACAACAACAACTTCAATTCCCATGTACATCCACAACATTGCGACATTGAGAAAAGATGTTGGCTTTGGCTTGAAAATGGAAATGGGCAACACAATTTTCCGTACAGCACTACTGTCTACCACTGATACTGTTGATGATGATGATGATGAAGATGCTGCTAATGCTGCATAACATAATTAGTGTGGGAAAATATGGAAAATATGAGAGCGAATGCAAAGTGCAAACAAAACATGAGCGAAAAACATCGGAGCTAATCTTTCCGATCAATGTAAGGGGCGGAAAACTAACTCATGACATAATGAACAGACGCGTGGGCGTAGCAAAACTGGTGCATTAGTCAACAAATGCAAACGCTTATGAAATGTTTTATACGCTTCACGATGCGATGATTCAGCTTAGTCGCCCCACTGCACACCACTCAATAACTAATTGCAATGCAACAGGTATTATATCAGCCCAAACGAGTATGTATTATAATAGAAATATGGTAATGATATGCGTATATGTACTCTGATTAACATGGAGAACTGATGCTGTTAATGATATTGCTACTGAATCAGTAGGTTGCATAGTAATCATCGATATCTGCATCCGCCGCTGTTGTCTGTCTGACTATATTAAGTTGAGTAGCTGCATCAAAGTTGTCATCATCGTATTCGTATTCGTCTGGGCGCAATTTGCGATATTGATTGTTAAAAAAGTTTGCGTTACGCCTGAACAGCTTTAACATGCGATACGTGTTCATGCCTAGAAGAGCAAGAGGCAAGCAAATCAGTTTGCAGACACGTTGTGGAAACTCTAAACTAAACCACAACAACAATAACTAGCTGGTAGTGCGTCTGTGTATTTGGTGAGGGCTGCTAAAGAGAGTGAGTGCGCTTTTCCATAAACTTCAAACCCAGTTCATAAAAGAACTATCATAAAACAAAACTCTTAACTCACCATAGGGCGCCGGTGAGGCGGCCACCACAACAGGAGCAGCCACAGGAGCCACATGCTGCGGCTCATAGTGGGTCAGGTAGGGCTTGTGGGTAACAATTGGCTTCGTGACCAACGCTTGAGCGTGCACAGTGGGGCCAGATTTGGTAACAACCGCGTTGAAACCATGAATGGAATCTGCAGTATAGTCAACAGTGCGAATGGAACCATCGGGCTCGACAAGCGAGTATTGACCTGTATGGAAAAAAGAAAGAGGAAGTAGACAAGGAAATTGCATTGGGTTAAGATATTCATGAGTGTTTTGCCGGAGTTGTCTTTAGAATTTGAAATACCCTTGACAACATCTCCATCACGGGTTTCATGCTGGGACTTAACATCGCCGGTCGTGTGATCTGCCACACCATAGTTAAAGGCATATTTGGGATGATCCTGATAAACAAACAAAAGTATAAAACCAAATATATGAGTTTTGAAAGGACTTTTAAAGCTTTTAAAATAAGATCGCTTTAGTTATATTGTGTTGACAAAGTTTTTTTATCAGTTCAATATTCAATATTTACTCTACTTAAAAATATTATTTTTCATGATCCGGATAAATAATTGATTTAAGAATATTCTGATTTGAATATACAGATTTATGTTTAAGTTGAAAAAATGTTAAATAATCATGCTTTAGTCTGCGTCTCCATCAAATTTAGCAAAACTTCATATTTAAATCTTTCAATCTTCAATTTAAAATTAAATATTCGGTCCTTCTTTATTACAGCTATTTTTGAGAATAGTTATATTTTGATTTTTTATATGAATGCATATTTGGCACACTCCATCTCGGCAATCGTCACTCACATAATAATCCACAGCATATCCTGGTCGCGCTACGGCCACAGTGGCGAACAAAGCCAACGAGAGGATAACGAAGCACATGAAATTTGCCATTTTCTTTAAAGATTTTTTGTAGTATTTTTCAAGCGATTTTTGGGTTTAATAATTTGCTAAAAATAAAAAACCAAAACACACAAAATTAATTTAGTTCACACACAGTTTTGCACAGATCCTTAGTTAAAAACCATGTGGATTTACTTTCAATACTGCAACGGCAACAGATACAAACAACGCCAAGTTCACCGGAATACTGTGGCTATTCTAGAAGCGGCTTTCCATTTAAATAAGCGCAAAATGTGCGAAAGCAGCGACGCAACTGCGCAGTCGCGGCTTTAAGACTCTTTTCAGTTTCTCACTCACTCAACTGTGGCGGTCGACGTCGACGTCGTAGCGTCGTAGCGTCGCGAAGTCAGCATCTCGGCGGCGTGGTGAATATGGCGCTAGTTAGTCAGGGGCCATGTTAATGAAGTTGCAGCATGGACAAAGTGGGATGTTGCTACACTAACCCGGTTGAATGGGGTCTGCGTATGTAAGCAGTGCAAATTGGCGACAGATACATTGTGTATCTCTGTATCCATTTATCCCACATAATGAAGTCATCCGACCAGCCAGTCACTTTTTTTTCAGGTTGGTTCAGAATTATGATATTAATCATAGCTTAATCATTAATTTCCATTTGGTTCAAACGAATGACTTAGGCAACGAACTGCAGCCGAATACGACAAAAATTATGCCCAATAATTATTGCCCTCGACTATAACAAATAGTATAGCAATAAAAAGCAATTTATTTAACAACTTAATTCTAAAACCAAATCGCTGACAATAAAATATGTCTTGACTTCCAAAACCAAAATAGGGTCAAGTTACAGCCAAAACAATTGCAAATTGTTGTTGCATAAACACAAAAAAGCCCTAGTTATTTGGCACATGCGAAATTCTCAGTGATCTACTTGAATAAAAAAAAATCAAGACAACTAAAAGTCCAACATAAGTTGATGCCCCCCTCAGCTACTTCTTGCTGTGCTTGGATTTTTTTCTGTCTTAGCATCAATGCTGAAGGTCAAGCGCGGCAAGCAAAGTTCAAACTCAGTTCCATTCTAGCCAGTGGATGAAAACAAAAGTTGCTAGCAATCGCAAAAGCAATATAACGTGAAAAGATATGACACCAGAGCAATTTGAACTAATTTATATCCATAATATTGCTGAGTGGTTATTCTCAGGTTGCTCAACAATCAATGATTAATTAAGAGCAATTTCCATATTTAAAATAACACGCAATAAAGTCTAATAGACTATAACAATTATACAATATTTTGTAGAATACAATTATCACAACTTTTACTTTCTACAGACATTGTGTTTCAGGATTCGTAATTAAACTTTTAGTTTTGGGTGTTTTATGGTGATTCTTCCCACGGCCAATATACATAATATATTTATCTTAATTAAAGATTAACAAATGCCAATTTAAACACTCCATTTTCAATGCACTCCATTTAATAAAAATCTTACAAAGAATAAAGCAGCTATATAATAGCATATAATAGAATTTATATATCTGATCTGAAAACTTAACTTTACTTAAAATGTATAAAAAATTGTTCTAACAATAAGTTGGGTGCTAGGAATACATACATATGGCTTTAAGTAAGTGATTTATTATTACAGAGCACAACAAAGCAAGTAAATGGCTATAAGCTGAAACAATTTCAATTTTAGTGTAAAATAAAGTATTGCTCATCCTTGAACCAAGTTGAGAACGTGCCAATTGAGGTTGGCAGCACACAAAATTATTAGAAATATTGACAAACCGCAAGAGTCGCTGAAAAAACAGAAACAACAACTAAAATAATTTGTGTGGACCTTTTGCTCAAGTTAATAATATGCGCTAGTTTATGCCCAGGTCAGCATTTTCACATAATTAAAAACGAGGGGCGTACTAAAGACTCTAATTAGATTGCGAGGAGTGCGCGAAAAGCAACCGAAAATGGTTTTTCGTTGCTTGCCCAAAAAAGATGGCGAACAACCTTCAGCACTTGCATACATACAATTGTCTCCACATCACCGCCCCCTTCTTTGGCTACTCTTTTTTCTATTGCTAACTGAGACTTGAATTTCGAAAACGATTTTGGGCTGCGGTTTGTCGGCAGCAACTAAATACTAGATTAAGTCAATTTGCATGTTTGCGCCCGCCGCCAAAGCATTTGCTACGCAGACATGATAACTCGATGCCCAAGACTCGAGACTCTCAAGACTCTCGAGTCTTCGTAAGCGGCTGGGAAAATCAGCAAATGATTGTCGGCATTTTCCGAAGGTTTTCCATATGCAGCTTGACAGATTTTTAGGCAACCAAATAGCAACAACAACAGCAGCAGCCACATGACACATGTGCGTGGCTTCAACATTGCATTGTCTCTCCCTAACAAATGCTGGCAATTAGCCAACAATAAATATAACTAACTACCAGAATAAAAACTAACGTGCACGCCAAACTGAAGAATACAAAATACAAATAGGTTTATGTTAAATGTAGCGTGCAGCTTGGCTTCATGTTAACGATGCAAGCGTGGCATGTGGGAGTGGAATTTTTATGTTTATTCTGATATTTTGCGAAAATAAAAGCAGAACATAAATTTAACTTAACTTAAGGCATTATAATTAAGTAGATCGTAAAAATATGAATCATTGCAGAAAAAATATAATAAAATGATATTTTTTTTAGAGAACTGAAATATAAGTAATAACTAATAAAGTATAACTTTAAGATCTGCATTTAAAAGAACATAACAGAGTTGAATTTAAGGCATTATGCATAACTATAGATCATAAACTTGTAAAATATTATATTTTTATGTGAGTGTGAATAATCAGTCAATCTTTTTTGGGTTGCAAGTTCGGTAAATATCTAGATGTAACTATACTGTGATCTCAGTCAGTTTTCAAGCTCACTTGCCCCACAGTTCTTAAACAATGTGCAATAAAGTTGTTAATGAAGTTTTATCATATACTCGTATCATAAATAAAGTTCCTTCATGAAATTTGTTGTCAATTTAAGCTGTTTGTACCTTTGCTACATATGTATGGTTACCACTATTATTTTATTTATTTTATATTTTTCAGAGTCGTGGTTGTTATCATAAATATCAAGCCGAACAATTGCAGTCAAAAGGGTGCCCTGAAAGGCGCAAATTTGCAAGCCCATTTGGCACAAGCTGGAGTCAAATGCAATTCAATATGTGCCAACTCCCATGAAGACGCACATTTAAATAAAAAGCGAACAAGGGAGAGGGAAAGACGGGAGGTAGGGGAGACGTCTGGCCAAGGCAGCTATTTGAGTAACGATGACGATGATGGCGACTTTGACTTGGTTTACTTTATTTTTTTTTTGGTACTGTCTGTTGGTCACCTAATTTCTGCTTGTTTACACAGACTAATTTGACAATGGGCAATGAGCATTGCTGTGGTACTACTACACGGTGTCTTGCAACATGAAGATGGCTTCAAGGTGCGAATGTTGCAAGACATCGGAGAGAGAGAGAGATGGAGAGACAAAGAGAGCGCAGAAAGTGATTCGCGTTTGGGGTGTAGGTTGTGTGGGTGGTGGGCATCATTGTTGTCGCTTAGTTGGGCATGCTTCAGTGCGTCCGCAACTGCCGCATCTGTGTCCGGGGCCAATTGAGTGACCATTGTTAACAAGCGCTTGTAACGCGCCATGAAAATGACCCGTGGCAAATGCGATGCGCTGTAATAAAATGCAAATTAATGGCTTCCAGACCCGAGGAGATACTATAAATTTTCAGTAGTTAGCGAATGAGAAAGAGATGGAAATGAATTCTTGCACCTTTTTAGCCAATTTGTTGCTGAATGCTGAAATGTTACTGTTGTTGTTGCCTTTAGTTGCTGCTACTACCTGTCATGCATCAAATTAACCCTCAAATAATCCAGTTAACTTTTTGTTATATAATTAATACTGACAAGCGGCATGCATAACTACTGGGATGATTATGCCAAAGGCATCAGATATATATCTCATCGCTAGTCTCTAGTGAATAAATATACCCACAGATCCGTACATGCTGTTGAAATGCTGTTTATTTATGCGCAGCAAAACTACAAATCGCTTATACCTCCAATTATGCCTGCCCAGTCAGCTTAGTTGCTTTAGTTGCTCAGATCTTGTAGTCGTTGTAATGCATTAGTTAAATATTAATGGCATTTTTCAATTACGCAGACAGGCGGCGACATTTACAATGCATAGTGGAAAAAAACTAGTGGAATGGCAAGAAAAATATTTCATGTATTTTTAGGAGTAAGGTGTTAAAAATCTTATTATCGATTTATTTTTAATTTTTATTATACATCAATAATGCAACACTGTACAGAATAATTGGGACATTTAGCTTAGTGTGAATGAAGCATAGTTTCAAAATTGTACACATATACTCCGATATAAATGTATTTTTTCTAAACCATTATTATACCAAGAGCCCACTGTTAGTATTTATATTACCAACGCCGCATCTGTCTCAGAATCAGGCGCTGTATTTGATTATCTATAAATTGTATCAACAACTACGAGTAGCGATGCATATCTGCAACTTGTATCTTAATGTTAACTGACACACTGCAACCGAAACAAATCCAATTCAATCCAACTCGATAGCCAGTCGAGTGAGAGAGGAGCACGTGTTGGGGGCAGTTTACTAAGGCAGTTGATGGCTGAAGCTACTTACTTGAATGTCAACTGCTTGAATCAATTGGCCAAGTGCAACAAAAAGTCGTTAGTAACTGTCATTTATTGATGAAGAAGATTGCATACCTTGTGTATTCTGCTTTGATATTTCTGCTTTAATTGTTGCTAAAGGTTATTGGAGCAGCAACTACTCGTTTCTAATTATTTTTTTCTATTTATTTCTATTTTGGCCCGTCACTGGAAAGACATTGAGCTGGCTTTACGTAAGTTTTTGGGGCAAGCACGTAACGCTGGGGCGTTTGAATTTTGCCAGTTAGCGGAACTTCCTTCCGGCATTTCCTAGCACATAATATTGTAGTATAATAGAAAAGTCATTTAAGTAAAAAGATGACCTTAAATGTTAAAGAATCCGGCCACAGGGCAGCTGCTAAGATTCTCACTATGCGCCAGATCTAATTAATGGAGTGCACGTAAAATTTGAATTAGTTTTTGTTAGTTTTCGCTTTGGGTTTTTCGTATTTGTATTGTTTTACTTTAGAGCACACTTAAACGCTTCGCTGATTTTTGATTTTCAGGCAATGATAAATTAGTCTCTCAAGAGTATTTTTGCGCCAGATTTAGCATTTTTAGTGGCACACATTTGTCCAAATATTTCCATGAGGTGCCTATTAAGAGATCAATATTTCGCTTTCTTGTCGTTTTTGTTGATGTTGTTGTTATGGCAGTTCACATATAAAAGTGACGGAAATGCGAAGATTTGTTGCAGGCGGAAGCAACTTTATCGTCTTTGCTTTAAATGTTTATTAACTTATTATTTACATGAAGCACGCCCCCAAAAGCTTGTGACCACATTGCGGCTGTCAGCTAGCAAGAGGACAACCACTGATGCAGACTTCCGATTTTTTTTGTGGTTGCCAGGGAATAAGGGAATGATGTCTATGATATGAAAGATGATAGTCTGTGGTATATAATATCCGATTAAGTGCGTGTAATTAGAAAATGGAAGCCAAGACTTAAATATGAACTTGCAGCTGAACTGGGCTTCAAGTTATACATTTTAAATTCATTAAGCTGCTACAATTAAAACTCCTTATTTAAATCATAAAAAAAAAAGAGTTTGGGAAGTTTTGATGTTATTGAATTTCTAATCAACTGTCGAATTTGTATGAACAATATTGTATGAGATGTACACATACATATGAAAAATGGTTTTCCTTTAGCTTGAAAGTATATCATTAAAAATACCTAAAGCTTGTAAGCCCAAAAGTATACAAAGTTTAAGTGGCAAATGTAACGCCATCTAACGATTTTTAAGAGCGTTAAATATTTGTTTTAAATGAAAGCTTTGCATTTTGGAAAAAAAATTATAAGCATTCAAGTGTGAAACGCAAGAGCTTAAGACAAAATAATAACATTGTTTTGGTTTATGTTTGCGAAAATTAATGAAAATTGTATCTATGAAAATAATATTAAGTTTAGACAGAAATCAGTAAAAACATGGCTAAAAAGACCGATTCAGCTTAGAGAGTTGGATGTCCATATGGATTAGGGACATAAGATATTTTAAATTTATATTAACAGCCTCAAAAGCAGTTTTAAAATAATATGCAAATATAGTAAAATGCAAGTCTAGCTTAACTTGTTTATGTCCAGAATCTTAATGAAATTACTAATAATAATTCTGACCACAATCAGTTTGTGCATAAATATGCATTCATACTTTCAATTGTGTATTTTATATGTGGTTCACCTTTCAATTTCCACATATATATTAGCAGCTAACCCATAATGTCAATAATATAACATTACTTCATTACTCATGAACATTAAAATTAGCATAACTTAGTTCGATTTGAAATGTAACCATTATTGTAAATGATTAACAATTAAAATTGTATAAATTGAAAGCGCTCACGTCAATGGCAGCTGATAATTATATGCTGTGGTATCTACAGATCTGTTTTGAGAATAAAGGTAGTCGTGGGAATTTGGATTTTTGTAATTTACTACATTTTATATTTATAGCATTTGTCGCAGTTTTCAATTAACTTAAATTAGGCAGATATTAGGGAGACATGTTTACTAAATATAAATTCCCAAATTTATATTTATGTATGTGTATATTCCATGCTGTAATCCTTGTTAGATTCATCATTATCATCATCATCATCATCATCATCATCTCGATCAGCATCTTGATCAGCATCTTCTTTCTTCGTTTATGCAATGACATGTTTTCGTGGTTTCGTAGATTTTCGTGGGTATTTGCAGTATATACAAAATATGAGTTATATTTTAAATAACATAGAGAATTGCACGAAAGCTGGTAGTGGTGTGAGTGCGTGTATGCGTGAGTGTGAGACAGAGACAGCTCATGCACGAGCAAGAGGGAATGAGCGGCTGCATGTTCGGTTATTTACAAAGTGAGTGACTTGAGTATTGAGCAGGCTTCAGCTTCAAACAGGAGCAATTGGTGAGGTTGTCATGTGCGTAATAAATATGAAAAAATACGTGTGTGATTGATTGTGTTTGTGGTTGAGTGGGTGGCTGGTGTTGATTCTGTTGTAGGGTTCCTTAGGGTTCCTTAGGGTTCCTTAGTAGTGGGCGACATGCGCGTGAGCGTTGTGGGTGGCATAACCGTAGGCGGGCACAGCAGCGGCATGGGATCCATGATATGGCACAGCTGGGGCGGCAGCCACATGATGAGCAATGGACGGGCCGTGGGAAATCAAGGGAGAAGCGTGCACGGCCAGAGGAGCAGCATGGATAGCTGGTGCGGCATGGTGGATAGTGGGTGCAGTCTTGTGCACCACAGCGTTGAAGCCATTGTGATCATCGGCGGTGTACTCCACAGTGCGCACCGAACCATCAGGCTCCACCAGAGAGTAGGAGCCCTTGACAACATCGCCATCGCGCACCTCATGCTGCGACTTCACATCACCGGTGTGGGAGTCGGCAACACCGTAGTTGTAGTGATACTTGGGATAGGCCTGCCAATGAAATTAACAACAATAACAATAACACCTGCAGTCAGAATCACGCCAACAAATTGGCCAATATGCTAATGGATAGCGTCGACAGTCGTGAGAAAATTCCAAATGTCAAATGCACACAAAGCATCTCAACCCTGGCCTAAAAAACAACTGGCATACTTACATGATAGTCCAGACCCTCGTCTTGATGTCCGTGTCCATGGCCGCCGTAGGCGAGAGCGGGACCAGAAGCGTAGAGCGCAGGACCACCGTGCAGGACACCGGCGGAGGCAACGCTCAGGACAGCCAAACAGATCAGGGACTGTCACAAGAAAATAGAGCACAAAGTTAATTTTACAGACACTTGCTTTACAACTTGCTGTTTTCAACACTCACTTTGAAGAAAGCCATTTTAGGTTTTAGAGTTTGTTTTTTTTGTTTGCTTGGATCTGGATTTGTTTAGACGCGTGTATGCGATACGTTGAGCTGAATTCAACTGATAACTAGAACCAAGAAGGAAGCCGCTTTTATATACAAAGACAACGCCCGAGCAGCTGCCGAGCCACGATTACCAAACGAACGAGCCAAGTTAACGAGCGAGCGGTCAACAGCAGCCGCAGCAGCAACAACAACAATTGCCATTTGCAAGTGAAGCCCAAGAAGTTGCCGCACCAACAGAAACAACAACATCAACAGCAAACATCAAAGTAACGTCGACGTTGACGTCGACGTCGCGACGTTGCCAACGCTGACTGTGGCTAGCAATTATTTTATGCCTTTTTGTTGAAAACGAGAGTGAAGTTCAGTTAGATTTAAGTAAGTGGAGTGAGGCATTGTTGTTGCCACAGTTGTTGTTGCTACAGTTGCTGCGGTTTGTGTCTTGACTCGAATATTAACAGAAATTACTCATGTTCGTGGACTAAATCGATTTATGTTTAATATATATCAGTGATTTTCGTTTATTTTTAAAATGTACTCTTCTAGTATTTAGTAGCCCAACATTTTAAGACGAAAACATTAAAGTAACTCACGAATTGAAAGATTTACAAAACTATTTATTTTGTGTACAAATCTTATTTTGCATCTATTTTTTAATATGCGAAATAATAGTCAGGGTCATTTGTGCGATAATAATATATTTATTAAAATATATCTAATATTTAACAAAAGTCTTGACATTAAAAGTTTAAGCATATATTGTATATTCATTCAGAATATATTCAAGTTAATTCGAGCTCAATTATAATTTTTGCGATTGTATCATATATTTGAAAAGCTTAACTTCCAAATCATAGAATATATTAAAAAGAATAAACTAAAAGCAAAAACTTATATAAGGTTTCTCAATAACAATGGAAATAAATGTATTTAATTATATATCAATTATTAAATCACCAATCAAATATATTTTTACACCGAATCGCGCATAAAAGCAATACAAATGCATTTTATGAATTTATAATTTCAATCTATGAAAAAAAGTCAGAAGTTTTTGATTTTTCATCTGACATCACGATTTAATTGGTATGACCTCTCAAAATGCTGCTCCCTCGCATAACAAATTAGAAATTAGCAATAAATATCGTATATATATATATATATATATATATATATATATATATATATATATTTAAATATATGTAATGGAACAATGGCTTCTAAGCACATTTTGGTGGGCGGATGTAGTGTTTCTCATAATGTTGCACAAATTGCATGCGCTTGTTGTTGTTGCTTGTCTGCTGGCAGTGCAATGTTTGTGTTGGGCGCCACCTGCAAGCGCCCCTCTACCTCGCCGCGTCACATGATTCATTTAATTTTCATGTGGCATACCTATATTTTTAATTATCATGTAGGCCGTTTTGTTTATTACCAAAAAAGGCGCTTGCGCAAATGAGCTATAAAGCTGCAGGTTGAAGGACAGGAATGGAGGGTGAGGTGGTTCGTTATGTGGCGCCACATTATTATGATTACCATAAACATCACCAGGCGTCATTTTGTCGTTTGTCATTGTTTTATGTCATAAATATTTTGTTACTGTCGGAATATCTTTGTAGTTGCCCCGATTTGGCTCATTTAATAAATTGTTTCGAATTAGTAGCTTCAACTTGGGCATAAGGACTGGGCTTGCGGGGAGGGTGTCGACTCTGCTTGGCTGGCCAGAGTGCGGAGTACTTGTACAAAAATTTAAGTAATCATCTCAAGGTTAGCACGACAGTGACAGCAGCAACAGAAACGTGTAACGGATCAGTAACAGTCGCGACAAAAACAACAACTTCAACAAGAGGCAACTACTTACTGTGACGGCTGCAACAGCTGCAAATCTCATTGAATTTTCAGAGTTACCACAACAACAACAACAACAAAATCAACAACAACGATAACTGCAATGCTGCCTGAATTAGAGCACGATCTGATTACTGCTTTGTTTACCAAAAATGACGCACACTGTGCCCAATTAATTGAATTTTAGTCAGCCATGGAAAATTCACTTTGATAATCTGTTACTTGCTTATGATTGATGATTGTGTAAATGGGTAGGTCTCCGTTAATATGTTGTTACCAAAAAAAAAAAACAATAAAAAACTTGCTGAGTGGGTAACGAATCATTAAATTGGAATATGGTCAATTTTTATCAGATCTAAGATAATACGTGTTTCGAACATTTTAATCCAAATGCTTTAATTTCGAATATAAAATGGTAGACTTCGTCTTAACAACATTTAATCATGTGCTTTTTAACATTTAAACGAATATCTAAGCTGAGATTTTTTTCTTCATTGCAGTATATAATTTATTTTATTATTTTTACATTTTATTATATTTATTGATTCTTTTAACATTGAAAAAAGAATGAAGATGGATCTATTCAAAAATAATTGAATATACTAGAAATATGTATATTTCAAAATAAAAATTGTGGTAATAGTAAATTCACTCAAGCTTTTTCAACTTGTCAACTTTATGTTCAATTGCCGCTTATATCATGTTTAGATTATTAAACTACATTCACATACGTGACTTTACAACCACTGTGCCTTGTGCTGGTCAGTGTCTTGTGATAGTAGTTGGTTTTGTCAGACAGCGATGACAATTACAAATTTGTGCAAACTTTTGTCGTTTAGCCGACAACGTGGCTCTTGCTGTTGTTGTCAGAGTGTTTTTGTTATTACAGTTTTGCCGTATTGTTGGTTTCCTTTTCATTTAATTATTCAGACCCATGCAGCAGTTGCGCACTCGTTTCGCATTAGATCCGGTCTATTAGTGCAATGGGAGGAACTTTATGACGAGGGCTAGAAGTTGCTACTGGACCACCTCAGTTGCCTCAACCGGATTCGCAGAAACGCCCCAGCGAAAAACATCAACATAATCGTATCTCGGTAAGCTTAAAACAGAGTCGGAGTCTCGGTCGGAATTGGAGTTAAAGTTGGGCTTCGAATTGTAGTTGGAGTTTTGAGGCTGGGGCATACATATTTCTAGTTGCGGGTGCTTGAGCTTAACAATTGTTGACGTATTTCGCGCAATTGCAGTTGGCCGTTGGCGAGCCTCAGCAGCAATCTCCATTTGCTTGCCCACATGCGAGGTCCACGAGCCTCTCAAGTTGATACCGGAGTTCTCGCAAAATTTGTTGCAATTAAAGCAATTTGTGTGCGTTGCCGTCTCTGTTGTCGCTGCTGTTGATTGAGTGGCAAATTTTTTGGTTTTGTAATGTATGCAACGGCCAAACAAGTTCGTTGCCTGAGTCTTTCGTTCTGTCAGATAAATATTTGTATTTGTATGTGGGGTTTTTTTTGCGCAATTGAATTAAATGGATCAGCTTGTCTGTTACCAATTTAAGTTAACCAGCAGACACTAAGTTATAATTTAAATTAATTATACATAAATGATAATTAGCATCTTATTGGGGCGCATATTTCTTTGACTTCACGGCAACAATAATAAAACTTCAAATAATAATGAAAACCAAATCAAAATTGCTACTCGCATTATTTCATCTGCTTGAAAAAAAATAACTGCATTTAAATTGATCAATTTCTATTGAGCTGACCTTGAAACGTGGTTACAAACAGAAATCATCGTTGAATTAAAATACCACAAAGTTTGGCCGCATAGCTTTTCTGTACCCTTCCAAAGAGTATCATAAATAAGTCATCAAGTTTGTAGCGCGCTAAGGGAGACTAATCTTTAATCTTTTACAAATATGTTCATTAATATACATATATTTTTTGATCAATTGAAATAGCTTCGAAGGAAAAATAACCCAAAAGTATGCAATAAATAATCATTTGACAAGACATAGTTCTTCAATCTAATTACTCCCGAACGAATTAAGCGCAGGCTTGATGATATCCAAAAAAATTCCGAGAGGCACACAAATTATATATATATATTTTTTTGTATTCAAATCTGATATTACGATTAATTTCAATGACGGCAATCGTACGCATACCAGTTTCAGAATATAAAATCAAAATATGCGTGTCTTTAAACTGTGTAAACTGCTCTTTTGAGTATATGTTAGTTTTTTTCCAGTTTACAATTCGATTTATATTTTTTTTCTGATTTGCTGATAAGATCCGGCAAGTCTGAAGCACTCTATTAACCAATTTCATTAACTGCACCACGTCAGTCAACATCCAACCGACCCACATTCAGAGCCAAAACGCAAAGTGCACCCACTTGCCACAAGGTCAAATTATTATTCAATGTTGATTGAATTTCATTGTTGCTGGAAGCCTTAAATTCCCAAAATTTGAAGTATTTTTCATTTCTGATAGTTTAATTCAAATTGGTTTTTGTGGGTTTGTGGTCTGACAGCTTAATGTCAAAGTCGCCACTCGACTGTGGGCGTTGCTGCTTATCAGCTGTCCAATTACATGAGGAAAATCCCAACAACTACAACATTCAACATACAACATAATCTGCGCAATTATGTCGCTCGAAATTTACATAGTAGATCACGAGCTCTCCGTTGTTTGTATTTCGGGAGCCCCGCAATGGCCTTGGGTGGCACTTAGAATGCGCGACAACAAACGGCTCGAGAAGGAGGGGAGGGCAGCTGGTGGAGCAACATTTGAAACAACAGGGCAATTTGCCATGACCAGAGTCAGAGCCAGAGCCAAAGCGGATTCCAGCTGGAGCCGCCCATTTTGACTTACAATTTGAATTTAGTCTTTTCGCAATGCATTCACTAGACTCCCCAAGTGGGCGTGGCAGCTGCAGCATAAACAGCTTTACAAAATTTCCGCTTTAGATTTTCGTATCGAATTCGCTTTTATATGGTTTTGTAATTGTTGGCATTGCCATTGTTGTTGTCTCTATTTTGATTGTTGGTTTTGTTGTTGCGCATTGTTCTGGTTGATTTTCTTTTCTTTTGTTTTATTTATTTAATTTTTTTTTTTTTGAATTTGTGGCTCAGCTTGCTGATTTATTGTTTCTCGATAATGGCTTGGGTCTGTCTAAGGTCTGGTATTTGGTCTGTTGTCCATTGTTAGACCTGCTGCACACAATAATACGGCATGACGATAGCACTCTTGCCTGTCTATCGCATTGGTTCTGGATTTGCATACATTTTTCCATATCCGGCTTAAAATCGTTTTATCTAAAATAATTCCCCATGATTTTAGAAAATTCCTAATGCGAACATGTTCTTTTTAGAATGTTTCTATATTATATATTTAATTTAAAACAGATGTGTTTCTTCTCCTACAAGTATATTTCGAATATTTCGAAGAGTTGTAAATTAAGTCAATTATATATGATATATATATAAACAGCGACCACAAACGCAACATCAGCAATATATGGTAATAATGTCTCAACAACTGAGTTTTTTTTTTTTTGGGCGCATGCCGCTTCTTATGATCTGTGACACCCTAACCAGTAGTTTATCAGTGCACCAAGCCACCACGCCCACTGCGTCCTCGTTTCTCGACGGTGTCTATCGTTAACCGCAGCGCAATTGTTGCCAATCGCTTGGCGGAATTACACAACAGACGTGTGTATGTGGTGGCTATATACTGCCGTAATCAAAGATTGAGGGCTCTTTAGATGTGTGCTCGTCGTGTACTTTACTTTGCCAACACTTTGGAACGCCTCAGCTGCATAGCAATGTGGCAGCGTGGGTGTCCCTCAACACCACAATCAACAACAACAATAACTGCAGCCGCATTAAAACTAAGTAAATTCAATTTTCCAACAACAATAATAACAACATGTCCAGTACATAAAACTCCTTCGGTTATCAGCCAACTACACAATTGAGGTGGTTCCAAATGCGACTTGGACTTGGACATCTTTAGACCCGTCTTCGCGGGCTGTTGGCATCTTTGACATGTGTTCTGCAAACGCGCTTTTCATGTTGAACTGTAAACAATGTATTTAATGGAAGCATGCAGGCAGCTCCAAGGAGTTCAACTTGGGCTCCAAACTAGCTGAAGATCAGACTGCGAATATAAAATATAAGCTGATATACGAAATGACATGAGTTACTTTCAAGTCAAAATTGATAATTTGTCGGGCAATTTATATGTCAATATGATTCTTATTTATGCCATTACAATTGTTATTCACATTTTTCCTAAACGAAGCTTCCAATTTTAGTATATGCCTAGTGGGCAATTTATCAAGCTGAATTAGCATCAATTTAAATCTCGCGCACATAATGTCAATTCAAATTTGCGTCAAGATTTCCAAAGATTTAATTAATACCTTTGAGTGTGTGTATGCGTGTGATTGTGTTTCTTTTGGCCACAGCCGACTGCAAAATGATGGCTAATTGTTATTTTTGCATGCAGCTGGAAATTGGAGCTCTATTTGTAGCTAGAGCCGGCTTGCCTTTTGATTAAACTGAGTCAGAGAGAGAGAGAGAGAAGCCTTACATAACAATCTAGTTAACAATTTGTGTCATGCAGAGCAGCCTAGCGACTAAAACTGACGGTTTGCTGCATTGCCGATGCTGGCTGCAGCTGCCATAGCAACAACTGGGGTAGCCACTTTCGAAAGTACTGGAGCTGTACAGGAGAAGGCGAAGGAGAAAGAGGGATCGATCGCAGAATGTTGCATGTATAGTTATATTTATATACATATAAATATATTTGAATAAAAGTAACTTGCATAACAGACAGACAAAATCTTGTCGCACACAATTGCGAGGGTGTTGCCAGTTGCAGCGACCAAAAAAAGTCATTAAATATTTAAAAATAAATAATCCAAACGGACAATCAACAATTTATGCACATTTTTCAGGGCGCTCACGAGTTTTTACCACATTTGCGCCTCTAGCCAGGCTTAAAAACAAAACCAAAGCCTGGCCAATGCATCAATTTGTCAGTGCTTGCAATAGTTAGGCCATAAAATTGAGGAGTTCAACAAAACAAATGGCAAATGATGAGCACGCACTTTGAATACTCTTACCGTCATGATCAACACTTTAACTATATACATATGTTAAGGTTAAGTTATATAAAGTTCTATAAAATAGAAAGATGAGCATTAAACAAACGACTAACAAAACGTATAACAAAAGTAAAACACTTCTCGCATCAAGACAGCGTATAGCGTATATAAGAAAGACAATCATAAATGATTTTCGTTTTTTATTCCCTGCATTTGCCTGTGGTAACTAGTTCAAATTGGGTGTGGCTGGGGCAAACAGTGACTCGGAAAATGAGTGAATGAAAATGGAAAACTGGGCAAGCAAGCTGAGCGCACAAGAGCTCACTATTATCCAATGCAATTGTGGGTTAGTGGGTGAATGTGCTTTTCAGCCAACTGTGCATATTACAATGTATACGACGATAGTTGCACGTTGCAGCTACATATTGTGGCTTTGTTGTTGTTTTGTTTTTTTTTAAGGGGCAAAGTGTTTGTGCCGTCTGGGTAAACAAAAGACTTTGCCAACAAACGTGAATTTTGTTGGCTTGCAAGCAAACATACTTTCATGTGAAAAATATGTAACTATTTGAGTGTGTGTGTTTAATATATATATTTATTAAGTTTTTAAACAAATTTATGCGTATCTTAACACAAAAAAATTAATGAGTTTTTAAACTGAATGAGGAAGTGAAGTTTCTTTGATCTGAAGACTAACTCAAATTGGTTTTTTTTCCACCAAATTCTAGCGCCTAATGTATCATTAATTACATTAAACAAAAGCTACTTCACACACACCTCAAGTAATTGTATTCCAATTTTTAATGCACGTTTTCAAGGCGTTGGCCAAAAATGCCCGAAGACAAATCTGATTCCGTGCTGAGCTGCAGTTCTAAACTTATAATTTAAGCAACACTTTCAGTTTTAATATTAATATGAAATTAATTTTTTGATTTCCAGAGTGCTTTGTGAGAAACTTTGCAAAGTTGAAGAAACTATTTTTTGTTTTCTTAACATTGACTGCCGCATGATTAATGAGCCGGCTATGATTTAAATGGTTGTGTGGGCCCACTGTAACTTATGGCTCAATCCACAAGCTGGAGCAGAAGCAAAGAAGCGTATTAATTGGCACACTAATGTTGTAATATTAAAGCTATGTCACTTTTGCAATTGCTCTGCTCATAATTAGCTCATTTGCTCAACAATAACAACAATTACGACTAAAAGCTACGTACATTAAACAACATGATGATTTGCTCCCGCTGTGAAAAAACATGGTGTGAAAAAGATAGACATTAATTGGGTCAAGGTCATCTGACTTGTTGGCATTTTAGTTGGCAGTTTGCATACTTTGCCTTCAAATCGCATCACATACAAATGACTTAAGCAACGAACTTGTTTCGGCAAACCAATAGAATTCACATGTCCATATATGAATATATGGCCAGCACGCACTGCAAGCCATTATTCACTTCTTAATACCCCATAAAATGAGCATATTAGCTGAGGCGTCCAGTTCGTTTTGAACCAGAACCAAGTCGATTTTTTGGGAAATTATTTTAAACGAATTTCCAGTTAGAATCGCGCTTTCAACTTTAAATATCGTTTTTTTCTAGAGTTTTTTAAAATCGGTTAAGATTTGACGAAGTTATGGCGCTGGGAAGTTATTGCCCTTTCAAAAACAAACAACTGAAACATGTTTGACACAAATAGTTAAGGGTACACTTTTAGCATGGCAAGTAATTACTTTTTATGTATTTCTCGTGTAATTTCCATCTTACTTGTAAGTTGTTTGGCCGGCTGCGCTGCATTGCCAAGGCCCGTTGACATTTTCAGCCAAACGAAACAAGTTACGCACGCTTACGCACGGTTCCGTTATGAATGAAATGTGGAGTGCAAAGTTGCTGCTTTTTGTTGCCGCATTTTTGTCATTAGCTAGCCCCGGTCTCTGCTGATTTGTATTTGCGTGTGTGTGTGTGTGTGTGTCTGGGTTAACCGGCCACTGCAACATGCTGAAATTGTGTGTAAACAAGTCATGTGCTTAGTTCAAGTTGATTGCAATTGTATACGTTTATCACTTGTAAACGGCTTTCAGCTGTGAAATAATGCCTTACATATTATGTATTACTTTTCATAACATATTTCGAGGAAATGAAGCAAATAGTTTTATAACAGCTTATAATCTGGGTAATTACAACTTTTACTCTCTAGTCAAGCTCTATAAATATGGAAACTAGAACTCTTGGAATAAAGTGCCCACTTTAATTGTATACCTGAGATTCTAGCTAATGTCACATCTGTTATCGTTTTTTAAGCATCAATCATAATTTAACCATAATTTTATATTAAGCAAAAGTAGTTTCCAGTACGTATACATATTATTTTCTTTAAAAGCCAGCTGTACTTATTTCGTTTAAGCCAACTCACATGGGCTCCTAGCAACAAACAATGATATATGCCCACCATTAATGTTAATTGTATATGATTTATGCTCATTTTGGCTTATGAGGTGATGCAAAATCATCTAAGAGCATAAAATTACACGATTTAAGGCAAAAATGCACAAGCAGCCAAAAGAAAGACATCAAGTGGCAATCACACAACACAACACACCACAAAACACACTCCATATATTCCACACAAGTAAGTACACTAATGGCCTTGTCAATGCCGTTGCATGCCTTGAGAATTCACAATCACAGCAACAACAACCACAACAACAACGAACAGCTTTGCAAGACAATAAAAATCGCGCATATTTGGTGCAGCGGCAAAAAAACAATACAAAACAATTGCAATTGTTGTTGTTGTTTTTTTGTTATACTGTTGCATGTAACGCTGCGCCACCATTGTGTGGCATGAGAATATGGGTAAGGATTGGAGCCGTTGCCACTGGTGAGAAATGGCAACTTGCTCCACCTCCACTCAGCAAAGCCTGCGCAATTGTGTTAAGTGCTACTTTAAGACTTCAAACTATTTCGCACAAGCAAAATATGAATTAATTCTTAACGATTTGTTAGTCAGTTTATTTATAATCGCCAACTTTTTGAAAGTGCTATTAACGGGTGACTTTAACAACTGAATTAGCTGACTCAGATTCGTGTATATTTAATTATTTGATTTGTTTGCTTTTACTTTCGTCAGATCTGGTTAATTAATTGTCTGCGAACGTGTTGAGCTGACCTTGGCTCTAGGCCAATAGTCTAGGCTCTGACGATAGGCTGATGATTATTGAGTTTACGTTTTGGTAGTAAACACTTGATGGTTAATTAACTTAAATGAAATTACTTTATGCGCCCAAGCTATGCAAGCATGTAAAATAGTTGTTTTTTTTAGATTCTCATTTGTAATTTATTTAGAGCCGTCACTTCAAGATCGTTTGGACAAGTTCACTTTCAAAGATTAATCGTTCAACTCTGCAGGTCGGGTTAAAGGTGATTTGAATGTAAATTCGTTCTCGTTTCAAGTTGCACAACAAATGTCAAATGAATTGCTAATTGATTTGCCAGTATCTCTCATGAAATTAAACAATAACCACATCATAACTAATTAATCAATCTGATGTGGAGCAAAGCAATAATCGTGAGAAAATCACAGAAATTCTACACTTAACAAATTGACATGTTTGTATCATAATTCCATAATTTACAAGCTCCGACAGCTGTGGCTATCAAAGTCAAGTTTACACACAATTTGTCGCGATGCAAGCAACAACAACAGCAACTGCAAAAAATCTGATCAGATTTAATTACCAACTTGCATTCTAGCAAACCAGCCAAGATATATTTATAATTTTAGAATGCGGCATGAATCACTTGAGAATGGAAATCCGTTTCGCTGCTCAAAAGCGTTGACTGTCACTCTATGGTTCTGCTTTTGTTTAATTGCGGCTTACAGCTTTTTTGACGAACTACTGGCCAAAATGCATTCGTGTTAGCGCGTTAGCAGAGCACAGGCGAAGGTCAAAAGCCAAGCAGCAGCAGCGATCGGTCAACTGCGTCAGCAGCTGACAGGCGGGGCCGAGTGTTCTAAGCCCGGCCAGCAATCGTTTTAGCCATTTCGATTTTCCCACAGCCAACTTTACAATCGCGTTTGGGCGTTGTTAATGCATTTGTGACTGAGCATATTTACTATTGAGTGTTAAGTTCTGAGCGTGTTTCTGTTCTGACTGTCTGACCGGCTGACTGTCAATTTTATTTATGACTAACGGCGCCGGCGCGACTTTATACGCTATAAGCGATTGTGACGATCGATATCAATATTTTATATCCTGTAGTTTTGGTTCCGCAAAACAGTGGCTATAATAACGCGCTCAAAACGCCCACCAAATCTTGTCTCGAACAAATTGCAGTGGCACTTGGCCTTTACGCCAACACCACCAGCACCCACCAGCACCCACCAGCAACACCACTCGAACGTGCTGCATGTTCGTTAAGATTGTATTTGTCACAACTCGAGTTGGGGGAGTGTGTGAGTTTTAACTTATTGAGCTGAGAAACGCCAAACGCCAAACAAAGGCAGAACTAGCTCAGTATTTGGAGTAAACTCGTGCTGAAATTAATACCATACCTTTATCTTAAATGCAGTCTACTCCAAAATTACATTACATGCTTACATTCATTCTAATAAGCATGCCACTAAGAATTTGGCATTTAATTTTATAAAATTAAATAAAAATATATCACGCAAAAAAAAAAAATTATAATAAAATATTGTGTAGAATTGAATTGAAGGTATTCAAAGTATGTTCCATAAAAGCCCAAAAGCGAGCACTGTTTTCTGTAATATAAGACACCTTTGGGAGCCAGGAATACTTTTAGGCTTCAAAAAATCAAAGTAAAAGGGGCAAAACATCTTTAAAAAAATGCATGGTCATTGAAGTTTATTGTGGATATGTTCGCTTATAGTCCAGTTAAATAAATACTCTAAAATCTTTATTTTATTTTGTGTATTTGTCAGTGAATATGTTTTTTAATAACGTTTAAGCACTTAATAAATAACAACATTTAGCGAACGTCATTTAAAACTAAATACTAGTGGAATAATGCATAATAGCTATAGTTACAAGTAACATGAAATACTTTTCGTATATATAAATATAATGTTGCATATTTTGGTTTTTGTATTTTTATAGTTTGTTGCTGTACAAGCAGTTTGCAATCGTAAAGGGAAACAACACACGCCAGAGGGGGAAATAAAGTTAAATATATATATATGGATATTTATAGGTAAGTACATTGTTAACATAATTTAATATGAGTTCAAAACTGGAGAACTCTTTTGCTATTCAACTATTTTAAACAGTAAACAATACTTGACTGGCATATTTGTATTAGTTTTTTTCTTTTTTTTTCTTAGTTTTTCATTGTGAATATGCTTTTATATTACTTTCGGCATTGTTCTATTAGATACTCTCGTAAAGTTCCGCATTAGTATGGCACATAGGAGCCGGAATTGCGCTTGCGACCCATGTTACAGATTTTGAAGTGGCATGGCGACATATCTATATAAAATAAATATATGGTTAACTTTAGTAAGTTTGTCAAAATTTGGATTGTTAAGTCTCATGCAACACTTACAATTTTTACGAACTATTTGTTTGGGTGAGTTACAAGAAATGAAAACATGAAATAAAAGAGAATTCACATTTAAGATATGCAACCATTTCATGCAACACAGAGTTTTAATATAAACAACTATGAACCCAATTTTGAATTAGTTTATTTACTCACATTGCACATTTTTCTTGATGTTGTGTTGTTTGGAGTTGCTTTGCACCTTGTTATGCTTCTTGCTTTTCACAGCTGTCAAGTCATCCAAAGTATTAACAAAACCTTCCCCATTGTCGCCCAGTTGATGCAGACGTTCCAGTAATCTGGAGCCCAGTGGATAACGTTCACGTTCAGCACTCTCCACAGATGAGGAATCGTCATAGTCGGCGGTTAGGAGCAAATCGCGTAGAGAGGGCCATTTATTGACAAAGTAGTTGGGTGCCAGAAGTTGTTGCTGTTCTTGTGGATATTTCTGTGGTGGACAAATATTTTTTATTATTATTAATTTTGTTTTTTCTTAACAATTATATTTAGAACATTGACTAACCTATTGTTAAGGTTGTAAAGCATTATTATTATATTAAGTATAAAATATGGATATGATTTCCAATAAAAATTGTATTTATATTAGAAAAAACCAAGATCTACGAGGTACCTCAATTTTTTTAACCTGACTCCTTGTCTAATCAACTATTGAATGTATCCTAAAAATGGTCAACAATGTCTTGTTTAAGATTCCAGCTTGTTACTTCAAAATATCTCCAAAGTGAAAATTAAAAATCCTCTAATCTACATTTACGTCACACAGACATACACACTCACCAGTTGCGGCTCGTTGTAGTAGGTTTTGTCCTCATTAACCGGTCCGGTTTCGAGCAGTTCATTGAAGACCAACTGCGCTGGCATTGCGCCCACTGAGGGGCGTGGCATTGCATGTCCTGGCGACAACAGCGCAATTGACATCAACACAATGGAAATGGCCAACTGATGACCGATAGCAAAGCCGCATGTTGCTGCTGACGTTGAAGCCATCACGTTGTTATTTTTGTTTGCCAACTGCGAAATAGCAAATTGAAAAAGTTATTCAATAGGGTTGCCCAATATAACAGCATGTGTGTTAGAATTTATACGGGAGAGTGAGAGGATGAGTAAGAGAGAGAGAGAGTTTATTTTCAACTAACAATTAAGCAGAGCCCAGCCCGCCCACAACCACCCCAGTTTCATTACACCCCTCCACAAAAGCCACACTCGAAAGCAAACGCTTACGCAAATAGGGTTTCCAATTACACTTTGTGTCGAAACCTAACAAAGTTGCCAAGTACAAAATATGCGCAAATGTTTCCACTCTTTTTATTTTTCACTTCTTTTTTGTTCTTGTTGTCCTGGAATTTTAAGTTACGATTACTTTATATTACTTTACACGGGTTTCGTCTCAAGGTGTTTGGTATTTCAAACAGTCACGTTGCATTCGCAAAATCCGAAGCGAGCCACTTAAGATTTAACTCGCTCTTTGTTTGATCACTTTGAAGTCTTCACATGCCAGGCCGTGGGTCAATGGTATTTTCTGTGCGCGATTCCAGTGACCCGTGACGCGGTCTGTTGCGACTGCTGCCCTAATTGCCGTTTTATGAAATATTAATGCCTAATTATGCTCAGCGCTGACGCTAACCCTCGCAAAGTTCAAAGGTCCTTTCACTGTGGATAGAATGACCACACTGAATAAATGCCTTGACATTTATATATCAAGAGCCAAAAGGACATTGAGGAATGTGGCACTTGGCAAGAGATGTTTTGCCAGTGAAGTTCACATGAAAAACGGCGCAAAGTTAATGGAAGATGAATTACGGGTAACTGTGACGAGTAAGAATGAAGCAAGATAAATAAAACGGTGTCATTTAGTTATTAGTTATATATATATATCTATATACTGTGACTTCTGAAAGTTTAGATTAACTACATTTTCTTGAATTACATACATTCATAATACAAATTTCGATTAAATATATTTTCTTGAATATCGCGGTTTTCTATTTCATTATACTTTGATTAAATACTTTTATCAAATGGATATTGTAACGCTACAAGTAAACTATTGTTAACCATTGTAGAATAGACAAATTATGGGCGCACTTTTAATTATAAAATCCTCTACCAAAATAAAAAAGTCTCCCCAAATAGCAGATGACAACATAAATATAACATTTTATGTGTGTTTTTTTTATTTTTTTGTTGTTAATTCACTTAAATGCAGGCGATAAACTTTTGGTGACATTTGCATTGACTTACACGCTCGGCGTTTTGTACACTGTGATTAATATTAATTAATCATTAATGGCTCGGATGCGACTCGTAAGAAGCGTTTAACGTAATCTTGGCAAACGCATTTTTCTGCCTCCACAGAGCTGATAATGCGACGATGCCGTGGCTAATTTTTGGCGCCTAGCACACACACGATGTATACTTATAAATAAATACAAATAAGTACGTTTCGTAGATTGCCAATCATTTTTAGATTCATTTAAAAAAAAAAAAACATTAACAAATCCAAGTCAAGGTCTAGCGCGTACAAGTTTCATTGAACTCTCACACTCAGCAACTTAGGTTGGAAACCACGCCCTGTAATAAACTCTCGGCCAATGGATAAGCGTTTCTCCCATTACAACAAAATTACAGACAACTACTAGATACACCTGTCCAATTTATTTGACAGGCGATATTGAAGCTATTGCAAATTTATCTGTTGCCCTTTCGATGGTTATCGTTGATAAGAAATGTTGCTGTTGAACTGAAACCATCAGGTTTCTATTGAGATTAAGTAAGCTACAGCATGATGAAATCTCGTATTTCCACATCAAATAGCTTGCTGCTAGTTCAAAACGTTTGACTTTCTAGATTTAGTAGATTTAAAAAGTAAGTTTTAAATTGTTGGATCAAAATCAAAAATCTAAGCTTTCAAGTATCTGTTAAAAGATAATATTCAAAGGCTTGTCGCAGCTGCTGAGTTACTCAGTTTTACATTCCTTTAATGATAGAAATGTAAGATCAATATCAATATCCCTCTGACTATGACACTCTATGACACGTATTATGACCAAAAATTTTCCCAAGTAAATTTCCGCAATTATTTAATCTCTATTTGTGAAAAAGTGTTCAATATACATTTTTTTAGTGTAATTGTCAAAAATCCCACTAAAATAATAGAAAGACAAATAAATATATTATATACTTAAAGATCTGTCGAATGATCTTTCCCAAGTGGGGGGCCTTATTTTTATTGCGATCCAGAACATTCCTCATACATAATCTAATTCTATTAACAATAAAAAACCATAATATCAACATACAAATATTATGTACGACATAAGATGACGTTAAATATCATAGGGTACCTTTGGCATATTCGATTGCATCAAAAACTATGTAACATCATATATTTATGTATATAATAAGTCTCTACAAAGCATACTATTAAAACTGTATTTATTATATTTTATATCTACAATATAGTTATTATTTTAAAGATAGAGAGTTGAATATTTTACCAAAATTAAGAAACCTTGACAGATTAATATTCTTCATAATGGGTATACTAATGTCGACTCTTCACTCATAAATTGCAAACTTATTGTTTTTTACTAAGTGCGTCATCATCGTTTGTAAATATAAATCAGAATATTCCGAAATACTAGTCTTATCAAGAAATAAGTCGCATCTATATGACGCGCCCTCTTTTATGCACAGATGTGTAAATAAATAGATTCTAAATATGTATTTTGGAGATTTTGCGGAACTAACCTCTACTCATAAGTTATCGCTAAACAAAAATTGACGCAATTGTATTTTGTGCCCCCAATTTAAGATCACGAGACATTAATCAGTTTTGCCAAGCTATCAATCTCTAAATGTTGTATTATCAGTTAGGGATTAATTGATTGACAAAACTACGAGTAGTCTTTAAAAATCACTTTCACTTTTTTGTTAGTGCGCTGATAAGGCGACTATGTTAATTTTAAAAGCGATTATAAATATATATATATAACTCAAATGTTGTAAATAAAAAAAAATCAAAATCGCATTGCAAAATGACAATTTTTGAATTAAAGCTGATAATCACATTTGAGAGCTCATAAAAAAATTGATGTGCTTATAAATAAATATAAATACATTTCAAGCATTATCAATGGGCATTATAATTTTATGCAAGCGCCACTCAAATATGACCCAAGATTGAATGAATTACTGTGCGGCTGAGTGAGTAGTTGTATGAGTGACAAATGAATACAATTTTGCTCAACATGCGATTGTGTTTTTATTTATAGTATATACATGAAGAATTTAAAAAATTAAATGTGAAAATGAAATTTTTAAAAATTATAAATTCTTATATTCATTTTAACTTACCTTCAAAAAGTAATATATTAAATACGTAGCTTCAATTCGCTATCCAATTTCTCACTTTTTGGCAATACACAGCAAAATTATAGTTTTGTTTTATAATTTTTATGAATTTTCACAAATTGTATATATATATTTTTTTTTAATTTTTGCGCTTGTCTAAAACTTAACCGTTAGATTGGACACCACAGAATAAACGTAAATCCGTTGAGCGTATTTGTTTTTATAGGCGCTGAGAGCTTGAAAAAGCGACGCAAAAAAGGGTAAATCAACAGGTACAGTAAACACACATATACACACACACGTACACACTGACACAACGTGAGTGAGGAGGAGGCGGATACCGACGACGACTGTTGTGACTTCGTTGAACGGTGGGCGGTGGGCGGTGAGTGTCAGAGAGTGGGTGGCAATGACTCTGCTCAGTTGCAGTTCTACACGCGCGAACACTTAAAAAGTTCTGTAACTCTTTTTACGGTTAATGCGAGAGCAATCAATTTACTCTCAACCACAGTTCAAATAAATTTGTAGTATGATTTAGGGAGCTCTCAAAGATAGAAGGAGACAATTTCTTAGACGTTCTTAACGCTTTCTCGTGCGTTTGCAAACTAAAGTCGACATTCGCGAACTTGAGCTTTTCACCGATGGTTCTCTGCTCTCACTCAATGCTCAATTTCGATCTCTCGATCTCGGTCTCAGACCTATGCCAAACGTTTGTCGTGCCACACTTTTTGACAAATCGGCCGATAAAGCTGAGATTTATGGCATTTTCTATATGTCAGCCGAGGATTAACAAAATGTTGTATTATTGAGCTACACATATTGAGGTATATTAGCTGTTAGAATCAAAACGACCTGGAGATTATTTCTATCAAAAAATGGGGCCTTAAACTAAATGATGACATATTATTATTATTATATATAAACACAATTATAGATGAAAGGGTAGCTGTTAATATTGAGTTAAATATTTCATTCACAAAAAAATGTTCGATGCCATCATAAATAATCCCCCGATGGGTTCATCGGCCATTGGCTAGCAAATTTTCAAGGTACTTTTGACCATCCAAAAACCTGAGCACTAGATTAAAAAATAAATCTCCCCAACAATTTATTTATAAGTCATTAAACTCGCAATGATATAGCTAGAAAATTGTGAAAGTTAAATGGGTCAATGTCGAAGCATCATCAAATTATTAAGAACGGATGTTGAAATAATTGAAATTATTGCTCTAGAGGGATCTATCAAAAAGAGTGATTGATAGTATATTTTATTTAAATAAAATGCGCACATAAAATCTCAGTATATTTAAAAATTATGTTAAGCATACGTAAATTAATTAATTTAAAAGGAAAAAGAAAAGTAAAACAATGGGAGTAGATAAAGATAATCAACAATTGTTATTTCTTATGTTATTAAACAAAAATGAACATTTTAAACTTATGTTAAAAAATGTTGAAATATGTTGAAATATGTTGAAAGTATTACGTCACAAAGATAGAACATTTTATAATAATCGGTAATACTCCTAATCTCTTCTAGACATCTTCAGACTGTCTGCAGTTTTAATTAAAAGCTGACACAGCAATTTAATTTTTATTTTATAATTTGTGGAGCAAAATTTGAACCTTGGATTGATAATACCGCCCACGCATCATATTTATTTGTGATTAAATTAATTTTTTTGGTTACATCAGCCCCCAGAAAAATGTAATTAGCTATATTCGTGGGTATCTCATCAGTTTGGTGCGATAAGCACATAGCGAGCCCCTCTTGACATGCAAATCAAACATTAAAACATATCAGCGCTAATTGGCATTTATTAAAATGAACAGCAGTAACGAGACACAGCCATTGACATTTCCTCGGAGCCGGAACAATTGCGGACACGTGTTGCTTATGCCGGCCCATTTATTATCAGCAGCAATCACCGTATCACGAGACATCCGCAACCTGCAGCCTGCACTGCTCGCAATGAATCATTGTTTATTATATATTGTCACTGATACAATATTTTGCCTAAGCTATAATATATAAAGTAAATATAAAAAGAATCTGTGAAAATGTGGGTTTCTAGCATTGCTTATCTGTTATCATTTTTACATTTAAATAACCGCACTTAACGGTCGCCTTACTTGAGGTACTTTACCAACACTGCTTACACCTGAGGCAGAAGCGATAGTTTTTTAGCGATGGCAATATAATAAAACCGCAAGAGCGTCGGAACTGTGACTTTTGCAAAGAAATGACAGACTGAAAACATTGATTATGTTGTTTTAACTACAATTTCGTATGGCTTGTATTGATAAACTGTAAATGTACAAGCATTTACATTTGAAATAGATAGCGTTTCTACCGACATACACAGGGATTTTGCCAATAACGTCTCACTACTTTAAGATACTTGTGACAAGTAGCCGGTACATGAATTATCGCACATACAGCTCTACACTGTGCTGTTCAGCTGTGGGCATTACAATAAAGAAATTGAGAGGGGGGGCGAAAATTAAAAATAAGAAAATCATCATGGCTACATCAACGCTGCAGCTAGAATTTTCACAAGCCATGGCCGATTTCAAGAAGATGTTCCCCGACATTGATCGCGAAGTAATTGAGGCTGTGCTGCGCGCTAATCTGGGTGCCGTGGATCAGACCATCGACCAACTGCTTGCTATGTCAACTGACAACCAGGTACATATCTCTGTGTGTGTGTGTGTGTGTTTTGTTTGTGTATACTAACAGGCTAAACAAGCTAACTAACACTAACCAACAACTAACTAACGCATGTGATTAGAACGAAAAACTGCGCAATGAACTGGATGCTAATGTCTCACCACAACAGAGTCTCATCAATCTCAGCGATACGGACAGAGAGCTGAGACGCAATCAACTCATCGATACCACAGATGGCACCAGCAGTGAACGCACCGAGGGCGCTGCTGCTGCTGCTGCTGCAGCAGCATCCGCATTGCTGAGCACTGCGAGCGCTTCGCCCAATCATCATCACAATACGGGCGCCTCGCCCAAGCAGCGTCCGTTGGGCGCTTCGAATAAAATCAACAGCGCTGGAAATACGCCCACCAAGCGCAGTCAAACCGTTGCATTGTCCAACAGCAACTCGTCTCGTCGCTGGAATCCACCAATATTGGGTGCACTACCAGCGGGATTTCTGCGCATCGCACCCGTTGCCGGGCAACAGGACTTTGAGCTGCCCGACGAGCAGTTCGCTCTGATGCTGCAGAACGAGGAGTTTATGAATCAGTTGCGATGGAATCAGGACTTTATGAACGCTCTGGAAAAGGAGCAGAATGGCAAGACCAAAGGCGAGGATGATGCACCGTTTCAAGAGCGGCTCAAGAATATGGGCAAAATGTCGCGCAAGAAATTCCTACAAATGGCGCGCGTTTTCACCTGGCAGCGCAACAAGAAGGTGACCACCGCCAAGCAGATTGACTCGCTGCCATTGCGTGAGGAGCCCAGCGACGATGAGGATCATCATCATCATCATCAGCACCAGCATCAGCAGCAGCAGCAACAGCAACAACAACAGTCATCAAATCATTCGCAGCAGCAGAGCCAGGTCCAACAACAATCGCAGCAGCACCAGGGTCAATTGCAGCTGCGCAAGTAGACGATTGATGTGTAGAAACCCATTGTTTGTTATCTTATCCTTATTCTTATCTTATATTATATCTCATTGGGCCATAAGCGTACGTCAAGGTCAAGTGTTTACTTCATGCATAAGTAAACCCTAGCGCTAGTACTCGTAATCTTCCCCGTAATCATGTAGTAATCTCAAACCCGAAACTAAACAAATCTCGCTACAAACGATGCATATTATATACTTATTATGATTCCTAGTTTTAATTGTTTGTCTTATAACCTAAAGTGCAATTTTCCCCTACACACAAAAAAAAAACCCAGTGCAATATATATTTTACAATTATCAAATATATTAGATACTTATTGTTTAAATCATATATAAATTCATTTTTTTCTTGTTTTCAATTTTCGTTGTTGCCAAATTAGCGTTAATTAAGTTTTATTGATAATTTGTAAAAGACAGCTCCTGTGGCTGTGTCACAAGGACATCAAGTTGGACTGATTCTCTAAATGTGTTAATTAAAAATTGAAAGCATCGCAGAAACTAAAATGAATACGTATTTACAACTAGAGCACTTGCTAAAACTCAAAGCTAGTCATTACAAAAAAAAAAAAACAACAAAAAAAACAACGCGATTTATGTACAGTAATCAAGCTAAATACCCACACAACTACTCCCCATTTCTTCCCCCAACCGGAATCCCAACCACTCGAAACTTTTTTTTTTAATCAGCATTATACGAACATATAATAATCGCCTGCGCTTAGTTGGCTTCTACTCTCTCATACTCCATAAAAAGAAACGCAGAAATATAAATAAATGTCCATATCGAACTGTTGATATTACAGATACCATACATAATATGGACATATAGCATCCATAGTTTTTTGTTGGCTATGCTAAACATATGCAACTATTTGATTGTAATTGTACTTGTAATTGTATTATAAACCATATTTGAAATACTATTATATTCATATTCCAAGTATCAAATACAGCAAAATATTTGAAAATTCCACACGATGTTTTTGTTTTTAATTCGGAATCGATGTTTCTACTCAAGTCAGTTAAACGTTTACGGATACGGGTAAAGAGCGAATATATAAACTGGAATGCTTTCGTGAGAATGAAAAACATATTGATTCTTACATGAATTTATTTAATTTTTATTTTGTTTTTGCTTTTAAATTTTTTTGTTTTTTTATTTTTTATAAACATAATACATTTATTATGGATACACGTTGGTTTGAATCTTATGTCTGTGTTTGACTTTGATTTAAGGGCATATTGGTTACTTGTTACCTGTTACTGCTATCATAAATTGTATATTTTTTGCATATTTTTGCTTTTATTTTTTTTTGTATTTTTTTGTTGTAAATTTACTTCGATTTGGATTGACACGTGACACAAATTTGTTGGGATTTGTTGTTACGTTTAATTAACAGGATTTAAATCGTTTTACATGCAACAATTGCAAATTGCAATCAAAATTTAACTTTTGCATTACCTCTACTGAATGAACCTTTCCATGAACTGCATATCTTTCTCTCAGTGTATTGTGGTTACTGTTTAATTATAAATGTTGCATGCTCTCTGAGCATGCCGGAGTGTCATGTGTATGTGTGTGTGTGTGTGTATGGGTATGCGTGTGGCTATGCGGGTGTATGTATAGTTGATGTGCGCAATTTATGTGTTTTTTTTTTGTTTCATTTTTTAATTATTATTTTTGTTACTTTTACTTACACAGAAATTGATCATTTTTAAACAATTATTTGTAAATTTGTTTTAAACTAATTACTAAAAATGGATTTTCTGGTTGTTTGCAACATTTTGACATCTCATTTGCATACAATATTTTTATAAAATATGTGATTTTTTTTTGTTTGTTTTTCTTTGTTTCTTTCAAGATTTCATTTAGTGATTTTTAGGCATACAATTGAATTTTAGATTTACGTTTTAGCTTAATTTGATTTTCTTTAACCATCTTCTTTCTTTTTATTGTGTTTGAAGAGCAACGAGTTTGTTTATTATTTAAATGCTTCATCTATGTATGTATATGTATATGTATTGTATAGATAAATTTTGTATATTTATTGTAGTGTATGTTGTGTATATTAATGTATGTAGCATAATCGAAAAGAATCTAAACAAAATCAAAAAAAAAAATAAAATAAAATAAATACGAATGTTTTTAGTTACGAATGTTTTGCATTTTGTGTTTGTTGCGTGTATTGCATAATTTTTTAAAAAACGGCTCAGAAACGAACGACAAATATAATTTTTATATAATAATTAATTGTTAATCAGCAAAAATAGCATAGTAATAATAGTAGTAGTAGTAATAGTATGTAGTAATAATTACAAAAATCTTTGCACAGTTAAAAACATTGTCAGTTAAATTTATTTTTGTTTTCGTTTTTATATATGGTTTTTTCTTGGTTATTGCAATTTTGACAATCTTTAAGTTTTGTGGGCTTTGTATGCTTTGTTACTTTTTACTTGTTACTTTACTTCTTTTATGTTCTTTTTTGTTTTTGATTTTTTTTTATTATTTTTTTTTTTTTTTGTTTTTTGGAAGTCTTATAGCAGAACACATAGGGACTTTTTCGGTTTCTTTTGTTTCTTTTCGGGTGACTTCTTGTTGATCTGCCTGACCAAATCGTAGAAAATATCATTCACATTCACTTTGGCTTTGGCTGAGGTCTCCATGAAGGCGCAATTGAACTGATTGGCCAAACTCTTGCCCAGCTCCTTGCCAACGACGCGCTCATCCTCCAGATCGCATTTGTTGCCAACCAGCACCATGGGCACATCGTCCGTATCCTTTACCCTCAATATTTGCTCTCGCAGATCCTGCAGATCATTGAATGTGGATTGCGCCGTTATTGAATAGACAAGTACAAATCCCTGTCCATTCTTCATGTAGAGATCTCGCATCGCTGTAAACTGTTCCGTGCCGGCGGTATCTAAAATCTCCAGCATGCATTGCTGTCCATCCACTTCCACCTGTTTGCGATAACTGTCCTCGATGGTCGGATCATATTTCTCCACAAAAATGCATTGCACAAATTGCACAGTTAGCGCCGATTTGCCGACACCTCCGCTGCCCAAAACAACAATTTTATATTCACGCATCTTTTGTGGGCGACAATTTATGTCGTATATATGCTATATATATATATATATAGATATATATATATATATATATATATGTGTGTGTGTTATGTATGTAGGTTTATTTTAAAACCAGGCGCAGGTAGTTACTGTTGTAGGCGGGGTGACGAGGTGGTTTGTTGCTGTTATTGTTGTTATTGCTGTTGTGCAAATGTTTATTTAAAACTCTCTCTCTCAGTTGCTCGTTCTCTCACTCGATGGTTCTTCTCCTCGTCTCTCTCTCTTTAGAATAAAAAAAAATCACTAGTTTTAGGCGTTGTTCGGCGATTGCTTTTGGGTTGCAGTTGCAGTTCTTGCAGAAAGCTTTTTGTTGTTGCTATTGCTGTTGTTGTTGTTGCTGTTGCTCTTGTTGTTACTGCTGTTGTTCTTTGTTATTGATGATAACCTTTGTGCCAACAAACAACTTTAGCTGTATGCGTGCATCTGTGTGTGTCTCTCTCTCTTTCTGTTGCACACACCACTCTCACTCTCTTGCTCTCTCTCTCTCTGTCTGTCTATCTCCGCTCAGGTAGTAAAGTTGCGAGCGTTTTTTGGTTTGTCGTCAAATTGTTGCTTTTCAAGTGAAGGTGTGGTGGGATGAGGGGCGTTAAATAGAATTATTGTAGCACACACACACACACACACTATAGCCCTTGCCGCCTCTACCGCTTCGTCTGTCTGTCGTCTCACTCTCTCTGGCTGACTACGACAACAACTTCCGTTTTACAACAGCAAATTGCGCTATCTGCTGTTGCTGCTGGCTGAGGACTAAGCGAGCTTGAGCACTGTGGAATGTAAAGAAAGCAAATGGTTGTATTTTATATTTTTAAAATAGATTTTTTTCACTATATAAATTCGTTTTGTTTCGTTCTGTGGTTGGTTTGCTGGTGCTGGCACTGCTTTTAGGAATTTACTGCACTCTTTTTTTTCTTCTATTTTTTTTTTGTAATGAACTCGAAGTGTTCTCGCTCGTTCGCTCGCTCGCTCACTCGCTCACTCAGCACAAATTCGCTCTACCCTCAACATTTTTATGATTCATTTTTAGAGTTGTCGAGCAGCGGTCGGTTGCACTGTTGAGCGCAAGCAAACAGCAGACAATGCGAACACTTGTAGCATGCAAACCAATTCACCGAGTCCTTTGTTCAATGAAAATCACTTAATTTTGCCAAAACAGTTGCATACAAATGCGCTCACTAATTATACGTTCTATTAAATTAAGTCACAAATTTTATTATGTGCAGTGGAACAGGGGAGAAGGGATAGCACCCGCATGTCACGCACACGGCAACTCTATTCGGAGTTTTTACCTTGTGTTGCTGCGCACAAAAAAAACTGTTGTTGCTGTCTGTGCAGATTTCCGACGATTTGCGCGTTTTGCGTCGGTATGCGTGTGCAAGATAAAATGCCACGGCTCGCGAAATGTGCAATTTTTTTTTTATGTATTGATAACAATATTTAATTCTAAGGCAAACAGATAACTTTTTTCGGCTTAGGCGCTTGTTCTTGCTACCTCGCTCACACGCTCCCAAAGTGATTCATTTTCAGTGTTGCCACACCTAGCCCTGTGTCATTCGTGGCGATAAGCGATACCGTAAATGAAGCAACGCAAGCAGTTATCGATAAATGTTTGAAGAGTGGCAACATTAACGAATTTTTGATTTTATTGAAACTATTGTTTTTATGATTTTATTTGATAGAGTTTAAAAACTTCTGCAAGAACTGAATTAGCCGTTGATAGCGCATTATCAACTTAGCTTTTATTTATAATAGAAAAAAACTAAAAGCTAACTAAAATTTCGTACAAAGTATTGTTAAAGCACTCTAGCGAATTTTCGTCACCATCCCTGCGGCAATCGTAACGCCAGCGACGCGCAACATGATGCGTCCCAGTTCCTTGAAGTCGGCATAGCGCTCAATGCAGATCGGACGTGATGTTTCCACTTCGACGAGAGCGCAGGAGTTGTTGCCCAGGCAGCGGGGCTTCTTCTTCACCACCTCGCCGGTACTCTTGTGTATGGAGGCGGTCAGTTTACAAACAACAGCCGGCTCGATGAGCGACTGATGATGCAAAAGCACCGGATAACCCATTGTGATGGGCACCTTCACATTGAAGACAATGATGCGGCACTGAAAGCGTGTCGTCACCGGTATGGGCATCTGTGGATCACAGATAATGCAGCCCACGGTCACATTGCTTATATCGACACCGGCGAGCGTCACCGAGATCTGATCACCAGCAAAGACACTGGTCTGTGTTAGCTCGTCCATGACGAGAGATTTCACCTGAGCTTGCTCGCGACTAGCGCCCACCAGGACCTTGTCATTGAGACACATCACACCCGTCTCGATGCGACCCGAAATGCAAAAACCGGAACCTGTTCCTTTATATATATCCGAGACGGACATTCTCAGCGGCCGATCGATGGAGCGTTCAGGCACCTTAAAGTGCTCGATTACGTCCAGCAGATGGGGTCCATCATACCAGGCTTTTAGTGATGGTTCTTGTGCCGCTTTGGCGAGATTCTCGCCGGTGAGGCCCGAGCAGGGCGTAAAGCTGACATCCGACTCCTTGAATCCAGCCTGCTTGAGGAACGATTTGAGTTTGTGGACAATCTCCTTGAAGCGCTCCTGCGACCAACCCACTGTGTCCAGCTTATTGATGACGACTCCCAGTTGATTTACACCCAGCGAGCGCACAAGTATCGCATGTTCCCGCGTCTGTCCGCCCAACTCGAAGCCAGATTCGAATTCGCCACGTGTCGCATCCACGACGAGAAGCGCCACATCCGCCTGCGTTGCGCCCGATATCATGTTGGGTATAAAGTCCTTATGCCCCGGTGCATCGAGCAGTGTGACTATTTTGGATTTCGTCTCGATGCGAGACTGACCCACGTCCATGGTGATGCCGCGTGCCCGTTCCTCGCCAGTCTCGTCCAGAACCCAGGCGTACATAAAGCTCTGTTTCCCCAGCTTCTTGGATTCCTGCTCATGCTTGTGCATTACCCGTTGGGATACGTTGCCTGTGTCGTAGAGCATATGACCCATCAGTGTGCTCTTCCCGGCATCCACGTGGCCAATGACAATCATGTGAATGTGACTCTTTTGTTCGGAGCGCTCCAACTGATAAAGCTGTTGTGTATTGCGATTTGCCTGATCCTTGGATACCTTAAAAATGGCCATTGCACCGCGCCCAGCCTCATCGCCACCCACGCCAATGTCCACCGGTGTATTTCGTCCAGAGACAACTGGCGAGGCGGGTGCCTTCGGTGAGGCAATCTCGAAGCCACGTTTCGCTTCCTTTACAGCTGCCAGCGTAATTTTGGTGGGCGTTGGCTTTGGCGTTGTATTCGGTTTGCTTGTTGCTGTCGTCGCTGTTGCGCTTACTTTCAGCTTGGTCGGACGTTGTTTCTCCTTCTCCTTTTGATTGGTCTCGTCGTTGAGAATTTCGTCGAGTATCTTCTGGATGTCGTAGTCAAAGCGCATGGATGTCTCCACAATGTGACGCTCGGAAACGGAATCGCCGACCACACTGCGCACCTCATCCACACACGAGCTGAGCTTGGCTTGTGCCATCTCATCCAGTTGCGGCATTTGGAAACTTTCCGAATCGCGTCGAGCCTTGCGAAACGCCTCATCCTCGTCATCCTCGTTGTGAGCGCCATCCTCTGCCTCCTCCTGAATGCCCTTATTCTTCCTGATGAACGCCGACATACTATGCTGGCCACGAGCCCGGTCATACAGCCATTGCTGATCTGTGGGCGAGACGCAATCGTCGTCGACGGAATGGCCATAGACATCTGTGTAGCCATCGTATTCGTCGTTGTAGTCCATTCCGCGTACTATTCGGTGACGCGACATCTTGGCAATATTTTAAAGTCACGCTTGCTTCTTAATTATATTTCGCAATTATTGGAAACGAAAAGCAATATACAATTTCATTCAGTTGCAGACAAATGAAAGCACTTGACACTAAAGAGCGTTGCCAGATAGTTTTACTTAAGCAAGCTGACCATACGATAATATTGATGGCTGTTCGTGACACATTCAATAGTTACACTACTAGTGATGGGTCGGGCTATGTCGTGAAACGCATTATTTGAAGTAAATTAAACTCATAAGGCTTTTTAAAATTAAGTCAGAATATCGTAACAACAAATAACTATTAACAGGTATGAATACATTTTTACAGTCATTGTCAATTATTTGCCATCTCCAATGCGATAGTGCGTGAAACGTGACACGATTGTTTGATTGATGAGCGTTTTGCGCATCACTAGACTGCCCACTCTTCTCCTCCCTGACATTATCTTTTGTGTCGCGTAAAATATTAAGAAAAACACTGTGAAAATCGTTACGAAGCAACCGAAAATACAAAAAAAAAGGTTAATAACACAACGGTTCAATGTGGCAGATAATGCAGGCGTCGCAGCACTAAGCGCTCGGTGCACTTCGCGTTTTGTGAATTAAACGTATGCAACCTACTTACATTTACATTGACCACAACAACAAAAACAACAGCAACTAAAGAAAACAGAACAGCAGCAAGCCAACAACAAAAACAACAGCAACAACAATAAACAGTATGTACAACAACGGCGCACGGGGCTTCTCCATACACGACGCATTCGAGGAGGAAGAAGAGGAGGCGATACGCGTCTATGGCTCTACAGTGATTTCGACGCCAATGCGAGGTGGCGTTAGCGGCAGTGCCAAACAAGGTCGCTCCACCGAAGATGTATCCATACGCATACAGGATCCAAAGTAAGTCCAACAAAAACAAGTTGAGCATTGACTGGTTCTCTGTTCTTGCTCGCCTGCCTGCCAAGCAGCCTGCGTGGGCAGCAGCTGGTTGACAGTTGTTGTTGACACCATTTTGGAGCTGCGAGCTTTGTGATTCACAACAAGGAAACGAAAGAATATTTTATATGCTGCGATCTTGAATTGAAAATGGAAACTGGAATGTCATTATTGTTTTATTTTTTTATGGTGTTGAACCATTTTACAAACGAGCTCAATTTAGGGCTGAAGCCCGCTCAACTCAATCTTAAACCGGTTTGAACCACCTGGTACAGTGAGCACTATTTACACAAAAAAACATTAAAAATATATCTCAAAAAGTTGCGAAATAATCATTTTTAATTGGCAATGCAACATTTAATATTTGATTTTAAAATAAACCTGCATCGATTCACTAGTGTTTCTAATTAGCGAGTGTCCACTGTACTTAGCTCATGGCTCATTTCATCATTGCTGAAATGAGTCAGAAGTTAAAGCTGCGCTTAAACCTGAGCCGGCTTAATATAAATAAACGCAATCATCAAATAACAATTGCAATTTGAGCCAATGCATTCCAACTGTCCGCTGTTGACTATGGAAATGTTTAGCACCCTTTACCTTTTGTGTCTTATTTCCCGCTTCCTTGCCGGAAACGAATCACAGGCACATTTGCATAAATTTTCACGGTGGCACTCTTCCATTAAATGGACGCCCAAAAAGCGCGTGCCTGCCGCTTATTTCATTCATTCACATAATATTTACAATTTCTTTCGGCTCCCATTGTGTTCGCCATTCGCATTCCATTATGCATTCAAGTCGCGCTTCAAGGCACAAGCTACAACAGCAACAGCTAATTATGGCGATTTAGGCAGACATCGTCGCCGTCGTCTGTGTCTGTGTCCGACCAAATGCATCCATCTTATAGCAGAACCCCTTTCGCGCCACGCCTTCTCCATAATTTGGCTTTCAATCGCACATCATTGCGCATAAATTTCGTCATTCCTTGAAGAATTTTGCATGACACTCAACACCAGCAGCAGCAGCAGCAACAACAACAACAACATTGATTGGCCTTCAATTGCGGCCGCACTTGTGCGGCTTTCATTGTAATTGAGTAATATATATATGTATATACAAAAACAGATACATACATAATATATGGCTAGTCTAGCGCTTGATAAAGCGCTCTAATGTGATTTGTTAAATCTGACTTTTGTTTAATCTTGTCACAGGGGCTACAACAAATATGCCGAAGATACAACGTCGCGGGACAGTGACTCGCTAATACAGGAATACGGCAATTTGCCGACGGAGGAGACAAACACATATTGCTGGCGGCATCCCAAAGTGCGGGAGAATTGGCGCACTGTCCTTGCTGCGTTCACGCTGCTGGTCGTTGGCACTGGTCTATTTGTGATGGGCACATTTGCCATCGCCGATCCACACAATACATCACAGGGTGTTGTATTTTTTGTTGCTGGACTCATTTGCTTTATACCGGGCGCCTATCATGTCGTCTACATTTGGCTGGCGGCCAAGGGATATCGAGGGTTTGACTTCTATCACTTGCCTTTGTTTACATAGATGTGTGTGGTATTGTGTGGTGTAAATGAATGTTCGTCGTCATCGCATTGGTTGATCCAACTGATCCAATCCAATTGAATCCAGCGCAAGCCCCCTGTCTATATACATATATTTATATATATACATATGTATATATGTATATATATATATATATATATATATTATACAATTTATTTTCTATGTATGGTAATTTAATTCGGACTCTCGTTTTATGTAGCGCAACATATACTTTTACGTGTGTCCTCCTCTAAATGAATTTCAATAGACAACAAAAAAAAAAGAAAATAATCCCAAAACAAATTCGAATCCTAGCATTAATTTATGTATGTATTTTTTAAAAAGGATATTTTGCTTATCTACATATACTCAAAGAAAAAACATTCGGTATACCCTCTCAAGTGCAAAAGATACGTATATTAAAAACTCAAGCACTCACAAACACACATTCGAAATTTATTTAACATAATAACAACAACAACAACACAAAAACAAAAAAAAAAACGAAAGACTTTGTATATGATGCTAAATGTTGAGCGCGCGTTAGTTTTAAAAAGAATATGTAAACTGTAATTTATTGAAATTTAATTGCACCAAAAAGAATGAAGGAAAAATGGAATAGAAAAACAGCAGTAAGCTGCGCATGCGCAAAAGCAAACGAAATGTTTTACGATTTTCGATCACGAATCTATATATTAAAGTACATATGTGTATGTATATGATTAGTAGGCGTCTGCCAAGGACGCGCCTTAAAATACATAGTTTATATATATATATATACATAAATATGTAGCAGCAGTAAATTGATAAATACTATTATTTAACAAATTGTAACGAGACAACTCAAAAACAAAAAACAAAATAAAACCAAAAGAAATATTTTAGGTATATAAGTCAAAGCGCTGATATTGCAATATGTATGTTTTATATAGCTACAAAGTTAATGCGCTAATAATTTTCTAATCCAAAAACAAATTCTACCCGTCCTCTAATGAAATTACACACTCAACTCGCACAGTCATTAACACAAAACACACAAAATCAACCGACTTTAATCGCCGCATCACATAAATAGAAAACATATATATTTTTGAATTCCGCCGTTTAGTTATTAATGCTCTATTTTTTTAAGTATGCTAAAAATGGTTGTATGTTAAAATCTAAAAATAAACAAATTGGATGTACCATATAATTTTGATATTAGGCACATTTCTAAGGCAGCAAGGACTCTTCTCTTTTAAGCTGTACACAAAATTAATTTGTATATTAAAATTAACTTGAGCTTCTGCTTTGACTTTTGTATGTATTACTTTCATTTATTGTTGGTTCTTTTATGCAAATTAAATAATTTTTTCAAAATTTTCTGCATTCGATTTATTTTGATTTCGTTACTTATTGAGTTAAATGATTTTTGATTGTTTTTTATTCTAGATCAGAACAACGACGCATCAATTGGACTACTGCTATATATATTATATGCTTATAAATTTGGCAATTTTTTGCAAAAGTTTTCATATGCTGACTAAATATTGCAAAGCTTATCTTTAAAAGACTTTGATAAAAACTTAGCTACACTGTCATAAAGTTTTATATCTTATGCTTTTCCCTTTCACTTCATGGTTTGTATTATTTTTAAACTACATGTGATAATGCTTGGGCTTTAATAATCATATTTATTTTCGCACGCGCAGATGATAAGAGAAATTAAATGAAGTATTTTATCAATGGTCATGCCGTTTATAATTTGCTGTACATATCTCTTGAGTTATTTGCTATCATATAGATTTATAGTATCTTCTGCGACTTATGACATTCCCCATAATTCATTCACGAAATCGCTCATGGATCGCACTCTTTAGGCACTCTGTTGAATATAATGATTTGGTATATATATAATAATAATTTGGAAAGGATAATGACAAATCAAATGGATTGGCTGGCATATGTTGCTCAATACACTGGAAAAGTAAAAGGCTCTAATTTCTATACATGGTATATACATATGCATGTGGTACATATATGATGTGTACCAATTATATTGATATTGTGAGTATTTTATGTAGTTTATGTTTTGTATTAAACGTTGCTCGATTCTCGACTTTGATGACTAACGGTTAATGTTTAAGCTTTAAATGTGGTTAGACAAGTAAGCCAAAGAATGAAATAAAGTGCATAAAATTCAAATACAAATCGACTACTTGCTGTTTGCTATTCAATATTTATATACACTTGTAGAGGGTATTTTAATTTTGCCGTGAAGAGTGAAATACATTGAAGAAAGAGGTCTTTGACATCAGCATTCAGCAGTATCATAATAATTCAACATTTGGTTAACAAATAGCTGCCATAGGAACTATCTGACGAGACACGTTTATATACAAAAATAACTGATTTTTTTTACAATTGGTTATATTATGACCAAGCTAACAATTAATTTAATGAAATTTAAATGTGCGCCGTTGAACTCTTTCTGGAAAGGGTATCTAAACTTCGATATTGTTTCTCTTTTGTTGTTAGAGATAAATTGTCACCAGGCATCGATCAAACACACAAAAGCCCTGGTCTAAACAGTAGTTGGGGTGTGGGCCTGGCAACGGTGCCAATGAAATAGAGACAGGATAAGCATAACCATAACCGCAACAGGAGGAGGTGAGGCGCATTTAGTTCTTGGTATTGTTATTGTTGCTGTTGTAGTGCATATATCCCAAGTTCATTAGACTTTGATGGGCACGCTTGCTGCTCGGAGTGCTGCTCCTGCTGGCAATGGGTTTTTTGGTCTGCCGCTAACCAGGGGCTGGCACGAAATGGAAAGTTTTGCAAGCACCGCGCACATAAATCCATTTTAGCCAAAGCCAAAGTCTAAAAATAATCACAGCAAAATTTGCGTATTACCAGAGATGTATGAGCCCGAGGCGGAGTCGGACGAGGATTGTGAAGTTTACTGTAAGTATTGGCATCTACGCAGTTAATGGAATTTAATTGGTATTAACATGCCGCTTATGTTGGATTATTACGCAGTCCTGAAGCCAGTCAACGAGTACAACATTGTGGACAAGATTAAGGAGGCTAACAAGCAGCTCTTTGCGCTGGACGACGAGCAGAATGAGGGTGATGGCGATGGTGTGGAGGCCAGTGATAATCCAAATGGCAGCAATCGCAAGGTGACCTTTGCACTCAATCTGGAGGATTACGAGCCGACAGCACAGCAACTCAATATGGAACAGCGGCGCGAGGAGGAGGAACCACTAACTCCGCCAGAAGAGTTGCTGCTACAGTTGGCACAGTTAAAGCTCAAACCAATTGCAGAGGAGCCCGCCAAAGAGCAACAGAAAGCAGAAGAGGAACCAATGGAGGTGTTGAGTAAGGAATTGGTTATGGAGGAGGAGGAGGACATATGCGAGGAGATCTTAGATCTGAGCGAAATGGAAAACAGGAAAGAGTTGCAACCAGCAATAGAAGCAGCCACTCTACCCGCAAGCATGGACTATGAGGATGATGATTTCTCCGGTGTGGATGAGGATGATCTCACGGCAGCAAGTGAAACGATGGCGACTGCCACTCAACAGCGTCGCATTGCTCGCCAGAACACCTTTGATCTGAACAGCGAGCAGCTGGAGGGTGAATCGGATCAGAGGAGTCTCACCAACCTGCTCACCGAATCCGACTGCGAGGAGGACGAGCGTGCCGTGAATGAAGCGAGGCTCAAATTGCGGCAGGCCTACAAGAGTCTATATAAAACATTGGATGCCAATGGTCAGGCGCAGATTAATAGACTAACTGCAACCGATAGCCAAAATGGTCAGGACGAGGCTGAAGAGGATGATTTGTCCATCATTGTGGCTAGCTATATACCCGATGACTTTGAGCTGGATGAGCGCAGCATTTACTACAAAAAGGATGTGGCCGAGGAGCAGAAGCAGAGGACCTCACCTAACGGCAACAACAACAACAACAGTACTGGCAGCAGCAACTGCACCAGCACCAAGACTTTCTTTAATGCCCGCCGCTTTAGTTTTCGGCGACGTGCTCGATCCACTCCTAGTGCGCCCGTCCAATCTGTGCCGGAGATCAAAATGAACTACAAGATCTGCTGCGAGCATCGGCATGCGCTGCAGGACAAACTGCCCCGCTATACCGGTTACATGTCCGAGTACGGGCTGAGTGCTCGACAGTTGCAGCAACGGGAGCAGCAGCTGCGCCGCAAGCATAGCTACTCCATGGAACAGACGCTGAATCGCAACGAGCAAGAGATGAGGAAGATGCAGGATAATGAGCGAGCATTCACCACCTGGCTGAAGAACAAGATGCGCTATCCCATCAACAAGACGCGCAACATGTTCGATGCGACGCGAAGGCGGGCAAGTGTTGCCGCCGCCACCAGTCCCAATCCTGACCAGCAACAGCAACATCAGCAGCAGCATCATCATCACCGTTCGAGCTCGAGACGTCGGGATAGCCACGAGGTGCACGCGTATCGCCATTTGTTGGGCAGCTGGAACAAGTAGCCACAACAAGCAATGATCTCTTAGAACGTTAGTTTATTACACACACAAATACATATATATATATATATATACTCGTTTTATAATTATTTAATTTGTAATACAACTTTCATAATGATGCGATTGGAACAGACGATAAAAGCGATTGAAAAGGTGACGAAAGTTTTTAACAGTGAAAATACATTAGAAAGTAGAAACGGATTCTTGCTTTTTATATATGGTATGCGTTGTGTATGTGTGTGTGTGTGTGTGTGTGTGTCTGCACGAGTGTGTGTGCGTGAGTGTGTATATCGATCGAAATGTACAGGATGTATGCATAATAGACAGCTATTAACCTAGGGTTATGGTAGATTGTATGTGTGTGTGTGTGTGTGTGTGTTTAGTGTGTGTGTTCCAGTATTACTGCTAGTTGTGTGCATGTGTGTGTGTGTATCCTTAACGTCGAGACTTCTTCGATTTGTGGCCATTGTCCCGACTGTCCTCGCGCGAACGCTTGCGATCCTTATCCTTGCTGCTGCTTTTGTGTCCCGACGATGAGGAGGAATGATGCTTGTCGCGATTATGATAAGCCTTCGACGACGATTTCGATGGGCTTGAATAGAAAACATATTTTTTTAATTTTAATCTATAAATTCAAAACATTTTGCGAGAATGCAAAACTTTTGCAGTAAGCAAACAGTTGGGGAATATGTATTAATAGGAAAATTTTGAGCAGAATATAATTTATGAAGTATTTTGTCAATTTCCTGATTTCCAAATATTTAAACTTTCATTCCGCCTGTAATTTAACAATTCAAAATTAAATATTTTAGAGGATACTTTCACACATCAAAATTGATTTCCAATTGAGGAGGTTATATCAACGAAAACGAAAATAGCGACCATATCCTGAATTAAGTTGACAATTTAGTTCTAAAAAGTAATTTAAAAAATTCCATTTGTAAAAAAATAATTTGGAAGTAAAAATCTATCTTTAGTTAAAGGTTTAATCCCACACCAATTTGGAAATATTCACACACGCCAGAAAAATATTTATAAAACCTCTAAAATCCTTATTTGTAAAATTATTATCAGTTAAAACATTTAACTAAACAGAAAAACGTAAAATATTTCCCCATACATCTATTTCTTTTACTTTTCTCAAAGGAACTTAATTATATATACTGCCAAACTTTTGGTTAGTTAAAGCCCTTAAGCCCCTCTCATATTACTTCATAAATAAATTTCCAAATTAAATTTCGGATCAATATGATTTGTTAATGTTGGGATCTTCGAAACGTTTTGTGTTTTTGAAGACCAAATTGTTAGATATGACATTGAGTGTTTGGATGTTTGTATGTGTATGTTGTGTGTGTGTGGTGAATACGGTAACAAACCTAGATGAGCTGCCATGTTTGGAGCTGGAGGATTTTAAATGTGAAGAAGAGGAGGAATTCGACTTATGCTTTTTACTGTGCGACGATCGCTGCTCCTCACGCTCGCGACGACTGTGTGTGTGCGTGATGCGGAAGATTAGTTATTGAATAAATAAATAGAGAAGAGAGGATTTGTATTGTTGAATACGCTCTGAAGGATTAACAGGACACACACAAGCTGGTGCGTTCGGACTTCATCATTTTGCATACCTGTGCTTTGAGCTCTTGCTGTGCTTCTTCGATTCGAATTTGCCGTTGCGCTTATCATCCACATTGTAATCGTTGTTGCGATCCTCTTCGGCGGCTTCACGCTCCAGATCCGACCAATCCTTGCCAGATTCCTCATCGCTGCCCAGATCTGTAGCAAAATGAAGAGTGTTAGTGAAAGTACTGCATAGTTTTAAATTGAAGTTGCACAAACCATCGCTATCATCGCTTTCGTCTTCGGAAGCCTCAGAGTATTCGGAATCATCTTCATCGGTCTCATCGTCGGACTCAGCATCTGTGGGATTGTAAGCCTCATCCTCCTCAGACTCGGCGGATTCGTTATCATCCTCGCTGCCCGATTCCGGGTCCAAAAACGTCCAGCCGCCCTGCTCGAAGAAACCTTCGGGATCATCGGTGATGGTCTTCATAATCTTTTGCCAGTTGAGCGATTGGACACCCTCAGAATAACGAATGTCGCAGGAACTGCAAAAACAAATGGCAGTTGAAAGATTGTAAATAATGATTAGCTGCGGAACTCACTTCAGCCACTCCTTGACGTGATCGAGCATGTTCATAGGTATGGCATTAACCATTGCCACCTTCCTGATGTACTCCTTGAACACGAAGATCATGTCAAAGTTGCGTAGATGGAACTGAACGCGCTCGAAATGCACCAGCTCCACATCGTCCAGCGTGATGACAAATGGCGGCCACTCTGTGAGATTGACCAATGAGCCGGACGTCGGCTGGAGTGTGACCGTACTGCGGAATGGAGCACCCGGGAAACCCAGTTCACGGAACGGCGTATCGAATTCAACCTGCGCCTTGGTCATCGCCTCGACCTTCTCACAGAAACTCTTGAATGCCGTCTTCAGCTTGTGGCGCAGTTCACGTTCCGCCTGCTCGGCGGCCAAATCGTCGCGATCGTGCATATGCTGATGCTTGCCCAGATCTGTGGTGATCTCGCCCACCTCCGTGTAGAACTGCACATCCAAATGCTTCTTCTTGCCAAACATAATCGCATATTTGAGATGAAAGTGCAACAGGATAAGCATTTCACCATCGCAGGGCTGAAAGAATGCGCTCTTGATGTTGTTGTACAGAATGTCCACTTTGTCGCCGCGCACGGAGATGTAACGGAATCCATTGGTGTGCGCCTCCAGGCTGCCAGTCATGCGCTTCGTCACAATATTTGGGCGTATGTACAGATCCTTTAGCTTGGGATTGCCCTTGTTCTGTGACAATATGAGCGTATCCTGCTTCACAAGATCCTCCTTTTCACGCTCCTCGGCCTCGCGGGTCTTGAATCGCTTCTGCACCTCTTTAATGAGACGGAACGCATTGTTTAGATTGGCTGATGGAGCAGCTACGGCACCGTGCTCCTTCATATTTGAGCTGCGATAGGTGCTGCAATTGTCAAAATTAGGTTAAAAAGGTTTTAGGAAAATTAAAAGATTTACTTACACTTCCTTAACAAAGGTCGCCTCCGGTTGCGGATAGAGTCCACCCTCGTTGCGTCCCATGGTGGCACCTGGGTGAAAGAAGTTGATGCGCAGATAGGTGTACTCGCCTTCGACGGATTGCGAAATGTTCTTAATGGTGGATATGTGGAACGGCACCTGTATGCCAAAGACGGGCATTATGACCGTCTCATACTTCTTGTCCACATACAATTTCAGCTCCTTGACCTCTGGCTCTCGTGGTATTTGACTCATGGATTTATAGGAGACGGTATTTTTGCGCACCTTTTCCACCTCCTTGGAGTTGCCCTGCTTGGCCAGGCGCTCCTTGGCGCGCTCATTGAGCTGCTGGGCGAGCTCACGCTGATGCTCCTTGCGCTTCTCCTCGGTGTTAATCTCGTTGCGCAGCTTGGAATCTAGGACAGCGTTGCGCTTGCTGCGACCGAGTATTTCAGTGCTATGATCTGACTTGGTTGTCTTCTTATCATCCACATCCTCCTCCTCGTCGTCGTCGTCTTTGATAAAGATGCCAACGTTTTTGATCTTCTTCTTGGATGGTGTCATTACACTGGCTGGCGCCTGGTCGCCAACCAACACAGTGTCCCCAATAAAAAGAGCATAGTTTTTGCCCTCCTTGTCGGCCGCATCGGGATTGGTTAAATTCGAAATGCCCACGTGCAAATTGAAGACCATATTCTTCTTAATGAGCGCCTTGCACTTGGGCCCTATGACAATGGAATTCTCTCGAAATTCCAGACCCATGGCAAAGCCAAAGCTCTTCGTTAGATTCTCCACCATGCTGGGCTTCTCCTTTTTCACATAGGCCAGCGTTTTCTCATACACTTCGCACAGTTTGGCGCCTGGGACAAGCAGTTTGAGTATTTCCTCTTGCACATTTACCAGAAACGTGTAATTGTCCTGCATTGCCTCCGTGGGATTCACCAGAAATGTACGCGATATATTGGAACAGTAGGATTTGTAGCGCGCGCCCAGCGAGCACACAATCACACCGAAATGCAAATGATTTTTGTCAGCAGCCGCAGAGAACTTCAAGCTGTAAGCGCCGCCCGACTGAATAATGGGCGGATAGGCCATGTCCAATAATCGGGGATCCAGTCCGCTGGTGTATTTCTTCTCTCCAATAGCTGCTTCACAGCCATCCGACAACTTGGTGTGTTTAACTTTCTGCATAAAATGAATTTAATCACATTACTAATTTTGATTTGGTCTCTAAAAATAATATTTATAATAGCCTGCCTTATCCGAATCGATGATGTCCATGATTTCATCCTTTAGATATTTGTTGAATATGTCCATGGAAACCAACGAAGCTTTACGTATATTGTTTATCTCTGACTCATCCTTGGGGCACATCAGATACGCAATAATCGTGCTGATGTCCACATGTTCAAACTTGCCGGCCGTGAGCATCTTTTTCCAGGATTCACTAAATTCACCCGGAAAAGCATCCTTAGTAAAGACGCCCAGGCGTTTGCCCTTCCTCGAGTCTTGTATGGTCTTGATGAGCTTCTCAAAGTTCGCCTGATCTTTATCATTCTGTTAAAGAGCACATTTTTATTAACAAGTCAATGCGAATTTTTGGGGGTATTAGGAAGAAATACTTACACGATCGCGGACGAGTAGCTTTATTTCGGGTACACCCTCTTCGCTGATGTTTTGAGCCTGTTTGAGGAACTCGATTTTCTTCTTACTGGTCAAAAAATAGATGGCATCCGAGGCAAACACCGAAATTGTGTCCGTCAACTCATAGCCAAGGAGCCAGAGCTGGAGTGCCATGGATTTGGAGTAGATAACATCTTCGTCCACACCCACTACGCTCATGATGCAGTCCAGATTACTCAGCGCATCATCATGGCCAGTGCTCGGCGCCTGTTGAATAAATTGTACAAATTGTTTGCATCAAAACAAAAAGCCGCAAAAAAACTCATGTGTTCTAACCTAACTTGCGATTATATTTGTTTTTGTTATTTCTATGCCATTTTTGTTTGTTAGCAATTACACCACATTTGGCAATTGTAAACTAACTGAATCATATATTTTATGCCGGTTGACAAAACAACGTGGAACTGGGAATCTTTGCAGGAAATATGCCTTTCCGAGACTACCGTTCCCGGCGGGCGGAGATGATCAGACCTACCTTCCATTCTGTATAGAGGCGTTTTATTCGACGCACAAATGATTCTTTATCCAGCACAAAGCTCGACATGATGTCAACTAAAACTGAATGCGTTGTTCAAATAATTGCTCGCCTTACTAAATAATTTAACACATTTATATCGCCAAATTCCGCCAGACGAACGTTTTGCAAAAAAATGCGCGGCGGCCGACGCGTGGACATTCACATGTACGCGTAAAACACAAAGCTATCGAGATTCGCAATCGAATTGCAGAAATCTGTGTGTAAGGACAGTGCTCTACAATGCCAGAGTGATGCATTTAAAAAATGCTTACAAAATTTAAATCAGTTTAGTCAATGTAATACAATATTTCAAGAGTATGTATATAATATATGTGAATCGTATTTTATCTAGATATTTTACTCTTATTCACGCTCATATATTTGCAGTCACGAATCACGCACGATTTGTGCCCATCTCTAGCTAAAGGGTGTAAATAATAAACAGCTGGTGCGTGATGCATTTTCTAATTTTGTTTTTGCAAAAATGAGTGAATTTCTGTCGGAAAATAATGCGTGCGGACAAAATCTACTCAACATTGTGTCTGTGGGCAATTCCATAATTGCCGAAATACTCCGCTTAAAAGAATACGTGCCCAGCATTTACCGGTAAACCGCAATCAAATACAAATAGGCGTACAGTTTCTTATTGGATTCATCCACAGGTTGGAAACGACAGCTGATAGGCAAAAATATGCCGAAATTATATTGGATTTTAGCTACTTTAAAGTGGCCGAGGCGCATGAAAAAAAGATCGAAGACAGCCCAGTGAGTGTAGTTGCTTTGAATACAACACGTTTGATTGTCATTGTATGTGTTCACAGGACCTAAGCGATTTGGATTTGGAAACGCGAACAAATCATCTGCAGCTGATTACACGCTTCTATTTGGCTTTTCAGAGCGTTCATCATTATGCCAGCGATTTGAAACAGTATATAGAGGAACTGAACACTGGCTACTACATCCAGCAAACGCTGGAGACGGTGTTGCAGGATGAGGAGGGCAAGCAGTTGCTAGTAGGTTACATATATTATATATGTATATAATAAGATCACTATCACTATTTAAAAATATTCACCTTTGTTTTTGCATGCAGTGCGAATCGCTCTATTTATATGGCGTTATTTTACTCGTCCTGGACTTTCATATACCCGGCGATGTACGGGAGCGTCTGCTCATTGCCTATTATCGTTATAGTGGCGGCGATGTGACGCCCAGCGGTGATGAGAGCAACATACACGATGTTTGTCTGCTGCTGCGCTCCACTGGGTTTGTGCAGCTGGCGGCGCGGAATCAACCGCTGAACAAAACTACGGCTGTGCCTGTGCCCAAATACCCGGAAGCATACTTTGCGCGATATCAGTTTGATCAGAACTTCATTGATTTGGTTGTAGCGCGTCTGCGCTGCGATGATATCTACAACCAGTTGGCCATCTATCCGCATCCCTCGCATCGGAGTACAGCGCTCTCCACGCAGGCCGTAATGCTCTATGTTTGCCTATACTTTGCGCCCCAGTTGCTGCACTCGCAAGGCGCCCAGATGCGCGAGATTGTGGACAAGTTCTACTGTGACAATTGGACGCTGTCCATTTACATGGGCATCACTGTCAATCTGATCGATGCCTGGGGCTGCTTCAAGGCAGCCAGCGCTGCCATCTGCAATATTGTGACTCCTGTAGCAATTAAGACGCTCTGCCAGCAGCAGCGCGAACAGATGCAGAAAACGCTACAGAAAACGCAGGAGATTGTGCGTGAGGGTGTCCTCGATGACGGCTTCGTGCTGGAGCATGCCAATAATATAATCGTGCTGATGCGACAGGCGAATGTGTTGCTCCGTTGGCATTGCCTGCACACCAGTCCAGCCGTACTGGTTATGTCCGGACAGGCGGTAACATCGGCACAAGTGCATCAAATGGTGCTGCAGGAGCTCAAGTTCGAGCAGAACACACTCTACCAACTGCTGCTCAATTGTGGCCAACTGGAGCTGACTGTTAGGGAATTGCTTGCTGAGCTGCAAAAGGATCGTGAGCAGCGCTGGACACAAAGTCGCGAGGAGGCCATGCAATATTTGCGGGAGCTCAGCGAAGCCTTTGCTGGCACACGTCCGCTGACGAAGATCGAAGCGAATTTGCAGCTGCAGCAATGGTTTGGTCAGGTGGCGCAGCGTCTGCACAAACTGGAGCTGGCCAAGCCCCAAAAGTCGGGCAGACTCATCATACAAGTGATGCAGGCACTGGACGAAGTCCAAGAGTATCACAATCTACATGCCAATATGCTGGTCAAGCAGCAGCTGCAGGAGACCCGAGATCTACTGAATCGCATGGCTCAGGTTAAAAGATTAGTTTGTATTTTTTAAGAGTGCTTAATCCTTCAACTAAATTGTAATATTTTTTAGTTAATCAACCTAAAAGAGGACATTGAAATCCACATTCAGATGATTACTGATTTTAGCTATGCTTGGCAGCTGCTCCAGCGAGATTTCACAGCTATCATGCAGGATCATATTAAGAGGCAGCCAAATGCTGTTATTGGCATACGAGCGGTGTTCCTGAAGCTGGCCAGCACTCTGGAGGTGCCGCTGATGCGTATCAATCAGGCAAAAAGCGAGGATCTGGTGTCTGTGTCCAACTACTACAGCACGGAGCTGGCGAACTTTCTGCGGCGTGTGCTGCAAATTGTGCCGGAGACAATGTTCAACATACTGGCCCGTATTATACAGCTGTTGACCAATGTTATCAAGGAGTTCCCCACACGGCTCGATAAGGATAAGCTGCGCGAGTATGCACAGTTCGAGGAGCGCGCCAAGGTGGCGCAATTGACCAATTCCATAGCGGTCTTCACTAAAGGCATTCTCATGATGAAGAAGACGCTGGTCGGCGTCATCGAATTGGATCCGAAACAGTTGCTCGAGGATGGCATTCGCAAGGAGCTGGTCAATCACTTGGCCAATGCGTACAATTTGGGTCTGATCTTTACGCCGGAGAAGGGCAAAAGCTGTGTGCAGCTGCTGCAGGAGAAACTTCAAGCGCTGGCCAAAACCATCGAAGGTTATCGTCGATCCTTCGAATATATCGAGGACTATTTGCGGGTGCAGGGACTACGCATTCTGCTGGAAGAATCGCAGCGCATCATCAACTATAATGTGGAGAAGGAATGCAATTGCTTTTTGCGCAACAAAGTCCAGGAGTGGCAATCCCGCTTCCAATCCCCAACCATACCCATACCCAACTTTCAACCGCTGCACGGTGATCCCAGCAAATCGAACAATTTCATTGGACGCCTTGCACACGAAATCCTACGTTGCACGGAGTCACGACAAACGATCTATTTGGATCTGAAGTGCACCTGGTACGAGAAACGTGCTCCACACCAGGAACTGCTCGCCGGCTCTGGTTTCTTCAGTGTGTTGCGCGAGGCAATGGCGCCGGCTGGTATGGTGGGACTGGAACGCATCTATGCCCACATGATGGCCGATGAGCTCAAGCGAACGCTGGACAAGCTGCAAAAGAATCTAACTTCGGATCGCATGTGGTGCGATGCACTGAGCAGCATGACCAAAGAACTGGAGTCACGTGACTTTCCCGGCGAAGTGGCCAAGCAGCCGCTCAAGTATTATTCGAACTACACGCAGCGCTGGCTGAAAGTGTGGCCCACTCTGCTGGATTGGATGCTCGCGCTGGGTCAAAAGCAGTTGCTGCGCCAGCAAATCGCCAGCGAGCTAAGTTTTAGCAGCAAATGCGATGCCAAGCTGCTGGAGAACACGACGGAAACATTGAATCGGTATGTGGCATATATATTATTAATATATTTTATATATATATTAATCCTTGATTATTACAGCGCTCTACTGCTGGAACTCTCGAGCAGCACGAAATTGTGTGATGAGCAGGGCGTGAGCATGTTGACGGAACTGCAGGAGATACTCCAGTATACCGGCAACTATGAGCCACTAGAGCAGATCTTTGTCATCACCAAAAACACGCACAGCATGTCCCTCTTTCTGTTCCTCTTCACCATTGCGCATGTGGGTCGCCTGCAACATTCCACAAACACCGATTGTCTGCTGCCCAAGTCCGCCAAAGATGTCATCGATTGTGTGCCGCTGATTATGGGTCTGCTCAGTGTGCTGCAGCAGTTCCACAAGAATGTCAAAATGCTCTACATCTCCTACATGTGCCAGTATGTGGTGACAGTGGCCGAGGCGCAACTACTGTGAGTATGAAGCATCTTTCTGGATCTGGGCTTACTTAACTGTTCGTTTTCGTGTTAGGGACAAGGAGATGCTGGGTGCGGAGGTGGTAACGACGCTACACTTTCTGCAGACCTTCATACGCTTGGCCCGTTTGCCGCTCAGTGTTCTGGAGCAGCGCATACCTAATATCATACTAAGCGAATTTGATTATCTTGCCACGCCTGTCAAGTAATTAATTAATAAATATAATCTATTAAATAATTGATTTAAAATCAAAAATAACAAGCAAAAATTAACACTTTTTCAAATTAATTTTGGATCATGCATTTTAAAAAGTTGTATAAATTAGTTTGCCAAATGTGTGAAGATTCTTATTACATCATTTTTATATATTTTGTAATTTCAAATATTTAATTTGCCAATCTTTGGTTGAATAATTTCGAAACGGGGCGCAGATTAAACTGGGTACTTCGAGCAACAACAACAATAACAAAAACTACACCAAAATGGCAGTTGAACAAGTTAAGCTCATGGATACACTGTCTATCTTTGCTTATGTGATAACGGTGGGTGCAGTGCGTCCGGTGAACTTGGGCAGCTGCGAGATTTCCAAAGCGATATCAATCAGTGGCTTCAACATGACGCTAGCCTGTCCAAGCACATTCTCCTTCTCATAGGAATCGATGTACAATCTGCAAGCCGCAATGGAAATCAGTTTAAAATGTAATATTTGAAAATATTATTTATCATTCAATATTTACCGCACTGTGGCGCCGGAGCTTCCAGTGCCGCTGAGACGCATGACAATGCGGCTGCCATCCTCGAAGACAATGCGCAATCCTTGTTTGGTGGCCACCGATTTGTCTACGGGATCAGTGTAGTTAAAGTTGTCCGCTTGTTTCACCTTGTACGTTTTGCCGCCGCTGGAAAAGCTCTTGCCAGCAAAATCAGCAGCTGTGATGTTCTTCTCCATGGTGGCCATCATCTCGTTGCAGGGCTCCAGATCGCACTCCTCGTAATCGTAACGGGTAAAATAGTTGCGTCCGTAGACAGACCAATGCTGCTTCAATATATCCTCAATGCTCTTGCCCGTGTGCTGCATGACGGATATCCACGCGAGAACCGCCCAGATGCCATCCTTTTCGCGTATGTGATCGGAACCGGTGCCGAAGCTCTCTTCACCACACAAACACAGCCGGCCGACGTCCATCAGATTGCCAAAGTATTTCCAGCCGGTGGGCACCTCGAAAACCTCCTTGCCCAGCTTCTTGCCCACCAGATCCACGGCGGAGGCCGTGGGCATGCTGCGTGCAAAGCCATGGACGCCGTTCTTCTGGAAATAGGGTATGACCTCCAGGTAGTGGGCAATCACGGCCAACGAATCGCTGGGTGTCACAAAGAATGCCTTGCTGCCGATGATCATGTTGCGATCGCCGTCACCATCGAAGGCAGCGCCAATATCGTAATCCCCCTTGGCCACCGTATCGACCAAATCCTTGGCATACGTCAGATTCGGATCGGGATGCAGGCCACCAAAGTCGGGCAGTGGTGTTGTGTGCACTACCGACGCCTCCGCAGCGCCCAAACGATTCAGAAAGATCTCACGCACATAGGCGCCAGTGACACCATTCATGGAGTCAATGCGCATCTTGAGGGGCTTCCCGTTCGACTTGCCACTGACAAAATCGCGCAACTTGCCAAAGTCAAAGATCTGCTCCATGTGACGCACATAGTTCGCCACCGAATCGATGACCTCCACAACAAATGGCTTGCCATCTACAGTGTAGCTGGTCTCGCCCACCTTGCCGATGTCAATCTGCAGGCCACGCACCAGTTTATAACTTTTAATCTCCGTCGACAGCTTGTGAATGTGGTTGGTGAATGCATCTGGTGCCGGACCGCCATTCTCGGTGTTGAACTTGATGCCAAAATCATTCTCCGGACCGCCAGGATTATGGGAAGCAGTTAACACAATACCACCTACGGATAAATTTAGTTAATTAGATAAAATTAAAGGGGATTTTTTTTTAAATAATAATACCAATCATTTAAAGAATATATGTAATAATAAGAAAATAAAATATAAATATAAAATTAAACTAATAGTAATTTAATTATTTTCCAAAAGACGCTCATTTTATATGAACTTATTTATATATGAAATAACGAATAATAAAGAACTCATTAATTAAAACCAATTTAACATTTGTTGTATCCAAATATTTTTCTTGACCTTGAAAGCGAGCAAAAGACTCTCGCTACAATAATTTTAAGCACATGTGTTAGAATATACTTATATACTAATATACTTAGTATGTTAGTCTAAGCATTTAAATCTGTTTTCATTATCAGTTACAGCCAGGCGTAAATAAAAATGTAATTTGGATGATTAAATAGGGTCACCTACCCAGCGCTTTGTTGTGCCTTATTAGGCTGGAGACGGCGGGCGTGGAGAGTATTCCATTTTGTCCGACGAGCAGCTTGGAGACACCATTTGCGGCTGCGATGCGAACGATAAGCTCGGCGGCTTCCTTGCAATAGAAGCGACCATCGCCGCCGACAACAAGAGTGGAACCATCTAGAGCAGCACCATTTGCATCCAGGGTGCATTGCACAAAGTTCTCTGTGTAATTGGGCTGCGTGAAAACTTTAACCTGGAATTTAGTTGATGCTGATCAGCTGCATCAAGATAATAACTATATTTTTTTTGGTTTTTTGTAACTGACTTTTTTGCGTAATCCGCTGGTGCCTGGTTTCTGACCCTCGTAGGGGGTTGTTTGCACAATTTCCACTTTTCCGCCTTGCGACATTTTTACTTCTTTTTTTCTTTAGCGTGGGAAGTGTTTTCCAGCTGCTGGCTAAATCCCGACTGCGAGCAACTCTTGGCGGCGGCAAACGACCAACTCCGTGCAGCTGCTGTTGATAAGCGTTTTGAGTCGGCGATGACGATTCAGATAAGCGCTATCATGCTGACTGTGAGGAAATTCAAACCAATTCATTGTCGCTTCTTCGATTACTGACGGTATAGTATCGTCATTATGCTCAAAAATTCTGAAATATAGTTATTATTAAATTCTTACAATAGTTGCAAGCATTTCTTAATTGCATGCTGAGAGGAATGGAAAGATGGCACCATTTGGCTGTAGGGTGTCAATGTCATTCAAGGGCATTCACTGGTGCCGGCACACACTTCCACCCACATCCACAGTTGCTTATGTGCTACAGACCCCTTTAACACAAAATTACAATATTTTAGTACAACTACTACAACTGCCATCTTTAATGAAAGCTGTAAATAAATGTTATTAAACAAAGCACGTAAGCATAAATTTTTATTGTTTTTGTTTGTTATTGTTTTGTTGTTGATCAGCTGTTCTTTTCAGGGCTGTCGCTGACAAAGCGTACAATTAGTTATCGATATCGATGTCGCTATCGATGCTGGTATCGTTGGGAAATCTACTCGTCCGAAGTTTGACAGCCGACAGTTTACACGTCACGAAGCAGCCACGAGAAACGCAACCAGATTTGTCGCCAGCGCTTTTAGTTTAATTCAACAAGCCGCAAATTAAATAAGTGCATTTCATGTAAGTCACTCAAAAATTATCCTAAAGGTGTCTAAAGTATTTACAAATTGTTTGCCTGTTGCTCTTCTGTTATAACTCGGCAAAAGTGTTTCATAAAAATTGTGTCGCTTTCTTTTTACATCTTTCCACGTCAACAAAAAAAAGTGAAACGTTTCAATTATGTTTGTGTTATGTTTTCTTGCAGCATGTTTAGGAAAACATTGGCTTTGTGTGTCCTGTTCGCTGTGCTCAGCGTTTGTCTGTCGGACGATGAGACTCGTGCTCGCCTGCTCGTGTCCAAGCAGATCCTCAACAAGTATCTGGTAGAGAAGAGCGATCTCCTCGTCCGCTACACAATCTTCAATGTGGGCAACGGAGCTGCCACAAGTGTGCAGCTGGTGGACAACGGTTTCCATCCCGAGGTCTTCGAGGTCGTCGGTGGCCAGCCCACAGCGACTGTGGAACGCATCGCTCCACAGACGAATTTCACCCATGTGCTGGTGGTGCGTCCCAAGTCATCGGGTTACTTCAACTTCACTGCCGCCGAGGTCTCCTACAAGCCTGTCGAGGAAGCTGAGACGGTAAAATTCTCACTCAATTATTCTACTATTGGTGCTAATTGTTATGAATTCTGCAGCTGCAATTGGCCATCAGCTCGGAGCCGGGAGAGGGTGGCATTGTCAATCTGAATGAGTACAACAAGCGTTTCTCCTCACACTTCTTCGATTGGGTGGCATTCGCCATTATGACGCTGCCTTCTCTGGCCATTCCCCTCATCCTGTGGCACTCGTCGAAGAGCAAATACGAGCGTCATGGCAAGAACAAGAAGCATTAAGCCAACATTCGGAGTGTGTGTGCCTTGGAACAGCCACTTTTTGATGAGATTCCTTTACAACAGCCAACAACCACAATTCCGTACAATTTCAATCGTTCCACAAGTTCATCCACAAACACACAACAAACACACTCACATTTATGTAGTTTAGAGAGTACAGATCCCGTTGGAATTGTATATATATATGTTGAGGAAGTCAAAAAGCGTTAAATCGTTTTAGATTTGATTCGAAGACGCATTGAAAAAATGACAGTTGCAGTTATCAAAGTTAAGCTATTTTTGTGTCATTAGACTGGTTTTCTAAATAAATTAAAATCAAATTTATAACATACGAATAATTAAAATTTGAGATAACAAATAAAGGGAGCCAAAATCACTGAGCTGTACCAGCCCCCGATATACCTTCTCCAGCAGTTGATGCGGCATATCCGATAGCTGCGTAGAAATCAAGAACCTTTCACAGGATTGTAGATCTGCATTGGCAGCAACTCTAGCCACAGAGCCTCGTAGATGGCATACTTAAGCCATGCCATGCTCCCAATCCCTGTTGATGTAATGGACTCCAGACTGAGAGGACTCTCAGCTGTTGTTAAGAGTGCATTTTCCCAAATCATTGACAAAGTTAAGATATTTTAGACAGGTTTCTACTAAATAAATTAAAATCAAATTTAGGTATAATAATTAGGATAACAAATATTTGCGCCCGAATATCTCCGATTTCTTCTCAAACATGGGCGATTTGATGGGCGTGTCGATTTTGTAGAATGCGTTCATGGAATGCTTGATGTAAGTGTCGTAAATCTCATGGAAGAAATTCTTAATGCCTTCGTCGTTTTTGTTGTCGTGCACTATGATGAAGCGTATCTGGGAGGCGGTGATGAAAGCGCTCACAAACCACTGATTAAATCGATCGATTGACTTTAGCTGCATATTCGCCGTTTTCCATTTATGCTCGTCGACCAAATCTAGCGCTGCATGTGCTATAAACTGACTAAGATGCCGATGATCCTCCTTCTGCAAATGGCAAATTGTTATCTTCACGTGGGTGGATTTTATAAATAGATAGTCTATATATTTACGCGCTGCTCTTTGTTTACGGTGCTAAACTCCTTCTCGAAGATGGGATTGTCGTTGTGGCCAACAATTACAAAGTAATAAGTGGACATTTTAGATTTGATTAATAACAAATGAAATAAACAAATGCAAGAATTTTTGAGAACAGCTGATTTAAGACGTGTTTGCCAATAAATCGTTGCCACCTGGCGCAAAGAATATCAAGTCAGTACGCAGCTCATTAGCTGTAGAAAAAAATGGTGATTAAATCATTAAATTTATCACACTCTCACTTTCAATGTTGCCATCTGCAATACTATAAAAATATTGATATCTTAATGATGGCATTATTTAATTTATTATACCACCTCTTTTTTAATACCATCTGCAACATTAAAGCAAAAATTTGAATGGTTAATTTAAAATCTTTTCATTTATCATATTCTCACTATTAATGTTGCCAACTGCTACTTTTTAAAATCTTCAGCAGCTAGTATTTTCTAGTAAGCTAACAGCATACATGCCTCAAAACGACGTAAGATTGTTACGCTTGCACGTACGCGTTGAATATCACGTCGTCAACAGCTGAGCTGCGAACGCGTAACACAAATTAAAGTTGTTAATCAGATTTAGAGTAAATAACAACCGGGCCGTTGGTATCAGCATTCCGTATTCGGATGTGTGCGAGAGCTGAGCAGTGGAGCACGACGCTGCTCTAGTGGGTTACATAATGGCAGCAGCTCTACGTTGCCTGCCCCTTCTCCAGCCGCACAAATTGGGACTGCGACTGCATCGCAATCTCAGCACCGAGTTGGCCTCGGCTCTGCGTCCCTTCTATTTTGCTGTGCACCCGGATCTGTTTGGTCAGCATCCGGAGCAGCGTCAGACCAACGAGAATTCACTAAAACTGCTCAGCGCTCATCTGCAGGCGCTCTACGAACGCAACTATCCCAATGAGGATGCGAAGGTGCTCAAGTTCTATGTGCGCCAAAGTGCGGATGCCGAGAAACGGGACAACTTTCGGCTGGTGCAGATACGCATGGATCGCAGCACGAGGGATCCCAAACAGTTCATACAGGGTCTGCTCGAATCCTGTAATCTATCCACGGACTATATCAAAACGGTGAAGCCAACGATGCAAGCGAAACCGCAGGAAAGCATGGCCAACAAGCCCAGTCAGGATTACCATTACAATACAGAGTTTGCCGAGTTCGAGGCACAATTTCGCAGTGTAAGGAGTCACATCTTATTAGTATATATATAATTAACAATATTCTTCCGCAGGAAGCGAGCAGCAGGCGTCCCGAGCTGTCTACTTGGCTCGCGGAGAATGCGGATAAGGCGAGACAGCGCGCCAAGGAGACGGCCGATCTTGTAGCCGAGATAGATAAGTTGAAAAATGTCCTGGTGCGGGATCTACAATTGCAGGATGTGCGCTACGAATGCGGTTGGAATATTGAGCATTATCGGGGCTGCTTGAAATCGCTGCAGCGACTTAGCCAAACGCACGCAAAGACGCTAGAAACGTTGAAGAATCGTATTGTGGTCTTTGCATTGTTCACGGGCATCAGCCTGGAGGGTCAAGTGATGCTCTTCACCGGCGATGTGCAAAACAATTGGATTGATTTCATCAAGAACATTCCACAGCACGACGTCTACCTGAAAGTGGTGCCCGTCTACGAAGTGACGCTCTCACAGGTGCTGCGTGGCATACAGATTGGTAGGCGTAAATTTATGCCGAAGCAGCAGGCACGTGGATATACCAACTACCTCAGCAAGGTGACGACATCCCTCAGCGATTATCTCAGTAAACAACATTATCCGGCTAGTTGGCCGGCAACGCTCGAAGAGTTTACCATCGTTGTCGAATCGGAGGCGGGACCACTGATGGTCAGTCCGACGGGTCAGTTCATTACCCCAGCCACCTGTCCCGGCTCCATTCTCGTCGACTTCATCAACCAGAACATGCAGCAGGCACGCGAACGTATGCACAAATATGACAAGGATAAGCACATCGAAGAGCAACTGATCGAGGAATGCATTCAGCGGCTCGGGCTGCAGTCCCTCACCAAGGACGATGCCGTTACGCCCGACAAGATGATAACGGCGTTGAGTGATTTGCGTTTGTATCAGCCGCAGCATTTCGAGCACATCAAGTTGCATATATCCCATTACTACTCTGTGCTCACCGATGGCATCGTTTGCATACCCTGGGATTTTATGCAGAAGTAGAGTCAATTCATTCATCTATCTCCTCGTGTGTGCCTTACTGTCAATGACAATACGCATAATAAATTTAGTAATTAATTAATGTCATGTTTATAGAAACTACTGTTAATTAAATTGTTCATGTTTGTGCTTGCCAATGTTACTAGTTTAATAAATATGTACAGGGTATTGCAAATATTTAAAATTACTATCTAAAGTCGGATACACAAAATGCATAGATAAGTTGCCTTCAGCCGGAAAAAAGCGTTACACATTTTCCATGAATTTTCATAAGCTAAGTACACCTATGTACATAAATACATCTACATATATATGACTAGGCTTGGGTGCGTTATCTTTTTCTTGTTACTTCTTGTTTGCTTTGCGCTGATAAAAACAATTCCATTTAAAATGTTCTCATTTACAAATTATTTTATTATGCAATTTTCTCGAAATATATCGATTATATAGATAAGCTCGATTTGCTGCTGATATTTATTTTTCAATATAACTGCAATCTTCGATCCTCCAGACGCACTCCCTGCGATAGTTGGCAAACTCCTCAGCATTCCGGGTATAAACATGTTCCTCGCCGGTATCCCAATATTGCTGATCTCCGCCACACAAAACCGAACTGTTTGTGGCTGCATCGAATAGAGCCACACTGGTACCATCCTCTTGGATGACGGCATACCACCAGTTGATGGCATCCCGACTGTAAATGTTCTTTATTATGGCGTTGGGAGCCGTATGATTGCTCGGCTCCAGGAAGATGTAATGATTGTTCCAGTAGGAGCTATAAAAGGCAAATTGCAGGCTATTGTTTAGTCCACCATGGCCACGCTGCAAATTGTAGGAGGCCTTCCTAGGATCGTGCGCATTGGTGCAGATCAGATAGGTTTGGGGACACTCGTAGATGTAACCATACGCATCGGACACGTTGCGCAAACAGACCTTCTGGGCGGTGTACAAGATGCGATCAGCTTCGGGTAACTGAGCATAGACCTGCTGCTGCAACGCGTATTCCACTTCCTCAATAAATGTGGACTGTTCCAGCAGCGTGCGCAGATTCTGCACCAAAGCTCTGTGAGCCTGCTCATCCAGCTGGAGTTCTGGGCGCTGCTGCAGTTGGAGATTGGCTTGGGTTAATTGGGTGAGGTTGTCACTAAAGCTGCCCAGACGTTGGACCACACCCAAATTGGACTCCAGTGCGAGTATGACGTTAAAGAGAGCCTCCAGTATGTCCTTCAGATAGTCCAGGGTACTCAAGGTGAGCCTCTGGAGCAACTGTGTGACTAGTGGAAAGATTGCACACTGGCTGCTTGCGTGAAAGGGTGCCGAGAGCAGTTGTGCACTGCTCTGGACCAGCGCCTGATATACCTTCTCTAGCAGTGGAGGTGGTACATCACTTAACTGCTCCAGTTCAGTGTAGAAATCAAGAAGCTTGAGAGGATTGTATATCTGCTGCATTTGCTGCAACTCCAGCCATAGAGCCTCATATATGGCATGCTTCAGCTGCACGGTGCGTACCATGCTCGCCAGATCCAACACCAGCCTGCCACGCTCCCAATCCCTGTTGATCTCCGCTCGTATAATGGACTCCAGACTAAGAGGAGTCTCAGTTGTTGTAAGCGACGCATTTTCTCCAGTCATCACATCGATGCGGAGCAATAAGTCTACTGATAGATTAGTTGCATTCAGTATGGCCAGGAGTTCACTGTTGTTACTGCTGTTGCTGCTGCTGCTGTTGATAAATAATCCAAGTCCATGCTTTAAGGGCAGGGCCAGAAAGAGCACCAGACAAACTGAGAATGCCATTGTTACTGCTTGCGATCCCAGTTAACCTTCTTCTTATATTGCCCAAATACGGGCGGTTTTTTATTTGTAGTACAATCGGATATTTGCATGGGCATTTCATTGTAATTTGTTTGTTTGTAATGAAGTAATCTAAATTTGCAACTACTATAAAAATGTAGCCCAATTTCAAAAGTCAACAAAGTGGCGTCATCTGTCGCCTGAGCCAGGCACTCTTGCTTAACGGCCAGTTTCGATTAACTTTACAACCATAGATGGCGTTCTCATGTTAATTAATTCAAACTCAAAATTCAGTTAGTTTTTAATTTTATTTTGGCCAAATGGCAACAAATTAACTTAGAATTAATATCACAAGGCTGAAACAATACGCTTAGGCGAAACTATGGAAAATGCAACTTTGCAATTATGTTAACTAACGATTGTATCTACAATTTGGTATTGTTACGCGATTGCACAGATCGACGTAACATGCTGGAGCGGAATTCACCACGTGTGGATGCCGTCAAAGAGGCCCCTGTTTGAGTGCCACGCACAAAAGCTTTCGAGCGCACCTCCTCCACATCGGTCTTCTCCTCGTCTAGCTTCTTGGCTAGACAGGGGAAATCCCAAATGCTCTGACCACGTCCAAATTCCTCGCCATCGCTCAGAGTCTGCGGCAGATCGTGATGCAGTGTCTCCGGTAGTAGCAGCGACAGCAGACCACCAATGATGCCCAGCAGACCCAAAATGATGAGCGGCAGTGCCGTTGATATATTAGCCAAATACACAACAAATGGAGCAATAATGCTGGCCACATAGCCCATAATGTGAATGAAGGCCACGCCCTGGGCACGCACCACAGTGGGCAGAATCTCGGCCGCATACTGCAGTCCAATATTGTAGCTAATGTTGACAAAGAAGCGACCCATAATGGCTAACGTGGCCGAGTAGACGCCCACGGGCACCACAGTGGCCAGCAGACTGAAGATGCCACTGGCCATCATCGAGCCACAAGCCAACCAACGTCGTCCAAAGCGATCCAATGTGACCGTAAGCAGCGTATCCGCTGGCAGCTCCGTGAAACAGGCCACCGTAAACGTGAAGAAGATATCGAGACCCAGGGAGCCCACATTACGCACATGACCATCGAAGACCAGTGAGATGGCCATCCAGATGACAATTAGCAGCAGAGTGGTGCGACGCAAACGTGGCGACTTAAACAGATCCAGCACAGAGTAGCTGGCATTTTGTTCCTGCTCCTGATCCCGCAGGCGACGGCAGCTGTCGCCAAAGTGCTGATATGTTTGCTCTGATACCAGACGACCATTGCGACGCTGCAGCTTCTTGAGAATAGAGATCGCCTTCTCCACTTGACCCTGGGAGACTAGCCAGCGTGCCGACTCCGGCACAATAAATGGGGTCAATACGACCAGCAACAGCGGTGCCGATGTAATAATTGTCAACAATTTCCAGTCTGCTACAAAGTATGCAATCCAGGGCAGCAAACAGGCGGCGGCCGTAAAGAATATGGCAATTGACATGTTGGCAACAAAGGTGCGATATTTTGGACCCACATACTCCAGCACTGCAAATGGAAAGAAAAATGTTTGTTGAGATTTCAGGTGAGTAATGGGTGAGGCTAAATGGAGATGGGAGATGTCGTGTCACGAGCAAGCACGTTTGAACACGACTTAGCAGTCGAACTTGATGAATATAGGAATAAGAGTCAATATAACAAATTCAATTTGAAAAGAGTGATAAACAGACATTGCTTATAGAATATACCTGTCTACTTTAAATGGGGAGAGTAGTCAATAGTATTTAAAGCTTAAGTGCCTAGTTCAGTTTTGCATTTTAAACAATACAAAAATAAAGTCAATTTTTTTGAAAACTTTTTTTCATAGGTCTTTTCATTTCCTAAATAATTTTCAGGCAACATTTTAAAGTTTACATCTGGAAGAGTTATTATTACAACTCTTCCCGATTAGTTCGTATCTTTATACCAATAAAAAGAACTTCGGCTTTATTTCTCCAACTCGACCTTCACTTACCCAATATGTACATCATGGTGAAGCAGTTGTCAAATGCAAAGCCCACAAAGAAACGCATTGTGGCAAACTGCCAGAAGTTGTTGGCAAATGCCGTTGCCACGCCAGCAATCAGACCCATCAGATTGCAACAGATCAGCGCTGGAACGCGTCCAAAACGATCCGCCACCCAGCCAAACAGCAAACCACCGACAATGGCACCCAGGAAAAAGATAGACTGGGCATAGGTGGGCAACGCGGCATCATCGCAGACCCAATTCTGTTCGGTGGCTATCGTCGAGTATGGTATCTCTGTGAAATTGTATGACCAGCCATTGCGGCACTTGACTCTCGGCCACTTGGGATCCGCCATAACCGTGCCCTGGGCGAGCACTTCCGTATAGTTGACATCGTACATGTAGCAATTATTGTACTCTCCATTCATCATCGGTATCGATAGAGCGAGTCTGAAAAATAAGAAAGAACAATTTCGGGTGAGTTTCTCAATTCGGTGGTGTCATGAACCCCCTCCAGGGTCAACAGCGCATTGTGTGCGTTCTCAGTCACACCTCAGTTTCACCTCCCTGGCACCCCCCCTTGAAAAGAGCATAGACAACATAATTATCTCTCATGATCTTGAATCGTGTATTCAGCTATGTACATATGTCTAAAATTGTAGCCATGCAAGATTGATTGCCGGCGGAATAAATGGAAAGGGTAGAGAAGTGGTGAATTTAATTCAAGCTCAAAGGTACTTGCTTAATTGCCAATTTTTATGAATGTTAAATACATTTTTCATAGATTTACTCTAGCAGAAAAACAGCACAGCAACGATTTGCTGAACAGCTGGACTAAAGTTGGGCATATGGAGAACGAAATGGGATATATTCATATATATATCACATATATATATTATGTACATGTATGTATTCATGTACTTAGTATATTTCCATTTATAGTTGAGCTCAAGAAACTGTGTTGTGACGAATGACAAGCCGAAGTTTTGTTTGCCTGTCCAGTTGATAAATAAACAAGTCACTTAACACCTGATATTATTTATGCAAATATGTCGCCAAATATTTTCATAACTTTGTTATGTCTAATGCAAATACTGTGAACGCTATCTCGTGGCAACTTTGAGGTTTCGGAGATGTCTTTTTTATTTGTAGCTAAATTTGCTTTCCTAAATAGTGACATTATTATACTTATATTATGTTTCTTACATATATTATATATATTATATTATATACTGAGATTTTACTTTTAATTTTATGAATGCCTTTGTAAACGTTTTTGAATCAATTGATTGAATATAATAAATGCAATTGCTAGATTCGTATAATTTATGGAAGTTTCAGCTTCTTATTTCTAGATACGTATAATTTATGGAAGTTTCAGTTCTTAAGCGAACACTTTATTGAATATTATTAGTGAACACTTTATTTCCTATGTAAGTCTTTACATGCTTGTTAAAAAACTGTAAAATCAGTCTTTGAATTAAAGATTTTCTTTGTGTCTATAAAACTTGTGTAAAATGAAAGTCATAAATCTTGGCTTTAAGTAGCTTTTTACTATCGTATTTATTCAACTGATTGGAGAGTATTCAAGCTTCGCTTAAGACATTGTCTCTGTAATTTCTCTCTCTATCTCTCTTTTGGAGATTTTTTTTGGCTCGTGCTTGGCGTCGCCACACAACATTAGTTAGTTAGTTAGTTGCTTAGTTAGTAGCACTTATTTTTTATTTTAAATTGTTGTTGCGACTACCACTATTATTTCACTTATGCGTCGCCTTTGTTGTTGCTGTTGCTGCTATGGCTGCTGCTGCTGCCTCTGTCGCAACAAGCGTTGCTAATGAAAAGCCCCTTGCCGCTGCGCACCTGACTTGCCTAACTGTCTGCCTGTCGGTCTGTCTGACTTGGCTGGCTGGCTGGCTGCTTATCTAACTGCCACTGCCACTGCCACTGAATTTAAATTTGCCTTCGCTTTAAGCTCTACCCCCTTCGCGCTGTCCCCATGCGATCAGATGCCCGCTTGTAAGGTTCTTTGCCTTATTAAGCCACCGGTCAGAATGACTAAGAATCAATCATGGCACAAGGTTAATCGGCATTCTAAGCCGCAGCACTTGGACGAATTAATGACTTTGGTCAGAATACTCGAATTTTGAACGTTTTCCATTTTCCATTTAGTGTCGATTTCGATTTGAATCGATAATTGTGTTTGGGCGCTGTAAAACACGTTCTTATAATTTAGCCTCTTTGAAAAGAACAACAAAGAACAACATAGAATTCTAATTTTGTTGTTTTTGATTCGATTCTTTAGTCAGACACGTCTCATTTGGGAGCAAACCTGTTAATTTCAAGGCGTTTCAAATTCGATCCAAATTGCCTTTGTGAAAGTGTGTTTGCGGAACAGCATAACTCAAATTTGCAACTATTTCCGGCTTGAGAATCGCATAGAAAAGGGGAGGGAAAAGACCGTAAATTAAATTGCAATATTTGGTAGTAATATAATATAATATGCCTTAATAATACGGCATCAGTTAGAAAGTTAATGTTTTTAAAATGAATATGTTAAATAAGTCAGGCAATTTTATCAAATGTTAATAGTAAAGGTATTTTAAATGCTTTGATTTATATTATTTCATTGCAAATATTAACTATAAAACTTCTCAACACTTTCAAAAACTTTAAATATTCTTTTGTGATGTAAAATATACAGGAAATTTTTGAACTGCCCTTGACTCAATCTTTTGTTCTGTATGCATATATTCAAGGTCACTTTGATATCTTCATATTTAGAAATCATAATCATAATATTACTTTTGCTTAATTTAAATATAGTAAATGCTCAATATTTATTTCTATTTGACAGGCAAAAGCTACTGGACATTATTTATATATTTATCTTTAATATATACCGATAAGTACTGATTATCATAAAAAAACCATAAAGCAATAAAAATCAGCATCACATTCTCATATAACAAATCAATTTATGCGCCAGACTAATTGACGGTTGCAGCTTGAGTGATAAGTAATTAAAATACCAACCAGATATTAAGTCATATTGAGTACATATATATTTATATACATATATGTATATTCATGTGATTTTGCCAAGCTGAGAGATTGCCTCAGATTTGGCCACAATTGTGACGTTAACTTGTTTTTGTAAATAACAAAAATGTACTCTGGAGGGAAAACCCGCAGCAAATGTCCAATGAGTCAGCTTTAAAGCCAAAGTTGTTCTTTATGAAAATCGCTTTTGTTTTGCCATAGCCAAAAGGTTACAACTTTGTAAAAACGGCTCAGTTTTTAAATGTCGGTTTATTGTTGGTTGTGTGCTGACCACTTTAATATAATTTAAATATGTTTTTGCTGACTGTACGTCAAGTGTTTTTCTGTCGAGATTCCCGATGTGATTCGAAATATACCAGAGTATTTTTTAAAATAAAAATAACTCTTGACCTTGAGCCAGCGTAAATCATATTCAAAAATCGGCTAAGTTATGGGAGGGGAAAATTCAAGACCCAGTTTTAAAATGTTCACCTGGCTTCAACGTCCAGTCCATCCAGTTCGGGCACATGGCACCAGTGCTGCTCCGGTATGAGTGTTAGAAAGATCTGCGAGAAATACACGAAGGCCACAAAGAACGAGAATGGTATCATGCAGAGGAACAGAATCTTCTGATATCGACCAAATTCTCCAATCAATGGCAGAATGTCATCAAAATCGAGGGTGGGCGCGGTGGGTGTCGCTGTCAACTCTTGACCCTTCTTGCCGGTCACATCCAATTGCAGTTCCTTGTTGTTGCCACCACTGCGACGACGTGGTAAATTGTCCATACCTCCACCGCCCGTCCCATGGGGCTGCTCTTCGTGATTATATGCTTCATTGACGAAGTATGCTTGCTTGGCCTGACCTTCCATTATTATAGCAGTAGCAATTGTTGCTGTTATTGTTGCTGCTGCTGCTGCTTCGACCTTGCTGTATCTATGTCACTTGTGAGCTTGTAAGCTTGTAAGCTTGTAAGCTTATTGCTTGCAGTTACAAAAGAAATTCACTTGGCTTAATCAAAGCCAAAATCATAAATATAAACACACACACAACACACGGCACAACACAAAATAGCTTATTCGTAGAGCTGACGGCGCACGCGCGCGTTTCCGTTAATGTTCTTCAACTGAGCTGAGCACGCGCGCCGGATGGTGTTTTTATATCAGAGGCAAATGCCTCGAAATCCCCAAAGTCCAAACCCGAAGCGAAATCCGTGCTCAGCGGTTTTTCAAGCCGAGCTTCGTTAGCTGCACTTGCTTGTTAAGAACAAGAAATTGGCAATACCGGCAGCGAAAGTTGAAACAGCTGTTTGCCCGCACAGCTGGCAAACCGGTCCGGTTCGCTTCTAAGCGTTATGATCTTGATCACCTCTTCGAAATTTGTATTTTATTTTTCATTGATTATTTTTAAGTTTACCCGAAATGATGGACGGTGCCCAGCTGTTAAGAGGGAGGCGCACACACGTGATTCATGCATTAACAATGGACAAATTTACATAAATTTCGAGATAAAAACGTCACATTTTCAATTTGGGGGAATAACCCTTCCCCCCCACCGAAAAAAAGAGACAGTTGCAGGTGGCATAGTCGATCTGACTCAGAAGTCAAAAACCCCAAACATTTTACGATTTCTTGGACACGCCTCCCGTTGGACAACTGTGTTGAGATACAGAATTGTGCATAATTAGTAAAGTATCTGTTGACATTATATTTGTGTAACAGAACATGTTTTAAGTGTGATTTGTTTTTTTTTTTTTTTTTTTTTGTTTACTCGTGCGAAAGTTGTTAAACGCAGTCCAGTTTGAGCTTGTTTCTAGCTGCAGTTACAATTGGCTGGTTTGCTACGCATTTAATTTTTTAATGAGCGCTATTTGTGGCTAGCTCAAGGACTCAAATGAGTTCATAGCACCCCGCACTTGAATAGATGCCGATATTGAGCTTAAGTTGGAGATTGGAATTGAAATTCGAATCAGAATTGAGATATAAATCAGCACAGAATGGTTAATTTGATTTAATTTTGTGTGCATGTTTAACTTTGTGGCAGGTGTCATTTTTTGCCTTTAGTTCATTTTTTTTTAGAAAGTTTATAACACACTTTATTTGTTGCCAGAGCTGGCAATTATTCTGTTAATTACGCGGTTAAATATGAGACAGCTAATTGTTGCCCAGGAAGACTGTTCTAAAGTTGCGACAAAGAACTGACGTTAAATGAGAAATTAATGCGGAATTCCCTTTTAGGCATATCTGCAGCTTTTTACTTTTTAAAGTGGTTAAAGTGATTCTGGTTGTATTTTCAGATATATTAAATATTTATCAAGTTTCTTTTAATTTATCGAATATTATTTTTTGCTTATTCTTCTTTTCAAATGAATAAATCGATATTATTGCCCAAAAATGTTATGATATTTAACCATAAAAATCGCTGATTGTGATTGTATTTTAAGATTTAATATGTTTATGAAGTGTCTTTTACTTCAACAAATATTATTTTAAGCTTAATGATTTTTCTTTTCAAACAAAAATCTTTTAAAGTGAATAAATTGATAGTAAGTGCAAAAATGAGAAACACTCTATGGTTAAAGTGATTGTGATTGTATTTTAAGATTTAATATATGTTTCAAGTGACTTTTACTACAACAAATATTTTTCCCCTTAATCGTTCTTCTTTTCAAACTGACACATGTTATGGTTAAAGTGATTGTATTTTAAGATTTAATATGTACATATATGAGGTGTCTTTTTTAACAACAAAGATTATTTTTTCCTTATTCGTTTTTCTTTTCAAACAGTAATCTTTTAAAATAAATGAATAAATCAATACTAATTGCAGTAATGCTAAACAGTGAATAATATTTGTGACATGCAATTAATTTGAGATTTCATTAATATTTAATTGAATTGTATTTAGCTGTTAACTGTCTTACGATAAAGTATTTATGATTTGCGCAATAAAGGGTATATTTTACTGAAATTGTGAATAAATAAACTGTAAATAAGATATTTCAAATCTCATTTAATTTGAGTAGCACTTCATTTATAGAGCACACAGAAGCCGTCTTTCGATTAACTGAATGTCAATCTTTATTTCTGTGTACTTAGATTAATGTAACCTTCAATTGAATACATAAATATTATAGCATTAAATTCCACTTCCGTTTAAATTCTTAGCTTTGTTGTTAAAGCTTATTATTATTATTTTTAATTTAATAAGCGAGCGTAAAAACAGATAAAAGTTTTAATGAGTTAAACAGTTGTTTGAGCGTAAAAGGCATTTAATTAAATAGCCATTGGAATTATTTGTGTGAGGAAGTGAGTGTATCTGAAAGTGCGCATAGTTATCATCATTAATAGTATCGTCATGTCTCAATAGGTAAACTCTGATAAGCTCCTCATTGCTACTAAACATGGATGTACGGATTAATTTATAAATAAAAAAAACAAATTCTTGAATATGTATGCATATCTTTGAAAGTGATAAGGCCCCGATTAACTTGAATTGAATTCTGTTTTCTTTATCAATTATTGTCAATGGAATTCTAAGAGTTAGCCTTCGATGGATCGGCTATAAAATATATCAAGTTCGTTCGCTCATTGAAAATGGGTTTTATTAAATGTCCAAACTTGACGCTAATTAGAGCCTATTAATAAATAATATTTATTTGCCTGTTTGATTTTCCCCACAAATATATGTGTTCATTTGGTATTGACACAAATGTAAGACGATAATGTTATATGGCCAAGATTAAGCCTCATACACTGGAAAAGCCCAACTGAAGGCGTGTCAGCACACGTCTCTGATCGGCAGCGTAACGCACAGCCGCAATCAGTTCACAATCGTAAATCATAAATCTACTACTCAGATAGGTGATAAGAGATAACCCAAGATATATGGTCGAATGTGATTAGGTTTTGCGGCTATAAATGCGTAGTCAATTGACAAACTAACTTTAGTTAGAAGTTAACAAAATGAAGTTCGTTTGTGCAACAGTATTGCTCCTCGTTGTCATTATCGGCGCCAATGCCGTCGACTGGCAGTCCCTGAAGTCGATGGAGATTGAGCCCAAGATACCGACGATTCGTCATCGCAATGGACCTGGTGGCCGAATTACCAAGGGTGAGACGGCTGGCCGCAATCAGTTCCCCTACCAGGCGGGACTCATGCTTTACGTTAACGGAGGAGCTGCCTGGTGCGGCGGATCTTTGATCAGTGATCGCTACGTTGTCACGGCTGCTCACTGCACGGATGCTCTGACCACCGGTGTGGATGTCTATCTGGGTGCCTGGGATCGTACTGATAAAAAGGAGGCTGGCCAACAGATCATTTTTGTGCAAGCGAAGAATGTGGTTGTCCACGAGCATTGGGACGCTGATGCAATTGTCAATGACATCTCCTTGATCAAGCTACCCGTTCCAATTGAATTTAATGAATTCATTCAGCCAGTCAACCTACCCCAGAAGTCCGGCAAGTACGAAACCTACGCCGATGAGAGCGCTATCTCTTCAGGCTGGGGCAAAACTGCCGACTGTAAGTATTTCTTTTATTTAGACCCCCCAAGGAGTTTTCTTTTGAATGATGCTATCTTTTGTTTCTTGCAGCTGAGAAGGGCGCCACCGACATTCTGCAATGGATTACCTCGCCCATCATGAAGAACTCGGGCTGCTCTATATGGTACGGTGGTATTATTAACTCTAACCAAATTTGCATCAAGACCACCGGGGGCATTTCCACCTGCAACGGCGACTCTGGCGGTCCTCTGGTGCTGGCTGATGGCAGCAACACTCTCATTGGCGCTACTTCCTTTGGAATCGCTCTCGGATGCGAGAAGGGCTGGCCAGGTGTATTCACCCGCATCACCTCGTTTGTAGACTGGATTGAGCAGCACTCCGGTGTGGTCAACAATGGTCTCTAAATGGGCGCTTGATTGACTTAAAATAAATGTTTATTGAAAGCTACAAGAAATAGAAATCATTTTCGGACTTGGGCTGGGAATGTGACCGTAGGCTAGCCGTCTCGGACGTATCGTTCTCATCGGACTGGGGCAATGAATGATGAACGTCCAGTTCGTCGGGCACATCATCCATTTCGAGCTTGCGATTGTGGTGCTTTTTCCCATAGTTCTTTATGTACTGGTCAAAGAAAATGGCCTTCGTGGTGTCCTGATGCGAATGCACACCCGTCTCATCACTAATCCAGTCAAGGTATGAGGCCACCTTGGTGAAAGCCGCCGGATAGCCGCGATCGCAGCCATAGATGCTGCCGAATGAGGTGATGCCCACCAGCACCCGTTTCTTTGAGTGACGGCGCTGCAACACCAGCGGTCCACCCGAATCCCCGTTGCACGTGGAGCGCGCATTGCGTCCGCTCGTGCAGATGTTCGTGCCCCGAAACGAGAGCGGGAAGTTGCGCTTACAGGTGCGTCCATCGATGATCTGGAGCTGCACATAGCGCAGCACATTACTGATCGCATGCACTCCAGTCGCATAACGTCCCCAGCCTGATGCAATTCCCAATTTGTTCTTGAAGTTGCGGTACTCATAGTGTCGCTTTGGTAGCTGTATCGGATGAATGCGTTCTGGAATATAGACACGGGGATAAGGATTAACTAGCTGATCTGTAGGTAGTTTGAGTTAGCTTGTAAACCTAGCATATGAAGTTAAGTTAAATTAGGGTTTCGTTTAAATTAAACTAGCTTAAGCTTCAAATCGGATATTTAGAAAAAAGGAATGGAGCTCAGAATTATATTATAATCATCTAATCAGATTTCAGATATAATTTATAATGTAGATGCAAATATAAGACAAAGAAACACATTAGTGAAAGGTTTTCTTGCATGAAATAAGGAAATACATTTTAGAAATATTTTTTAATAATGTTTTAAGCAAATCATTTTTAAAATAGGTAATAGGCTAAAAATTATATTTCTTTTTTTAAAGATTGTTCAAATCACATTGATCTTAAAAGATTACTTGCTTTGTAAGAATAAGCATATAAATATTAAAGAATATTTTGGTACATTCAAGACTTGACTTACCATTAAAGCTAACAGGATGTGGTAATTTAATCAGAGCAATATCATCTTTGAGCCGCTTGGGATTCCAAGTGGGATAGATGTGAAAATTGCTGCTTGGCACCATCAGACGCACCTGTCCCGACTCCTTGGCATTCTTGATCTCATTGGCGCCCAAGAAGACCAAGGCACGTTTGGCCCTGTGCACCAGAAATAATTCATATTAGAAAAGTGAATGCTTATGATGGATGGCAGGTTAGCCTACATATCCACACAATGGGCGGCTGTTAGCACATGCTGATCGGAGATTAGCGAGCCGCCGCACCAGTAGAGGCCCTTGGGACGCTGCAGGAGCATGCCCACCTGATAGGGAAAGCAATGTGGATTGCCAACATCACCCCCAAAGATCCGATCCATGGCCATAGCACCGTCGGGCAGCATGCTGTCCAGAAGCGGTGTTGTCTCCAAATTCAATACCAATGGTTCCGGTTCGACGTCGTCCGTAGGCAGAGCGCTGAAATCGCTGCTGCCGTCGGCGTCGCTGCTAATGCGACTGTCATCGTTTGTGGCGCTCATTTCCGCATCCAGTTCGGCGGACAGAGAGGTGGTTGGCTGGGACAAGGCCATGCCGAACGGTCCCGGATACATGGACACCAAATACATTGGCTTAACCTGTTGCCAGTCCAACGCCGCTGCGACGCCGCCAACATTTAGCAGCAGGGCAAAGCAGCTGGCAATGCTGGCGAGTAGCAGCAGCCTTTGCGTTGTTAATGTGGCAATAATTGAAATAATCGCCGATTGTAAAAACATTTGCGCTGATTTTCTTCGTTGCTGCTTGCTGTTGCTGACGCACGCATTTAATTTGAACTTCAAACTTAATTCAGACTCACACACACACACATAACACACACACACACACGCACACAGCACAGCTTCTTTGAATGCAATTTCCCCGTTTCTATTTTTGAAAAGCCGTTACGTACTTGACGACGGCCAGCGGCGAGCGCGTAAAATTCATTTACTTTCTTTGGTCTTGGGACGCGGTACGGTCGATCAACGTCTCGTTTGCAACTGTTGCGGCGCGCGCATGTTGCAAGCATTTTTATAAACTCTCTTGCTACCATTTCTTTGAAACCAACAACCACTTTAATTATTTCGTCTATTTTGCTGCATTAATTTGACGCCGCTGTCGCCGTTGACGTTGACGTCGGCATCGACAATTGCATTCATTTCATTTAACGTTTTTGCCTCTTTCAATTTGCATGTTCGTCGCGTGCTCTCTCTCTCTCTGTCTCCCTTGTAGCTAGCTGTTCAGCCACCCACTCACAACACACACTCTCTCTGGCTCTTTGGCTCTGTTGTCAAATTTAGGCGCCCTTTGATGCCGGTTGTGCTTCTTTATGTTTCTTCTTCTTCATATTTTCTGTGCAAATCTTAACAAGCGTTCGCGTCGACGTTGTCGCTGCTGCAGAGCTGCTGCTCTGTTGCTCGATTTTCTATTGTTGTTTTTACCGTTTAAGTATTTGAAAACCAAGTAAAGTTGTAACTCGAGTTACTTATCCCCTCACTTGCTTTGGTGCGATTACATCACGCGTGTGCCGACAGTGTGTGCGTGTGTGTGTGTGTGTGTAATGTAATGCGCAGCATGCGGTAAAATGCTTTCATTGAGAAAAATTTTTTTCGAGTTGTTGTTGGTTTTGCTGTTTTCGGCTTTGTTAAGTTAAACAAAAATATTACACGATACATTTTGTCTTATCCCATTCTTCGCCCTTCTCTACACATTACATGCATATATATTTATATAAATATAAATATATATTATGAAAAGACAGTGGGCAGCGTTTTCTTCACTGTCTCCAACTTAAAAAGTTTAGGCCCTGTAAATTTGTAATCAATTTTCCGCCCACTGTGCAGAAACATCTTCCATGCCTGTCGCATTTTTGTTTGTTTTTTCATATGGCCAAGGTTATTGCCAGGGCACTTGGCAGTCATAGGAAAATTAAAAGCAATGTTGAATTTTTTGTTGTTGTGGAATTTGTTGCATGTGGCAAGGCGAGCTGAAGAATTTCTTAGTAGGAAATCAAATGCGCAACTCTGTTAACTTGTTGCATGTATTTATAATGAAATCTAATTTAATAAAGCATTTCTCGCATTGTTTTTTTTTTTTTCCTACTTTTTTTTGGTGTGCCTATTTAGGAAATGTGGCGGCTGACTTTACCTGCCTAGCGAAGCAAATAAATCAAATCGTCTCGCGATCGGTGATATGTTCGAATGTAATGAGGCAACAACAACAACAACAGCAACTTATAATAATAATGAGCGCCAGCACCAACGGCAACAACAAAAACAGTTGCAGCGGCAGCAGAGACTGGCGTCGATTATGCAAATGTTTTGGCCAGCTTTTTGTGGTTTGCGTTTGTTGTTGATACCCTTACAGAAGAAGTTCACATATTGCTATGGATTTCGACTTGGGATTATTACAAAGTAGATAGTTCATATATTTCAGCCATACTTTTAAAATAAATAATGTACTTTACTGCATTTAATTCACATCTTACATTTTGTGAGCATTACGTTTAAAGTTGCTTCCAATCTTATAATAAATATAAAACATACAGATGTTTGCTCGGAAAAACACGGATTTTAAGTGCTGTCGAAACAACTTTGGAAATTAATTTTAATTTTGCAAGAGACCACTGTACCTATAAAACACAGTTTGAAGATTTCACATTCGATAGTAACCCCAATAAACCCTGCAGGGAACCATGAAGTATTTCTTCACCAACTCCTCAGCTTTGGGCTTTGGTATAAAAGACAATTATACATTAAACGAGATCTCCACTTTTACAATTTTACACCTATCAACATTTTGATGAGAAATGGGAAGAGTATTTTCCATTCGATGGGCTGTAGAGCAAATATTTTCTTTTCTTGATTTGTTTCTCTACACTGCATTTAAGTTTCGTGCTGAGCTGTGCGTCGATATTTTTTTTAATGCATAATCGCGAATTATGATTGCAGCTCTTGCATGTTTGCTGTCTGTGTGTGTGTAAATATTTAATAATAATAAGCACATACTTTTATTTGATTGCACTTGCTAATGCATTTGCTGTTATTCAATTTAGCACCACGATCGCGCTACTATTTACCAAATGATTAATATTTTAAGTAATATGGTTATTTCTGTCTCTTTGTTTTTCTCTTTTTCCATTTACTACATACACAATATAAACTTAATGGCTGTATGTGCGTTTTCTTCTATTTATTTTAATGGTCTTTATGGTTTTAGTTAGCGGCAGTGATATTAGCATCTGCAGTTCCTTATTACCTGCCCAGAATTGAATTCTTACTTAGTTTTAGTTTTCATTTAACTACATACACTCATCTAAACATAAATATAATATTTAGTTTCTTTTTGTGTGCGCACCAAAATGATTAAATTATTTTCACGCTCGACGCCACTTCCTGCACTCTACATATACATATATATAAATATCTAAATACAAATAAATCTTATATAAGACTGCATAATTGGTATCAGTTATCAGTACAACAACAAAAAGTGCTACTCCTCATTCATACTTAGGATATTCATCCAGTTCCAGCTACACCTTTTGTTGTCCAGAATTTCAGTCTCGCCCCCAACACTACTCAAATGCAGCTGATTGTTGCGGCAGCATCTGCAGCATCTGCATGTCGTCCGTGAATGCGATGCCAATTGGTTTGGGAGTAACTAGCGAGGATTCAGCGACATCTGCATCGGTGGCATCTTCGTCGCCCTCGCACATGGCGCTGTCGAGACTCTTGTTGAGGCGATCATGAAACTCCATCATTGAGATCTTTTTGACTGCAAATCGCTTGCCAAAAGTTTTCTTTACCTTCAAGCGGCGCTTTTTGATCAGATTCTTGTTCTTGTTGAGGCCATCATTGAAGGAAATGGCTCGTCGCAATTTCCGTGATCCGAATTTGACGACGCGCACCTGGCTGCTGATGGCACACTCCTCGCTATCGTCCTCGGCATCGGCGGCATTCTCATCGCTTGGCTCCTCGAATATGGTTTCCAGATTGGCGGGCGTAAATTTCTTCATCCGCTTGCTGGTGTACAATTTTTCGATGCTCTTCAGCATTTGTTCGTTGGTCTTCAGCTCTTTGCGTCTCTTTTTTACCTCGGTGCGGGCGATGGCGCTGCTCATGCGATTGAAGTTATCCTTGGAGACGCGGGCAGGCATGCGACGTCGCGAGACGCCACCGCGACGACCAATTCGATAGTTACTGCTACTGTTGCTGCTGCTGTGGCTGTCGCTTTCATCGTTGTCCTCGCCTCGGCTTTGCTGTGATTCAATGCCATCCGATTGAATGGAGTCGGCGCTGTCTGAATCCAGCATCTCGTTAGACATGGATGTGGACGTTGTTGCACTTGCATTTGCAGTCATTGGCTTCAAATTCCAGGTGAACTTGCCTGCCGCAGAAAATGTTGATGCAGCGCTGCAAAGATTTTTGTTTTATTTATTTATTTTTTGGTTTTAGTTGGGCGCCGCTTTTTCTTTTTGTTTTCGCTCACTTACCGATTCTCCGTCAAAACTACCTCTTTTGGCTGAAAACTAATCGTTGCGAACTTGTGCACAATGTTTTCCATTATTCAATCTGTAACATTCTGTGCGGTTTCAATGTTTTATTAGGTTTTCTTTTATCGCCCTGATTTATTTACTTTTTTTTTTGCTATCTCAAGAGGAAGAATGCTGTCCCAAGCGAAATGTTACTTAACATGCTAAGCTGTCGATAGGTATCGTATCAGCATAAACTTCGTATCAGCTGTTATTTCGCTGTTAAGCTGACCCGATTTCACTGTGCAACGATATATCGTTTACTATTGCTTTCAGTATTTGAAAACGCCACATAAATACATCAGTTTCTATCCAACAGATGGCGTTCTTAACTGTAACTTTATTTTAAGTTTGAATGAAGTATTTAAACGGATTTATTATGCTTTTTATGTAAACAAAAAGGTGATTCTAATACGAAATTCATTATAAAATTAGTCCTCAAAAAGTCAAACTGATGGGCTAAAACTCTCCAGAGCCTTAACTTTGTCAAAAGTAATTCGATTTTCAAAAGCAAGGAATTTTTAATCATATTGACAATACTTCTGGCTCGAAATGCATGTTGAATTACGAATGATTTCGAACTGACCTCAGGAAACATATCTGTCAGCATTAAAATTGTGGGAGATTGGCGAATTTATCGATTGAGAGAGCGAGAAAGCGAGGGAACCTTACCCATTTTCACAGGGTTCAGGTTATAATAAATAAATAAAACATTTCCATTGCTTGCTTTAATATATATATTTATTTAGAGTAATTCATCGCTTAGTAGGAGATGCCAGTGTTGTCCCGAATCCAGTCCAGGTAGCCAGAGACTCGGGTAAAGCCCGCCGGCTCTCCAACAGTGCAGCCAGCCCAGTGGCCAAAGGATGTGATGCCGACGAGTCGGCTGCCATCGTGTGTTACCAGTGGGCCACCGGAGTCACCGTTGCAGGTGGACTTGCCGCCGGATGTGTTAATGCAGATAGTGTTGTCGGTGATATAGCCACCGCCATATATGTTGCGACAGTCGTCATTGCTAATGATCTGTACATCGACACAGTTTAGATAGTTGTGCATGCCACTATTGTCGGAAGTGTGGCCCCAGCCAGAGGCGACAGCCCACCAGCCATTGTAGCTGTTGTAGCGATCATTGAAGCTGGGCAACTCCACCTTGTTAACCAAGTGCCAGAAGTCGACGTGCGGTGTGCGGATCAGAGCAATATCATTGTTCAACTGATCGTTTACGTGGGGATGACGGATCTGATCATTGCCACCCACCCAATGGGTGAACTGTGCCTCGTGCCGGAAACTGGCGCCATAATAAATGGTTACACCCGAACCATCATTAATGCAGTGGGCAGCGGTGATGACCCAATTGTTGCCAATGATGGAACCACCGCACCACCAACCGCCATCGAAACTCAGGCCTACAATGTAGGGCACCTTGCCCTCGTACGCCGGATAGCCATTGGTAATGCGTCCCTCAATGCTCTGCTTAGGCATATCCATTACCTTCAGCGGTTTCTTCTCGCTCGTGGGCCAAGCGTTGGCTGCGATCACAGCTAGACTCAGGAATACAAACACTTTCATTATCGAATGTTTACTCTTGTGTATTGCCAGCTCTCTTGCTGTTTTTATACCATCTCTTGACCACTGTTTTTTTATTTGTTTATTTGTGTAATCGCAGCTCATAAATTGCGAGCCTGGCTGATATGTTGGTCTCAAGTTGAATATATAATAATAATTTCATATATAATAAATAACAATATTATCTAGACAGAATCTGTCGATTTGGTGGAGCGTGACAGAATGCAAGTTTTGCCACGATCGCTTTAAATTTTGCACCAAAAATATAAAAAAAAAAAAAATTAAATGTTTCTTTATTTTTATTACAATTTAAAGGTTTAAATATCATAGATTAAATTGAATATTTATAAGATAAATATTGCATAATAATAAAGAATTAATTGAAACTTGTACTTTTATATTTGAGTATATTGCTTTTACTTGACTTTGATTGGCAGAAAATCTTGTTGTCGATTGTTTATTTATGAGTGGGTGCAAACTTAAAAGATACGATATTTAATCGAACAAAAATAAATTAAATAAATATATATGTATATAGGTAAGTGTATTTAAGCATGAGGAATAATAATATTCTATAATATAAAAAATATGTGATTTTGCTATAAAAGCTGTTGCTCGAAGTGAACGAATTCAATTGATTGCTTGACATGAAGGTAATCATTTTATTGGTTTTGGCGCTTGCCGCCGTCTCTGCGGAGATATTGGAAATGGAGCACCCCAAGGACTTTGGCAAGATCTCTAAAGTCGAGGGACGCATCACGAATGGCTATCCAGCCTATGAGGGCAAGGCACCCTACACCGTAGGCCTGAGCTTCAATAATGCCTGGTGGTGTGGTGGTTCCATCATTGCTCATGACTGGATCTTGACTGCTGCTCACTGCACCAATGGAGGTGATACTGTGACTATCTTTTATGGTGCCACATGGCGCACTAACGCCCAGTTCACCCACACTGTGGGAAGAGGAGAGTTCAGACAGAACCCCAACTGGCCCAACCAGAATGGAAATGATATCGCTCTGATCCACACACCCCACGTGGACTTCTGGAGCATGGTTAACAAGGTGGAGCTGCCCAGTTTCAATGATCGCTATAATATGTACGATGGCTGGTGGGCCGTTGCCTGCGGCTGGGGTGGCACCTACGATGGCAGCCCGCTCCCAGACTGGCTGCAGTGCGTCGATCTGCAGATCATCAGCAATGGACAGTGTTCCCAGACTTATGGCCACCAACCCGATGGTATTCTGTGCGTCTCTACTCCCAATGGCAAGTCGACTTGTGGCGGAGACTCAGGCGGTCCATTGGTGCTCCATGATGGTGGTCGCCTGGTTGGTGTCACCTCTTTCGGTAGCTCTGCCGGTTGCCAGTCTGGCGCCCCAGCTGGCTTCACTCGTGTCACTAATCAGCTGGATTGGATTCGCGACAACTCTGGTGTTGCTTACTACTAAGCTTTCACAATAAATAAAATTATCCTTTGTTAAAACTGAATCGATTTTCTTATACCCTGAACGCATTAAAAATTTGTACAAATTGTGTAATGGTTTTGTGCAAAGTATGTAACAGGCAGGAGGAAGCGTCTTCGACCCCATTAGCTACATATTTTTGACCAACAGTCGAGTTAATAAAGCCATGTGTGTCTGTAAGCAGATCAAGTTTATTTCAGTTTATCTATTTCCAATAGAAAAAAAATTTTCAATATCTAAAAGCCAATTTCAATATGTTCTGATAAGAAAATCCCTAGTTAAAATCCAAAACGTATTCTCATATTGCTTACCTTTAAATTAATATGTTTAATGGTTGGGTCCAGGGTTTCTCGTAGTCTTACATATTTTGTTATTTCATCATCATTATTTGACCAACACAATATATCTACCTTCAAAGTTTAATAAGCTCCATAGCACAGTTTCTTGATCAGCTTTATATAATTTTGATACAACCGAAATTTCAATTGAAATATATACGATTTATTCCCAAGTATTGAAGAAAAAATGTATCATATTTTATTATTATGCAGTTTATTCAAACTCTACATTTTAGAGTTTGTTCGGTTGAAAAGGCATTTAGTAAGAAACGCCGGAGTTGTCACGGATCCAGTTCAAGTAACTGGTCACACGGGTGAATCCAGCTGGTTTACCAGCCTCGCAACCCACCGCGGCAACGAAGGAGGTAACACCGACCAGTCTGCCAGTGCTGTCCAGGACCAATGGGCCGCCGGAATCACCATTGCAGGTGGAGGACCTATTGGGGGTGGCAATACAGATAACACTGGAGGAGGCAGTCTGAGAGCCATAGTAGTTCTGGCAAGTTGCAATGGACACGATGTTGAAGATCTGGTATTGCAGAACATTGGTCACACCCGAAGCGTTGTCAGAGGTCTTGCCCCAGCCGGAGGCGGTTGCCCTCTGACCTTCATAGGTGGAGTAGCTGCTGGCAATTGGGGGCAGCTTAATCTTGTTGACGTATGAACTGAAGTTAACCGCTGGAGTCCTGATCAGTGAGATATCGTTTTTCAGGGAAACAGAGTTATAGCCAGTGTGCTGTTTGAAGTTTGACCTGGACACGGTCTGGATAATCTGGGCGTTGGTGCGCTGAAGAGCACCATAGTAGATTTTCACAGACGAGGCACTGCAAAGGAACTCTTTCGATTAGAAATTGATTATGAGAAAAGTTGTGGATTTATTGCTTACCCGCTGGTGCAGTGTGCCGCGGTCAGCACCCAGGAATTGTCAATGAGGGAGCCACCACACCACCAGCTACCGCTGCTGCTGGAGAAGCTAAGTCCCAACTGGTAGGGGAACTGACCCGCATAGGCAGTCCTGCCATTGGTGATGCGACCATCAATTGTCGACTCAGCGGGCATGTCACGGGGATGCACTGGGACATCCTGTGGCATAACGCCAGCGGAGACGGTGGCAATTGCCAGGGCGAGAACTACGAGCACTTTCATGTTGGTCGGTTGTTGAGTAAGGAATGAATTTACATTGATTTCAGATACATTTTTATACCCCCATCCTTATCATTCAACAAAAATATTATCAGTGTATGCAATTATTCTTTCAAGTATCACCATTCAAAGGGAGTCTAGAAAGTGCACTATTATTTAATAGCTTTAATAGCGATTCACAAAAAAAAAGAACGAATGCGGTATCGGTCCTTAAATTGTTTAAATTGTTTTATAACATTGCTGCGATAATGCACCACATGCTTGCTTTGTTAAGACCCTTAAGTTTGGAGGGTGGTCAACGGATGTATTGCACTTGACTGCTGCCAATTGACAATTGACGGAAATTGAGTATAAATATGTCTATCCAAAGATAATTCAGCTTAACTGAACAAACATATATAAACTGCATGACAATAGCATTTACTATTAGTTACTCAAATATGATAACAACAAGGTGTATTTTGGTCTGGTCAACAAATATTCGGCGGTCTACTCATGTGTCTAGACATACCAATTGGTTATCAGTTTAGCAGTTATTTCTGTCTCAACTTGGTCTGATTTGATTCGACTGGTTTACCCTGTATTTTTATGAATGAGTTGAGCTGTATGTTTAGAGTGCGTAAGCATTACATTTATTGGCGGTAAGTCTTCGTTTGGCGCTATCAAAACTTAGGTATGCAGCGATAAGATTGTTAACTCAAGTGAATTGAACTTTTAAGTACTCGATCATCCGGCTCGATTAGATAATGCGGTAAGAAGTGGTTATAAAAATCAAAACAAGAAATATATGTTAAATATTAAAATTTAATTTATAATATTACTGCCATCAACAGCTTTAAAACGTGTACATGAAAGGTTTAACCCTTGAGTGGACTACGAAACAGATTACATTTACTGATTTCTTTACTGTTATCAAAGAAACCAATAAAACAAGCAATTCAAGTACAATTTTTTCTATAGCCTACTCAAGTAACAAATAAGAAATACTTTGTGACTAGTGCTGTAATTTAATAGATTTTATTCTTGCTCTAGAATGATAATATTGCAAGGTGCTAGATATATTATCGGTTTGTTAGTCGCTCTCCTGTCTCCTGGGAGATGCTAGAGAGATGCTTGCCCCAAAGTCAGACAAGGTAATCAATGATACGGCTGGCTATCAAAGGATATGATGCTGATGACTAAAATAAAATGGATTTAAGCAAGTTATAATTCTTGACAGGACATTGTAGACTAAGAAGTCATCTAACTAAACTTGGTGTAATCAGTAGCGACTTCTGTCAATTTCGTGATAGTGAGAAAGAAAAAACCCTCAACCTGACGGAAGAGCTATATATTCAGAAGGAGACACTATAGGCCTCACAGGTTGCCCATTGGCTACTTGAAAGCTTTCTGCAAATGTATTTCAATATACTCGTACATAAATTTAATAAAATCAAATAGTCGGCACTTATCATTTGTTTCTTGTAAATACTTTAAATATAAGTTGGGTTCATTTTCATTAAAAGATAATGATTAAAAGGAAGTTATAAATTTTTATTTGGTTTTGAGAATTGCAGAATAGAATAGATTTTATTAAATCAATTGTTAGATAACAAGAGAGAACGTTGCAGTCGGGCGTAACCGACTGCTAAATACGCTGATACCAATAAATCATACCATCTGATAACAGGTGCCACAGAACATGGTGGGTGCAGTCATACCGATCTTTGAAAGAGGTTTTTAATAATATATCCTCCAAGTTTTCGGGAGTGGGCGCAGCTGTGGGTGTGGCCATACGTTTTCTTATCGATTCTTAAGGTTAAGGACACCGCCAACACCCCCAACCAAAGTATTCCCTTAAGAGTTTATTTTAAAATTTCCCGAAGTTCCTGTTGCCAAATTGAGACACCCCTAAGACATAACAGACATAATGGATTCACTTGCAAATATGTATACAGTGTTTATTTTGCTAGATATAAGATGGGACAGTTTATTAGTAAGCGATGCCAGTGTGTTGGTTGATCCAGTCCAAGTGGTAGGTGACACGTTGGAATCCAGATGGATGACCTGATTGGCAGCCGGCACTAGACACAAAGTTGGTAACGCCAATCAATTTGTTGCTGTCATGTGTAACCAGGGGGCCACCAGAGTCTCCACCGCAGGTGGACTTGCCATCGGGAGTTCTCACACAGAGGATGTTCTCGCCGACAGTACCCGAACCGTAAGTCTGGACGCACTCGGAGTTGTGCATGACCTGGAGATCGACGCACTGCAGCCAGTCGGGCAGAGGGGAGCCATCATAGGTGCCACCCCAGCCGCAGGCAACGGCCCAGTGTCCGTTGTAGTCATTGTAGCGATCATTGAAGCTGGGCAACTCCACCTTGTTGACCTGCTGCCAGAAGTCTACATGTGGAATGCGGATCAGAGAGATGTCGGCGGCATGGTGGTTGATCATATCGTTCCGGTGTACCCAGTGGGTGAACACGGCATTGGTGCGCCAGGTGGCCCCAAAGTAAATAGTCGCAAACTCAGCACTTCCCGTGCAGTGCTCGGCAGTCAGGATCCAGTTGTGTCCAATGATGGAACCACCACACCACCAGGCATTATTTAAGAGCAGGCCCACGGTGTAGGGTGCCTTGCCCTCGTAGGCTGGATAGCCATTCGTGATGCGGCCCTCGATCTTACTCGCCTTCACATCCTTGGGATGCACGACTTCCTCGAATGCCGATGCAGAGGCAACAGCCAGAGCTAGAATCGTTAGGAACACTTTCATGTTGCAGATACAACTTGTGCTGGACTAAGTTTCGAGTCAATCTTTTATACTTGCGAAATTGCGATTTGGCCAAGTCTTATCGTGTAGTTGAAGGGATCATAAATATTCCTTCAGTTCCATAAAACTCTTGGAGATAATTTTTATTTAGGGCACAATAATCTTCAGCACATTTTAATATACAAGTGTATTTAAAGTAGGCCTTATCAGAGCCATTTAATTGACCAGTTAATATTAATAAATGGCTTTATTTATCAAGTATTTTCTCTATGGAATTTACTATTATGCACTATATTTAAATGTTGTTCTGACTTTATCATTTATTCCGTAAGCTGTTTGTTTACTGTTTGTTTCTTTATTACCCTCAATTTTCTAGTGCTGCACATTGGTCTTTGATATTTCGAACACTTCTTCAAATAAATCTCAATTCATTCCCTGTTATTTGTTTTTCTAGCATTAATAATGCGAGGGCAAAGCTATATTTATTCTCATCAGTCTTATCATTCTTATCATCGATGCAGTTTTTTTTAAAGGAATATTTACGATCTACTCTTGTAATACTTTTGTTGAAGCTGAAGCGTATAAAAGGCAATTCGAAATGATTGCAAAATTAAGAAGTGCTCAAAACATGAAACTGTTCATAGCTTGTTTGGCTTTGGCCATTGCTGCCACCTCAGCAGCTCCTAGTGCAACCATTATGCATCCCATGGATCTGCCAAAGACCAGCAACCAGATCGAGGGGCGCATTACCAACGGAGTTAACGCCTATGAGGGTCAAGCACCCTGGACTGTGGGTCTGAGCATCAATGTGCCTGGTGGCACCACGTTTTGCGGTGGTTCCATCATCGGACACAACTGGGTCCTGACTGCCGAGCACTGCACTGGTAGCGCCGAATCCATCACTGTTCATTTTGGAGCCACCTGGCGCACCAACTCCGTGTTCACCCACTGGGTTACCCGGAACGATATCATCAATCACGAAGCCGCAGACATCTCTCTGATCCGCATCCCCCATGTGGACTTCTGGCACCAGGTCAACAAGGTGGAGCTGCCCAGCTTCAACGAGCGCTATAATGATTACAATGGCTATTGGACCTTTGCCTGCGGCTGGGGAAAATTTCATGACAACAGTGGCCTGCCCGATTGGATGCAGTGCGTCGATCTCCAGGTCATGCACAACTCCGAGTGCGCCCAGACTTACGGTTGGGGTACTGTCGGCGATCACATCCTCTGTGTGAGGACACCCGAAGGCAAGTCCACGTGCAGCGGTGACTCTGGTGGCCCACTGGTTATACACGAAGGCAAGAAACTGGTCGGTGTTACCAACTGGGTGTCTAGTGCCGGCTGCCAATCAGGCCATCCATCTGGATTCCAGCGTGTCACCTATCACTTGGACTGGATCCAGCACCACACTGGCATCGCATACTACTGAGCCATAAATTGACAATGTTTTGAAAATTCAAATAAATTGCATGCAGAATATAGAAATTTCCGTAGCACTTTTAATCAAGGTGTATCATCTAAACTGATTACAGCTTAGTGATCTCAAGCGGAAAGTAATCAAATTTCCAGCACTTAATTCATTTGATGATTTTGATGCTCATGTCAAATTTGGAGCATACTTGTTGGACCTATTGATGGCTAAAAGTTGTGGACTTTTATATTTTGATGCATACTTTTTAGCAGTAGGCTCAAGCAACCTACTCAATTTAAAATGCAAAAAGGAAATGCTTTGGCTGTATTTACATATATTTATTATTATTATTAAATACAGAAAGATTGCGGTTATAAACTGAATAATTAAGCTTAAGAGGCTGACAATATGAATTAGTAAGACCTTGAATATTTGTCAACTTTGCTTATGTTGAACCGACTTTGCAGTTCGATTACATTTGCTTGAACATGGTCCTCTAGACTTATATTATATTAAAATTTAATTGATTTTGATGCTATAGTTCTACTGCACAAAAACGGTTTCATTTCCAAAACTTTCTTAAAACTGAATCCATTTTTGTAGCTTATCTTCAATATAGATTAGTTCTTCATACTTTTAATTTATTTTCCGGGCCTTTTTCTTTTTGGCAAATTTTCTATATTTGTTATCAGTCAAATAATAGAACAATATTCAATAATTCAACTGTATTCTATAAATTTCATTAAAACGATCATTTCTATCAAAAAAAGTTTTTAGTGCAGTTTTATTAGGTATGTTGTCGTTTATTTTGAAAGTGCATTTAGTAGGAGACACCGGAGTTGTCACGGATCCAGTCCAAGTAGCTGGTCACACGGGTGAATCCAGACGGTTCACCAGCCTCGCAACCAATCGCGGCAACGAATGAGGTAACACCGACCAGTCTGCCAGTGCTGTCCAGGACCAATGGACCGCCGGAATCACCATTGCAGGTGGAGGACTTATTGGGGGTGGCAATGCAGATGACCTTTGAGGTGACAGTCAGGCTGCCATAGTACTTCTGGCAATCGGCAACAGACACAATATCGAAGATCTGGTACTGCAGAACATTGGTCACACCCGAAGCGTTGTCAGAGATCTTGCCCCAGCCGGAGGCGGTTGCCCTCTGGCCTTCATAGGTGGAGTAGCTGCTGGCAATTGGGGGCAGCATAATCTTGTTGACGTACGCGGTGAAGGTAACTGCTGGAGTCTTGATCAGTGAGATATCGTTTCTCAGCAAAACGGAGTTGTAGCCGGAGTGCTGTATGAAGTTTGAGCTGGACACGGTCTGGGTAAGCTTGGCGTTGGTGCGCTGAAGAGCACCATAGTAGATTTTCACAGAGGAGGCACTGCAAAGGAACTCGTTCGATTAGAAATGGACTATGAGGAAAGTTGTGGATTTATTGCTTACCCGCTGGTGCAGTGAGCTGCGGTCAGCACATAAGAATTGTCAATGAGGGAGCCACCACACCACCAGCTACCGCTGCTGCTGGAGAAGCTAAGTCCCAACTGGTATGGGAACTGACCTTCAGAAGCAGTCCTGCCATTGGTGATGCGACCATCAATTGTCGACTCAACGGGCATGTCACGGGGATGCACAGGGACATCATGTGGCATAACGCCAGCGGAGACGGTGGCAATTGCCAGGGCGAGGACTACGAGCACTTTCATGTTTATCGTTTGCTGAGTAACGAATTATTTTGCAGTGACAATAGATGCGGTTTATATACTTATTCGATTGCTGCCATCCTTATCAGCGAGTGAAGACTTTTCTGTTATCAGTGGAAGCTTTTACGATTATTTTTTTAAGAGTCAGTGGTCTATGGGGCTCTTCATTGATTAGTTGGTTAAAATTAACTTCTGTATCTATCCTTATCATTTAATTATACTCTGATAACGAAGGCAGAAGAGTATTTGGGATTTGTGCATTGTCCGTCATGCTCTGTCTGTCTGTATGTTTCCTGCGGCCGTGGCCTGTTGCAATCCAATTAAGCCGTTGGACTTGATTTGGGACAACTCTGGTGTAGGCAACCACTAAACTTTCGCAGCAAATACGATTATTGTGTCAAGATTGAACCGATTTTTATAAACTTAATCATGGTCTCACCTCTAGATAAATACTACATTCAAAGTTGGAAGTGCGATCCTAGCTCGAAATTCATGCCAATTGTGGGTAGAGTCTCAAATGTGTTGCTCTTGTTGCTTCTTTGCTTATTTATTATTCTCGACAGCTCTAGACGACTTCCTCTGCTGAATAGTTAAGACTTAGTTTGATAATTCTAAGCAAGGCTAACTGACTGTCATGAAGTATAATCGCCTTTCTTTTACAATTAGACCCTCAAAAAGTTGCGGTCAAAACTTGATCGTCTTTATATAATATTGATATATCTCCAAGTACGTGTGCCCAAGTACTCAAATGCAGAGAAAATGTTACATATTTTTATATAAAGCTCTGTTTATTTAAACTACACTTTTGTTTATGTTCGGTTGAAAGTGCATTTAGTAGGATACACCGGAGTTGTCACGGATCCAGTCCAAGTAGCTGGTCACACGGGTGAATCCAGATGGTTTACCAGCCTCGCAACCAACCGCGGCAACGAAGGAGGTAACACCGACCAATCTGCCAGTGCTGTCCAGGACCAATGGGCCGCCGGAATCACCACTGCAGGTGGAGGACTTATTGGGGGTGGCAATACAGATAACACTGGAGGAGGCAGTCTGAGAGCCATAGTAGCTCTGGCAAGTGGCAACAGATACAATATCGAAGATCTGGTACTGCAGAACATTGGTCACACCCGAAGCGTTGTCAGAGATCTTGCCCCAGCCGGAGGCGGTTGCCCTCTGGCCTTCATAGGTGGAGTAGCTGCTGGCAATTGGGGGCAGCATAATCTTGTTGACGTACGCGGTGAAGGTAACTGCTGGAGTCTTGATCAGTGAGATATCGTTTTTCAGGGTAACAGAGTTATAGCCAGTGTGCTGTTTGAAGTTTGAGCTGGACACGGTCTGGGTAAGCTTGGCGTTGGTGCGCTGAAGAGCACCATAGTAGATTTTCACAGACGAGGCACTGCAAAGGAACTCGTTCGATTAGAAATGGACTATGAGGAAAGTTGTGGATTTATTGCTTACCCGCTGGTGCAGTGAGCTGCGGTCAGCACATAAGAATTGTCAATGAGGGAGCCACCACACCACCAGCTACCGCTGCTGCTGGAGAAGCTAAGTCCCAACTGGTATGGGAACTGACCTTCAGAAGCAGTCCTGCCATTGGTGATGCGACCATCAATTGTCGACTCAGCAGGCATGTCACGGGGATGCACTGCGACATCCTGTGGCATAACGCCAGCGGAGACGGTGGCAATTGCCAGGGCGAGAACTACGAGCACTTTCATGTTTATCGTTTGTTGAGTAACGAATGATTTTGCACTGATCACAGCTCCATTTTATATGCTCTCACATCCTTATCGATCAGCGAAAAGTTCTGTTATCATTGGAAGCTTTTACGATTATAGATCTAAGAGTGAGAGATCATTGATATTCCAATGATTACACTCATTTTAAAAAGTATTAATAGTCATTTGACTGAAAAAAAGTGATACCTATCCATATCGCTTTATTTGTTGCTGTGTTTTCAATAACAATTTTGAGATTATTAAGCACGAGCGTGCAATTAACTGACTGCGGGCGTACGACTCTGAAGTGATTCAAAATGATTTCTATGTATGACGGCAATTGGACTTAAAGATTTCTATCAGCCCGATGAAAAGTCGCACATAGCATTTCGAAAGATAGGCTATTATTATAGCTAAGAGATATTTTCTTATCTCGTATTTTTCCCGTAAATTAATATATTTTTGCAATAAAAATAATTAAAAATCGAATTAAATGGTTGATAAATATTTTAATTATTTTTGATTTAATTTAATTTTTTTTTTTACCGTTAAACTGCGTTTCAAAATAAAATCGATGATAAATGGTTTGATAAATATTATGTTTATAAAATAAGTTTTCCAGCTACTAGCTAGATCTGAGTTGATATTTTTAGGTGAATATTCATAAATCAGGTGTATGAAAAAAATTCTAAATAAATTCTAAAAATACAAAATACAAAATTATCATTTGTATTGATTAAATTGAATAAATGAAATGTTAAATATTACTATTATTATTATGTATCAATCTCTTATCTATCTTGAAAGTGTTAACAAAACTGATACCACTAATTTTTTGGATTATTTTTGATTAAAATTTGGAAACTCCGTCAGCAAATATTCTTATCTGCTTTTCTTATCATTGATAAATAAAATGACATCATGAAAATAAACCCAAAGGGATTTTCCCATCTCTTGAACTTTCGCTGTCTGCTCGATATGATGTGCTTGAAAGGTGCTTGAAATAATAATAAAAAATAAACAAGAACTTTTTATTCATATTGATTAAAATTTAACTGATTGTGTTAGCCTTAAATGTGATGTCAAGTGCGGGCGATTAGCTCAATCAGGCTCTGTTGTCACAAAAAATGTTGCCAACTTATTCTAGAAAAGTAGACGCCTGGGCGCTGTGCATTTTGAATCTGGAAAATTGAAATCAAATCGCTTTACGTGCTAAGCATGCAAACAAATCAACTGGGAGACGATTCTGGGGAGATGGTTGAAAAGCTGGTAAGCTGAACATTAGCACATAAAAAGAATTCATTGCCTGTGCTGCTGACACATGTAGTTGTAGAATATCTGTCTGGGTCATAAATGCTGAGCACACACAGGCCACTGGATACTCGGCACTGGACGTGTGCGTGAGTTGCCTAAATTCAAATAGTTTACGGCCATGTGACACTTGTGTCTTGTATTTGTTTGGGTCAACAGCGCCACAGATTGGCTTACTGACTCTGTCGCGCTCTATCCCAACTTTCTCAAGCTTAACTGCTGGTATTTTGGCTTATTAGATCATTATTGTGTGCGTTTTTGAGTTGAAATTTAACGCACTTTGTTTGCATTTATATTTAGCGCTTTTTATGACTGTGTTTTTTGCTGCTTTCTGATAGCAGAGCAGAGCTTGATTTTTGTTGTTGTTGTTTATGATGCTGCCCTTTCTTATGCTTTGTTTGCGGAACAAAAGAAACTAATTTTCATTGAAATATTTGCCTTTATTATGGCTGGAAGCTTAAAGAAGCCCAGTGGCCCATCAATTGCTGAGCGTCACTTTAAATTGCCCGTTGAGCATTTGTTATATTACGTATACGTAATGCGCTTACTACTTACACACTCACTCAGGCACACACACACTATCACACACACAGGCACAAACACACACGCTTATTAGACGCATATCCTGCAGCTCTCTTACAACAATGCTCAGCCCGCAGCTCAAGTATCCTTGCCATCGTAGTATTTGATATATGTAGGAGTATCTGTGTGTATGTTGTACTCCCAGCCGGCATTTGAGAAGTGTCCCCCAGCCGAGCTCCTCTGACGACGACAAACAAGATTGCAGCAATAAAATTTCGACAAGTGAACAACAAATGATAAACGAAGCAACACACGATAAAAAGCAGTCCAAGAGAGTCCAAGCTCCAAGTCAAAGGCGCACTCCAAATGCTGTTGCCTGCCCCAAGTAGTAACAACAACAAAAGCAGGCATCTAATGTGAGTCGCATCGATTACGCTGCTGCTACCCAGGACAGAACATTCCCAGGGCTAACTGTCTGAGTGTGTTTGCTGGCGATGTTTTTTTGGCTGCTTTTTCATTACATTTATTTGCCGAGGCCATTGTTGCTGTTGTTGTTGTTGCTGCTGGCAGATATATAGAAAACTTTGCACAGTTGCGTTAAATTGTCATGAAATTGTGGTCAGGCAGCTGCCGGTTGCCTTGTTGGTCCAAAATTAATGACAACTGTCTGGCGCAGCTGACCCGTCCGGCATTCGTTGATGACTTATCACAATGTCCGCCACTTGAATGGCTAGATTCCATTTCCATTTCCGGCTATAATTCAAAATTGTGAGACGCCTTCTTCAGCTTGTCAACGGCAGCTCCACCTCATTAATCATTACGTGTGCGTACTTCGGGTCGTATGAGTAATGCATTTGTCAACCTACATGAGTAGCTGATGTTGCCTCAGGCGATTGCCCATCTTGTAACTGGGCGCAAATGCATTTTTAAAACTTTTCAACAGCAATTTGTTGTCTCGCAAACATATTCACAACTACTTACACACACCCACACACACACAGACACACACGAGTTGTGCATGTGTATGCATTTGTCCCTGAGCTTGTGCAACTGGTCAAAGTTTGTGTTGCTTGCAATTCTCAACTCGGTTTTTAATGCGCCCCTTCCCCTTATTGAAAAAGTTTTATTGGCACAGCTGCTTTGGCTCGACGCGATTACTTGAGCTCCATTTCTATCAATAGTTGATGCTGTCAATAAATTTGAACACAGGGTGCGTCTCAGTCATAAGCTCCTTATTTCCTCGCAACAAAATCTCAGAGTGGTTTGGATTTTATAGCTAATGTCATTGATTCTCAAATTTTACAATCAAATGGAGATTAAAGGAATCCCAATCGAAGACAAGGTAGCGAGATGCTTCTCTATTCGCTTCTTACTTTCTTTTATTCTCTCTTTGCTTATTTTTTACTTTCTTATCTCTCTTTCTTACTACGCATTCTTCTTGCTTTCTTTCTGCTGAAGAGACAAGCAACTGCCGACATTTTGTCTTCTCTCTTCACTTTTGTTCTCTATTTTCTCACTTCTCGCTTCACTTCTAACTATGCTTAAAGTATAGCATTTCTTGTATTTTGCGAAGCAAACATCTCGCAAACATTGATTTCTCGCTCTGCCTCACTCAATTCTTCTCTGTGCAATTTGGACCTTGCCAAGTTACACATACATTCTTTCAGTTATCGCTCCGCTGGTGTGCAATAAAGTGGCTCCGAATAGCTGCCAATATTTTGACACAAATCCGCTGCACAGAGACGACAAACACAAGCTGGCATTATATTTTATGGGCAGGGATCAAACTATGTAATATTCCATATATATGCACTTGCTGTGCCTTGGCATAGCAAATATTTGAGAGAACTCACGACAAACAGCAATTTCATTTTTAGCCTTTTCATTCGGTATCAATAAGCTGACTCTTTGCATATGAAAAAGTTCTCGTCGTATAAATATAAATATAAATATATGTATATAAATATATATATATATATAAATTTCAGGCATTCAAACAAATCCCTTTTGGCTGCCGTTATTCCTTTCCTTTTTGGTTCTGGTTGTTTTTTTCTTTTTCTTTTTTGTATTTATTTTATTGTGCTGGAGCTTTTTGTCTACGCGACAATTGGATTTTCGGAAGTGCCTTGCGCCGTATAGCAATGGAATATTGAAGGATCTGCTGGCATCGATTTCCAGGCGAAATAGCAAGACAAATACGTGTCCCTGTCTGAGACACTGCTCAGCTTATTGGCGCATGCAAAATGATTGCGCCGGCGGAGCGTATCAATGGCTCCGATTGTGCTTTTGCTGCCAGCTTTCGGCTTCTTTCTTTTTGGCCAAATATCAAAATTGCATTTTTTTTGCTGTCTAGTTTGATTTCCTTTCCTTTTGTGCTTTCAAATGCTATCAGACTGCCGTGCAAATAGTTAATATTAAATATATGTTCTTCCTATTTTTATACATATACAAAACACATAGTATGACTTTATTAAGCGACTGCATTTATTATGCACAAAAGGCATGTATATTTTTTTGTTGGTTTAAATATTACGAGTAAAGGCTGCTATAACTACTCATCAAATTTTAGCATGCGAATGTAAATATGCAAACATACACAGTTTGGCAGCTGCGTCGGGGCCAAAATGCTTTATGGCTTATGAACATTTTTTGTTTGGCAATATTTCTCTGGCTTGTCGTGTGTTTGCTTTTGTTGCAATTTCGGTTTATTGTTTTCTATATATTTTTCTGCTTGAACGCACTAAAAGCTACTCGACTGCCAGTCAACCAAACAGTACCTTGCATACCTACTTTATCCTACTCCCCGCCCGCGACATACATCGCCCGCATCCGTTTTCATCTCCAGTTTTGCTTTGCAAGGCATTTGTTTGCTTTATGTCTTTATTTTGAGCCAGGCCAGAAGAGTCGAGAGCGAACATGTATTATTGTTATACTCTGTCCAAAAGGGTATTCAAGGCAAAAAAAGGAAAACATATTTCTTTATAAGTATGATAAGAAACATATCACTTTGGGCTGCACATTAGACAAGATTAAGTAACATTTTTTACGAACTAGATGTTTATTTTGCTATGAAAACTTAACCTGAATTAATTTGCATTACCTTACATATATATATTTCAAAGATCGCTTGACAAGTTGTTAGATTTATGGTTTCGAAAATCTTGTGATCTTTTAATATTTGATTTGTTTTTGTTCAATAAACCTCTTTATTAAATATTGCAATATATAGCACAGCTTCCATAGTGTATTTAATATTCTTTGCTGTCAAAGAATACTTTGTTACTTGTTTCTGTTGTTGTTTGTTTTGCTTTCTTTTTTGTTGTTGTTGAATGATGACTGCCATTCAACTGGGTAATGGTATTGCATATGAGTGTGAGAGTGTGTCTTTGTTGAGCGGCTTTCCATATGGATGTCTGCGTATATGCTATTTGTGTGCCTTCAACTTTATACACACTCTCTGTTAAGTGGTAATTTTGGAATATGGCCATCGAAAATGTTTCAATTATTGGACAAGTTTTGCCCGATTTAATATAAGCAGCAAGTTTATGTATTAACATTTGGCTTATCATTGAGGTCCTTAGTGCATTCACTTTTGCTGTCAATCAATTGTCACAAACACGAAACAAAAAGCAAGGAAGCAGAACATGACGAGACTTTGGGCCAAAGCTACAAAAAATCACAAACAAAAACAAGTAGAAGCAATGGCAATGCGAGATGAATTAACTGTGAGGCTAGAGTTTTACATAGTAGACTACGAAATGCTCTATGTTTGTTTTACGGACGCAGACTAAGATTAATAATGATTTTCCTAAAAATGGTAAAGATTCTCGCCTATAATTAACTGCTAGCGCAGCAATTGTTGTCTTTGCCTGTGGGGCAAAGTAAAAGGCAAAAGCCAAATATCCAAAAAGACCAACAAGTATTACCACTCAATCAGGAACAACACAACGACCGAAGGCAACAACAAAAGTCTTTGTCTTTGCAGCGAACTTTGCCGTCAAGTCATTGTTGTAGAAGTTGAAGTGGTTCACAGCATGGACATGAGCGCAGAGAGAGAGTGATGTGGTGAGTGGGGGGGAGGCATGACAGTGGCTGCCAGGCATCCACCCCGGCCGCAGACAAGTCAAGCCAAAGTGTTGTTTGGATTTCATTATACAATTATCTTGTTACCAGAAATAATGGTGTCGAGCCGGGCAACATGCCAGAAACATTCAATGAGAGCGCCTGATGTGCCAGATGCCTCACCGCTATGTGGGTGTCACACACACATGTGTGTGTGGCAGTGCCGGAAGCTTGGCGCGTTGTTGGCAAAAACAGGAAGTCATTAGCCCAAAAAAAATATATATATATACACTGTGCAATGGGAATGGTGGCTCGAAGTCAGAATAATGCGATAAATAAATGAAAATGTTTGAGTTAAATGAATTAAGTGTGCGATACGCTAAGCGTGTGAGTGTGAGAGTGCATGTGTGTGTGTGTGTGTGTATGCCAGGCTAAGGACTTTGTTAGAAACACTTTCTGTGTTGGCTGTCAGCGCAAGTGACAGAGCATTAAATATCCTACACACAACTTGTGGGTAAGTGCTCTTGCCTAAGTGTGGCTCTCCCTCTCTCTCTCTCTCTCTACATACTCATTTCCTCTCGCTCACACTGTTAGTCTCTTTTTATGCTCGTAATTGTGTGGTAGTTAATTATCCGAACATCACTCAATGTGTCACAGACAAAAAGTCGTGCAGATTGTGTGCAGATTTTCGAGTTCAGATCAAGCGACAGATAAACTTACTAGTTGTGGTCAGCCTCTCAATAGTTGCTGTGACTTGTTTCACTTAGTCATTGTCGTTGATTAATCATCGAGCCAAGTTGCTTTATGATAATATGTGAGTGTTGTTGTTCCAGCTACAGTTGCCATTTACGCTGTCTCAATACCATTATCATAATCATTATGGAAATTCACATAAGGACTGAAGAGTAGACAGTGCGGTAGAGGCAATTTATTCCTGAAAGTCGATGAGTAAGCTAAATGAGATGTTAGACTTTACAAAATTACTTGAATCTAAAGGCAAGGCTAGCTTAAAAGTACACAAGTTGGTTAACTAATATGTTCACTGCTTGCTTTTCTGATATTTTCAAAATAAATAAAACCAAATCCATATTTAACCTGCCACTGAGGACGATTATAAGTTCTCACTTGTATGTGAAAGGTGTGCATGTGTGTGTGTGTGCCAAAATTTGCTGTCCTTGCAAATTTCATCTCGCTTCCTAACACATACACATATAAGCAAAAAGGTTTTTTTTTTTTTTTTGGCTGGTGCTCCACTTAATTAATTATGTAGCCGACGAGTTGGCCAACCAAAAATCGTTAATTAACTTGATTGCTTTGAATCGTCTGCGATTTATTAGCCCACATTACATTGACTCCTCGGTCAAAAAGTTTTCATATGTGTGTGGGAGTGTGTATGTGTGTGTGACTGGGTATAATTGATGAGCTGCTTCTTTGTTAATTGATTTTGCTGTGTGGGAAACAACTTTATAACGAAGCCAAATTGGTTTTATTAGCTGGCTAGCAAAATAACCAAATAATTGATTCGATTCGATAGTTGACAACAATTTTGCAGTTCGATTTTATGGGTCAAAGTGCTGACCCTAATACTCAGGTGACACGGCCTAACATGCCACTGCATAGATAAATTCAATTCTGGTTGCGCTGTCCAAAGACCGTAAAACCGGGCTAAAATATTATGTGCAAGGCAAACTTGATCTGACCAAAATGGCCAAAGAAGCTGTCAGGAGAAATATGATATGAATCTTATTCAATGGAGCGACAGCCAAGTTTTGTGGGCCAAGATGAAATCCAAAAGAAAATGGGAAAATTTGCAACTAAATTTGCGACTGTGTCTGCGAATTTGAATTTAAACTAAAAACTTTTGCAATAAACGCTCGCAGCTCATACGACATATGTGCAACCAATTCAGATTGTCATATAAACTTGGCTTTGACATTCTAACTAACTTTATATGCATATATGTATAAAAAAAAACTACGCTATGCATATAGTAACTTTTTTGGGCAAGTGGGTGATATTTTGTCATATCTAAGCCACAAAAATATGAATGCAACTTTTTGCTCCTGTCATAAATTTGCGCAATGCAAACATTTATCAGCATGACTGGACCCGCAGCTAGTTAGCAGCAGTACTCTAGCAAACACTCCAGCACTTGATATTTAAAACCATTTCCCCAACTCGACTAGTTTTCACCCAGTTTTCCGTGCTCGTAAACTAAGCAGCTCCTGCAACTCCTTAATCATTTGGACTGGCGTAGCCAATTTAAAAGTCGATACAAAACACATACGAATCTCAAGGCAAAATTTAAATAATGTGATGATTTTCTAAGAATAAACTACATATATATATTATATATATTCTAAAATGTATGTATTGGTCTAACGAAATTATCAAAATATATATATGTATATATATATATATATATATGTGGATATTCTTAACGAAATTATCAAAAAGACTTGTGATTATTTATTCATCATATTACCGCGTTTTCTCAACACGAGCAAGCTCGAAATAAAATGTTTACTTTTGGACATTGTTGAGTACTCATCTGCTCTATGTGCAAACCCATTCGGAAGTGTTGCTCTAAAGCAAATGTGGAGGTTTCCGGGCGTAAGCGTGTGTGTGTTTGTGTGTGTGTGTGTGTATGCGAGTGCATTTTGGGCCACTTCATTGTTGGACAGTGAATATGCAAAGATTCATGTGCCATGAGTATGCCATGTGTGAATGAAATGGTTTAAATTTAAATTTTTTATTACGCGTCCTTTACGGCACAAGTATATCTAACTTCCGAGCTCTTCTTTCAAATTTGCTGTGCAATTTTCCAGCTCAATGGGAAAACTTTGCGTACAAAATGTTGAAAAAATAAAACCGTCATAAAAGAAAACACAGCAGAAAAAAAGAATAAAACTTTCGCCATTATTTAAATGCGTTGTAATAATTTAAATGTTGACATATTGTCAGCCAGCCACGCCCACCCAACAGCGCCCACTTTCACTTGCTACCAACTTTTCGTGCTTGTTATTATTATTGTTGTTTTTCTTGCGTTCTTTTTTTCTTTTATTGTGTCGCCGCGTAAATTTAATGAATTTTAATGAAAACTTATGTGCGCGTTGGTTGTAGCAGCTGCTGTCACGCCCCCAGTCGCCCCATTTGCATGCCCCAAACACTTGCAATTGTCGCTTAATGTCAATTTAAACTTTTGATGCAAGCGTCGCCATTTTGTTGCCCATTGGAATTAATTTGCTTGAGTGTGTATGTGCGAGGGGTACAACAAATAAGCGAAATATTGTTTAGAAACTTTTATTGTTTATTTGTGAAAGTTTGTGATGATCAGTAGGTGTGGGACTTATGTTCAGTCTAGCTAAAGATGAAAACTTCGGCATTGTTGAGTGTATCTTAGATAAGTCCGAAAACAATGGCTTATCTTCTAAACTAGAAACCATCCATTAATATATATCACAATTAAAAGAGATCATACTTTAAAACTTGAAAAGTAGATCTGCTTTCCAAAGGCTTGCTATACTTTCTAAAAGATAATAGAGCAGAATTCTATTGTTGTTTACTAATGTTTTATAGGAAGGATTAATAAGAAACAGTCAATACATTTATGCTTTTCTTTTTTTATTTGTGCAAATTGGAAGTTCCTGATGTTTAAAAGGAGATGCCAGTGTTGGACTTGATCCAGGGCAAGAAGCTGGTAATACGGGTGAAGGCTGCTGGGTAGCCCTTCTCGCAGCCGGCGGCAGCTCCGAAGGAGGTCAGACCAACCTGGATTTTGCTGCTGGTGAGTACCAATGGGCCGCCAGAGTCACCCTGGCAGGTTGACTGTCCACTGGGGGTAGCAACGCAGATGTTGCCTGCGGTAACGGTGGAGCCATAGGTCTTAGCGCACACACTGTTGGCAATAACCTTCAGATAGACGTACATAAGATTGCTGGAAACAGCGGTAGCGGAGTCGGTGGTACGACCCCAGCCGGAAGCGACGACCTCAGAGTTCTCATAGGTTGAGTAGGAGCCGGACTGGGCTGGCAGAGCGACAACCTGGATTTTGCTGGTGAAAGCAACAGCTGGGATCTGGATCAGGGAGATGTCGTTTATCAAGGTCTTGGAATTATAGCCGGAGTGAACGATGATGCCGGATTTCTGGACGACGTGAGAAACCTCGGGCGAGGTGCGGACGGTGGCGCCCAGATAAACGGTGACAGACACAACACTGCAAAATAAGCCACATAAAGAGTCACAAATGGAGGAGTTCCAAACAATTTACGAAGAACTTACCTCTCGGTACAGTGAGCAGCGGTCAGAACCCATTTGTTGGAAATCAGAGAGCCACCGCACCAAGCACTACTTAAAGCGCTCAACTTCAAGGATAGACCGACCTGGTAGGGGAACTGGCCAACAGCCGCTTTCTGTCCTCCGGTGATGCGACCTTCAATATCGTCCTGCACGGGCATCTCGCGATTGCGAAGCACCAGCTGTGGTTCGGGGAAAGCCGATGCGGCCACCGCCAGAGCAAGAATGATCAGGAACTTCATGTTTAGTCTTAGTTTAGAACTCAACTAGTTGTCTGCCCACCACACTGCCATTTATATAGCAAAAAAAAGCGTGCCGGTCAAGATTGGATAGTTTCGTTTCAGGTGTTAAGCTGTCCCTAGATAAGATAGTATGTACGACGACATATTTGGCGTAGTCTTATCTAAACACAGGCCAAACAATTTTTGGATCACTTCTTTTTTGGGCTAGCTGATTAGCTTAGCCGATATCGGTTATTGGCACGCAGCTGCTGCTCATCAGGTTTTCAATTATTTAAATACTTAAATTATATTATTGAGAACTAATCTGCGATCTCATCGACTGGGTTTTTCTATTTGTTTGTCGAGCGCAACGCAAGTTAGCCCGCTACTACTTCAATGCAACTAATTCGATTAGCTAATGAAAAAAAAATAAATAAAATAAGTATCATTTATTTTGTTATTGACATGTGACTTGAGTTTTTTTTCTTTCAGTATACATTTTCCTTGTTGAAATTTGTATAACTTTTTGGTTATCAGTTATATAATAATACATAACTATAATACATATCAAGATATTTGGCTGGTTGATACAAATATGAGAGCAAAGACCCGAGTTTAACGATTCTATCGAGAACGGCTCAAGTTATAATGGCCACTTTTGGTAAAAATTTCCGGGAAATAGTGACATATTTTGAATAAACTGAGCTTTAAACTCTGTTGTTTTAAGTAATAAACTATCAATATGACTTATAATTTATAATAACTTTGATTATAAACCTGAATTTCCCAAAAACCCGTTTGCCATTTACAGCCTTACACAGCGACTGATCTGTCCTGTATTAAATGTATTTAATGCTGAAGACCTTTATCTAAATTATGATTGTTCAAATATATATGATCAATAAAATATTAACAAATATAGACGTACATGTTGCACGTGCAGTGGGCGGCAAAAGGTCAACTTAATCAGAGTCGCAGTCGGACTGGGTAATTTTGCCATTTAGTAAACCGACTCAAGAGAAGAGAAGAGTCTTCGAAATAAAAATATTCAATGTACACTTAAATACCCCTCAGCACCGCTAAGCTGACCACAAAAGTTGTTTGGTCATTTTGTGTATTTATCAATCCTTAGTCGCGTCCGATTGCGTACGCTGACTCTTTGAGTGGATTTTTGAAGGGGTTGCATAAAGTGGTTAGCGGCTTGGGTTTGGGTTGGGTTGGGCTCTGGCCATTGGAGCTCATACAAAAACGAACGTCCGCAGATCTGCGGTTAATTGGCAATTCAAAAATGGTCAATTAAAGGCGATTAGCAAACGTGCAGCCAGCAAAAAAATGTATATTAAAATAACAGAAAAAGAAAATTGCAACTTTAACTGCGATTCATCAGAAATAAGTTCGATCGATGATTGTTTTGTTTTATGTATTTGCCAATTTTTATGGCAACTGTTATTCTGTTTGTGTTTTGTTGCAATTTTTATTGTTATTTATAGCCAACAATTTCCATTTACGAAGCAAGGGTCCATAAAATGACACCCAATGGCAAACCAGCAAAAGTAAAACTCGTTTCAGACCCGACTCGATTTCATTGTTAGTGTTAAACTAATTGGTTTTATTGTCATGGCCAGGACATGCCGCGGCCCTGGCTATATTGTTAAGCAATTAATGGCCAACAATTAGGCGTTAATTGCATTTAGTTGACTGTTGACTGCCTGGATGTCCAGTTACCCGGTTGCCTGGCTGCCGTTCAGCTCTCCATGTTCGTTTTGCTCACAATCCAGTCCAAATAGGCCGTTACCCGAGTGTAGACTGTGGGAGCGCCCAGTTCACAGCCTTTGGCGCTGCCAAATGTGGTTAGTCCAATCAAATAGCTGACATTGTGCCACCGATAGACCAGTGGACCACCCGAATCCCCCTGACACCCGCCACGCCCACCACGACCATCGCTGCAAATATGCCGCTTCGAGCTCACCAAGCCGGGTAGAAAATAACAGAGGCATAGCTGTTGCTCCAACACCCGCACAGTCACATAGTGTAGCAGATCTTCCTCGAGCTCCTGCTCCTTGGTCACATTCAAGTTATCGCCCAATGCGCCCCAGCCTAAGGTGGTAACCAACTGACCCTCCAGCAGGGATTGCTGCATGAAAGGACGAGCCAGTGGAATGGTCTGTATGCTGGAGGTGGGCGTTGCGGGGCGCGGTAGGCGCAACAGTGCCAGATCATTATACCCACCAAAGCCCAAATAGCCGGGATAAACATTAAAGTTCTGCCTCTCCACTTGGAATACATTCTGGGCATCAGTTGCATTTGCATATTGGTTGCTGCCCAAATAAATCTTGGCCCTCGTTGAATCAATCAAACAATGCGCTGCTGTCAGCACAAACTGCAAAGTGATCAAGGAGCCACCACATTGCCGATATTTACCCTGACCCAGCTGCAGTATTAGTCCCGCCTGGTAGGGAAACATATCCTTCTGCGCCAGTTCACCGTTAGCTATTCGTGTGCTGATCGCTGCTTCCTGTTGGGTGGCAGGCAACTCATATTTCTCACACTGTCGCTGCCATTTCTCATAGCCAACTTGCCAGCCGATGGTTATTTGGTCCTCGTCCCTCTCATCTGGATCATCGGGCTTAGCATTCCGCGCCTGCGTCTGTCTAAATAAAATGACAAAGCACAGACAGAGCTTTAAGTAACCCATGTATCGTCTCCACTTGGAACTGGCGAAGTGGGTTCTTCACTCGAGTAGTTTGTTGTTTTATATAGCCGGGCACGTGTCTGTGGCTCTGTTAATTGAATTTGCACACATAAAGAGAAACCAGCAGCTGGTTGGCATTCCATTTTGCTCAGTTTCATGTAATTGCCACACGTTTTGGCGATTATGTTGCTTAGGCCTTCGTCTTTAACTACAGCAACCCTCAGCAAATGGGCATCAATGGCATCAGAAACAGCATCTCTGCCCCTTCCCCTCTAACGATTATAACCTTTCTTGGTTGCATTTGCCTTAATTGCGTTCCACTCATTGAGGCAGCCTTCAATTGCATGTTTTTTACCCCCCAACCACTCAAGTGTTGCCCACATTTCGTTGTGGTGGGTTTCAGCAGCATTTATCAGTGCTTTGTTTATTGTTTATTTAATTTTATTTAATTTACAATGTATACACCCAGACATTCAGTTATAGCAATAAGACTCGAAATACCTAAAAATTATTGCAATCATAAATGAATTAGATAACATATTAGTTCACTACCATTTCTTCAATGACAATACAATTTGCGAGCTTACTGACTATCGACCGGTCTATTCTGCTTTTATCTCTCTAACATTTGACATGACTTACTTCAGTTATTAATATTGTTAAGATTGTAGAAGATAAGCAGCCAGTATATTTATGTATTCGTACGGAGCTTATTTTTGAAAAAAATATAATATGTAAAATATATTCTATTATTGAAGATGTATATAAGTATTCGCTGTCGTACACATTTGTATTTATATTTTCTGTACACATCTTCTGAATTTGGAATATCTATAATTTATGATGATTTGCAAACGGCGATCTTCCTGCTAATATTTTTACCGAATAGTGTGGCTTTATATTAAAAAATAATAATGGTCTAATAACCATACGCTTTTCTTTTAAAACTCTAAAACTAGGCCTTTGGCCTGTTTGATTTGTAGTTCTTGAGTAATAGTCTAAGAAATCGACATCTTATAGTGGTACTACCATTAATTAGCATAAAAACAAGATTCAGATTCTATTCCAAGCTCGTACGACTTCAATAAGAAGTATTCATAAGGTTATTTTTTTTTTTAATTTTTTGAAACCCCTTAAAATCGATTGCTATTTGAAAATTGTTGAACTTCATCACAATGCTGGCGACTTCAATGAACTTATTTTTCCCTTGCTGCTATATATAGTCAATTTTATTTGTTTTCATCTGTTTGCCAGCAAAGCCCAGCATTGCTGCTGCTGTTGTTGTTGTTGTTGATGGTATTGTGTGTGTACTTTTGCTATTTGTAGCTTAGCTTTTCTTCACTCGCAACGCCTCTGTTTTTATGTTTATGCGGAAATCTGCAGAAATTGTGTCAATATCAATAAAATTAGATTAGTATCGACGGCGGCAAACAACCAAAGTGTGTCAAGCAGTCAGGCGGGCAACAAATAACCCCCACCGACTCAGCCCCCTATCATGTGTGTGTGTGTGTGTGTGAGTGTGTTGTTTGTGTTGGATGTGCGTGGGAGCTACTTGGAGCATCTACATCCGTTATAGTGGGTCGGAGATGGGTTCAGATCCGGCCTGCGGCCTGCAAAATCATCGCAGCCAGAGCCTGAGAAATTGTCTGTGTGTGACAAATGCTTAAGTGCCTTGAAATTGTTGTAATTTCCAAAAGAACCCCAAACAACAACAACAATAGAGCAAAAAAAGTTTCACTCAGTTAAAACATGCGCCACACTTAATCTCAGTTAATTTTCTTAATGGAAAAGTTTTCACGGGTTTACTCGTTGTCCCTTGTTGCCACATTCAATTTTTTTTTTTTTTCTCTTCCGTTTTGGGGCCGTTCCTCTTTGTGGCATTTGTCGCCTGCGTGTAGGCTCAGTGAGAACGAGGACCCAACCTAAAATGGCCAGCCCTTGAAATTACTTCTGCAATTTTTGGGTAGCTTCCAGTATGCAATGGAGATAATTTTCATAATGCGAAAATTAGAAAAGTTTCAGGGCAAAAAGCTGTTTGCTATCGGTTTTAAATTTTTATTGCCAGCGGATTTTCTTTGAATTTGATTTTTTTTCCTGTTGTTTTGGCTACCATTTGGTTTAAAGCTGTTTTCCTATTGATTTCCCATTCACAACATTTACGTGCCATTATCGCATCGCTTACAAAGCCGGCGATATGCCCTTGCTGCGACTCCATTTTCATTTCCATTGCTGCTGCTGCTGCTGACTCCGACTGCGAATGCGGATGCCGTCGTTGTTTTTCCACTGCTTTCCCCGCTGACAATGACGTAATCTTTTATATAAACACAGCAGCGCTCCAACACTTTTCACTTGCTGCTGTTGCTGCTGCTGTCCAAGCGGCAGAAAGCATTTCGAGCAGCACTTGCCAACCCACCTATTCCGCTCCCTCACAATGCCTGCCTGCCCTTACGCCATCAGCATTTGTGCTCGTTGGCTGCGAATCACGTGACGAGTGATTGAGTGCACTTTTGTGTGCGCTTTTTCACTTAAAACTGTGCGATTTCAATCACTAAAAGCAAAGGTACACATCGAACAAAATCGAATCAGCCACAGCTGACTGATGTCCTTGTAATGGCTAAGGCAAGCATCCGTTCTTAACTCGAGTATGCCGTTAACCGCAAGGTGACTGCTCCTGCTGCTGTTCCTATTACTAAAACAACATAACCAAAAGCCAAAACATGCAAAAGGGAAGTTGGCAATAAATGTTAAAACAAGTTATGTGCAAAATGTTCGGAACACGTGACGGCGGAAAACAGAATTGCTTTTTTAAGAAAAATCAAAAGCGAGTGAGCAGAATATGACAAGGAACTAGGGCTCGACCTGAAGTTACCCTGTAAAATCTTTTTAGATATTCTACTACACCAAAAATACATTTGATTATAATAATATTAACAATTTAATCAAGATAAGAATTTGCATTAAGTTTAAGTAGTAAAGTACCGTAAAACATAACTAAATCAACTCTACTGTTAAGCAAACAAATATATGCCTTTAATATCGGGGAATGTCTTATTTTGGGTATAACATAAATTTTAGTTACCTGCAACACCTTTAAGGTACACAGCTTATGGCTTATTGTAGCCATTAAAGGTGTACAGAGTATGAATAATATAAGGAAAAAGGAAAATAAAAATATCTATGTTTTGCTGTGCATGAATATATATATATATATATATATATATATATATATATATATATATATATATATATATATAGGAGGAGTTTGAGAGTATGTAGGATGTTGATGCTAAACATTCCGCACATCAAAACGCGGCGCCACTTAACAAATCCCAAGTTGTTGTTGCGTGCCACGTGACTAGAATAGACAAGAGAGCGGGAGAGAAACAATAGCTTTGCTTTGGGCAGTTGGAATTCGGGTTCCTTTGTCCATCGTCTGTTGCTGACTGATGTGGGGCATAGGGGTATAGATGTGTAGTGGTGTGGGAGTTAGGGGTGTCGGGAAAACGCTTTCACGCACGCTCGCCTTGAAGCGTCGAGTCGCGTCGAGTCCTGGCGACCTGCCGCGCTTAATTTCCGCTTGTAATGGACGCACGATAAATCTCGGCTAGCGTTTCCGTTGCCCACAATCGGAGTCTCGACAATCTCAAGTTGCACGCTATTGAAATACATCTTTTGCTTGAACTTCTTGTTGCTTACACCGGAGCGTGTTGTCCTGCTTTTTATGCTTTCAATTTGATTCACCGCGCTCCAGTTTAAGCTGGTGCACATTAAATCAGACAAGGGAATGGTTGTGGGATTTGGGCTTTAGTTAACTGTAGGCCTTAAAATTAGCAGCATAATTACGAAACTTTGCCAGTGGCTCTTAAGACAAAACTTAAAAGGCTGAGTGTTAATTAAAGGTTAGAGTAAGGCGTCGCGAAGTTACAGATTGACTTGACTTTACTTTGTTCAGCTTCATGAATGAGGTGAATGCTTATTAAGATATATGACAATCATGTAAAATGAGAAGTCAATCAATTTTTCAACAAACTGAAATGAAAATCAAATATTAGTATAAAGTGTGATACGAAGGGAAGTAAATCATTGGAGTCTAGGTTATAACCAATATATATAATAGTAGTATATAGTCTCTATTAAATATTTTATATTTGTTAGGTATTTATGATCGGATTTCCAAATAAATGGAATTCCACAATTATAGTTCAAGCATGTGCTACTCGCTATTATTTTGTGTGATGCGCTTCTAGCATATGAGATGCCATTATTTAAAATGGCAAATCCCTTTAACTTACCACCGCAATGTGCCAATTGCCGGAGCCATTTTTATTGTCGCCTCGTTAGTCAGGGAGTCGGTTGGCAATGCGACTATTGCCAAATCCTCGACTGTCGCTCCGACTAAACCGACTAAACTCCTACTAGCCCTTCCCTCTGGTGCGTGTCGCTTAAGCCCCGGCGATAAGGTGTGCACATTTGGAAAGCCCTCTTCCCAAGCCCTCTTACCTCTTACCCCTTACCCTTTACACCCCGCTCCAATATAGCCAGTTAGCCGGTACGTGCCTTTCTTTGGTATTGCGATAAATTGCTATTGGCTTGCTGATGTTGCTGCTGCTGTTCTACGTATGTGGCGGCCAAAGGTAAAGCTGCTAATTTATTAGCCAGAGCGGCAAGCAAAATGCCAGCAAGATATAAATAAGCGAAAGGCTGCAGTATGCCAGAGAGAGAGAGAGAGAGAGAGAGAAAGAGAGAGAGTCTGAGCTGAGCTGCAACTCAAATCAGTTGGCAGTCTGACCTCAACGTTCTTTGAAATTGAGACAAGTTGGCAGCCCTCAAGCACACACACATACCTCACATACACACTCTGTCTGTGTGTGTCCCTTTGGCAGTTTGGCTTTAAGGCAGGGCTCAGAAATGTGTGAAAGCGGCGTATAAATTTCAATGGTCAAAATGTTCTCGCTAAGCTACACCTTTGTGTCGAGTGCCTAGCGCCCTAGTCTACTATGTGTGTCTTGTGTGTGTGTGTGTGTAGTGTGAGTGTGGTGTGTGTGTGTGTGTGTGTGGTGTGTGTATATATGGTGTGTCAACAATAGGACAACGGCAACGCATATTCAATAATGTCCTCGCTTTCAACTTTTGTGCTTTGCAAATGCAAAATCTGCATGGCATATGGAAAGAGAAAAAAAACGAACAGAGAGAGAAAGAAAGAGAACGAGAGAGAGAGAGAGAGAGAGAGAGAGAGAGAGAGAGAGAGAGAGACTGTATAGAGATGGCGACACATTGAACAATGTTGCCAAAGCCGTGGACTAAAGTTCTTGCCTGTGAACAATAGAACATCGAATTAAACAAAAAGCCAGGCTAGCAACATATATGCAAGTGTTTAAATATATGTGTGTGTGTCGGTATGTGTGTGTGAGTGTGTGTGTCGGCACAACAACAACAACAATAACTAGAAAGGAAAGCAACAACAACAACAACAACAACAACAACAACAACGGCATTAGTAACAATGAGCCATGCCATGAGCAGCTGCAACAATGGAAGAGAACTAAAATGAATGTGTGTGTGTGTGTGTTTTTCTATATGAATATATGCCAGTGTGTGTGATTGTGTGTGTGTTTATGTGAATATGTGACTGCTAAGAAGGCAGCTACTGTTGCTTTAACTGGCTTTTGTTAGCCACCCCCGGCCTCTGTGCAACTCTTCAGCTGCATTCGTTGTTGATGGTTGTCGTCGGTATCGCTTTGTTGTTTTTGTTGCCATTGTTGTTGCATTAGCGAGCAGACTGCATTAATGCCACATGCTTGTTGTGCGCATATATGAATGTAGTTCAGCGCTTGTTGTAAGTAATACCGCGATAGATATCATCTGCCGATAAGTGCAAAAATAATGATGGTATCAATGGAAGATGGAATTGTGGAGCATATATTAAGTATACATATTCGATTTTTTGGGCTTACAAATTTGATCAAATTGAAATGCCGTTCAAATCTGAATGATAAGTCATTAAAAAAACACTTTTGTTTCCAAAATCGGTTCAGTTGTGATAAGGTTTTATTTATACACAGTTCTTAAAAGGTTTTAATATATAACAACTTTAGATTAAAGTTACGAATTAAATTATTTAAAATGAAAAGGGAGAAATTAAATTAACAATTTAATATTAAAGAAATGAAAATAAATGATATAATAAATTAACCTGCGTGTATTCAAATTTAAAATATTTCAGTCTTTATTATAATGTTTGTGAAATCTTGGATAAAATCAGAAGCTTTAATCGCTTAGTAATGAGAAAAGTAAAATACGTTATCAATTTTTAGATATGGGTTGGCATTCGATTGTTTTAATTAAGTGAAAAGTAATAAGATTTTGCAAATATGTATAAATATAGGCATCCATTTGTCAGATTCTATTTAGCTGATTGCTATAGTTTGGTTGGCGATTTATAATCAATTTGGTATTCATTAACCAATTTGTTCGTGTATCCAGTCAAGATGATCACTAACTCGAGTGAAACCAGCGGGGAAGCCACTTTCGCAGTCTTCGATCACAAAGGAGTTGATACCGATGAGCACGTGGTCATCTGTGGAGAGCAATGGGCCACCAGAGTCGCCCTCGCATGTGGATACGCCCTCTGAAGTGGAGACACAGAGAACATTGTCATCAACATCCCCAATCTCCTCGGAGCACTGGTCATTACTAATTATGTGAAAGTCGCCACACTTTAGTTTCTTTGCCATTGGACCATCATTCGAAGTGAGTCCCCAGCCGCAGCTGGTGCTCCACGAGCCCTCGTATCTATTATCTCTGCTGTCAGGCAATGTCACACTTTGGATCAGGTCCGTATAGGACACAGAGGGCGTCCTAATCAGGGCGACATCATTATCCATTGTATCGTCATCGTAGTCCGGATGTTCGACGAAGTCGTCGCTGTTAACATTATGTGTTGGGTCACCATGATCGAGTTTCGTTGTGCCGTAGTAGATTATCACAGAGCTTGCACCAAACGTGCAGTGGGCAGCAGTCAGAATCCATGCGTTGTCAACAATGCTACCACCGCACCACCAGCTGCCCTCGTCTGAATCGAAACTCAAACCAACAATGAACGGAATTTGTCCTTTTTCCGCCGTGTAGCCATTGACAATTCGACCTTCGATCTTGTTCTCAATCTTTGGCAGGTTCTTAATCCCAAACGGCAAATGCAATTTAAATGAGCTCGCGAAGGCCATAGCCATGAACAGAATAGCTAGAAATAACTTCATGTTTACAAACACGTCTGTCAACAATCGAACTCGCTAACCCTCTTATATGGAGTGAAGTTCTGCAGTTTTCAATTAGTTGCACAAGAATCTTATAGATATTTATTGTTTATGAGCTATAACTTGGTGTTGTCTAAATAGGTATTCTGAGAGTACTTTTGAATATTAATTAAATGTTATCTATGTGTTTTCTTGTGCAGCTTATTTTTTTGTTGCTTAAAAAACAACAAATTTAAATTATTTCCATTTTGTAAAGGTTTGTTGTCTTCCAATTATAGCTATAGTAAACTTTCCATTTATGTATTCCTGACAGTGTGGAAGGTATTTCATACATTCGCATATTTCGTAATTTCCTAGTTTCTCATTCAAGTCACATAAATAGAGTAGTTGAGATATTTCATCTCACCAATTTAGTTGGTTAGCAAAGTATTGCACTGCAGACAAACTTGAAATGCGTATTTCAATTAGTTTGCTGTCCCAATTCTGCAGTTCAGTTTACTCCACTTCCCACCAGCATCTGACTTTTGGATCTTGTGACAAAAGTGTGTTGTTCCATTTTGTATTGTTTTGCTTCTCTTTCGAATTCCATTTGGCGCTACTTATAGTTGATCGAACTGGAGAGGCATGGCGAGTCGGGGCGTGGAGTATAAGTGTGTTTGGCAAAACTCTCAAGTGTCATCGAAGTGGAAAAGTTAATGCAAAATGCGAATGCGGCGCCACCTACTGATGCCATAATACTTGAACATTTTTGAAATTTTTGGTCAATAGCCATGCAATTTGGGTTAAGCAAACAAGTCAAGAGCGGTGGCACGATTCGAGGCCAGTTCGAGTCTGACAAATATTGCGCCATAATCAGAGATGGAGATGTCCGCATTCACATCTTTGTCTACTGCATTCGATTGGCCCCGGGCATATTGGCGAATTCGGCCAATTGGCCCAAGCCATATTTGGCGTAGCCATAGTGGCTGGCGCAAAATCTACCAATACACCGCAAAACTGCAGCTGCAGGGTAAATGTTGATGTTGATTTTCGGACGTGAGACGAGATGGAGATGATGTTGGCGATGGCGATGGTGATGGCGTTTGCCGGCTGCCGCAGTGCCATAGCCATAAAATCAGGCAGTCAATGAGCCGAATGTTCAAATAGCCAAATAGCTGTTATTGTTATTGCCACCGCTGCCGCCTGGCAAATTAATGAGGTGTCCTCTTGGCCATCCAGGCATAATCAAAGCCAGCTGCAGTCACAGGTCCCGTTGCAGTTGTAATTGAGCGTTGTCAGCTGGGAATATGCAAAACTGCCAGCCAGTCAGCAATTTGGCCAGATTGGCAAACTGTTTTTGGCATTGGCTTTAAGGACATCGCTTTTACCAGTTGGCACTTTAAGCAAACGAGTCAGACAAACGCCAGACAAGATTAGCATTATCCACTGCATTTCCCTTGGCTGGCAGTCCAACACTTTCCCAGACAATATTTGCATGAAAACTGTTACTGCCACTTAAGCATATCCTTGCCAAAAAACTTCCTTTACATGGCTCTTGCTTTTGATTGTTTCTTCCTGTCATATACTTTTCTTTTTTCTTACTTGGTTGTAGTTTTAATGACAGCTACCAAAAAAAAGGGGCAAGACTCGAAATTGTCGCCTTAATGTCAGTGAAGGCGTCGCGACGCCTCAATGAATGCAACATTTTTTCGCCTTATTTGATGGGCTGGCAAAAAGTTTTCGTTTTAATGCTCCGCGCAAAGTTAAGCGACACAAAAATGCAAAAATGTTTTTGGACAAGTCTGTGGCTTTTAGTTGAATTTAAGCCTGTTACGAACTGAAAACGCGTTAGTTGCATTGCCAAACTTACGGGCCAAAAAGTTGTGACAGCTTCGAAATTGTTAAAAAACAGTTCAGTTGCATGCTCTGATTAGTTTATTTTGCATTGTCCGCTAGAAAGACTGACTTTTTGTATGGGTTTTTTGCATTTTTAGTTGTTATCATATTTATGAACATCAGAGGTTTCATCATCATTAAAACAAACTTAAATATGAGTAATTCTTCATAATGTTATTAAATTTAGAAGCATACTAGTATGGTTCCCTTTGAATACTATCCAGTCGCCCCCCAATTTCAGTTTTAGCCCACAAAGCGCAGCTTGAGGCATTTAGATCCATTTAAATAAAAGTTATAAAAGTTGTTGTCTGTGTTTGCGTTTGCCTCGCAGTCATAAAACACTCAACGCTCATACGCCATGTGTTACCCCGAAAAAAAGGAAAAACTTTCAAGACAGTGACAGTGGCATAAAAAAAAACTCAACCAACAGCCAAATATTTTTAATTAGCCTAATGAAAAAGTTCAAATGTAAGAATAAAAAAAAAAGATATCAACAAAAATCTTGTAATTTTCAGAGCTGCCGCCGTTGCTGTGGATGCTACAACAAAAGGCAATGACTGCTGACAAATGAGGAAAACGCAGCGCAAATAAGCGAGCAATAATTTTCGCCATTGTTCGTTGCAGCAGAGGGGGCATGCAGCAAGCTGAGGCACAAACAAAGAAATGCGACTGAAATGGGTAGAAAAGGAGATGCGCAAAGAATGTTGGTAAATAATACAAATATGAAAGACATCAGTGCAACTGAGCAGAGACAATCTCTACGATACGCTCCACTCTACTCGCCTCCACTCTACTCTACCTCAAAGGCACAAACAGATTGAAGCTGAGAGTTTTCGGTTTGGCCGGCTTTTTTTATTTGCCTTTGCGCTTGGACCAATCGTCGTCCCTGAAAACAAATAGAGCTCATTACGCAAATGGCGACGGCACGTCACAAAATGTTCAATTAAAAAACTTTTCAATTCCCAATGAATGTGAAGGATATGAATGAGCCACTTTAGAATTATGAGGAAATTGCACTCCCTTCCACTTTCAGGCAGTAGGCAATGGATCATAATTGATTTCCAACATTTACATCTATCGGTTTTGATGTTGCTTATGTTGTTCTGATTGTTGTTTGTTTTGGGTCACTTTGGCTTATTAAATATTTAATGGTAAGTTGTCAGAAACAGCAAAATGAATGACAGGTACCCCCGTTGCTCCTCTTCAATATTCCTGATTGATAAACAAAGTGAGTGGAAAGCGAAAAGTTTTGGCTATGAATACTTTAGGCTGCTTAGTAGGACAATTTCAACTGTCCGTCTGTCAATGTGCCAATTATTTAAATGTTTTCTTTGCTCCGGATGTTTTTCACATTTTATTTACGCACGCATTCGTGTGTAGCCAGGCCGATAATTGCAACAAAGCACAACTTTTAACAGAACATGAAAGCAAACCAAAAAAGCAGAAAAGTAGACAACACTTTGACACCAACAAGCAGCAGCAGAAAGCAAAAATGGGTAGCCAAAGGAACAAAAGAAGAACGAATGAAACATAAAAAGGAAAAAAAATACGTTGAAATCGCTGCTGGCTAAAAACTTTTGCCATGTTGCCATCGAAAAGATTTGCCACAACTTTTGCGACAACGGTGCCGACTGAGGAAAAAGTCTTTGACCGGACGAGGTTGCAATTAAAAAAGGGATTACGTGGCTGGGCTAGACTTTGATTTTTCCCCGGACTGTTGCTCCTTTTGCTTTTCGATTAAAAGTTGAGCAAATTAAAATTGTATAATGACGGTGATTAGGCCAACAACAGACTGGAAATTGCTCAGCACCAATTGCCAAGCCGGCAAAAAAAAAATCCTTTTCTACGTTTGTAAGCACAGCTGACGGATGCCTATTGTTCCTGAAGTTGAGAGCTTATAAAAATTACCTCTATATATAAATATCTAAAGTAGTTGTAAGAAACTTTTGAATTGAGGATGAATTTACTATAGTTAGTATAAAGAGAAGTATGTTCCATGGAGATAAAATTGCACATGGTAGTTGAAAATTTATGTGGAGTGATTTAATTAATGCTGAAAAAACTGCAGTTTCCTTTTACTGCACTGATCATTAAAGATATCGCCTGCACTGTCAGCCATTTTAAGGTCATTGCAACAAGGTTATTAAAATTAAACTGAAATTGTGTCGCGTTCAAAAGACCAACATAATTAACGTGCGAACATTTATTCGGTCGCACAGCTGGCGTACACACAATTTGCATAATGCCAAATTGATTATTATTATTTGTGTTTTTGTATATAAATTAAATAACTTTATTTACTCAATTATGTTACTGTGAATTATATACATATATTTAGGTTTATGCATTTGTTTGTCTTCATTTACAATATGCAATTTTTGTTTAGTACATTTATTTATGCTTAACAATTGAAGCAGCAACAACATTTAACATATAATTTGAAATACGTGTAATATATAATATTTAATTAATTATTTATTTATTATAATTTGATTTTGTTTCATTTCATTTGCCAGGTTTTCGCAATAGAAAATGCGTGAATTAATTTGAAAATGAATAGGCTAAAAGTTAAACTTCGTCTGAATTATAATTTAAAGTGACTTTCACATTTTCCCACTGCTCACCCATCGGCATATTTTGCATTGTGTGTTATTGGTTTATTTTATTGCCAAAAAAACCCAAAACTAAACTAGAATTATTTTCACCATTTATCAGCTAGGCGTTTCATTTGCAGTTTCCGTGTTAATTAGTGTATCTTTTGAGTGTGTGCGTGCTTGTGTGTACGTGTGTGTGTTTGTGTGAGTGTGTTCTTTTTTATAGAGTATCACATTTTTGGTATAGAATATTCAAGCAAAATTATTTTGCCTCATGACAACTGAAATGCAATCTTGTGCTACAATTATAGTAAGAGATCATTGATGATATATTGTATATCTTATGCTACTGCTCCGTTTCCAGATTCTTAGCGCGCAGATACTTCAGCAGCATCTGCAGCGAATCATAGGTATCAAAGTCATCCAGATTACGTCGTGACGACGACATATTTGCCGGCCGTGGCATAGCCAGGGGCACGGGTAGCAGCTCCGGCATTACGGAATGGTGGGTTATCAGCGCCTTCAAGCTAGAGAACTCCTTGCGAAAGCCCTAAACAATAATCGAAGCTTAGAACGAAGAACAGGCCTTAACAGCTTTTGGGCTTACCTTAATTTTGTAGCCACGCGGAGAGCGTAGTATAATATAATTTGCTATCTTGGGACCGGGTGGCGAGGGAACGCGTAGGGTCAACGCATAACAGCCTGGCTTGGAGCTGCTCTTGCGGACGAGAAAGGCGCCAGGACTCTTGTTCTGCAGCACCTCGACGGCAATGTCGCGCGAGATGCCCGCCTGATACCAGCAGGCATCCTTAAGCTCCACATCCGACTCCTCATCGTTGGCAAGGGTAGTGGCCAAGCTGCTGCTCCTCTGATTAGCCACTAGACTGGCCGCAGCAGCTGCTGCTGCATTGTTCATCCGCAGTCGATTGGCAAAGATCTTGGGACTAGAGTTTGCTGTTAAATGAGTTTGAGAGATGCAACCAATAAATCAAATGGTAGACAAGATTAGTTGAAATTGATTACCATGGAATGAAATTAGAGTTAAGCTGTGGGAATCTTGTTTGATTGAAAGTCGGAACTGTTACTCAAAAAATAATTTAAATCAATTTCAACAATCTATTATATATAAATCATTTTTAAATTAACGTGATTTCATTTAAATAAAAATGTATAAACTTAAAATCACAAGGTATTAAATTAAAGTATGTGTTTCTAGTGCCCAAGTACTGACTAACTTAAATTTGACTCTTACCGCTGCTGGTTTCGCGTAGATAACGCTTTTTGAGATTGAACTCGCTGTTGTCGTTGAGATTCACATTGTCCAGCATGGGAATGGCTGTGAGAGATTGGCGACAGGAGTCGCCAAATTTGCTATCGATGTAGGAGTCCTCGTTGATGTAGCCATTGGAGTAGATGGGCTGGCTATCCTCGCATTTCAATGCAGCTGCACTCAGGGGCATCACATTGCTCACCAGGGGGCGTGACTCCTCGTTGTGGCGCAGCAGACCCATGGTCAGGCGTTTAACCTGCGAAAGGCAAGATGTGGATGTGGCAGCGAACCAGCTTTAAGATTTAACAGTTGTCTGGCACGGTGAGCTCAAAGGATTAAGGATCAGGCAGCGGCGCGTTCAAGTGGCAACAAAATTAACTACAATTTAAACACCTTGTAAGCCAAGCCAATCGGGGGCGTGGGCGTGTAGCCCTGTAGTCACAGACGGGCCAAAAAAAAAAAAAAAGGAAAAGGAGAAAAGAAAAAATAAAAAATGAAAGAATTTATTACCGAAAACCGCAACTAGACAAAAAGCTCGGAAAAGCGCACAGTTGAAAAAAGTTTTGCGCCTGCACTTAAACAGGAAGCGGATGCTTGGACTAGGAATTACAGCAGCGCCAAGTGGCCCCAAAGAAAAGGGCTGGCCATAAAAGCCGCATAAATTGGAGGCCAGCAGCAGCAGCAGCAGCAGAACGCAGACTCTGACGTCGAATCGCATTGCACGCGACGGACGCTAAAAATGTTGCAAGGCGTCGGATGCGACGGATGCGGAAGTGGCGTGCTAAGCGGAAATGTGCCGCAGGGCAAGCAGTGGCACACACAAAAAAAAAAAATATAATAATGGAGAACTATGTGGGCATAAAGGAAACTGAGAACAGGCGGCGATAATTCAGCAGCACTTGTGCGCGCATGTTGAGATCGTGTTCGCCGTGCCTTCATTTCTATTTCTGGCTTATTTCTCTCATTTCTTCTTTTTTTTTGGGGTCAGTGGCTTTGAAAAGTCTGTCTGGCTGTTCACAATACTAGTCTGAAACTAGACTACAGTTGTGCCAAGTGCATGTGTATGTTTGTGTATGTGTGTTTGTGTGCTTGTGGCATAATTTAAGGCGACATTGACAATGAGACGTTGAAGGTGGCTGGTTGGCTGCGTTTTGGTGGTATCGGATTCGGTGTGGCTTACCTTAGCTGGGCGAGCCTGACAGCAATTGTTTGCTCATTGCTGCATAATTTAACAAGCGCGCGCTGCATACTTTTAGGCTGCTTAAGCAAACATTGTTTGCATATTTCACGGCGCATTGCACACTGATTTCTCTCGCACACTTTACCCTGTATTATGTGTGTGGCATACAAAAGCAAAAGGTATGCTGAGCTTACAAATGTTATGCGACGAGCATATCACATATTACATAAACTGCAATGAGTGCTCGAAATATTTATACAAATAGTTAGCTAAAGAATGTTTAAAGAGAACTTACTAAGGGGTATCTGGCAGCAGTTTGTAAACCATGACTCAATCACTATCAATCTCTACATTGAGAGTATTTACCATCCTTCGCATGATATCCATATATGCAAATGCGATAAATGCAGTGATTGTGTTTGTATATTTTGTCTGGGCTTAAAAGTGATACTGCATATAACTACACAAGCATATACATACATAATTTATGAGCTATATACTACATATAGTTTATAAAAATCAGTATATACTGCATTTTTAATGATAAGAATTGCTTTTCTTTAATTAGGGTGCTAGATATACTTCCCATTAAATTTATAGCTGACAAGTCGAGTCTGTGACTGTTATCAACCGAAATTATTATATATATGCCAGCAGCAGTTGATTTATATTTTAGCTGTAAAACATCTCGTAGTTTAAGCAGTAAAATAAACTCAAAGGTAGCGAAGCTGAAAGCTCAGGTATTTGCAGAGCGTAGTCTACTTTTCAGTACTCATTCTTCTTTTATTTTTTAAAAGACTCCTTTGTATATTTGTTTTCTGGCTTGTTGTGTGTTTGTGTACTGTTTGGCTTGCTTTGTGCCTTGACTGTTTGTCTTTGATATTTAGCTGGCATGTCAAATTGAATTTGGCTTTTTGTTTTTCGCTATGCTGCACAACATTTTACAATTGCTGGCCATAAAGAAAGTGTGTGACGGGACTAATTGCCCTGTTGGCTTAATGAACTGGCTTGCAGGCCAAAGGACATTGGCATCAGCTGCTACCCAGCAGCGAGTTGCCCAAATAGGTGGCACGTGCAACCGGAACGAGCAACATTTTCCACTCGAGCATTTATGCAAATTTAATAAACTTGCTGCGCCCTGGACTGAGACGGGTGCGGCGGGTTGGCCCATCGCACAATCAAATTGGTAAAAGTCAGCCACGCTTAAATCAAGCAACAGATTGGTAGATTGTGGCCCAAAAGAGGCGTGGCTATGTGCTGGCCACAAAATATTATTTATGACATTCGAGCCGAAAATATTATTTTGGCCCCCCACATGATACACGAGAAGGCGTGACTGAAGAACCGGCCACATGTGGCTGCTGGCTGTCGCTCAATGTCAGTCAGGAAGTGGGGATGTCGATGGGCCTGGGGCAGGCTGGGATGCATAGAACGAGAAGGACTATAAATTTTGGCTGAGCTCGCTGGTTGTTGTCGTTGTCGTTGCAGTTGCTAAACATACATTTAGCGGCAACGAGAGTCAACAGCATCGATGCATCAACGCCAGCAACAGGGCCACAGGCAGCATCAGACCCATCACGTCATTTCCGGTCTGTGAGTGTGTGTTAGTATATATGTGTGAGTGTCTGTGTGTGTGTTGGTGTGTCTTGTTATGCGGGTGAAGTGCATAATGTGCCATCGCATTTGTCTTTGCTTTCCATTCGGTTTTTGACTGGTCGCATGTGCAACTTGCCTGCTGCTGCTTTATTTTGCTTATCTGAAATTGAATCAGGCAGCCAAGCAGACGACGACGATGGCAACTTTTGCCGTCGGGCACAATTAGGGTAGCTTGACTCCCTCCTACTGCATTGGTGGAGAGGGGATATTAATTTGCTTATCGCGCTGCAGCCGCACCCTGCCACAAAATCATGTTATTGACAGGCAACCAGGCGGCAGGCATATTGAAAAACTATGTAAAGCACAGACGAAAGGATAACAGCAAAGAGAGTCTATGGCTTTGACTGCCTGCTGCCACGTGGCGTATGCGTGTTATGTTTATAACAAAATTGATTTATTGACAAAACAGCAACCGGCAGGCACACAAAAATGAATGTGAAAAAGAAGGCATAGCTATCATGCTGAAGACATTATGCTCTATAGCTGATTTATTGTTGCTAAGGGTGCAGTGGCATACAGTAGTCAAATCTTATATTATATTTTATTAAATGTTAGAAGAATAATTAACACTCGTTACTTGTGAATATTGCAAAGGGTCAGATTTCGAACGATTGTTCCGATGGCTGCTAAATGATATAGTGATATCTAAAGTTTACTCAATATATTTATATATATATATGTATATATATAATGTAAACTTCAGTACGTTACTCATTTCGTTACAAAATAATAATACCCTTTTGCAAGTGTATGAAAGTAGCAAAGCAGCGCTGAACCCTTTTTATATTTGTTCAACATATGTGAGTTTTGGGTTTTTTTTTGTTTTCAGTTTGGAGTCCTTGGCAGGCGTTTTGTATTTACATTGGCTGGCTGGGCGACTGCGTGGCATGCTGACAATATTTATGGCTTGCCATTAGAGACAACTGATTGGTTTTCGCTTTCGATTTTAGCGCTGCAGAATTTCAATTTTACCGAGTGTTTTTTTCTCTCTCACTTTCGATTGCTTCAAGAGTCACATGGCCTTGGAAGTGGTTGCTCTGGTTTTTAATGTTGCTGTTTTTTTGGTTGTTGTTGTTAACTTATTTTTTGTGGCTGCACTTTTGCTCCATTTAAGGGCCATTAGCTCAAAATGTAATCATCATAATGCGCCCCAGTAGCAAACCGGTCATAAATAAGACAAATACATTACGCATACGCCGTGTGCACAAAGCGCAAAGCACATAGTACAAGAGCTGCGAGAGTTTCTCATATGAATAAACTCGCACGTACTTATCGCATAGACTATGCTCGACTGCGCACAGCTGCCTCTCTACTCCCATACATGTGTATATGTATGTAGTCTTACTATATATGGCGATATCTATGCATGTGGCTATGTGTGGACGTCTATATGAATATTTAAGGCGTAAAATTTATGAAAACAACGTGCTTCAACTCTACTCAACTCAAAGTCGAAGACGGCATCAGCATCAACTAAAGCAAAAAGTTGTGCAATGCAAAGTTTTGCGCCCTGCGTCCTGCGTCCTGCGTCCTGTGCGGGTGCCACGTGACAAAAAATGACAAAACATTTGATAAACATTGCACATGTGGAGCAGTTCGACGGCTGCCCTTCTCCTTCTCTTCCGCTCTCTCCCTCTCCCTTTCTTTATCTATCTACGTGTTATGACAATAGCCATAGAAGAACAATCAGAAAATGTTATTTTCGTATTACACTGCCAAGTTTAAATACTCTTTATTGTCATTTCTCTTCAATAAAGCAAATTGGCTATGGAAAGCGAGAGTATTGGAAAATTACATAAATAATTTTTTTTTTGACTTTGTAAGCCTTAAGTTTTTTATTTTATATTTAGAATCGAAATATATGGAAATTATATTACTTTATACTATATTACAATTCATTCTTTAGTCAATATATTTGATTGAATAGATAACAATTGTTGTTGGAATTTTAAAGAGTCAAAACAAAAACTATATTAACTTTTCTAAATATCGAATAGTTTTATGGCATGCGTTCCTAAACAATATACTTTGCACTTCTGGCTTCCTTAGAGGTAAAATTTATAGCTAGGGTACTCAACATACGCCACGTGATAGTTATCGTGCTCGACAATTCTTAGAAGAGTATACAAATGGCATCAAATGGTCTGTGTCTTGTCTTGGGTGTTGGGTCTAGCCTAGCAATTTATTTTTAGGACGCGTCTAAAGTTGTTTCAACTTTTTTTCTGCTATTCTAGAAAAGTTGGTATCTGAAAGGAGCCAACCAGAAAGGTTTAGTCTAGCTTAGCCAAAAGCTTTTGATGTCCTTTGCAAGCGAACACTTTATTCTGCCAATAATTCATAAGAAGCAGCAAATGCAGCAGAATAAACAAAGCACAAACAGGAAACCAAAAATTCATAAATTTTGAAAAATATTGCCGATGACAAAAAGCAATAAATGGCCACCCTTGTCAAAGTCAAAGCAAAAACATATCAAATATTCAATGATTGAGGGCTACCTCCATCTCTTTTGTTTTTGGGGCGGATTGAGTTTGACTACAACTTTGATCTGGTCGAAAACTTAAGGCGAGTGGGTAACCAAAAAGAAAAGCACAATTGGGTTTGAATTTTTGAGGTTTCTTTGGGGTTTCACTTGGGGTTTATAGGGGTTAGTTGGGGTATTCCCTTTTTGTTTACTCACCAGTGGCGGCTTGTCCGTTAGACGCTTGCAATTGTTGAGCTCTGTGGGTGAGTTATCCTCATCGGAACTGGGTGTTTGCGCCACTTTCTCGTTATCATTGCAGCTAAATGTAAAAGCAGTCAAAATATCAATTAACAAGTGTTCTTATTTGGGTGTTTAATTATTGACTTTAGAGTGTGTTTTGGAGAGTGTATCTGATGAACATGACATAAGCATTTTTTGGGATAATAATTTCGCATCTAAAGTGATATCTAGTTGGTGTTTACTCACTTGAGATTCGCCTGGGAGAACAGTTGCAAGGGGCGTCGACGACTAGCTGGCGATGGGGGCGTGGCTGTTGTTAATGTTGTCCTGCCCCGCGCCGCATTCAAATAGTGATATGAGGGTCTGCCATTTCTGGCATTATCATGCAACTTGCCCAGTGTTTGTTGTTGTTGCAGCTGCTGTTGCTGTTGCTGCTGCTGCTGCTGCTGCTGCTGGCGACTATTGCAGGAGGAGGAACGAAAACGTGCCCCGGTGATGACCGCTGCCAGATTGGCCGCAATGCGATTGTCAAAACGATTAAAATATGAGCTCGTGCCGCTATTCGAATTCGAATTTGAATTCGTATTCATATTCGAATTTGTGTGCGTAATCGAATTCAAGTTGCTGTTATTCAAATTGTCAGCAGTCGGCGATGAGTTGTTGCTGCTGCTGGTACTGCCATTGCGGTTGCTGCTGATGTTGCTGTTGCCGCCGGCAATTGTTGGCGTGGTGTCTGCTGCTGTCGCCACTGTCGTCGTCGCAGCCTGCGTGCAGCTCTTCTCATAATCCAAATTATTGTTGGTTATCATTGTGTCGTCGCTTTTGGGCATTAACTTTTTGCACTGTTTTTGAATTATGCACGCATATAAAAACGCTGCGGGCGGCTTTTCTCGCACTCACTCACTCTCAGCGTGTGATCCCCGCCAGAACGACAGGGGGCGCAGCACACACACACACACAACCACCCGCACACCCACAATAATAAATGTGGGGTTAGGGGAGACGCCGTTGCGTAGTTGCACGGCCTTTATTAAATTCTGTCCACTTGGGCTAGCGGGGCGCCTGCCAGGAGGTTGATGGGGCAAGGGGCTGTGGCAGTAACCGCAGGGGTCGCGTTTGCTACTTCAGTGTAAACTGCAGTCGACGAGGACAACGACGCAGATTTAAACACAGAATTAATTCAAGCGGAAATTGGCAACGAAAGGCAAAAAAAAAAAATAACAGCCACGAGCAAAAACAAAATCGAAAGCGTGAAGCATAAACAAAAATGAGCAGGGTGGGGGAGAGTTGGAGTTGGGGATGGAGGCGGCATAAAAACGCCAAATAGAAAGCGAAAATGAAAACGCATATGAAAATATTGTTTGGGGAGAAGCCACAAAAATGCACATAAATAGCAGCGACAATAAATGAATAGGGTGTGGTATTGGGAGCGGAGGAGGGATGTATTGTTTTTGGTCAGGGGCCGCATCAGTGACGTCACATTTGTAAAGCGCATAAATAGCAGGATTTTTGCAGGGTGTTCATGACGATGATGATGATGATGATGTTGATTGTTTTGTTTGTTTGTATGGTGTTATTGTTATGTTTTTTTTTTTTGGGTGGTTGTTGTTAAATTTTTGTATTGTACATTTGGAAATTTTGTTGTAAGTTTCGTTTGTTGTTGTTATTTTGCCAATTTCACAGTTGAACATTTTTGCCAATTAGTTGCCGTTTGTTGTTGCATTTTATTTTTGCCAATTTCAGTTTGATTTCAGTTCAGTTGTAGTTGAATTTTAATTGTGTGCAGTCCAAAATTTCCATGCAAATAAAGAGTGGGAAGGAAGAGAGATATGTAGTATATGTTTTATTTTGTTGTTAATATAGCTCCTTTTTTGATTGATTTTTTCGAATACTTTTGCTATGTTTTAGCTTTTTTTTTGTTTTTTTTTTGCAACTTTTGATTATTTAATTCGATTGAATGCTTTGGCAAAAGCGAATTAAACACGCAAAAGGATTTGCCTTTGGCACTTTTCATAGCATACTTTTCAGGGAGCCAAATGAAAGTGAAAGGCAAATCGCAAATCAATCACTACAGTTGTACTTTTTTTTTATTTCATGTATGTGTGTGTGTGTGTATAAGTAAGTGTCTGTGAGTGTGTGGGTATTTGTTTACTCACGTTGCTTCGATGGCAACCAAACTTTTCATTGAGTTTTGTTAGTGGGCCACGTATGAAATTGAAGCTAGAAAGAGAGTAAAACAATTTATTGGAAAAATTTAATTAAAAATTAACTTTAAAGGGGGCACACGTTATATCACTGTGTATATATATGTATGTGTGTGTGAGGGTGAGTGTGGAAGGCAATCATTAGAGGGCCATAGTCAACACCTCATTAGGCGACTAATCAAGCGTGTGCCTGGGCAAGAAATAACAACCAGTTCAGGCCAGCAGACACAGAGCCCACACAGCGCCGCCTAGCCACAGATTAAAGGAGCAGGGACTTCAACCAAAGCAAATCATCAACACCAGCCAGCAGACGAAGAAGAAGAAGAAGAAGATCATACACAAACTACAGCCCGGGTGCAGTCGTGCGTTTGGGGGCCAAGCGGAGTAAAGAACAACAAACCGCCGTATCCAGTCGGTAGTAGAAGAAGGCCCTGCAAATAAAACGCACAGATTAAAGGATGCCCGGGTGAAATGTCTTCTTAATTACTTCGCCATGAACTGAGAGAAAACAGCAGCAGCAGCAGATGAAAGGCAGGGCGCCGAGGGAGCAGCGCTGGCTTGGCTTGACTTGACTGCAGCGACGTAATTGAGAAGTCGATGGTCTGGGATTCGTTTTGTGTGGATGGCGCATTGGAATTGGAATACGGTTGGATTGGGCAGCCGTCGTCGTCGTCTCAGCATGGTCCACAGCGCCATGTTGGCAGCGCTCTTTAAGCGGAAGTAATTTAATTAATTACAAATGAAACGGAAACACGACGAGCAAAACGAACCCCCAAAATATAACCGTTTGCGTATGTGTGTGTGTGTGTGGGGGAGTGTGTGTGTGTGTGTCTGTTTGCTAACGTATGCATGTCAAATTTAAGCATAATTCTGCGCAGTCTGGGGATTGGGCAACTGGGCAAACCGACGCACTTGACGGCTCGGGATAAGCGCTTTTCAAAAAATGCGTCCCGGCAGCGCAATTAAAATTTTTCTATGCTTGCACCGCAAACTATTAGGACAGTGTATTTACACACACACATATGTGTATAATGTAATACACACACACACACACAAATACGGACACATTAAGCACAGCTCATTTGCATTGCGGTTTTAATTGCCAGCCAACCCCGAGCGAAACGAAAGTGAGAAAGGGCGAAAGGATGAAATTCTCTGCCGCAGCGAGGCTTACAAGGATAATGAAAACAATTTAACGACTCTCTCGACGATTCGCTGGGCGGGCCCAGCTCCTGACCAAAAAACTCTGGTCGTACACCGTTGAGCGCTTAAGCAAATAGAAACCTTTTTCCATTTGCCATTTTGCTTGCCTTTCCAGTTTTTTTTTTTTTTCATTTTATTTATTTGCTTCTGTATTTTTTTTTCTGCTGCTGCTGTTGAGTTTTGCGTGTCTGCGCAAAATATTTGCAGATATTTTTGACATTTTAATGAAAATATTTTGCGTAGCATTTCGAACAGCAAAAGGCAGCGTAGAGCGTTGATGAATTCCCGCTTTGGCTTGCATCCTTTCTCTGGCTTAATATTATTTTAACGAAGTGGATTTGCCAGGACGACAAAGGGGAAGCAGCAACAACAGTTGGTGGTCGGGCTTGGGAAGCGCAGTGCGAGGTTTTTTAAGCTGCTGTGATGGCCAGTAATTAAATGCTTGACATGCCTTTGGGTATGAGTCGCTGGCTGAAGTGGATTAGCGCCAGCAGAAGCGGATTGGGGATCGGGGTTTGAGGTAAATTAACGCTGATGTTGGCATTATAATTATGGCATGTAGTTAAGGCGATTCCTGCTCAAATTCCTGATACTTCGCAGCTACTCTTTCTGCTGCTGTACGCGACAGCTTGATAAGTTAAAAGTTGCTAGCGAGAGCAAGATATAAAAAAAGATATCAAAATGTTAATAATTAAATTTAATTCGTTGTAAAAGTAAAATATTATGATGCTCAAAATTAGTAGAATATCAAATTATGAAAGGTTTGATATTTGAGTTAACTTCCTAGTTCCAAGAATAAATTGTGCTAGTAGGTTGAGACTACTTAAGTTTTGGATTAATCACTAACAAACTATCAATTAAGATTACTTAAATTATCATCTGTAACTGAAACTTTGTTCACTTTTATTGCTTAGCAGGTCAGCTCCTGCCCGGGTGACTCCGATTCCTGGGAATTTGATTGATGTTCCGATTAAAATAAGATTTTCTTCTTTCGATTAATATTATTTTTTCCCTGCGAATTAAGTTTTTAACAGAATTTTGCAGAGCATCTCAAGAGATTAAACTCATTGCAGATATCACTTATGGCTTTGTTAACATTTCTCATAAATTCCGCAATTATTTGCGAATGTCGCATAATTCGTTTGTCTTAAAAAAAAAGAAACATCAAATATTAAATATTTCTCATTTGGCTAAGTGAGTGAACGGCGAAAGCAAACAATTGTGTAATAAAATCAACAACCTAAGCAAAAACATTAACAAAAACATTTGTCTGCATAAGGTGAAACACAAAAATCTCGGCTTGCTTTTTTCAGTTATTGCAGCTTTTGCAGATGAGGTAAACAAAGGGGACGAGGGGGATGTGTATTTTGCCAGCCAAATTAAAACAAATCAAAATCACATGAGCATTTTCAAGTGATTGCCGCGGCCACGACTGAAAATTTGCTGCAAGGCCTGTTGGCGGGCAAACATAAACAAGCAATTTAACAAGCACTCACACACAAACATACACACACACACACACATACACGCATACAGCGATAAAAGGCAGCGATACAGGCTGAGGCGGCAGATTCTTGAACAGGCGTCAGGCAGTTGGCAAACAAACGAAGCGTTCAAGCGCAAAAAGCAAAGCAAAAAATATATATATATATGTATATCCAGAAAGGAAAAACGAGGAAAAGGCAAGAAAAGCGTGCAGGCCAGAAACAACAAAAACGTTTTATGTACTAAGGCATATGTGTGTGTGTGTGTGTGTGTGTAGGAAGTGTGTGTGAACAGCTCAACGCCACAGCCACCGCAGATTTCTCACACATGCTTTAAAGTATGCCGCAACTTTTTGTTAATGAAATTTTAATCAAGCTCGACAACAGTGCCACATAGCATACTTTTTGCGCCAGCTGAGCAGCGTGGCTTGTTATCCCTTTTTGGGATCGGAGTCTGTTGTGTCTTAGGCAGCGGGAAAGCGTAAAATAGCCAGCAGCTTCATTAGCAGCTGCCGACAACGCGGCGTATGCGTAATAATTTATTTAAAATGCAATTCGCTTATGAAAGGCATAAATCATACACACCAAAGACGAAAATGGCGTCACGTACCAAAACTGAGAAAGAGAAAGAGAGAGACTGTTGGAGAGCGGATAAAATGGTGCATTTATTAACAATTTATGTCATAAATAAAATTGAAAAGCATTCATAATGTCAATGAGAAGTTTGCGTTTGGAGTGGGGAGACGTGAGTGCATGTTGATGATGCCAGCGACTTACATAAATTACGGAGACTTCACGTAGAGAGCGAGAGAGATAAGCGAAGTGTGGGAGAGAAACATAAATCGCAATGCGCCCAAAATTAGGCAACAAATTTACATGCAAAACGAGCACGATACGCAGCTAAATCACCAACAACGGAAACAAAGCGGCTCCAAAATGACAAACATTAAAAATAAGAATGAAGAAAAAACAAGGTCTGTTGTATTTTAAGGAGTAGTAGCTCCTCCAGGGACGAAAGAAAAAAATAATTTTGCTTTTACAAGCGCGTTTTCGACTGCGCCTTTTACTCAGTTATTTAACATATTTATTGTTGTTGTTGTTGTTGCTGTTGGTGTTACGCCTTTCGCTAGAAACCCGAATGAATAATGTGCACTTCTCACGGCAAATAATTATTTTCGCTTAGTGGCAAACAAAACTGCCAACTGGCATGCGATTTTTAGGCCATTTCACAGGCTGCAGTTTTTTTCCCCCTTGTATTTTGAGCTCTTATCGTCAGACCCAACACTTTTCGACGCCTCCCTTCCTCCCCAAAATTTCTCACACCCCGCCGCTTTCAGTTCATTATGTGAGTTTTGTTTTGAAAATTCTTTGGCTGCAGGGCGAACGGTAACAGTAAAAATGTCAGCACGTCGAAGCGAAGACAGAGGAGGGTGCTTCTTTATTTTTCTTTTTTTTTCACCCCTCCTCGTTTGGCTTTTTTTTTTTTTGAAGCCACCCCCAGAAAAGGTGTTGAGCAAAATTACAAAAAATTGCCAGCTCTTATTTTAAATGTTTGAAATATGCGCATTTGTTATTTTTTTCGATTGCAAACATCGCAGGAAAGAAAGAAAAATTAAAATGAAAAGAATTTTAATTAGTTTTTCACTTTGTGTTAATATGCAAATTTTGCTGCGATTCTTGTTTGTCAATAATAAACAAAAACAATTATTTATTTTTCGCATGTAGCAAGCTTGAAGTTTTAAATATAAACAGCTCTTGAAGAAAGAGTTTGTATCAAAGAAATTTAGAATGTATGCAATAAAATTTAGAAGAAGTTGGATAAATAAAATTCAAGAGGCATTTAAATGTAAAGTAAATCTAAATGTCAAGCAAAGACCAAAAGGAACAATCTGAAAGTGAATGCAGATAGCAATGAAATCATTTCCATAAATGAATTTGAATGGAATTTCAGGATTGTTTTCTAACGTTTAAGGAACTATTTGCATAGAAATGCCAATTTGTGATTTGAAATCTATTCGACATTCAAGAAAATGCAGTTGTTGCTTAAAATTAACTACAACTGTAAAAGTCAAACAGGAACTCTTACTTTAACAAGTTAAATTTCTACAGTGCTTTCCGACAAGCAACAAAGTACAACACAAACATATATATATGTGTGTGTGTGTGTGTTTACCAAACATGCAAACTATTGATTAAAAGTTGTGCAATTTTATGGAGCCATAAAATTTGTCTCAGCCAAAAATGGAGCAAGAGCAAACAGCAGAAAGGACCGGGTAGCTCAAAGACTTAATAAACGAGGAATATTTCCCATAGATTTTTTTTTTGGCTGGCCAAATTTAAAACGACTGGGCACAAAGTAAAACTATTTTATATGCGACTATAGCAACAAAATAATGTGACTACCTTTCGACTATTAAATTGGGGCTGGGCAGACAGAATGAAGCAGAAGGGGATCGAATGTCTGGGGCAGCTCCCAAGCCGGCTGTGGTATTACCCCAAGCAATAAATGTTCAAATCAATTGAAGCGTTTTGCCAAAGCCTCACACCTTGCCGCATGAGGGGAATGTGGGGATATAAATCGAATGCACGAATAAGTAGATTCCTGGGCAGCTTAAGGCAGCGATTTGATATGCGCAAAAACCAAAATCGATAAGGGATGCTGAGAATGAAACAGAAAAAACCCAACGACAAATGTCAACTAATTTTGAATGTCAAATAGAACTGCAGCCTGCTTCGAGTTGACAACCAGGAAGAAGCAAGAAATAGGAGAAGCTGTCCATACGCAGTGTGGTCCGAAGCACTTGAAGCAGCCGCTTGTCCCACATTCGAAACAAGAAATCGACGTTGTCGAGAAGCAATAAAACGCAATTCGGTCATAAAAATAGTCGAACGTCGAATCGAATGAATGCCGGGACAAGGAGATGGCAAGGAGAGATCGCTTGTCAGCCAGGCAAAGCCGCCCAGCAAGCAACCGGCCCTGGGCTGTTGTTGTCCTGTCGTCCTTTCGTCCTGGGCCGTTGTCTGGCATGGCAAATTGCGAATTTTGCATATTGCCAGTAGCCGTTGAGCTCCCCTTGCAGCACTTTTGCTCACTCGTCCTGCCACATTCTCCTCTTCCTTTGGGCCATTAGTCATTTGGCCAGGCCACCGCTTTGGCGTGTCGCCACTTTGCAGGATGAATGACCTCGGCACAGTTGCTGAACCCTCCCTACCCCATCCGCTCTTGCAGCGAGACGACTTTTCCGCAACGGAAATTGCACACACGTCGCTGGCCAACAACTATTTTCATAGCAGAGTTTTGTATTAGAGTTTGTCAGACTACAAATCATAAGAACTGAAGGTAGCCTTTTAAGTTACTAAATATATATTGAAATTTAGTGAAATAATTAGATTCTTTGGGATCGAACTTTAGCTTGAATACTGACTAAAAGTTATGTTTCTTAATATTAATGCAGTTAGTACTGAAAGAACTTTAAAGTTAGTACTCGTTAAAAATACATTAAAATTACTTTTTTTTTTAGGCACACTTAAGTAAACAAGTAAAACTCTTTGCTTCTGCGAAATAAAAACGAATCACGACTCATCCGCACTGAGCACCCATTTCGCACATTCAAACATTGTCTGTTTGCTGGCTTAAAATAAATATTAATTTTAATGCCACGGTGCATTAACAAATTGTGCGTTCAGCTGAACTCATTGGCTTGTTAAATATATAAAAATTAAAAAAATATATATGTATTTTTTATTTGCATAGTTGCTGATGCTGTTGTTATTTCTGTTGCACTGGTGAGCGCAATGTGTATTTTATACATTTCATGTTTAATTGATTTTTGCATTCGAGTGCATCAAAGTTTCATGCATGTGCAATTAATGACATTTGTGCAAATGTGCAAAGTGCAAACTGATATATATATATTTCAACCTGGGATTGCTAATGAATTATCATCAATTATGAACGCAAATTGAAGAACAATTAATAACGGCATTTAATATTTAGTTGAAAGACTTTAAAATGAGCTTAATTTATACCAAATTATTGTATTTATTTTTTGAACTCTATGACATGAGTATGACTGTAGCTTAATACTTAGTTTTAGTTGATTCCTTCTCTCAAAGTTGTTCAAAAGTCGGCATTGAATCATTTAGCAGTTACTTTTATACTTCGTTAAAAAACTCTGCATCTCTCCCTCACTCTTTCTCTCCCTCTTTCTCCAACCACTTCATCATAGTCTACCACCCACCCACAATTTCACATGTAGGTCAAACTGCCAGCATAAAAAGCGTTGCATACCTTCGGGCTGTCAATTTATTTCTCGCGCTCGGCACAATTTGCCTGCTGGTTTTTGTTTATGCTGATTCCTTGGTCGCGCTTCTCATGCGCAACAGCAACAACAACAAAAGCAACTACAACAACAGCAGCAGTGAGAATACACCGCTCCAGTCACCGCTTGGCACACGGTCTGCTGCTCGCGTCCTTGAAATTTATGCGTTTGACGCAGGCGATGCGCCAAGCGTTGAGAGCTGCTTGCCATTTAGACAAAAAAGTTGGGGCTCGCCTGGCACATGGCGTGTAAGGCTCTCATTATGATGCTAACCACACACACATACACACACACACACACACTCATTGAAAGATAAATGGCCATTCTAAACTAGAACTACTTATGCTCGGCCCTGGAACTGGGCCAATGTAAAAGGCATTGTTTCCCCTTCGCTGCTGCTACAGCTGCTGGCAACGTGGCAAGTAAATTAGGCTTGGGTCCGATAACGCGACCACAGATCGGACAACGTAGATAGTCCAAGAGCAGCAACAACAACAACAAAGCATTGCCTAAATCTCACTATCAGGCGCTTTATGTGCTTTGGCTTTTACTTTCAGGCAAGCGCACTTGAAATTTCACAACTTTGAAATTGTTGTCGCTTGTTCGCCATTTGTTTCATTTTTTGTAGCGGTAGCTTTATCGATTTTGCCATAATCATTTGAAGAATTCATTCTGTCAATCAACCAAGAGCATCATTAAAATAATGTGCAGTGTGAAGGTTGCGCATACGCAATGTTATTCCCTCTTTTAAAGCGCATGTTAAATTGTTACCGTTTGTCAAGAACCAAAAATTGTATACATATATTGGATGGCAACGTCCGCTTTCATTTCATAACTTCGTGTCAATTTAATGGCAGCCGAAACAGAAGCAGTCATCAATTTTTATGATTTTCCATTGGTTGCAGCTTCTGGCTGGGGCCAAGGAGAAAATTGCGTGGGAAAATGTTTGGGAGCAGAACACGAATTTTTATGCGAATTTAATAGCCTTGCAGATGCGATGCAGAAAATTATTATAGCCATAGAATACGAGCATCGTAGAATATTTCAATACGTTAGGATACATTTTGGCGTCTGGCCATTAAAAGTAAATTTAATCATAGGAGAAAAAGAATACTCAGACTTAGAGATGTGAAAAACCCGCAGCTGACAAGAGTGCTAGAAAATAAAAAAGGGAGCCAAGAGCATATTGACATCCTGCCATCAATCACGCATGACAGCCTGGTCCTGATCGAGAGGTGGGGGCGTGGCAACCACGAAATTTATCAACAACGCAGACAGGCAGCGTGGCAGGAGCAAACAGTACAGGACAGGACACGGCAGGTAGCCAAAGTAATCTAATCCAATTACTCAACAATGGCAAACAAGCTTCAGAGCTGAAGGTGGGCATGGTGGGCGTGGCATGACGCCTGAGCGCTAATGGACGACAACGAGCCAAAAAAAAAGGCAAAACGCACATAGAAAGGATATCACATGTCTACGTTAAAGTTAAATAACCAAAGGCAATCACAAAGTATCAGTAGCTCAATGGTGAAAGGGAAAGAGAACGTGAGCATGCTATTGCCGCAGGCGCATATTTACATTGTGTGTGTAGTCCTGGCAAATCCTTACTGAATGCGTTTCATCATTAACTGGTAGCGAGTGCAAATCCTGTCAGCCATCGAAATTGAAATTCATGCGCATTCAATGAATTTGTGTGGGTTTCCATTGTTGCTCGCTCGTTTCCTTACATGGCTGTATATTTGAGCAGGATAACTGGGGCCCTGCAGGACATTGTATTGACGAAAATTATCATTTATGTTGTGCTTCAATAAAATGACAAAGCAAACTAATATTGGGCCGTCTCCTTTTTTGTCACCCACCCACCACCACAACTAAGCCTGGGCTTAGGCATCAAATTGAAAATGCGCTCCCTTGGAAGCTTTTGTGTTTCTGATGGTCGGAGGGTTGGAGGTGGGGTGGGTGGGGAGACATAAGGCGATTGTAAGGGGGGTTTGTTATGCTGATTGGATGTGGCTAACAGCAATGTCGTTGATGATCTGTCATCGATGTGGCTGCCATGGCATTAAAGTGGCAAAAGCAAGAAAAACAATTTAAGGAATGGACACACACACACACACACACAAAATGTCTTAGGTTTAGGGAAAACAACCCTTTATACGAACGCATCCATCAAAGAACAATTATGCCGCCCATAATTCAAATATTTGCCATTGACACTTTGCACTTAAATCGCTTATGTAAATATGCCAGCCAGACAAGGATGCATGTCAACGGATTCATTAGAAGCCAAAAACTACGACACGCCTTATCTAAGGCGGCACACTCTAATTTCAATATCAAAACCGCTTCAGGATGTGGCATTAATATTCACTTTCGGCAGCCCACAGGCTAATGTTTAGTCCCAGGCAAAAGTGGCGACAAATTGAACAGCAACAAAGTCTAACAGCTCATAGCAAATCCTCACACTGCCCCAGCACACACACACACACACACAAGCACACACACCCGCACACACACAAGTACATGGAGATAGGCAGCCAGCCACAACTTAAGCACCGGGGCCAAAGGGTCAATTTGGTGCGCATCAAAAGGACAAACGGGTGAACAGAATTTACTCCGCTCGAGCTTAAAATAGTAGTTGAATGGAGGCAAGTTAATAAACAGATAGGCTAACCGGCATATTTATAAACGCATTAAGAATGCTTGACTTGATCAAATATTTAAAACGGGCTCTTATTTTTTGCAAAGCTTTATGCTAAATGAAGTTGACTGAATCCGATTTACGCAAGAATTTAAACAACTGCAGGGCATGCTGAGTTGGCTGAGTTAACTATTAAAGTTAGCTGAGTATAGTTGGTTATGCGAAGTGGCAGTGAGCAGGATACGCAGCTGGCAAGCGAGTAACTTGAATATTAACACAACACAAGTCAAAGTCAATGTTTTGTTTTCAGCTGCAAGCACTCGCAGTCAAAAGATGCTCTAGCTTCTGTAGTACGACGAGCCAACTATATATATATATATAACTATATATATATATATATACATTTTGAAAAATGTCAGCTGCACATGGAGCACAGAACCTCAAGAGTCTCAACAGCAGCACCAGCAGCAGCAGGAATAGCAGAAGTCAAAACACGAGCGCCTGTGGACATTGTGAATGTGAAAAGTGCTCTGACACCAATGAGCAACCGCAGTGGGTTGAGGTGGTGCGTTCTGGGGCGGGCTTGGTTAACGTTTCAACTTGCAGCTAGCGGCTGTTGCACTTGTCAAAATGCACTGACAGCAAGTCGAAAACTTGTAGTGCTAGCCAAGCAACAGATTTGAGCGCGGCAACCTCCAAAACCTGCCCCTTAAAATTGAGGTGGAAGTTGAAGAGCTGTGGAAATATTAAATATAAATGTTCACGTTGAATGTTTGTTGTAATTTAAAGATATATCACATTTGAAAGTGTTTCTTATTTAAGAAGTTTCTTCAAGTTTGGGCTTAGAAATTTGATGTGTCGTTCGCTTTAAATTCAATCTGAAAATCTATCTTATTTTATTTGAAATTTAATTTATACGATTTATTTTATGTATTTTCTATAAAGCATATCGTCATTTTTTATTATTTATTTTGCTATTTACGAAACTTTTCTTTATTACCTAAAATTTATTCTCAATTTGCAGATAAAAACCAGTTTGACCTATTAACTTAACTATTTATCATGACTATATTTCTGCCCCCCTTCAAGTTGAACTCTGCATTTTACTGCTAAAAGTTGTGGCTAAATGCTGTGGCATTCAGCATTCAGCTGTTGACTGCATTTGACCTGTTTTTTTTTTTAGCTGAATTCAAGCGTTTAAATGGCGTTTAAGTACTTTATGACTGTGGCGATTTGTAACCTTCATGTTAATGCGCATTCCCCCAAGTTATTCATGTAAATTACTTGCAACTGCAACTGGCGGTGGCAGAGCAACCAGAGCAACGAGAATTACTCCAGCTACTTTTTCTCTTTCTCTCGTTTACTCTATGTGCTTTCATGTTTTATAATTAAGTCAGTAATTTAAAAGTGTCGAGCGTAGTGGGGTAGCAACTTTAGCCAGCTTTGCTTGACTGCATTTCTTCTTGTGGCGTACAATTTGGCCGGGCAAAGTTTTCGTTTGTTGCTGCTCAGCACCCGCAACAAAACGAGACCAAAACTGAGCTGAGCTGAACTTGCTACAAAATAAAAGTGGTGAACAACAAACTGAAATGTTAACAACTACTTTGACATTTGCTGTGCGTGTGCTGTGTGTGTGTGTGTTTGTGTAAGTTTTGTTTGCCAAGTTAAAATGACTTAAGTGCCAGCGCGACGAGCCGTATGAATGCCAAACTGTGTGAGTGAAACGGCAATGAAATGAAAAACGAATCCCATCAGGTGTTTAAGTGTGTGTGTGTGTGTGTGTGTGGCCAAAAGTTGGAACATAGATTAATGCGCATGCAGTAGAGAGTATTATGAAGAACTTTACGCTGCGGCCAAGCCACTGTGGTTGAGCTCGTCAAAAACACACACACACAAAACAATAACAAAAATAACAACTGATAGCAGCAAAGAGAACTGTGCTGTGTCAGTTGTAACAAAAGTTCAGAACGTCGCAACGAGGCGTAAAAGGACAACAAAAAAGGACGACCAAGGCATGAAAAAACTGATAGCAAAGTTAGCATCGGAAATTCGTGACTCCCAAATACTCTGTTTGTAGTGTAAAAATAGCTGAAGGCAAGTGGGGAAGAGGTGGGGTTGATAATAAGGGCGATAGTGAAAGTTAAAAAGTATTTTTTGGAGTTAATCTTTCCGATCAGCATTTTTGGAGTTAGTTATGATACATTCAATCTTAAAACAACAGATACATTAAGCTGCTTCAATAAAAGATAGAGAGGAAACCAAGCAAACTAATTTTTGAATAAATTTTCTTTGAGATGTTCAGTAACTTGAGGAATCATATTTTATTTTGTAATATATATGGATTTTATTTTTATAGATTTTCTGCTTCTGCAAACAAGGATTAATAAGCATTTATAAACTCATTTTAGAGTCGCAAGCAATAAATGTAAAGAAAAAAATGTAATTCTTGATGCGTCAGATAAAATATTAAACAAATCAAATATACTCTCTTCTGTCGTTCTGCATAGAGTAATGCAGAACTGTAGCATATTGTGCAGCGTATGCCTCTCGCATGTCAGTGTCGGAGCCACAACAAAAATGTGACTTAAATTTGTTGTAACATTTGTTTTTCAGCACTGAGCTGATGCGAGCGACGAAGGAGGGAGGAAAGAGAGAGAGAGAGAGAGATGTATATGTATATATATAGAGATACATAGTTGGCAACTCAACTGCATTCAAAGTGCATAAGTCAGTTCATGAGGTTCACGAATACGAATACAAATAGTCCAAAAGTTGTTTGTTAGTCTAGTGCGGATGAAGTGGCAGAGGAGAGTTTCCAAACCTTAAAGACCAAGTTGGCTTTTAGGCTTTTGGCATTTGCCATTGAAATAAAGGGCAACTTTTTTGTGTTAAGCAAAAAGCGTTTTACCCAAACTGCATAACATTTGTATTGTTTTAATTTTTGTGCAAAACTCTTTAAGCTGAAACTGAAAATTACTTTGAGCTGAAAAAACGTATTGGACAGCATTATATATACATAGATTTAACCCCTTGTATTTACACTCGGCTTGCTGTGCGTCACTTTGATTTGCGTCTCTATAAAAACACCCTTTCTCTATTCGCCCTATTCAAGTTAAGTTAAGCCGTAGCCCATTCCCTGTGTTTTATCTATATTGTTTCTGGCTGCTGCTTTTATTGTCTCTATTCGTCTCGTTTTTTATTTTTTTGTCGTCGTAGTCCTGTGCAGACTGTCCTTAATAGCCTTGAGGTATGCATTAATTACTGTGACCATAAAAAGCGTCTCGGCCAGCAGAAGGCAACCTGCAAATTGCAGAGTGCAGCACCAGTAAGAGCCACAACTACCAAAAGCGAGTCCTTCCCAGGTCCTTTTTAGACCTTTTACTTTGTGTTACACTTTGCATTTTATGGCTCGTCGACTATTGTTCTCACCTCACACCCAACCAACCAGCCCCATCTTTAATCACGTCGCTCTGTCGCTCTTATGCATTGTTTTCATTGTAATCAACGAAATTTTGGTGCAACGCTTTGGCTCCTCAATGCCTTCAACTGGCTCGTTGAAGTTTTTTTAACTGCTTGCTGGCTTTAAAAATACTCAGTTTTAGGTTAGCATTGCCAGCATTGTGGCAACAAATGACAAACTCATGTTGAAAGCTCATTTGTTTTATGGCAGCGCTTAGGCAGGCATATGAGCTCCATCCCGTCCTCATTTTGAGCACCCCTGCTCCACTTATTTGACACGCTTTTCAAGCTGAAAACACACACAAAAAAAAAGTATACAGGCCAGACTGCTTCTTGCTGCCTGACGCATTCATTACATTGTCTGCTGAGAGATGTGGAGCTGATGTTGTGACATACTCGCACACACACACACATAAACTCATTTATCACACACTCTCTCACACAACATAATTGCGTTGCTGTAAAGCAGACTCGTTGCCCACTTTTTGGGTTTACTTATTTATTTATTTTGCGCATAACACAGAAAAATATTCAAAGTGTCTCGCCATATCAACTTTATTATGCGCGCCAAAAAGTTGCAAAATTAACAGACAACTCTCATAATAACCTCGACACCCTCTATCCTCCCTCCCCCTCCCTCCCACTCTTACTCTTCTTCTGTGTGTGGCAAGTGCAGGCAACGCATAACAAAAGCTGAAACCAAAAGCAAAACTGTTTCAATGTCCGCCTCTGTGTGTCTGACTATGTGTATATTTGAGAGTGTGTGTATGTGTGTGTGTGTGTGTGTATGTGTGTGCTTCACCTTGTTTATCTCGTTTTTGTTGTGTCCTCTTTTGGCATCGTGCGCTGTTTTCGTCACCCCCACCCCCTCCCCATAAAAAAAGTGCCTTATTTCGTGCGGCTCTTTTTTGGGTTGCTTGCAACATGATTTTGTGTGCCTGTTCCATTCTTATTGTGTGTGTATGTTTGTGTGTACAGCTAACTGTGAGTGTGTGGTGTGTACTTCTATGTGTGCGCGTTTGTGTGCTTCTGTTTGTATCTGTGTATTTGTGCGTACTTTAGTTTTGTGTGTGTGCAACGCGCCTTTGTCGCTGGGCTGCGTTGCCTGACGGCTGCTGTGCGCCTGGTGCGAATTATGTTATGTGTGTGGGTGTAACACACACACATACACACACACACCAAAGCGAAAACACAACGCATTTGTGTGTGCGTGTGTGTGTGTGTGTGTATAGGCTATAAATGTTGCCAGCAACATGAATTGTTGCCAAATAAGTCTTGCTTGGGTGCAGCTACAGATACAGATACTTTTGCTTATATGAGAGGGACAGGCTGGCAATTTTAAGCCGCTTAGAGTGTCGCTGGCTGAGCTGAAATTTTCATTAAAATGCCAGAGGTGAATCCTTCGTAGCAGCAACAGAAGCAGCAGCGAATGAGCAGCCAGCCAATGTCTCAAAAGCCGTTCAAAAGGAGCGACGAGCAAACAAAGATCAAATCTTATCGGCAATCATTTTATGCGCACTTCACAGCACTGTGAGGCAACCTTGCAAATTTGTACACATTTCGTGCGACAACAACAGCAACAACAAGAACAGTAGCAGTAAGGATAACATAATGAGCTGTAGTCGAGGCAGATGGGCAGAGGGAGGATGCCTTATCAGAAAGGATACTTGGCATAGGACTCTGGAGACTCTGGAGGCAACAGCGACATCGTCATGGAAATTCTTCATTAACTCAACTTGGGCGTTGAGAGAAAAGAAGTTTATGTTATTAAGCAGAGGATACGAAGGTGGGGGAGGGGGGTGGTGTTGGGGGCAGGTGTGTGTTGCTATGATACAGTTAGAAAATGTGAATGGGGCTGTGGCAGCAGCAGCAGCTGTTGTTACTGTTGCTGTGAATTGTGTATGTTTCACTTGACGACTGCTAGATAACGGTAAATGAATATGCAGCAATTTGCACGCCCACATAATGAGCAGGGCGTAGGGCAAGGGGTAGGGCTAGGCGCCGCCAGACAAAGGCTGAAGTATGAACAACAACAACAACAACGACTAACAAAAGTCGATAAACATAAAGCAGGAGCAGGCCCAGATAAGTATGCTACACTTCAAGCTAAGCAAGCAAAGAGGTGCGTATACCCGTGTGTGTGTGTGAGTGTGTGTGCGCGTGTGTGTGAGTTACTACCTACATATGTGTGCGGGCGTGTGTGTGAATAACGGGTGCGTGCATGTGTGTGTATGTGTTTGTGCAGCAAAAGTAAATTAAAACGATTTTAATTACGGTTGCCAAGACGATGAATGAAAATGTCAACGTTGCTGGAGCAGCAACAGCCACAGTGTGGCAGAAGCAGAAGCAGCAGCAGCAGTTTAAGCCTCGGGGGCGGTCGCAGCAGGTGGGCGTGTTGCCGGTGTAAAAAAAGTGTAAAAAAAACAGTCAATGCTTAAAAGCGTTTCGCTGTTGCCAATGCTTCTAGGAGTGTGAATAATTGCGGGGGGCGAAACTGAAGCCTCTTACTTAAGAGCTTCATTTGAGATTTTCATTTGAGCTGCAAAAAGCATCAAAAATAAAACAAAATTTCGTTGTATGAGTTGCTGCCTGTTGTTGTTGGTGTTGTCGCTGTCGTTGGCCACTCGGCTCAAAGTCAGGGCCAAGAGCAGCAGCAGTAGCAGCAAAAGCTAAAACCTTGGCAAATAAAAGTGTTGGGCAAATGAGAAAAAAGGATGCTGCAGCTGAAGCAGAGATAAACAAACAGCCGCCATTTTTATGGTGCGCTTTTGTTTTTCTTTTCACTGTTTGTTACTTCCCCTTTCCTTTTCTATTTATTTTATTTTTTGTGCACCTTATTAACGGTTTCTATGGTAAAGTTTTGCCCGTGTAGCAGGCGTGAACATTTTTACCTTACAATAGCTAAAAAGCTGCACAAGCCACATAGAAGTAAAAAAAACAAGCTGTGGCGCGCTGATTAACTTGACACCGTTTGGCGAAAGGGGGAGACCTTGGGGGAATACGGCATTCTGGCAATCTGGCATCCTAGCTTTTTCATGCAGCTGACAGACAACACCTGTCGCCGTTCTCTACCACTTTCTCTCTCTCTTACTCTGACTTCCCAGCGAAACTGCGGCTGCCAAACCACGTTGACATTTCCTTTTGCTCACCGCTGACGTTTGCCTTGACGACGGTTACCAAACCGACCTCCCAACCCCCCAGCCCGCCTCATCCAACTGATGTGGTTACCTCACGTCTCAAAATATCATGTACGATTCTCGGAACTGCAACTTGCAAGCTAAAATAATAAATGTGAAAATGCTTTGAGTGAAACGAAATGTTGGCTGTAATTGGAAAATAGTAGGAAAATTTTTATCTAACGATGGCAACCAACAATTGTCAGCATATTCATACAATTGAACAAGCTTCACTAAATTAGACGATAGTCTTAATATTAGCTGATGAATGCGGACCAAAAAGCTTACTAACGGATTCTCAGTATAAATATCCAAATCAGAAATAAATATTACAGTGTGGCTTAATAATAAATTATTGAATATGTAAGCTGTGAAGTGCAAAACTGTAATAAACTAAAAATGAGGTCAAATACATTTTTATTTATTTATTTGGAATGTGATTTCCATGGGAAGTTGATTAAATAGTTATGCAATCTACATTGAGATACTTACCATCAATATCAATATTTTATTTTGGCTTTAACTAAGCTAATTCCCTGTATATATAAACAGTTTTCACTATTGACATGCATGTCAGCCATGGCCCAATTTAAGCTCTTAAGCCCTTTGCTTGTAACGTATAAAACAGTTAACAATTCTTTCCTTTTTAATGGCAAATCCTATTGTTCGTCTATTGTACGTTTTAGCTCTTCCCATAATGCCAGCTGCATATAAAACTAGGTACAAGTATTTAACAATGACGGCAAACTGTAATAGTTTACTCAAAACATGTTGACAGCTTAACAAGAATCCTTTTCATCCCCCAACTCGACAACAACAACTAACCTAGTCTCCAAAGGCGGAGATGTGAACTTTATGCAACAACTGGAACAGTTTTCCCGAGTTTCTTCATCACATCTGCAAAACTTTGCGATGCATTTCGATGCATTTTAACATGCTACAAGTGCAGCGCTAAATGTCAACCAAAGTGTCAACTAAGGTGACGACAACGTTCTTGATGATGCTGCTGCGAAGGGTAGTACGAAGAATTACATCAACTGTAGATGAGTTGGCATGTTTGCATAATAAGATACAGCAGTTGAGTATAAGCAGCCTTCTGACGTAGTCAAGGTCAGTGAACTGTATGCATAAGGCAAACAAAGGGTCAAGCAGAGATTATGCTTATTGATAGCATATTTTTCAATTGATTTCACACTTCAGAAAAGAATGCAACACACAAATTTTTGGGCATGTATTAAATAAATATCACTGGATATTTTACCTGGCATAAACTTCAGTTTTTTCCTTTGGTTTTTGGCACAGCTTCCTCTTGGGCTAAGCTTAGTTGCCCGGCAATTCTGGGCAAGTGTTGACCGTTATCGGTATCACAAAACGCAACCGATTTTGAACACAGAGCAAAAAAGCCGCCAACTTTACGCATAAAATTCAATTACGATTGCGATTGCGATGGCGCATAAATTTCAACACTTGGCGTCACGTTTTACGAGCTGCTTTCTTTGATTTGCCACTTTCTTATCGCTGTTATCAGTCGCAGACTGGCCATAAAATTAGCCCAGCTCGCCACATTAAAAGTTCAGCAATTCTGGCCTGTCCCCTTTGTGCCAAAATATTGGCCAGATTTCTTACATTTACTTCGTCTCTTATGACACTGTCTACTTGAATATTGCGCTACATTTACGTACGTTTGAGATACTTTTTATGGAAGAGGCTGTCAGAGGGCCAACCTTTTCAGTTGAAAGCGCGCAAGGAACTGTTTATCCTGCGTTTTGTGTTCTGGCATTTTTTTGGACACGACACACGAAACTTGGCAACGAAACTTGGCATCCACTAGAACGCATGCGCTGGATTGCCAGTCAACTTCCAGTCGGGCAGTTGTTTACTTGGCCAAAGCAACTGGTGGTTGTCAGCCAGACAGCCAACAGGCGAGTCCTAGCGATTCATTGCGAGTCCTTTGCCCAGATCCCATGGGCAGCCATATGTGACGGCTTTGACTTTGGGACTTGGCTTGGCTCCGTTTGCTTGGCTGCGCTGTTGTTGTCGTGACAACTTGATTTCTTTGTAATTTGGCTCGACCCCCAGAGGTTTCGCATTTCAAATTGCTTTAAGTTGTAATGAAATTGTATTTTGATTTCCAACTGCCAATGGCAACCTTTGAACTGCTTGCGTATCACTGCCATTAATGCTCCACTCAGAGCGTTTATCTAATTATGCCAGCATTGCATACTTTTGAGCTGAGCAATATCCGAGTAAGGTCGAGTTGGTAAACTGAATGGCATTACGGCAAAATCCGCTTAGCTACAGATACACCAACATATACATTTACAGATAAATGGCGCATTGTTTATGCAAGCGCATTAAGCTGAGACACACAGCCGGCCCACATTGATGGCCCAACATGCAGATACACTACCTAAACAAACAGTTACGCAGCAGCTACTGCAACAACCGCACCCTCATCACACCCACAGAAACGCCGGCGAACTGTTGCTGCCTCTGTGGCTTGGACTAGAATGATGGGCATGTGACTGAGTCTGCAACTGTGGCCGGCTGCTTAGTGCATTAATAGATAGGCCCAAGCCGCAAGATACTCGAGTGTCGGCATCTTTAAGCCCAGTTTGCCAGCATTACCCAGCTGCTAACTGAATTCAACCAGAGTCAACGAAGCGCAAAATGCCAAAGATATTTGCAGCAGAATTCGGCTTTGTTGCCTAACGAATAGATCATTACGCACACACAAGACACACACACACACACACAAAACAAACACAATAGATGACAGGTAGCGTTTACCTATCAGTCATGTGTGTAACTGTGTGTAACTCAATGCTCAGCTACCAAATTGATATCGTATCTCATAGATACGTACTTTAGTACGTGCGCAAATACACATAAAAAGCTAATAAAAAGCATTTTTTGTTCCCAGTGATTTTGTTTGGCGTCGCGAGTGCAATTTTCTTTTTATTTGCAATACATTTTATTGTTTATTTAGCGCATTGTTTGACGACGAACATTTCCATGGATTTCGTTGCTGTTCTTGTCGTAGGTTGCGCTCTGATTTAATGGCTGTAAATTGAAATGATTTTTCGTTCGCGAAATTGCCGAAAAATGTTTTGAAAAAGATTTCAGAGCAGATGCAGCAAATGAAATGACTATTTTGATAGAACTGGCTGCTGATTTTGGCATTGAATTTTAGGAACTTTTTAGTGGGTAATTTGGATGTGCAATGCTTAAAATATTAAAGCAAGTTTACTTTTGTATTCAATGAATAAAGCATACATCATTCCATTAATTCTTTTAAACATGCTACACCTTAATTCGATACAAAAAAAAAAAGCATTTTATCAAAAGAAAACAGTTTCGAATTGCTTCATTTCTCCCAGTTGCAGCCGGAAATTTGATTTGTTTCTGATAAGCGCCATTTATTTTACTTATTTAAGTCGCATATTTCCTGGCATCGTTTCTTCCTACTCCACCCACTTGGACTTTGTTGTAAAATTCAATTGCCAAAATTGATTCAACTTTTTGCCTTTTCGCACGTCCCTCCAACACCTACACCCACACACCCACCCACTCGCCCCATCCCTTCAGCAACCTAGAGCGGTGCTGAGCCGCAGATAATTGAATGATTTGAATTTTTATATTCAATATTGGGCCTTACATGGGCAGACACGCCTCCATTTCTCTACAGCTGCCATATTTTCTCATTTTATTTGTGTGTTCTTTTGTGTGGATGTTTTCTATTAAAATGGAAATTGTTGGCGAATTGGAAAATTGCTTATCAATTGGCTGGCATATGCTCCAAGGATCAAACGGTGTCTAAATTGAATCTCACAGCATAGGGGCAACCACCCAGTTGCGCTCTCCACCCACTCCCCCCCACGTCTACTGTTTATGCTACAATTAAGCATTAAATTAAGTTTTTCGCTTGGCAGCCGCGAAGGCAACTTAATTGAGTCGTTGTTTGGCATGCATTTTCCCAGCATTTCATTTGTTATATGCGCCTTCTTTTATTATTTGGGGATCTACTGAAGCGTAACGCCGCCAGATGAATGCATAGCAAATTCTGCCAAGTTTTTATTCTTTTAATTGTTTTTGTGCAGCTTATGTTTGGGCATTATAGACAAATGCCCGCATGATGCAACTGGGCAGAGGAGGGGAATTTGATTAACTGAAGCGAAGCAAGCAGTTGATGGTGGGAAGCAGGACTGCCCAAAAAAAATAAATAATAAATAAAACGAAGAAAAAATTAAAGCCAGACGCTGTGTCTGAGTGGCAAGGTGGAAACCCGACAAGAAAAAAACATTTAGTTATTGCTTCGTGGAAGGCAACTAGAACACAAAGGCAAACTCAAGTGTTTTGTGTGTTGGTTTTTGTGGACCTTTGTGTTCGCATTGTTTCGCAATCGAGTTTCAATTCAAAAGCAATACAAACACGCTCTGCGGGTGCCACTTCAATAACCAGAGCAGCAAACTGTAATTACCCAGAATTCACGCGACCGTCACAAACGGTTCTCCTTTTCCTCTCCAGAGTGTCAGCCGAGGGCGTTTGCAAGTGACGCCCGCCTGCTGATCCCGGGTACCAGGTACCGCCTGCCTGGCTGCCTGACTGCCTCACTGCCTCACTGCCTGCCTGTCTGCTATTCTGGACCCATATGTGTCACATAACTCGCATATGAATTAGGTCGCTCGCCCATTACTCCCTACTCGCAAATGCGCAGGCGCGCAGCTTGACTCCTAAGACGCCAGTTGGTCTTCATGCCAGACACACTGACGCAAACCACATGCTGACTTTTACCAATTTTCCCAATGCAAGTCGCCGGCATTTCTAATGCAAAACGTGTGGTGACTTGGGATGTCGGTAAGGAGGGCGTGGGGTGAGATGGGTTGTATGTATATGGTAGACACTTGCACACGTTCGCATGTGTCTGGCAGCTGTCCCATGCCAAGATGAGACGAGACGAGCGAGCAACAAATGGTTTAAAATTAATAACAAAATACAGACGCTGACAGTAATTGAAGTGTGACATTCTCTCAATATGATTGCGAGCTGTTCAACTCGAGTCAAAACTCATTTCGAATGCGTTAAATGTGCTGCTGGCTGACAGGGCAGATTACAAAACGGATAGATATAGCACCATTATGCCAGCATTATGTGGTGCAAACTGTAAGCGGATACAAAGCCAATTATATGCCGAAAGCTGTTGATGGACTTGTAAATGGTTCACTGAAACTGAAAGGGGGCCAAACACAATGGGAACAAGATATTATAAACATACGAAAATGTCAACCAAACAGTTGATTATAATTGAGAAATTGTTGATTGAGAGAATATATTAATATTTTGAATAAACCTATATTAGTTATCTTTATAAAATTTTATTAAATGATTATAAGTTTTTAAATTTCATTTTTCTTAACTTTGTTGCAACTTAACAGAGTAAAAGCTATGCAGAATATATTTTATAATATTTAAAAATAACGTGGCTTAAAAGGCTTTTAGCCCACTGTTACTCTGACCTTCAAGCAGTTAGCTAAGCTGGATTATCAGCATTGTTTTCCCCTTTATCGCATTTAAACTTTTTATCAAGAAAAGGAGAAAAGTCAATGGAACAATGGACGAAATGGAATCGAAGAACTTCTAAATTGCTGCCACCTTGTTAGATTCTCGTATTACCTGTAATATTTTCACACCCACAGACACACACAGTACACCAGCTATTTGCAGTGTCCTTTATGGCTATCCAATTCAATTCCAAGCCGGAGCTCATATCAATAATTCCCAACTGCGGTCCCCATAAAAGTCAAGAACTTAATTTCCAGCTGCTGTCATTTTAAGAACAGTATCAGTTTTATGACTTTTACGTACACAGAAAGAGAGAGAGAGAGCGACTACCAGGAAAAACTTTCGATATCCGCGGACATATCCGGCTTGCACACACACATACACACATACATGCACACAAACAAAACAAACACACAAACACCGATGCAGACTTAAGGTGCAACCGCTTTGTTGACTTTTGTGTAAAGCAAAATGTGAATGAAAATGTATTTTATGCATGTTGATGCTTTTAAGTAAAGCATTGTTTTTGCAGTGACAACATAGACACAGTTACACCTGCATACACACACGCACACACATGCACACGAGATGTTTGCCATCAGCATGCAGCATGTTGCAAGTTGAAGCTTCTCCACTTTTTGTAGAGCTGTCTCTCCGCTTATCGGGACAAACTGTAAGATCTTTTTGTGGTTGGTTTCAGTTTGTTGTTTTCGTTTGTCGTTTTGTCGGGGTTTATTTATCTATTTGGTTTTGTGGCAAGCGGCTGGATGCCGCTGCTGCCGCTGCTGCTATTGCTGCAGCGTTTACCTATGCACAAGTTGAACAAATAAAGTCGTTAAGTGTACAAGGAAGTTGGGTCGACAGCTCGGCTACTGCTACTTTGTTGTTGTATTTTCCGTGATAACATCTCCGTTGCAACAGTTGCTGTGGCAACTGCTGTTGCTCCTGCTGCTTTAGCTGCTGTTGCGCTTTATTTATTTTTGCTGTACAAATGACATGGCTGCATTATGCTGCCAATCCTGTGACACGATAAACAAGCTAAAAATCCTTCAGTTCGTCACTGAAGCTTGTTCAGCCGCAGAGAGCTTTTTGCTAATGCCACCCATCCACTACTCGCTCCTCCAGCTGCTCCTCCGCCCACTGCTATTGCTGCTGCTGCTGCCTGGTAGCTCTTTTTCCTGTCGCTGTTTTGCACATTTATCCTGTTAGTGACACCTTCTTTGTCCCCCATGTTTGCCGTCCGTCTGTCTGTCTGCATGTCACTCTTCATTCAATGTGTCCCACAACCCCAACCCCTCTGCTCGTAGTCTGCTCGTCGTCACATGAAATTCGAAGCAACTGCTTGCATGTCTATCGCTCCTGACCCCCAACCTCTGGCCACAACCAGTGTGAAAAACGTGGAAATTGATTTTCTATTTTGCTGCGGATTCCTGTTTTATTTTATTTTTTTCTTCTTTCACTTTTTTTTTCTTGTGTGTCAGTGATTGTCAGTGGCAGCTACACGTGATTGAGTCTTATCTTTAGTTTTGTCACTTCAACTGCCTGGCAGCTACTTTAAATGTCAGCACACAGCCATTTTTTTTTTCTTTGGCTACCCGAGCACGTGCTCGCCAATTTTTTGGTTGCCTTAGGGGGCCTTCCCCTAATCTCGCCATCCGAAATGCCGTTGCTCAAAGGCTTAGCCAGCGCGTGTGCAACAGCAGCAGCTTCCCTGCCCCCTTTGGATTGGCGTGTTGCTCCCTTGCCCCTTTACTGGTTAAGTGCAACACATGTTGGCACTTTGTTGGGATTTCGACGCACATGCGGCGATTTCAGCGCTGGTTTTGGTGAGCATTTTTTTTTGTGCTTGAGGTGACAGCAAGTAGAAATAATGTAAATTGGCTAAAATACCTACAAATGGAGATGAGATAAAAGTTGTGGAAGAATGTGGCAACAGAGATAAGAAGTGTCTGAAACAAAATTATTTGTATAATACTTAAGCAAGTTTTCTGTTTCGATTTTTTGAATATTTTTTAAAATTATTACGTTAAAAATTATAAATTCTTTCTCAATTGTCAATTGTTTAACACAAACTTTACAAATTCGAAGCCACAAATACCCATGAAGATAACAAAAATATGGCAATTTAGCATGTCCCACACTGACACCTGTAAATAATTTTGTCCCCTCCCTATCTCAGAAAAAAAAAATCACTTTTAAACAATTTGAACAAAAATATTTGTCTCCGAGTCAACAGTGTCCAAAAATTGTTCCTTGCTTGTAAAATCAAAAGGACCGCAAAGTTTATTTAGGGCGTCTCATTCCCCGCTAGGTTTCAACAGGACAACAACGTGGCAAGAAAGAAAAAAGACGAAAACTTTTAGCCCCTAACGCAATTTTTATGCATTCTCAACGTCGAGGACAATTTCAACATGGGACACATTAGCGCCAGAGCGGGAGGACTAACGACCCGCGGCCTAGCCAGGACATTACGCTTTAAATTTATGTGATTAATAAATTTCCATAATTTTCGAGCAGTGGAAAAAATCTTGCCTGCTAGGCAAATAATAAAGCACACGCGCTCCAAAGACCGGAACTAGGCGCAGGCCAGGATATAGCCCGAAAGCCTGACAGCCAAACAGCTCAACAGCGCAACAGCCCCGCAAGGAATCGCACATCCCAACATCATTTTTGCTGTCAGCAATATTTCCGCCGGTCCCTGCAATCATTTTGAATGCGTGTTCAAGACAGCAAGCTGAGATTGCCAAAGATGAAAATTAAAGATTTTATGGCAAATAGATGGCATATTTTCTTAGTGTCCTTACTGAGGGTATCCAAACATTTTTATTCAAGTCTTGCAATAAGATAAATGTCCGCAATTAATAATAAATAAAAACCTGAAAGTGTTGAATTAAATGTAACAGCATTTTTGCCATCGCAAAATAAAAAGTGATTACTTGACAACATAAAATATTGATTTTTACATATTTTAATAATATTTTTTAATAAGACGATAAATGTTTTGAGAGTTGAGAATATATTCCTTATAAAAACTTATAAACTCCTCTCTCTAAGGGTATTTAAGCTGCGGTTTTTTACTGCTAAGGTCATTTCTAATTTTAGATATTTCTCCATTCCTTATGTATGAAAATAAATTAGTGCGCTTAGTCGCTGGCTTAGAGCTGAATGCGACTGAACCAAATTAATAAAAATTAGTTTGCAGCCCATAAAAAATTAGGGCAGCTTAAGCTCAGGAGTTGAGCTGGGCGTAGAAGTGGCAGCAGCAGCACTGGCAGCAGCAGCAACATCAGCAGAAGCCCAACTGGGAGCACTCAGGCAAATTTATGACAGTTTGCGCACATCGCATAAATCCTGGCAATTGTGTGCGATTTTTAATGCTAGTTAAATCGACTGAAAATGACAGTTTAATGATTGACATGCGCCGCAGTTGCCGCTGTGGTTACGACTCAGCGGACACAGGCAAAGAGCAAGCCACATAGCCACATTCAGATCCAGAGCAAGAGCTCAGTGTGGGTTCAGTGTGGGTTTCTGGTTATGGGTTGGGTCTGGCAGCAAGAGAGCGAGAACGGGAACGGGAACGGGAGCGGGAGCGGGTTCATGAAGCGCACAAACGTTTCAAATGAATGTCAACTGTCTGCTCGAATGACGAATACACTCGTTAAAGGGCATACGCCGGAATGAGTACGGTTTTGTGGAGCGTAACGGCGACCAGGGATAGCAACGGCAACGGGGTTAGTCGGGTAGTTGGCCGGCACGCCCACTTGTCATTGCCATTCAAAAGCAACAACAATAACAGTAGAAGCAGCAGTAGCAGCAGCAGTAGCAGCAGCAGTAGCGAACATCAACATCAATGTCAATGTTTATGACAGGCGCAGAGGATTAGCGGGCTACCCAGTTGGAACCGTTTTCCAAGGGGTTGTATTTCGACATGGGCATTATGCATTATGCAAAATGCACATACGAGCAGGGGATTGGGATTGATGTGTATGTGAGCACATTCTCAACTGCAGTGGCATTCGTCAGCCAAAGCCGAAACGAGTGCTTATCAATCAGCGCCCATATTGAGTATGATGAAAAGTGCATAATGCAGTTGAAATGCAAGCAGAAACAGAGCTATTCAAGAGGCTCCCGCTTCAGTTCTGACAAAAACATAGCTGAAATTACAAATTGTTTGAAAACTGAAACATCATAAGAAGAATATATTTGTAAAGCTTAAAAAATCGCCCGAAATTTATCTGCTTTAGATATCAAGTTTTTATCTGTTTAGTTCAACAGTATTGTTTATATACTATTAGACAGTTTCCAAAGTTTTGACATTTAATATCTATAGCTAAATTTGCATTAGCTCAGCCAAAATATTATATAACGTTATATATATCATTTTTATTACTCAGTATCACGAACTCAGAAGTCAGTACTTAAAAAAAGAGAAACACTATGCGGACAACGAATCGTATATTTTCATATCTTTGTCGCAATCACACTTTCAATAAATCTAGAATGTGATAATAAAAAAGAGCTAAATTGGCAACTCTATGATGGCATCCACACCCATGTGACCGAGCGACCTCCCACTGAATGCGAACGGACCACACTTGAGGCCGCATTATGCGCGGAAGCAGCTACTATTCCTATATGGGGGAGTCAGCTGCAATCATGACTACTGATCTCATTGTTGTTGCATTCCAATGATGACCGACTACAGACTGCTGACTGTGGCCTTCTTGAATGTTCAATTGTCTGTCTGACAGTCAATTCAATTGTCTGTCTGTCGCTGTCGGTGGCATGGAAATGACAAAAACGCACTTCAGACAAATTGTGAATTTATTTAAGCACATTTTTCAAGTGCGCTTAACACAATTTCTTTGCTCTGCGAGTAGTTGTTTGCATGGAGCTCTACTTGGTGGGCGTTTGATTCTAAATGCTAGATGATGATTAATTACGTGCAGTTCAAGTGGCTGCCAAGTCGAATGATGGCGGGGTCGTCAAAGCTGATTAAAGCTCTCAGTTCCAGCAATTGGAGCGAAATAAGCTTGGTAAATTGGCTCTCAGCGGCATTACCTAGGCAATGACATAATCTTTGATGGAACAGACCCTGAATCATCGTGAAGGTATCATTTTCATAACAAGAGCCGAGCAGATTTGCAGCTATGACAACCTGGTGGCTGGCAACAGGCAACAGGGTTGCCAATCAGTGAACTGAAAATCAAGCAGACACACGTGAACAGCAGCCGCACGTCGAGCAACGCATCAGCACAAGGCAGGGAAACTATAACCATACAGAGTATCTATATATACATACATATATATATATATTTATGGAGTGCATGCCAAATTGCAGCCCGGCACTCAACACAAATTATAATAACTGTAATTACGCGTCGAATAACAACGACAGCAACAGGGGGGAAAGGACAGCGGTTAGGGGAAAACTTACGTGTTTCCTTCTGTAGAATTTATGGCCCAAGTACAGGACACCCCCAAACACTCGCATACACTTTAGAGGGGGAACAAAAAGCAACCCCTTTGGCCCAGGAGGTAAGTAAATCGACTACTCGGCAGCAATTTGGCATTGGGAATCTATACTTAGTTGCATGCCGCTTGTTGCAACTAGTCGCGAGACGCGTTTGATAAATGAGGCCACGTGCCTTATCAGCATAAGTAAACAAGCAACGGACAAACTTTGGACATACTATATATATACACATGCTTATAAAAATAGACCGCACTGAGATCACGTCGAGTGCCCAGAAACTCCCACTCTGGCACCACCCTCGCCCCCTCCCATTCTATAGAATAGCCTGTGATTATGCAGCAAGGCAGAATAGATGTGAGTTGAACACGAAAACCAATTTGTAAACGACAAATGCACGCATGGAGTGGGAGATAGTCTTTAGCTGCTGGGGGAGGGGAGTGGAGAGCAGTTGTCTGGCAGGGGGTTAGAGACACGCTTCTTTGACTGCCATTAATGCGCCATGGAAAGCAAATATTATTTAAAATGCTAAGTGGCAACAATACAGTCAGTCACTTCACTGTATATACCTTAATAAAAAACTACTTGGACAACGTCAATAAAATAATGCATATGGGGTGCAAGCAAAAAATATTTTAAGGATATCTTGATAATCTAGGAAATGTTTATAGAATGTAATTTATGAAATTTTCTTTTAACAGTGGTCCCTCAAAAAGTAAAACGGTTCAGTTACATAGATTTTAATATAAGCAGATTGACAATTTAAATTTTTGGAAAATTACATGTATGATGTTTATTCAACTTACTACACAAAACCGGACTCTCGTTGTTACAAAAGCCCTTTTTGTTGCTAAAAGATTATATCATCATTATTAAGCAACAAAAGAGAAAGTGCTTCAGGTATAACTTAGATGGATTCCAACCAAAAGAAACACGGCGATGAACTTCATATTCTGCACTTGCCACGCTCCACACAAAAAATAAGCCTTATATACCCTATCTTCAATTCCTTTACGAGGTATTTGCAACAATAATAATAAATACGATATTGAAAGCAAGTGAAAATACATGCGACAGTAGAAAGTAAGTATCTGCTGCCCTAAGCCGCAAGGATCCCCAAGGACTCTGACAATGTGTCCACACCCCCTGTGATTATGAGGGCTTCTGCTACCTTTACACACAAACTTTGGGTCTGCTATCGGGCTTGCATCAGTTTGTCGTTTCTTTTCTGATATTTTGGCAATCAGACAAAAGGTTTGCAGCGCGCGTGCCCCGGCAGCGTTTTGTATTAATTTAATGCACGAGCAAGGATGGGCAAGCCTGGGCAGAGATGATGGTTCATGACGTCACGCGGACATGGCGTCACAGCGTCAACAGCAAACATCATAATTCAAAAATTTCATTCGAAAACATGACGTTTTCATTTCGGCACGCGTCTCTAGCCCGCCCACGCTCCCCCTCACCAAGGGTTGCTCGAGGGTTGGCCCGCAAAAGTTTTTACTTTTTTGGTGTGAAAGTCGCCGCTAGTGCTTTGTCCTCTGCGTTTTTCATAATCATAATTCTATTTCTGTTTAAGTGCTGAGAAATTATGTTTATGTTTAGTTTAATTTGCAGTTTGCAGCTGAGACGAAGCGGCACGAAATGAAATGTTGTCCTGTCATGCAAAAGAACGTCCAACAATAAGAACCGTTGAATTGTTATTGCTGCGTGTGCTCAGATACAATTTAATTGTGTGAGTGTATCTATGTGTGTGTGTGAGTGTGTGTGTGTGTGTGTGTCTGTGTGTGGCCAAGCGCAAAATTGCACAATAATGCAGAATAGAGAGCTAGCATAAGGGTTGCATGCAACATAATGGAAAGGACAATGTGAAGTTTTCGGTGGTTAGCTAATAGACCTGATTGATGACTCATTTGAGTGGCATATGTCTGAGTGTAAAAGTGAGTGTGTGTGTGGCCAAAACAACTTTAAAGTTCCCCACTGCCAGAACGTCAGTTGGCTAATGGCAAAGCTTAGTAGCAGCTGGCAAGGACTGACAGCTTGTGGACTCCCTGGGGAGTTCAGCTTTATGCCTAAGCTTTAAATGGAAAGCCATTAAAGTCTCGATTTTCAGAAGTTAGTTAAGCAACAAAAAAAAAAACAGTCAGCTGTCTGGACCAAACATTAAAAATGAATAAAAATCAATTTAATAATTCAAGCTAAATGTCATTCAATTAATGGAACAGCGAGCATGGACCACAGCCTAAGCACAGCAGGACACTGGCTTAAGGCAGCGGCAAAAACGCCCACAGGACTCTCTTTGGACCCAATCCAGCCGCCAGCAGCTGAGCCGATGGAGCGGAAGTCGATGATGCCGTTGTGGACCTGCCGACCTAAACTGCTAAACTGCCAGCCATCAAAACCAATAAATTTTACGACGTGGGAAATTATGAAAAACGTAATTGAAGCGTACACGAAACCAAAAAAAAAAAAATAAAATAAAATAAAGAAAACTCTTAGGTCAACAGCAGCGAGCGGTTTTTTGCTCATTTAAGTGAGAGAAGGAAAAGGCAGACCTTCGGTTCTCTGTTACCTGTTGGAGGTGCAGACGCTTCTAAATGGGGGGCGTTTGGTTGCTAATAGCATTCCTAATTGGTCGATCAGGCGGTTGCTTTTCCGAGTACCGAGCGGGTCCTTTGATGGCCACATAATAGCTTGCTATAGCAAGGACACACACACAGAGATAAGAATTTATTCATTTAATTTTAATTTGTGTTGAGTAGATGAACAAAAATAAAACCTTAGCAGGAGAACATTTCATGAGATCAAAATTACAAATAAGTGTTATAATTAGTTAACAGTTGGAATAACTAAACAAAATCTTTGAATTTAATGTGAACGTCTCGGACTTTGGCTTGGATTCCATGTTATAGATATACTTTATTTTTCAATTTGCTTAGACGATTTTGGGATCCTTACGAAATTCACATAGAAACAAACAAATACAAATATTACCCTGTCGGAATGTTTCTATATATATTTGTTTTTTTTTTTTTTCCATTTGATTGCGACTTTTCCAATCAATTGGCATTGTCAAACTTTTTTTCGTTTCGCACAAATCTCTTCCACACAAACAATTTGAAACTTTATCGGAATGCTGGCCGGAAAATCGGCAAATAATAAGCAAAATGTCGCGTTTGATTTATGGCAATTGACGCCTTTTGAAGTAGGTGCCAGTGGTGAGCATTTGCTCCCTGCCATTCCCATTTCAGGATCTGTGTAAATGTGCCTTTAATGGCGCTTTGTCATCATCAACATTTGTCCTTATGCCAAGTGCGTAGTCGGCACACTAGGATATGATTTATGTGCTCGCCTTGGCACCCACGCCAATGCCTCACACTCTCTCTCACACACACACACACATGTGTGTAGTTGCTTGCGTGTGTGTGTGTGTGTGTGTGTATCGCCATTTTTTTCTCTACTCCCAACTCAGCCAACCACAAATGAAAAGCCGCAGCCAACTTTTGGCTTTTTGGCATGCCGTTGACTTGGTCTTAACTTTTTTTCTGGCTACTCTCTGGCTGCCTTTTGTCGCTTGCCTAATGACAATTTTTCATGTCGTTTGCTTGACTCGACGGCTTTTGTGTTTATGTAACTTCCCTGATGCCCTGATAATAGTCCTAATCATAATTTATATACATTGCTTAGGCATCGCTTTTTGCTGGTCCTTTTGCCTTTGGCTTTGATTTATGTACTTTTTTACTTTTTGTATTTGTATTCAGATCCGATTCGATCTAGATGCTATAAACTTGTTTTATTTTATTTTTGAATGTGCTTCTAACGAGAGAAAAACTAACCAAAGTTTGGCTTCAGCTTTAATTGCATTCATCAACTAATGAGCATTTGACGGGGATTGAGGACAGTTCACCCATAGAATCAATTGCTTCTTCATACATTTCCATTGTCTTGCATTGACTCTCGTAAATCATATTTCTCTTGACATTTCAACTCGGCTTCAATTGACAAAAATCTTCAACTGCATTCATTGTTTACATAAGCCAATTTGATTACGTACCGTTGACAATTGAACTGCCAGCCATCAATCAGACTTGCGAACCGAACTGCAATGTGCAGAAATGATTGAAAATTGAAATTGAGTTCTTATGCAATGACAATTATAGCATGGATACACTGCAGATATGGCAAAGACGCGAGCGATGTCAATAAAGTAATTGAGACTGGCGCCGAAGCTAAGCAAACAAACGGAAAAGTGCCACGCAAGGGTTGCCAAATGCTTGAGCCCAGGGCTGCTGCGCTAGATGCAAATAGAACAGGCAGGCAGGCAGGCAGACAGGCAGCAGATACATTTACCAGATACAATATACAGTTACCAGCACAAGGGCTGACTGGCTGACTGGCTGACTGGCTAACTGGGTGAGTGAGTGAGTAAATGAGTGAGGGATTGAAGGGCAAGGCAAACGAAAATATTTACATAAGCAGCGCTCACATTTAAAAGACATCAACGCGAAAAGGGTTAAATTGATGCGTTGAATTACCAAAATAAACACAAATACGAAAATACTTTCAGGCAGTCAAGCGATAAACGGGCAACACACTCACACACATACACATACTATGGGCTTAATTGGTCTGGTTTGTATCTGAAAGATACTCCACGCTGGCTGACAACTCTGTCGTTCACTGCTTATGACAGCTGTCGGGCTGCCTAAAAGTTTTCTTGTGTTCTCCAAACAAAATATAAAAATTATGACTGACTGACTGACTGAGGGGGGGGCAGTTCATTAGACATCGATTTCAGTATATGAAATGGCATTTGTATTTTCTTTTAATTTGCTGGTCCTATTGTATTACAACTAATACTAAAGGACTGCCTGCTGACAGCACCATTTAAATTGTGCCATTGTGCCGAGGATATTGGGCACAGGTAGCGAGGAGCGAACACTTCTGCAGCTGGCACATTGTAATTGACTTTGGCCTGACTTTGATTCGTACTGCTGCTGCATGTTGCATGTTGCATTTTGCGGTTGATAGACAACATGGCGCGTCCTTTGGCAACGCTCCTCAAGGCGCACCAGGGAAAAACTCATTATTTCTCGTTTGTTTTCAATTGCAACGTCATTAACTGCCCGATGCACTATACAGTTTTATTTTGTACCCAGTTCGCTTGCCAAAAACTCATTTGTCGCTGAAGCGTAACTCCCTTCCCTTCCCGTCCCGTCCCATCCATATCCATTTCTAGGTCTGGGTCTGGCACTTCGAGTCTGCGTCTCTGTTTCTATGCAGGACACTTCAACGCGCACAATGGTTTTTGCCGTCCAGACAGTCAGGCACTTGGCTTTGTTTTCCTATCTTGCTGTTTTTTGCTTCGTATTCTTTGTGCTAGTTTTTGGCATTGTTTCGCTTCTTTTTTTTAAAACTGGCACAGCCTTGAAAATTTTAGAAAAAGCAATCTATTTACCCACAAAAGTATAGTTGCTGGTGAAAGGTATGCCTTGGACAAGGACATGCTCCTACTGCTTTCCACTTGAATATCGCATTAAGCGGATTTACAGCCGTGTTCTTTGGCGCCTTTGTTTGGCCGCATCTTCATCCATCAGATTTACTTTCTTGCCATGACATTGTTGCTTCGGCAATGCGATTTTAGATGCGGGAGTTGATGGCTTAAGAGACTTAAGGATAGAACTGCATGTGACAGTCGCCAGGATATTAGATCATTGTTAAGCATATAAGCTCAACGGGAGGCGGGCGGGTGTACACATAGTTCCCAAGAACTTCAACTTCACTCAAAAAGGATTTAGCATCTTTATTTTTGTACAACTCAACTCATATGCAAACGCACAAAGTAAAAAACTGAAGGGGCATTAAGTTTGTGTTACTAAAGAGTCACCCCTCCAAAAAGTTGATCCTACAAAACGGCATATGCTATAATCTCGTTTAGGATAACTCAATTTCCGCTGATTACCCTTATGGGCAACATCAAACACAGGACACACAGGACACATGTAGCACACTCTATTTGCTTGTTCGACAGCATTTTTATGTCTAAATTTCATTAATTCCAAACAAATACGAGAACGTTAACGGCGACCGGCGCCCATATCGAAAATTACTTCCTCTCCGCCAAACTGTAATGTTTGTGTCTACGAGAAAAATATCAAATTACCCAAACAATATTTAAATGCAGCCAGGCAGCTGGTCGCGTCCTGCTCGGGCTACTTTCAACGACCATTAATACGAACTGTCTGTTCTCCGAGTTCTGTTCTTCGCCGTAAAGGGATAACGAGCCTGGCAGCCTCTCCACTGCACATGTCTTCATTCTGATTACTTGTGTATCTGCGGCAGACACACACGTAGCAGACACGACGCTCTGTGGCGCCGAGTCGTGTGCAGCACCTTGAAGGGCACAGGATGCGCGAACAGCAGTCTCTAGCAGGCATATGTTTTGTTTTTTGTTTTTTTTCTTGTATGTAAGTGTGACATCCTTCGCACTTGGCCGTGACACCTAGAAGCAGGTTATTTGAGGCGTTGCCCGCCTTGCATCCTTTTGAGAAATTGTCACACATTTGTTCCAGACTCCACTCCAAAAAGCCTCGCAGCGATTACATATGATTTGTGTGCATGTTTTGTAGTTCATTTATCTTGCGGAGTCTTAGCCCAGCAAATGGGTCAGCAAGGCACCAAGGAGAGCCATTTTGCCATTTTGTAGACACTCTCTGAGCTCATTAATAGTGTGAAGGAAGTGAACAGCAGCTAAGAGGATAGCACTCAAGTCAGATAGTCGGATAGTCGAATAGACAATAGCCCGCATCTTGTTTGACATTTATATAATAAATATACGTTTCTCTCAGCACATTTACATTTATCATTTAATTTACAGTCACACAAGATCTATTCACGCTTATCGCAAAAAATTCGTCAGGCTGAAAACCCTCGACAGATTTTTTTTGCAGCTGCTCTATCGCAGCAGATCTCAACTGAACAAAAGAGAGAACTAGCACCTTCAGCAGCACATCCGAGACGTTATCAGCTCGATAGATTGTTCAGTTTTGATAACCCATCGCACTTCCGTCAAAGGTCCGCTGGAAAACAAAGAGCAACCGCAAAACGATAGCGCGTTGATTTTCCAGCCATGTGTTTTTCACGCTATTCGTTTTTTTCTCTTTTTTTTTTGTTAGCCATGGTACGAGTTTTTATTTCGGGGTTTCTTTTTTTTTTTTGGTTTTCCATTTAATGAGCATGAAAAACATACGACACGATGCGGCGCTCTAACGCACATACAATATATAATATAAAAAGCAAACCCCTTGCACGCCAATTACGATTTATTTGTCTTTTTGAAGTACGAACGTAAATAAAAATTCCAACAACAACAATATTGAATCCCTGCCCCACCCCAATGCATCCCAATGATCCCTGGAAACGATCACCTTATCAAGAAGCACTTCTCGCTCTGTGGTTTGGTCTATGTGGAGAAAATAGGGTCACATTTTGCTATCATTGCTTTGAAAGAGCACACATTTTGTCACGTTTTTTATGGTGGTTTTTCCGTTTTTCCAGCGATTAAATGTATCATGCATGGCCATTAACGTGAACAGCAACCCAAAAACTCAAACCAAGACTCATTTGCAGTGCATTCAGCGTCTGCCTCGAATTAAATGGAGAACTTCGTGCGCCGGATAGTGATGTCCATCTAATTTCCATACATGTTTTGTAGTTACTTAGTTTATTCGTTTTATTTATTTATTTTTTTTTTTTGTTGGTAATTGCCGTACAGGAAATTAGTTATTCAAGTCGGGACTGTGCGTAATTTATGCGTCATATAATTGTTTGTTTGTGCTGCTGGAAAATCGTTTTTATTTCTGTTGTTGTTCAGTTCGAATCAAATGTTCTTGTTAATAGGGGCGTTATCGAAAACAAGAAACTGTTCGGGCGGGGAACTTAACTATTTGATATGTAACGCAACGTGTGAGAAATTCAAATGCAACTGAAGCTCCAGAAATGGGGCGAACCCACAAAAAACACACACTAAACAAGTTGATGGGAAAATGTCGAAAAAATATTATTGCTTTAACTAAAGTTTGTTATGAAGGTTGCCTAAGTCGCTGTCGCCTGCCTGTTGATAAATGACTTATAGATAGTGAAAATGTCTGAAGGGAAATGATCGAAAGTCTTCAACATGATGGAATTTGTGGTGGCAAGTCAAACAGAATTATGAACAGACAAGTTAATGCCACAAACGATAAGTACATTGAACTATTTAAAAGCCCTCTTTTGGAATATGTTTAAAAAACCAATAACTTTTTGGAAAAACATGAAAAAGAAATGAAATAAATCAAAGCAAAACGATGAAAATTGTTTAAAATATGCACGCCCATATGGGCATAACTGTAGTATCCAAAATGATTTATGGAACAAGGCGGTGCTTAAGGGCACCAACACATAAAAAATAAACAAGTAAGTATTCTCTATTCGCAAGAGCTCGACTAGAAGATACCCTCAGCTCTCTGAGAGTAGTTTCCTCAATATTAAAATACTTTTCGATAAGTACCTTCTGTACTTTTTGGAAGTCTTCAGCTCTACTAGCTTATATAGACGGACAGATATGATGAGATCGACCCGGCTATTGATCTTGATCAGACATGTTTACACCTTATGGATATTGAGATGCTTCCTTCTACCTGTTACATACATTAGCTTAACTTTATCATACCCCTCTGTACACTGTAAGTAGTTACAGTGTATGAAAACAGAAAACATTGGAAAACATAAACGAAGCGAACCGCTGCAATTAAAAATCTGTTGAACTCGCCGCCAGCCATAAACTAAAATACCAAATGAAAAGCCAATGTCGCTCCCGGCTGTACAATGACTCCATAATATGAATGGCTGCATATATATGGACACATACATAAACATTATAAAAAACTATGCCCCAAAGTGTTTGACAGAAATTCAAGTACAATTTTTAATGGGTTCACACATAATTCTTTAGCTATTTATTGCCATTGAAATGAAGGATTATCGAACAATGCGAAACACTTTACGAGAACGAACCACGATCAGCAGAAGACCACCCTAACAAATCATTTATAAACATAATTGCTGGAGTCACTTGAGATAAAAAAAAAGGGAATTGGGCTTTGATAAATAAAAACGCCACACAAAAAGACACCGCGGGTTATTCTCCATGAATGAATGAGAACTGAGAAATGAGTTGAGTTTTTGGATTTGGATTTGGATTTGGACTCGGAGTATTCTTTTTAGTGGTCTGTGAGTTATGTGCGCTGCCTGTGGCTAGTTTTATGCGATTTCATTAGACAAATTGTTGTTGGAGCACAGCCTTAACTACATTTTTAACACTTGAAGCACCCCCAGCGAGGTGCCTAATGAGTTTCCACAATGGGAAATCGATTTCAAACTAAAATGTCGCCCCCCAAAAGTTCTCGGGTTACAAGCTATAAGCTGACTTAAGTCGTATTTGTTTAGTTGTGTCGATTTTTAAAGGGCAAATAAATAACATTTATTTTCGGCCATAAATTAAATAAACCACAACACGTTGATGTGTGCTTGTAGGCCATTTATTTATTTATTGCTAAGAACTGATGATGAAGCCATTAAAAGCAATGAGAGGGGACGTCGGCAAATGGAGAACTAAGAACTGAACACTGGGAACTGAAACTGATGCTGATGCTGAGTATTTCTGCAGTCAACAGTCATGTAAGTGCAAAGAGCCATTAAAAACAATTTAGGGATGAAAATCCCTGCAGAAAGCGTTTAGAAATATTGCAAATTACTGCAAATAATTGACAAACATTAAGAGCACTTTAGTTGTGCGTGGGCGTTTTTGGCCAGCTGCACCAAAAATCGAAAGATTGAGAATCAAAATGTATTTGGAATTTATGCAGTTGTCTGGCAAACAATTTGACAAATCAACGCAAAAGTAGACAAAGCACAAAAAGGCAAGGGCAAAGGCAAAGGCAATAGAAAATGAAAAGCTTTTTATGTAATGAAATTGAATTTGCCATATGAGGTAAGTACATCCAAGTACTCTTTTTAGTTGAGCTGCTTTGTCTGCAGTTTAGCTGTAAGGGGTTGCTACTTGATTTATGAGTGGCACTTGAGTGTCGTGAAAATGCTTTCCCATTGATAGCTGCAATATATTAAACGCTGCACAAAAATTCAATTTTCGCAACTGTCAAATATTGCCAAAAAAAAAAAAAAAAAAAAAACAAAAATCGGCTTGGGTTTTTGGGAGGGTGATAAATTTGAGCATTTGTTAAAGCGACTTATTAATTTCATAATCTAATTATAAGCAGAGGTTTTGCGCTCCGATTTGGTAGCATATTTCGTTAAATGCGTGTTAGCATTGATTATTTCCCTTTGTTTGGCCCTTGCCAAGCAACTTTTGTGGCAGTGGGCGTTGCGACCATAAAAAAAAACGATTGAGGGTGCAAAACATAAGCAATAATATTTTGGGTTTATAAAATCACTCACCCCAATTTGTGTTTTTATTTTTTGTTCCGTTCTGCTGGCAACAGCTGAACTGCAACAAAGTAATGGATTAATAATAAGCTCAGTTAGTTTAGGGTATTATGGAATAGGGCCTGCGTATTATGTGCTTAAAGTGATTTTTTATTGCAACATCTGCTAGAACTAACTGAAAGCGGTGCAAAATAAAAAGGTCAACTCGGACTTAATAACTTTTATAAACGTATCAGTAAAATATAAATATATTACGTTTTCTACTTTGAGTATTGTTCAGAATTATTTCTGAAAATCGGTTCAGTTTTGGCAAAGTTATGACTGTACAAATTTTGATAGCATAGTATCTTTGTTTTAATCCACAGCAAATCCAAACTGTTTCAATTAAGGACATCCTGTTGCAACATCAAACCACAAAGTTTGAGTTTCCCATCTCTCCCTCTCTCTCTCTCTCTCTCTCTTTGCCAGCAGCATCGTGAAGAGCTGCCCATGTCCTTAACCGTTTCGTTGAACTAATTAAGCAACAAAAGCAAGAAATGGTGAACCGCAAGCCAACCCACAGCTAAAACCCCCCTCATTCTAGGGGGAACCTCAGCCTCAGCCTTACGCCGAATCGCCAACTCAATTAAAAAAGCAGCGAGCTCGTAAATATGCCACAAGAACTTTGAATGCCAAACCGAAACTCATAATTTCCGGAGGTGCTAATAAGTTGCAGAAATAATTTTCAATGAAAATGCCGCACAGGACTTGCAACAAAATGTGGAAAAATAGCTTTTTCCGATGCTGAAGCTGGCGGCACTCGCCGCAAGCAGCCTCAGAAAAAATTGACTTCAATTAAAGTGGCATAGTTGGCCGCATAAACAGCGAAATGAAAAGCGCAAAACGAGCAGCAAAGGATAACGATAATTACGGACACATCTACACAGGCGGGGATGGACGGGGAGGATGCACTAACAAATGAAATGCTGACGTTGACAGGGGGTGGGGAATGGGTTCCAAAAAGCAGTGTCTCTCCTGAATGAGGCTGCAAAGTTTTTGTGTTTATTTTATGCTCTGGCACAAAAACAAAAATAACAAAAATAAAAGAAAAGTTTCCGAAAAGAAGTACGGAAAAAAGGAGATACGATGATACAGCGTTTCCATGTGGGCGGCAGAGGAAATACGATGAGATGCATATGGGAGGAGGGGGTGTTAGAGAGGGGGTACCAACAAGTAGCACAGCAACAACAACAAGCGAGTACGTTAAGCAAATAGGCAAAGGAGCAAATGAAACGTGCAGCAGGCAAATGAATAAGCTCAAAAAGTGGAGCACACACAGAGCCAGAAAGCAACAGCGATAGCAATTGAGATAGAGATAGATATAATGATGAAGAGCGAGACAGCTGGCGACATGTAAACAGACGTCAATAGTCGCAACTCTTGCAGCTGAAAATGAAAAGTCAGTGCAGCCTCTGCTTTTGGTCAAACGAATGCGAAACGCGGACGACTCCAACAAATGCGCACTATTCCAAGTTGAATGAGCCGCCGAAGCGACGACTTGCAGTGTCAGTGAATAACACCCACAGCCACAACTACCCACTCCCCTTCCCTCCTCACCCCTCTCCCGAAGCTACCACCCACTCAACTTGTTGACGTGGCTGCTCGCAACTACCCTTCAGTACGTCAGTTACTCGGAGTCAGAATCAGATTCAGAATCGGAGTCCGACTTTTTGCAGCACTCGAGTTCTCATTTCATTTCATTTCTCGCCTGCCCAAAACAGAAGTTTGTCAGTTCACTTTGGATTTTTTTTATTCCGACTTTTTTTTTTTAAAGTGTAGTATGTACCGTCGTAGTAAAATTTTTCTCATTTCGCTTTTTGTTGAGTGGTTTTTCCTTTCCTATTTTTCAGCCCCGTCGTTTGAGTTCTTTGTGTGTGTGTGTGTGTGTGTGAGTGTTTCTTTAGTTCTAGCTGTTCCTGTTTTGAGCACAACACACACACACACACACACAGATATACTCTCAAAGTGAGCTAGCGGTAAATGCTGTGGCAGCAACAGCGTCAGCGTCAGCGTTGCATGAACAACGCCGGTTGAGCATTGACGTCGCCGTTGCCCGTTGCCCTTACATGAAATTTGTATCTCTGCCGCTGTTGCTGCTTTGCCTCCCTTCTAGCTGAGTATTTGCTGTTGCTGTTGTTGCTTTTGCTGTTTGGTATTGCTGGCTGTTGCTTTGACGCTGCCTCTGCCTCTGCCTGTGCCTCTGCCTGTGCCTCTGTCCGTGCCTCGGCCTCTGCTGCTGTCGCGCGCTCTCTCAGTCGTGCTCATTTTCCGTTGTATTTCTTCGAATGCATTCAGTTGTGGCCCATCATTCCCTCTGCGCACGTCGCGCTGATCGCTAGCTAGCCAGTACGCTCCCGGTATTCCGGCATTCAATTTCAAATATTTCCAATTCAACCCGACTCGCATCGACTCGTCTCGTTGTTATTGAACACTTGAAAGAACGCAATAAGTTTGACGATAAAACGAGCAGGCGTGTGTTTCTCTCAAAAAACTTTTGCATATTGTGTGCGAGTGACGCGATATTGTGAAAAACACAAGAACAGCAGCTACAACAACGAACTCAACAACTTTGTTTATTGAAATTGTAAACAGAGAAGAAGCGTGAAAAATGGGTCGTCTGTTTCAATACAATCGCTTTGGCGCCATGGAAAGTGTTAATAAACGCAAAAAGGATACGCAGGAAAATACTCACGAAAAGACCAAGATGGTAAGTGTAATATGGGTATATGAGTTAGGATTGAAATGAAATGTGAGTAGAGCTCTTAAGAGATTATTGTAGTGGAATACAAATATTTTCTATAGATAATTATGAAGTTAAAAAATGTAGATATAGGTAAACGCTTTGGGATATTAATAATAATAATTGAATATATACCTAAATATCTGTTGGTGTAAGAAGAGTATTCAATCATTGTCCCATTATGTCTGATATATGATACTTGACTTTAATCAGCTTAAGATCATCCACAACAACAGACAATAAATAAAGAAATAAACATATTATTGATATAAATCTTACAATTTACATTAACATCATCAATATACAATCAAAATCAATTAAAAATCCCAAACTCTTGCAATATTTTTCACCATTTCCCATCGGCTAGTGAGCTTCCCAAAATATTCACACACTTGCACACCTTTTTGTATAGATAACAATTGGTCCCCGCTTCATATTCTTTTGACATGTGCAGAGTTAATAGACATCACAAATTCCACCCACAACACACACAGACACACATCGGTAATCGCCACAAATCCCACGTACCGAAAAACAACACGCACCCAAAACTTAAAGCCTCACATTTCAAATGAAAACACATGGAGGGTTAAGGTTGGGGAACTGGAAGGGGGGTGGGGCAGATTGGGGCGACTGCAGCGAGAATTCAGAAAACACGAACGACAACAATTAAAATGATTTAGTGTCACAGATAGGAGAGGCAACAAAAACAACAACAAAACATAATAAACTCGACTGTCGGCGTAAATCAGACGCAACAGTAAATCACATATAATCAAATAAATATGATTTGCATAAAAACTAAATCAAACTGAACTCCGGCTAGAGCGTTAAGCCAACAAACAAAGCCATAATCAAGGGAATCACACAAACTGCAACTGAAATGCAGAGATTTTGACAAATCGTAAATATCGCAGCGAAAATGCGTCGAGTCTTTCCCATCTATCGATAGAGAGAGAAACATATGTTGCGGCTCATAAAGATAGTGATTGATTGGACTAAATGCATTCGAGCATATTTATATACATATGTAATTTGTATATGGTGTTTGTTTGTTGGTGTTTGATCTGCGATAAGCACTAACTAGCCATTATCAGCCAAATGGCGACGTCTGGGTGCCGTTGTTTGTTGGAGCCAAGCCATAAAATGGGCTCGCCTACGTCAACAAAAACGATGCCAAAGCTGATTAGTCAAATGCCTTAATTAAGCCCCGCGCAGCTACCTGAATTCCCAGCTTAAATCTCTGCAAGTAGCTGACCAAATCCTATACACACTCTCTAATCTCCAGCTTGACTTTGACAAAACAAATAAAAAGAAGTTTGTAATTTCAAACTGAATGACAGTTTGTGTTTTGGCTTCTGCCATCTTGTACTTTTATCTCTCACTCACCTCTTCGCTATGCTGTGCATTTATCAACAACATTTCCATCATCATCATCATATTTATTGTTGTTGCTCTTGTCATTTTTCACGGGAATTGACACCCGTCCCTGGTCACGGCACTTTATCTCATGCTCATTGTTTTCGCCAGCGTGGTTGTGGGCTCGCATTTAATTTTATTCTTTTTTTCTCTTTTGATCTATGAAAATATTTTTGTAGTAGGTGTCATTTGAAACTCCTCCCAAAAGGATTGTTTTGCTGCTGCTGCTGCTGCTTCTGCTGCTGCTGTTTCTGGGTGTGTCTGCTTTTCGTACTTGCACTGCGGGAATTCAGTTTACTGGAAGCCCTTTGACAAGTAGTTTTTCAATATAACAGATCAGCTTGATTGTTGCGCGACAACAATAAATATAACACATTCTAAGGAAACTATAGATAAGGGCAACGAATTTCCGTTTACTTTTTGCAGAGTTTTGAAGTAATTTCTTACTTTCTTAGAGACAACTCTTTTTGGTTATCGTATTTTGAAAAGATATTTAAAACTTAAGCACATATACTCTTTGGACTGAGTTCTTATTTATTTGACAAATTTGTTACTCGAATGCATAAAAAACGTTTCAAAATTTGTTTGTAAATCTTCAGCAATTTTACTCTATTCTTGCTCTCTTGCATAGACATACCACAATCAAGTTAATACCTTTTCATCTACTGAATACCTAATGGGGGTCTATTTCTAGCCCCCTTGTAGCGCCTAAGCGTATTACGAAAATCCCTTAGATCTTTTCAAAAAGCACAAAACCGCTATTTCGTTTATAGGCACGCCTATTCGGCATAAATCGTTCGTCACCTCAAGACATGATTTCCCCATGCCGCCAACGACGATGCCGTCGTCGCCATTGCATCCGTTATCAGCGAGCGGACCCGAAAAATGCTAGACACAAAATATTTATTGGCAACACGACGTCAAAGGCAGGCAGACGGACAGACAGGCTGACAGACAGATAGAGAGACAGACGGAGACGGCGAGCATTTGTGTTTACAGTCGCTGACAAACGGTTTTCAATTAGTTCGAGTTTCACTTGAAGCGAAAAAAAGGCGACGCGCATCGCGGGTCAAACGATAAGGCAACAGAGATTGCAGACAAAGTGCACACACACACACACACACACACACACACATACACACTTGTACACATGCATATAAAACACAAAAGTAATAAAGTTGTCATACAAAAATGTTAGCAAACTGAGAACCCAAAACTCAAACATACATGTATGTCGCCTGCGAACATATTGCCAGATTCAAATCTAAAACAATTAAGTAAAGATAAACACTTTTTCTCGTTTTCTCCCTCATCATCTCGGCCAAAGAAAATTTCATTTGTTAGCGAAACAGGAGAAAAAAAAGCGCAAAAGACGACAAAGAGCTCTGACTTTAAGTGGAAGTAATGCAGTTTCATTTTCTGTATACACTGAATCTATTAAAAATGGGAAAGAGGGCGTAATGAAATTGAGCAAAAGTGTATAACAGGCAGAAGGACCCATTTCCGACCTCAAAAAGTATACATTTATTTTTGATCAGCATCAAAAGCTGTGTCGATTTAGCCATGCTCGTGAATTCCTCTGTATGAAGAAGCCGATCTAAGAGACTAAAGAGACCTTACCATATTTCATTTAATCGATACAAATCGACATACTATAGCAACAAAAACACATTATTAAAAAGTAGCCCTCGATTTGGTATATAATATACCCTGACATGACATTATTCATCAACTTTAAAAATTTCACTGAGATCGAAGAGGAAACACAACCTCCAGCAAGCCTTCGGGGTATTTCCTAGTCGAGTTCTCTCGACTAGATAATTCTAACTTGTTTTTTGCTCGTTCATGTGTAGTCTGAAGGAGACGCTTCGACACTCGCCCTAAGTGGCTGCCATCAGTGCTCATAATTTTCGATGAGCTCTATTCTAAATTTAACATTGGAAGATATCTTCGTGCAACGATTAGCAGCAATGAGCTGAGCATTTAAATTCAAAGGCATTTTAATGCACTCGCATACTTAGCTGCTGTCTTTCAAGGGCAGTGATTAATGTGGAAACATATGGTTTATAAATAATTTTCAACATGCTCGCCTACAAACACATGTCTAGTTATGTACAACAATTTTTGGATTTTGATTTTCTAAGTAGGCCTGCTTGGAAAGTTAAAATTAATTGCGGCGCTTTTAAGTGCATTTAATTTGAAAATTATCATAAAACCAAAAGCAATGTGATCTGAAGTGCAGGCCTCGTTAAGATTTATGGGCAAATGCAACTGCAACGGCAACGGCAACGGCAAAGGCAACGGCATCTCCAACTGCAACAGAAGCAGCAACTGCAAATTGATGAGCATAATTAAATGGCTGGCGACGGCCACATTGGCGGCGGCGCATTGCATGCATTGTTGTTATTTATGCACCATATTGCACCGGCCTACCCCTACTGTCTGCCCCACACTGCCCCCCTCCTCTTCCTACTACTCTTTTGACTGCTTCACTGGCGACTGCCCCGTCGTTTTGAGTAAACAACAATTTCACTTATTTTCATGCCGTCTGCCCGTCTGCATTGTTATTTTTACGCTCGACTCAATATAAATTTTCGCTTTTATTTTTTTTCTTGCTGTCCCACTCTTTTAGTTGTTGTTGTGATTGCCACATGCCACGCCAGAAAAATGTAATGCAAATATGCAAAAAAGCTTTCAACGGCAATAAGCCACCGCTCCTAATCAACAAATAGTTTAGATGGGGGCTGTGCTTTACTTCACTTTCGTCTGGCTATCAACGTCAGACTTGCAACAACAGCAACAACAAGTTGCAACGACAACAACAGACAACATCATCGTTATCATCAGCTCGTCATGCGGCTGAGCCGCGTCCGTTGAGCTGTTTGAGTTTCATATATGGCTTCCACAAGGATTTGTGTGCATTAGAGAAAAGGAAAACAACATATTGGCCACAAAACAAAAGTGGCTAGACACAGTTTTTTTTTTATTTATTTTCTTAAATGCTAAACAACTTCTAGTTGAACTGCACAAAGTTACTTAACTCCAAATCTAGAACTAACTTTTTACAAACAAATATTTTCAGACACTTTTTTTAACTGCTTACTCTAGAAAAGTTGTTGATTCCACAACAGTTTCCCAAGTTCAATGCACCATTTACATATCTACATCTGCCACTTGAGTACGAACAAAGAATCATCTCTTCAAGCATAAATGCATGAATATATTTTTATTCCCATGCCATGCCTGCTGCCCACATAAGAAATGCCCATAAAATACAATTAAAATTTCAACAATTTTAATTTGCATTTAATAAACTCATCAAAATGTCAGTTTTTAAATTCCCATAACAGAGCCAACAACGAATGAAACGGCTCAATTCCAAAGCGTTTGATATGACCCCATTTTTACACCTATAAAAACAAGAAGAAAAAAAAGCCAACAAAATAACGTGTTGAACGGCGTTAAAAAACCAACTATAAAGAACACACAATGCCACATGCCACATGTGTCCAAACAAAGGATTTTCCAGCGAATGCGACGCTAATTGCAGCACAAGATATCAAAAAGCTAACCCAACCAGAAACTATAAACTATAAACATTTTACATTTTTACCTCAAAGCATAAAACGAAATTAGTCGAGGAAAAAAAACATGTTAAAATCATTTTATGATATTTAGGGCACACATACACATATTTATATACATATATAAATATACATACATATATATATATACATATACTAAGTAGTAGCCCCGAAGAACTGAGTTCATAAATTTTCAAATGCACAGCGGGGCTGATAGACGCGTGTTCCAAAATGTCATAAACAAGTCGCAGTTCTATCTATCTGACATTTTGAAAGCCCCCAGACACGTGTGTATCTTTGTCAGTGTGTGTGTATCTGTATCTGTGTGTGTGTGTTAGTATTATGTGTGTGTTGAACTTTTCGGTGTGGCATAAAACTGTCAAATTAGCTCAAAGCGAAGCGCAACCAAATGCCATTCAAATATTCTAATAGCCAAGTTTTGTAGCATATTACTAATTTACAGCTGTATCTGTACATAGCTGACATACCACAGATACCGATACAGATACAGATATATATGTGTATATGTTTTACTTATGGATTACTTTTCGTTCCGTTTGGTTTTGCGGTTTTCTTGCAATAATCGCTGATTGGCATTGCGTGTGGATTGCTTTGGCTTAGATCGGGGTTGGTTTTTATAAGCGTTCTAAACTGAGCCACTTCAGCAGCTGTTTGATTTTCCAGCATGAAAATTTGTGCATATGCCGGGTTTCAAGTGGGTTTCTCGAAGGAACCTTCAATGTACACAAAAGGCAACATTTTGAACATTTCAATAAATTCATCAACTCATGCCGTGTCCACTTCAACTAATTTCTAACCCTCACCACGCTCCATCTCTAAATGCACAATAAATGGAAAACTAACAACTGCTTTTCTTTTTTGTCGGAGAGCAGTACACATGAGAAGAAAAGGTGCCCCGGGGTAGCTTGGCTCCTTTTGTTGTTATTGTTGTTGTCAGCTGGTAGATCAAGGTTCTGTTACCTGAATTTCGGTTTTATTGTAATACAATTTGATTACGAAAATATGCTAACACCTCGCTGGCCCAAACAACAATAATGGCCCGTTGCTTCATCATCAATTAGAGTTACCTTTCCGCAGGCCAGGATCATCTAAGACGCTTCTCAATCCAAACCCATCATTATTGCATTAGCACGCACACTATGAAATACAAAAAATAAAAGGGCCCAAACACCTTTTGGCCACTACTGTATGCTGGCTCCGCGTTCTTGTTATTCTGCTCTATTATCAATTTTTATTATTTTTTTTTTTGTTGCTTGTCTTGCATAAATTAAAAATCATGTATTTCAGTTTTTTTTCTCTTTCTGGTTTTTCTTTCGTTTTTTTTTTTCTAATTTTTTTTTTTTGTTAGAGGCATTAAACGCCTGTTTTCCATGCATTTCCATTGAGTATTGTGTTTGATTTAAGCCGATAAAAGGCAAGACTTTAACGCTTCTTACACACCGCTTACTTGGCAGCCAGCTTTCAACAGATTTATTTATGTGCTGTGCGTGGCCAAGACATCAAACAGTTGTTGGCCACCGCTTGTTTGGCTTTCAATTAATGGCCCCCAAACTCGCTGGCCGATTCAATTTCATTCAACACCCAACACATACACGAACTGAAATTCAATTGTAGCATGCAAATTGATGCAAGGCAGGAAACGCTGGCAATTAGTAGTGGCAATTCACTTCCTATACGAAAACTGGAAACTTGGAAAACTGCCAGCAGGAAGCTAGAAGAAAAGCGTATATATTTATGATCGTATATCAGAAATGCCCGCTTATAGCCAGGCCTTTCATTCATTCCTTTCATTCCACGTTGAATTCAATCAAATTCAATTTAGCTTAACGCATTTGGTTTTTTTTTCTATGCTTCTTAGCTACCTGGTTTGCTATTGTCCTGCCCAGTTCAATGCTATTGAATGCTCATTATTTTACCACTCATATGAGCATGTGTAAGTGTGTGTGTGTGTGTGCATGTGTGTGTGCATGTGTGTGTGCGTGCTGAAGTGTCATTGTATGCTCTCGTTGAGTGCTGTGCACACTCGAACGCACTTTTTGAGCATATATTGAATACTCTGGCATAGGTGAATGATTTCGCATTGTTCGCCAAGTGCCAAAAAAGGGGTGTGTGCGTGTGTTGGTGTTGGAGTGTGTGTGGGGTGTTGCAATATGGAGTAATCTTTAGGATTCGTCAAATGAGTTGATTGCACTGCTTGTTGAAATTCCTTTAAGGCAGAAGCGCACTTAAGTAAAAACAAATAATAATCAATTTTGATAATGACCAGATGACACAAAAGCAGGGCAAGATGAAGAACCTGCCCTAAGGGGATATCACGTATGCATATTTTATCAGGCGAATGAAAAGCAAATAATACACAGGCAAATTACATAACAATGAACAACTGAAACAAGCGCATTACAAGGATATCACAGCACGGATATAACAGCAGGGATATCACAGCAGCAGCAGCAGCAGCAGCGCTGACCCAAAGGCATTAGCACACTTAGCAGTCGGCAACAATAGAGAAAACGAGAGCACAATGCGACTGACTGTGAAATAAAACTGCGCATTGTGTGTGTGTATGTGTGTGTGTGTGTGTATGTGTGTGTGTTATCAGGCCAACAGTATAAAAGGGATCCTTTTGTCTCGAGCTCTTACATAAGCGAGCGCATTTCGTATGAAATAGGAGAGTGGTTTTGTTTTAACAGGTATCAGAATATAGAAGTCCTAGCGAGAGGGAGAGCATATTGTGGCTAACTGAGACAATGCTTGACAAATTTACCGACTTGACCAAAACTAATCATAGTGCTTCATTTCTTCTATTCTTTTCTGCACAGTTACGTAATGCCATCCACTGTCCGACTTATTCGGATATATATGGCGATTACAAAGGCTCGAATGCTGGCACAAATCTTGACTTGGCCTTCAGTAAGTGCCAACAATGGAGCAGCAAGCTGAAGTTGCAGCCACCAACGACAGCAGCTGCAATAACAGCTGATGAACCCGCTCAGAGTCGCACACACAAAGTCTACGACAGCATGAAGAGTTTTCTGCAGCGGAAACTGTTCGCTCAACCCTCGCACAAGGAGCGCTTGCAATGCGAGGAGCCAACCAGCGACTATGATGAGGTGAGTAAACTAAAACCAAGAGTCAAGGCGACTAGGAAAAAGTTGTCTCAAAATATAACAAAAAAAAGTTTAAGAATTTCGGTAAAAAAACATCAATTTATTAACTAAAAATAAATAAATATTCTTAAATAAAGTATTATTCAATAAATCAAAATTAAAACCAGTTTAAACCAATTAATCCATTACAGCAAGATCTGCTGGACTCCTCGTATCATGCGGACGCGGAGGAAGATGAGGAGGATCTCTTGGCGGACTGCAGCTGCAGCTCCAGCAGTGCCACGCCCAAACGTGCTCCCAGCAACAAGTCGCCACAAAAGTCGCTGCTGTCGCTGAACTGCTGGCAGAGCAGTCAGCATAGTGACTCCAGCTGCAGCGAGGAGGCGCTACCCGACCAGAACGAGGAGGATTCGGATGCGGGCATCTCCGACTGCTGCCAGCTGCTGAACGAGAGCAGCAACAGCAGCGCCAAGCGACGCAGTACGTCCAAGAAACGAGCGACAAAGCAACGCTACAGCATCAACACCGACGATGAGGATGAGGAACCGGAGCTGTTGCACTGTGCCTGGTATCAGCCACGCATCACTGCTAAGGCGGCGCAGGAGCATCTGCAGCAGGCGACTCCCGGCAGCTTTCTGTTGCGTCGCAGCACGCCACGCACCTTTGAACTATGCCTGCGGCAGGAACACAAGGTAAAATCGTATGCAGTGCAGTGCAGCCGCAACGAGATGTTTAGCCTCAAGGGTGCCAAGAAGCAGTTTAGCACGCTTAAGGCACTAATCACACATCATTCGGTGATGGCGGAACAATTGCCCTTGACGCTGGACATGCCCAGGGAACGCGACTTGACCAAGACATCAGCCGTGCGCTATGCCGATGACTTTGAACCACTGGAATCACTGCAACTGCTGGGCATCCTCAAGAGTCTGCAGGCCAAGAACTTTGAGGCATGAATAGCTCGAGTTGTGGATTAGTATTTAAGAAGCGAGCGGGTTTATCGAACTGCAAAGGGAACGATAGGTGAAAAATTAGTATGCTAAGTTTGATGTATGTATGTATGTATGTTTGTATGAATGTATGTATGTATGTATGTATGCTTTTGGCCAAGGCCTTGTGATATAGTTTACGATCGATTCGACCGACCGAGGCATATACTCATATAAGTTATAGTTGATAAGCCTGTGTAAATTGTAGAAGAAACCAAACTAATTGTATTGAATTGTGTGTTTATGCTTAAGTTTCGATTGTATAGTAAACGATGAGAGTTATACAATAAAAATTCAACAATGCAATCCTGCAAATGCAACCCTCAACAGTTTGTCCTTATTCAAGCTGCAAAACACGCCCCAACAATAAGCATGTTCCTGCCCCTCGTTCCGCCTCCCAATTCATTTAGAACCAACACAGCGCAAATTCCCAGCCCCTTGAGTAACATTTGTATGCATCTGTGTGTGTGTGTGTGTGTGTGTGTGTGTATGTCCTGGAGGGTAAACCTGGTTGATTGTACTTCACTTACATGTGATTAGCGCTTCAAGTGCCTCTCATTAATTTTTCAAGTGCGGTTCTTCACTCAACGCGCTTAGCAACATGTTGCTAACAGCGCTAGCAACATGGTCATATCAACATTTCCTTGAGACATGTAAACTTTAAAGTATTTTGATATCGAAACGACAATTATAGAATTAAAGAAAGTAATAGATAGAAGCTTTGAGCACTTTTAAATTTTATGGTAAATGGTTTTAAATTCACAGTGAGTATTTGACTATAGTCGGGTTAACACACATTACCGAATAAACTCTGGCATCCACTGGTATGAGGCTTCGCCAGACTTCTCTGACAAAACATTTGACAGCTGCTTACACACAAAACTGGTAAGTTACCAGAGCACTAGGATTTTAAAAGATTGCATACTATTAAGTGTTCTGGAAAATAAATAAATTTAAATAATTCCGCATATAAGTATGCTATGAAAAATTAAATTCACAATTTCACAAGAAGAATCCCTGTCCAGCCGAAAGATATGCTTTAGTAAGAGTGAATTTTCCGTGTTGGTGTGCTCAGTAAAATTCAAAATATCTGTTAAATTAATTGGAAATATTTCAAATTGGCATACATTGAAAATAATATGCATATCTTCCATTCTGGGTTAGGTCATTAAATAAATAAATTTAATCTGCAAATAATGATATTAATCATCTGCCCATTAACGTGAAAATGCCATTAAGATAACGACCATAAATAAATATAAAAAACTAAAACATTTGCAATAAAATAATAAATAATCGAAATCACTAACAACATTTCTTGGGCAATCACCATTAATAAATTCATCTAATTGAATGCAATAATTTCAAATAGCAATAAAAAGTTATGATTATTGCAATAAATATACAGAGGACAAATAAGCCAAACGAAAATTTGAAAGATTGTCCAAATTGAAAGCTGCTTGCATCGCAAACATTATATGGCTTTCAGTTTAATGTCTCGTTATTGAAATTTGCCATAATTAAATATTTGCTTTGGCATTTTGGTCAACTGTTGAGTCGTATAATTCTAACTCAAATGTTTGCGAAATTGAAAAAAAAAAAATCAGTTAACGACCAAAACTAGTCAAACGAGTATTCAGAACAAGCTAGCACACTAATGAACTGCATTTAGATACAGTATTTACTTTATGTCCATGCAGCATTCACACACAGATACAGAGTGCGGTTGCAAGGGGCCTGCTTGTTTAGCCTTTCAAAATGACCAACGAGTATGGGTTGGGGATGAAGGATTCACTCTGTATTGGTCCGTGAATGTGACGTTGCAAGGACGCATGCAGTTTCATTTTCATTTGCTTAAAGCTCACTAATTATGAAAACGTTGCACATTTAATTGGAATTGCAGTTGCAGGCAGCTTAGTCTCAACATTCATATTTAACATGCACTCGTAATTAAAAGATAATGTCATAAATTCACTAGTTTCGTATAAATAACTGCATACCATAATTGCATTAAGCAATAATCCATTAATATATCGACAAATACTGGACCACATTGATTTTCGAATGTGAGTAAATATGAATGGCAAACGATTCGACAAGTCTTCAAATCATGCACTTTAAATCTAAAACATGACATGGGAAAGCAATCTACTTGATTTGACACTTCGACAAGCTGCTGTTAGCTTAAATTAAACAAATGCGAATCGAATTTGGTTTCATTTTGGACTAATTATATTTTCTAATTGAGTGAACTCCAAAAATAGCGTCCAAAACATATATCTCATACACACATACACACCAGGTGGCTACGCCCACAGCAGTCATGCCCCAAACGAAACAGTAAAATCAATAAACATGACTCTTGGCCGGCCACACAGGGAAACCAGGTAGCAGGCGATTGCGGATGAGGAGGGGAAGGAGTAGCTGCAACCAGGTGCATTGGTATGAATGAGGTTTGCAATGCTGTTACCGGGATTATCTGCTGTTTATATGCGATTTATTTGCCACGTATAAAGAGAGAGAGAAAGATTATGAAGTGGGAGTAAAGTGATGCTCGGTTTGAAAACATGTGGAAATAACTGCTGGTTGTCATGACGGCCGCCGTTGGCTTTGTGTCTATTCAGTGTGTGTGTGTGTGCCTGGAGTGCAGCCGGGCTATTGCATAAGTGTTGTGCCTTTTAATTAGCACGACGGTGCACATCTTCTCAATTATCTGCTGTGCATAATTAGACACATAAGCCGCAAAAAGTGGTCGCTTAAAGCTGATAGCATTTGTTGGTGCAACTCAATTGGGCGTTGCATGAAGATTCAATCAATTCAATTAGAGAGCGAGACAGAGTTGCGACCATAGCTGCGACCAGGCAGTAATGCAATCAGGAATATATATCAAAAAGAAAACAAAAAACGGACAAAAAAGCAAACGGAAGATATCGTTCCAGTGTGCCGGAAATTATGTGGCACTCGAGCGTGCAACGAGGCGTGAAGGGACGAGCTCTTTGCCCACCAAGCTCCAAGCATGATGTAAGTCTACTCGCCACAAAGAAGAAGAAGAAGACGAAGACGAAAGTGGCTAGTGCAAAGTGGCGAGAAATTGTGTCAGCGGCTGCAGCTGCCAACTTATTAAGCTGATCAACAGCACACGCACAAGGACAACCCCAAGGCCCAAAGGGAAGCATCAAGCTCACTGCCTGACTGACTGACTAACTGACTGAGTGAGCCACTCACTCAGTGACTTAACACTTGGCCGCTTATTACTTGGCCATTTTAAAGGCAAGGCAACATGTTTTGACCTCAGCGGTTGAGCACGATTGCATCTGCAGCAGCAGCAGCAGCAGCTGCAGCATCATTGCCTGAAAGTATGCAACAAGCAGCAAGCGCAACGTGCACTCAATTGTTTTCAGCACAAGTTGGATTGAGAGGCAGCTACACTCAGAGAAAAGCGCAGCTGCAAATTAAGCTAAAGTGAAGTACTTAAAACATGAAGATGAAAACACACACACAAATTATGTTGATTAGTAAAATGTATGACTTTAATCTCTCTTAATATTGCTTGAAACAATTTTAATTTTTTTAAAAGTGTACCGTTACGTACACAATACATATATATAAAGACAATAAGGCCTGACTATAGCCCATGGCAATCTATGGAATATACAGAGAATCAGTTGGCATTTAGCCAGTGCGCATATTAAATGCAAAATATCCTGACAATCAAAGCCTTTTCCCAAGTGGGTCACCGTAGCGGAAGGATCCCAGCAAATGGGGAATTGATAAAAGTCAGTTAAATGCAACGGGGATTTGTTCGCCTCATCCATTCGCAAGCGAAACTATTTTTAAAAGCTTTGTGTGCATTGGGCATCAGCTACAAAATATGACCCCATTAAGTGGTTAAATTGAAAAATTAAATTATCAACCATGTTCACTTTACGATGATGAAATTAATTTGATATCTGTTGATATACATATATATCCAAATAACAATTATACGCAAAATCCATAAAATATACCAGCCTCAGTAGGAATTGACTTTCATATCTAAACTGAATGAATTTCCTCTAATTACTTCCTCATGTTTCTCAAAGCGTTTCCTTGCATATTAATGAATAGTTTTCGGTATCTCAGTAATTAGAAGTAGTTATCCATATATTTTCATCCACTCTAACACAAGGACCATTTCTTCGACTACTTCTCGTATTTCACCCTCAAAAAAATAATCACTTGCACATTAATTATCCGTTTCCTGTTAAATAAGTGTTGTTATTCATATGTTGCAAAGCTAAACTGAATTCATTTCAGCCCCTTTCATCATCTGCTACAACTCATATTTCTCTCCCGAAATAAACCCTTGCATATTAATTATCCGTTTCCTGTCTCAATACAAAGTTTGAGCAAAAAACAAACGAATAAATCAAAAACCAAGCATCACATGCGACCACTGTGGGGGGTTGGAGTTGAGCTGCTTGTTGCTTTAAAAACTTTTAGCTTTTAATGTCGTTAATGAATCGATATGCCCTCATTCCTCAAACCTCAAAGTCGTCTCATTGTCTGTCTCACTGTCTGTCTGTCTGTCTGGCTAGCAATTAGAAAACCGTAGCTGCCATAAAGTTTGCCACAGCAACAATAACAACCAACCGGCCCCTCAAGGCAAAGAGAACAACAATAAATGAAGTAAGAACAGCAATAGGAACAACAACAACTAAAAAAAAACAACCTGCAGCATCTGCCACACATGCCCCCATTGCCCCACGTCGAAGCACTCTCATATGATTTACCGTCTCGAACACACGGAACGACGATTCTCAAAAGGCCGTCGGCAAAAGTTAAGAAATGAAATTTCAAGAAAATTGCACGAACAACAGGAAGCCCGACAAATCGACGCACGGGATGAGCAAGAAATGAGAAAATATTGTAAAACTCTCTGGCTATAAAGTAAATACACACGATACAGATATCGGCGGGCAACAGACGGCAAACAACAACAAGAGCAAAATAAAGCGAACGGCACAAAAGTCGTTATCTTAATTACTTTTATAGCTTCGATTTGAAGGAGGGCGCAGAGCAAGAGCTCCAAGCAAGTGGGTGAGTTTACGACTTTAAGCAACACTTTAAAGCAGACCCCCAACTCACGTAATATGATATGAAATGTGGCTTACTTATGCCACAGCTATCTGGAGATAGTGCCTCATTAGCCAGCATGAAAAGAGACCTGCTGCCATAGAAAATCTTTGCAAATTTTCGTACATCATTATGACACTTTCAAAGATAAGAGGAGTGGCATCCACATGTGTGTTTGCCTAGTTAATGAACTCAGCTAGTCAACTTGTATATGTGCATGTGTGTGTGGGTGGGTGCATATAATATGAACATTCATCCACTGAGCTAGACTCTATCTTTTCAGGTTAGTGGGACTCGTCCTTGAGCCTGTTTATAACAAAATTTAATGAGCTGCCTGCTTAAGCTTCTTATTTCATTTGGCAAGCTAGGAGAGCTCTCTGCCTGCTTTAAACTAGCATTTAATTAATATTGCGTATACGATAAGACAGAGGACTATGAATTATTCGACAATATATTCTGCAACCTACTCCGAAATCAATTTCCTTTTGCTGCCCGGAAGCTCTGAACCGGATATGAAAGACGACTACCTGCGGCGACATGGCTTCAAAAATAACAACCAACAGTGAACAACAACAACAACATTACAAAACAAGAACAACCGTCAATAACATCCAGTTGAACAACCGCAATAGTAATAATATCTTCGGGGCTTTTGAGTTGAAATTATTTTGGCATTTTGTATTGCCGCAAAATATTTTCGAAAATGCTAAGAAGCCAACATCAATAAACTGTTGACAACTTGAAAGTAACAACCAAAACACTCCAACAAGGTGGTAATGGAGTTGAGGCGGGTGCCAGGTGGTGGGTGGTTGCTTGTGGTTGGTGGGTTGTGTCGGTGAGTGGCACTTCGTTTATTGAAGTGTGCACAAAAGTTTTAGTCGTCGCTTGTTAATATTGAAACGCGCATTATTTATTGCAAACTTTTTAGCAACTCTTTGGATTGATGGGCGTGTTACTTTTTAGGGGCGGTGCGGCTGAGGCGGGGGCATAACTTAGTGTCTTCTTACTTTTGGCACTGCGTAACTTTTAACGAGTTGTCGACTCGACTATAAACTGCAAATATTTGCACCTAGACGCTGCAATTTTGTCGCTTCGTTTTACATTAAATGCTCTGCAAACAGTTGCTGGCTGCTTAACTCGTTGCAGGAAAACAACTGGCAAACACAAAATGAAGTTGCTGCAACTTGACAATCATACGCAGCATTGCCTCAGCGAGTAGCTGCTCCCCCAAACTGCAGGCTTATTCTTCTTCTTTATCTTGCGTGTAGCTGCAACAGCTTGAACGCAAACAAGCTCAACAACCTTCGGACTCTGCCTTTCCCTACAAACCATAAGCATTTCATTATTACGACACAAAAATTCAGAAAATTTCATTACATGGCCGCACTGTTCAAAGCAACCAACTGACCAGACTAAAAATGAGAAACAAGCTTCTGTCTCAAACCAAAACTGAACTAAACTAATGATCCTTGCAGATGGATTCACTGTTATGTGAATACACTTGCTAGCGAGTGTATAGAAAATGTTGAATTTTACTATTATACATAAAATTTATCTTTATTTTTAAATACTGATTAGGCCATAGTTAATATGTATGTTATATGAATGTATAGATTGATTTAATACACATGTGTACCCTTATTTATATCTCTATCATAGATATGTCTTTATCATATATTTTCCCATCTTTACTTATGCCACCATAAATCTGTATCTACATCCATATTTTTATCTATAATTATACCTATATCTACAGCTAGTTATATTTATATATATATGTTACCAGTTAATAAATAGATAAATTAAATTCTACACTAATTTCAAAAATAAAGAACATTATTATATATTCAACAGAAAGAAATTACACCATTATCTGGCTCATGTAACAAACATCAACATTGAGTTATAGAAGCCAAAATTTACACGCAAATATGACAATAGCTAGTTTTACCAACAAGTGGCAGCCATAAACAACAACAAAAATAACAACCAGAATGGCAAAAAACAACCGCAAACAAATTCATAAAAGCGTTGAAAGCCAGTGAAAAGGCCACCGCCAAACCCCCGGATAACCTTGTTCAACTGAAATTCCCAGACACATAAACAGGAGCGCAGAACGCAGTGGACCAAAGACACCCAGACTATGCACTCATAATGAGGAAGAGCTGAGAGTCTAGCTTTGCTACGGATAGAGAGAAAGGGAGACTTGTGGTACTGGTCAGCAGCAAACATTGCAATTTCATTTAATAACAAAATATTTGGACAGTAGAATAGTCCCAGTTAGAAGCTTAGCAAGAAACAGAGAAAACGACAGAGAGATAGAGAGAGAGAGAGAGAACTGACAGCAAATTATTATGTCTTTATGCAGAAATTATTTATGATTGCATTGTCTAGACTTCATGGCGCGCACAATGCACCGGAATTCCGCGACGCCAGACCTAGGAGAAACCTTAGTACAATGTTTGTTTGGTAATTTATGTGCTGATTGCTTATACGCCACGTGTGCCAGTTGCTAAGGGAAGACTAAATGCTGCTTTGAGTGCATACAGGTAAAGTTTTTTGGTAGTGCTCAAGCACTGTGTTAGTCATATTTATCAATTGCCATTTGTCTGAAACGCACATCAGTAAAGAAATAATCTTAACCATTATTTAAAAAAACTTTGATTACAAATTCGAGTTCACTATTCACTATTGAAATCGTATAATTACTAACCAAGCTACGCATATTAACAGATTTCTTATTGTGCATATCGTATGCAGCGCCATCTACTGGGCATTATCATTAACACCCAATGCGACAGCTTTAAGCCGGACTTTAAGCTGAGGTTGGATTATGGGTAGCCAACTGCTGCTGGCTGGTTGAATTAAAAAAGGCCTGTGTAAATTGCATTGGCAGAATTTAATTAACGTCACATTGAATTTTAATCAAGTTCATTCAACGGCGACAACCATAACGTGACATTATTTGCATGCGAAATTAACCTGTCACATGGTGAGAGAGAGGGGTGCGCGCGTGGCTATCGGGCGCTAGGTGGCGGTCGCGGTCGACAGGTGGCGCCATTTGACAAACATGACACGAATTGTAAAAAAAACACCAATTGGAAAGGGAGCATTCTATTTTATACACAGGTGCGAGTGGATTGCAGGTCTGCAATTTTTCAATATGCATGTTGTTTGGCTTGTCATTATGTCAATAGATTGGAATTTGTGATTTCAGTGGGTGGCGAGACAGAGAGAACGAGCGAATGAGCGAAATTGATGTAATAATCTTTGGGAAACGGTTGGGATTGATTTGGAGCTGCTGTTAAAGCTGTCGTTTAAATCAAACCAAACAAATCACAACTATCGCAAGCATTCAATTTGCAAAGCAAATCCCAATTGCAATGTACAAATTAGCAAGCGTTTATATCAAATCCTTTGCATTGCACAGCAATTTGTAGTTTTGGCAACAATTACGGCCAAAATGTACAAACAAATTTGCAACAATCCAATGGAGAAAATGGTTGTCCCTCTGCTTTACACTGATTTGTGCCCCCACAAAGCGGCAATGCAGGTTGACTCTTCAATTTGGCCGGTATTCGGATTTCTGTTGATTATTACACGCTGTCTGTTTTGCTCTCATTGTTGTTGTTATTGTTGCCCGGCTGGCTTTTAATTGGAATTGAAATATGATTTGCAGACGTAGCTACAATGATTGAAAGAGCAGATGTTGCATATTCAGGGCCATGTCAAAAGCAAGCAAATTTTGATCTCCAGTTTCAACAATATGTGTATGCAAAGTGCATGTACAACGCGTCTGCCAAATGTCCTCGGGTAGGGTCAGAAGCCGAACATTTTGAAAAGTGTTGCACTCCTTTGTGGCAACATTATTCATACAGCATGCCAAGCACATACCAGCCACACAAAACTGTCATGTTTCGGTCGACAGGCATTCGAAACTCTAAGTACAACCGAAAACTCACAAAGTTTTTGACCGTTATCCAAAAACATGCAATATGCAAAACGGCCAAGGCGTCGTTCCCAGTCAGCCAACGAAATATGCAAATTTGGCTGAAAAGAGCGCACAAAACGGCAACCAATAATTTCAAGCAGCAGTTCGCTGTAGAACATTTTTGAACAACACTCGAAACACTAAATTGAAATGAAGTATACATGGAAAAATTTACTGGAGTGAAGTGCTTGGATAGTGTCAGAGTTGTAGCTTCGACAATTTAATTAAGTAAGTTGCAGTAGCTTATTCTGTGGCTGTATGAATAATTCTAAAAAGTTTTAGCTAGGATTATATTTTTCACATTTTTAGGAAGTGGGAAGTACAATAAACTATATCTTTATGGAAATGTTAAAAAAAGTAATAGATTTTTCTATGGTATAATGGAAATGCATGTAACAAGCAGAAGGAAGCATCTTCAATCCAAAAGAGTCGATGTAGCCACGATCGACTAATAGCTGGGTATCTCCTGATAGAGCTACCTCGACTAGAGGATTCTATTTTGTTACTTAAATAATAATTTCATTTTTTATCAACAAATTCAAAAACAGAAATCTTTTGAGCAATGATGGCTAGCCTCATAATCATTATCAATCAATTCTATCTGATTCCATTTTGCTTTGAAGCTTATATTTTCTCTGTACTCTGCCTTAAAAACTCAAACAACTAATTTGCTTCGTCTCTAATAGACATCCACACCAATTACATATTCTTGTCCATCTTCACCCCTATTTTTACTTAGCTCATTCCTCTGATTTGATTGTTATTCAACAACATTGCGCTCTACAATTTTACTGAAATTTGAGCTTGCAGTTAAATGCCTGTCAGTTAAACGCCTGGATATATGACCATCATTATTTGGCACAGATTGAGAGAGCCGCACTTAAAACCAATTGCAAATCATGCATTACTCTCGTGACAAATGCCGCACTCTTCCCCTATCTCTCTCTCTCTCTCTCTCTCTCTCTCTCTTTCTCTATATATATGCCGTCTTTCTTTTTATGGGGACAGCATCGAGTGAGAGAGTGGGCGTGGCTATGCTGTCTCATTGCTGCATTTACGCAACCCATTCCATTTACGATGAGACGGACGATGTGCAGCAATTTCTGTGGCAGCCGCACATTCACTGAAGCCCCGAGGCAACCGGGATGCACTTTTCGGGCCACAACTAATTTTATGCCCGCCTTGGCTTAGTGTGCGTCTCTTTTAATGGCCCTCGATTCGTCGAGTGATTCCTCTTAACTCATAATTGCAACATTGGCGTCGTCTCGACCATTATGACAATTGGCAATGGCTTCAATTGGTAGTGGTAGGGGTACAGGAATTTACCCTAAACTGAAGAGAGACATTTAAAAGTTGGCAAATGAACGCGACAACAATTAAATGTCAATCCATTTAATGGCCCAGACACTCGGAGACGTTGCTTCAGCAATATCCCCATCCTCCAGCGTCTTAATGGCCAAATTATTGTCACTTTGAAGTTGGCGCCATTAAATTCTCGCTCAAGTCAAAGCTTTATGACTACCGCAAAGTTTAATTTGTAGCAAATTCGGATGCATTAATCCCTTAAATGTATTTATCCGAGTACTTTAGTCGACTTTGCTATTATTCAACACTCGACGCGTCGCAAATTCCCCAATGGACCCATTAAACAAAAGCCAATCCTCTTTAGAGGATTGCGCTTAAAATGTTCAGTTTTTTAAATAGCAAATGTATTTGTAGTAGCGGAGATTTAACGTTGCCCATTATTACACTGCCGAACAATATTTGATAAATATACATTATTATAAAAAGTTCTTTCAAATCAGCTTATAGGATTAAGCTGTCTAAATTCGCCAGCACAATATTTTCATAAAAAATAAAATATACACAATTTTTTTTTAGCCTTCAAAAGTTTATCCAGTTGCATAGTGTTGGCTGTCAGCTGAAATCTGTCCGAAACTTCGGTTGAGCAGTTTATTTACATAACAATTTGACATTAAATGATAAATTGATTTATGGCGCCCTCTACCGTTGACTTTCGTTTTATATCCAGTCCATTGCGCTCCATCAATTTCTGTTTAAAGTTGCCCACTTTATTTAGCAGCTATTTTAGTTAACCACTTGATGCAATTTTATTTCCGCGGTCGCTAATTAAATTCCATGCACAAATATTTCAATTAGCCTTTTTAATTTGATTGTAGGGAGTTTAATTTCATGTTATTAATCTGGCTAATAAACTAATGCAGAAATAGGAGTTTGAGTGTGTAAAATATAGTTGGAAATATTGAATATTCGCAATTAAATTAAATTTTGAACTGCGAAATCTATCTAGAGGGACTAATGATTTTTGTCATGGCTATTACCCAAACGAAATCACTAGGAATAAATAATAAAATAAAAATACAAACAAAAGTAGATTAAAGTTAAAGGAAATACAAGAAAATAAATGTATTTCACTATAAAAATAGCTTTAATGCAAAATTCCTTTTAGAGATTATAATTGAAGTCAGTAAAGAATAAGTTTCTAAAGAGCGGTACTCGATGCTTAACACACATTGAGTATGGTATTATTATATCATATGCATGAGATGACACAGTGATTTAAATCTAATACAACTAACCCAAAGGAAAACAAGCTGAAATAAGGGTCGACAGCTAGAAACACGGTTAACAATGCTCAGAGGCATACAACATACACAAAACACACACACACACACACGAGAGACGAGAGAAGCATTTTTAATTTGCGTATTTTAGTCACGTTCAGGTAAATCTCAATTGAATCGAATGTGACACCGGATGTGAAAATTGTGCACATTTTCCAAGCATTTTACCAGCACAGCGAGAAAGTGAGTGAGGAATGTAGCAATTGTTATTGCTGCTGTTGTTGCTGTTGCTGTTGCTGTCGCTGTTGTTGTCATCGACTCGATGCTGGGTTGTAATTGTTGCTGTTGCTGGCGAAAGCAAAGCACGAGACACAAACAAAGATCGCATCACTAAACATGCTGCAAATGTTCAGCAGGCACTGCAAAACACGTAGCCCCATGTATCCCAACACACATTGGCACACACATCGAAGGATGAATGAATGCTGGCATCCAACTGCAACTCCAACTCCAACTCCCAGTCTAGCTGTGGCTCCTGCGTTGCAGCAATCATCGACATGGACAGCGGCGAATGGTGTAAACAAAACGTTTAGAGAGTGTGCAACATTTTTCTCCACCAATGATGGCTACTTTGTGCCGCAACAGCTCTCCTATCTTTCCTTCTTTTTTTATACCATGAATCCATGAAAAATCGGCAAAAGGGGTATAGTGAAGTTGTGCAAATGTACGTAAGAGGCAGAAGGATGTATGTTCGTCTTGAGCCACATTGATTTAGGCATATTCATCTGACTGTCTGTATGGGAAAGCCAATCTCAAAGACTATTCGAATTAGAAACTTCAAATTTGGAATATAAGTACTCATATACCATACGCAACTCAAGTTTTACTAATTTTGTCGACAAATGCCCCCGTTCGATATCAAATCAATTTCCGATAGCAATAAAATACAACATTTTAAGCATATAGACTACTAATTGATGTATTACACATCCAGACATGTTATTAATCAATTGAAACGCAGAGTATTTTTATATTGAACAAGCTACTATCAGCAAAATTCTTTACCACATGGGTTCAGGGTATTTCCCAGTCGAGCTCTCTCGACTGGAACATTCTAGCTTGTTTATGAAAGGTTCAGGAACGGAACGATTTGTTACATAAGAGCAGTTGAGCATCTGTAAATGCGTAGTGCAAGATTGTTCTCTGCTTCCTGTGCAAGTGTAGTTGTTGTGCATGTTCTTTTTGCTGCTGTTGACCCAAGCCAGGTGGCAAATACCAGCACAATACTAAACATATGTACATATATAAGCGTATTGTCCTTTGATGTCGAAGCGTTTGGCCAATATTGATACAGCACATTAACGGCAAATACAAATTGCTTAAAGTGCATGTTTCAAGGCATTGTTAAGAGCCAATAGTTAACGGCATGTAGGCCATCCATCAACTTGCCGCAGTGTTGGCAACTCACGTAATTACATTTTGATATCCTGAACCCACTAAAAATGAGTAAAAAGGGTATAATGGTTGTGTGCAAATGTATGCGACAGATAGAAGAAGCATCTCCGACCCCATAAAGAGTATATATTCTTGATCAGGATCAGCAGCCGAGACGATATAACCTTGTCCGCGAGTCTCAGAGACTATCAAATTGGGAATATAGGTTCTCGTATACCCGGCGCAGAGTTTGCTTTATTTTATCGATAACTGCCTCCGTTTCTCGAATATCGATATCGATTTCCAATAGCAATAAATATGCACTCGCAAAACTTTTTAAAGAGAAAATTGCCAATAAAACTAGAATATATTAGGAGCTGGGCTCAGGGTATATCGTAGCCGAGCTCACTCGACTACAGCATTCTTATATGTAATTTATTGAATTCTCGCATGAAGCAGCAAGAGTAACAGCAATATGCAGCAACAACTTTGTTCGGACGGCTTAAATTGTTTAGCGACAAATTGTCACAGGCGATGACGTGACCGGCTCATGTTATCGTCGTTGCAGCCTCAACACGACTCACCAACTGACTGACTGACTGACTGACTGACTGAGTGGCTGACTGATGCGTTGCTGCCACAAAATATTCCACAAAGTCAACAGCGAGCGTCAACAAAATGAGGTCAACCATGAAAATTGCACCAGCGGCAGCAATTTCTCATTTTGAGTTTAGCTGCTAACAACAACAACAACAACAACAACAACGAAAAAGTCTCCCCCGAAAAAGAAACTGCCAAAAAGGTAACAAACAGAAAAAAAAGAAAGAAAGAATTTCGCGATGCGGTCCACTGGCAACAAGAACGACAAATGGCTGTTGTTGTTATTGTTGCATGTTGCTGTTATTGTTGCATGTTGCTGTTATTGTTGCTTGTTGCTGCGGTCGATCGGCGGTTGTTGTGACTGCCACTGCTGTTGCTGTTGCTGCTGCTGCTGGTGTCATGTCGTTCATCAGCGTAACAATTTTTATTGTTTCCGACCGCAACATTGTTGACGATAAAATTTTAATTCACATAGCCAATTGTATTTTTTTGGCATATCTGTTTTGCTTGCTAACCACCAAACTTGAAATTAATTGAAATTTCAAAAATAAAAATAAGTTAAAATATTTTGTACCATTAAATCACAGCTTGGGCTTAAAATTGCATAAATTGTTGAACAAAATTTGTTGTTTATTAAATGCATTGTAATATTGTGCAGTTATTTTTATATAAACAGAATCCAACTGTAGCGCTCTTTAAGTTCTCTATAGCCGAATAATCTTACGCAGATTTTGCATGCTGCCTTTTGGACAGCTCTTCCGCCAAATTGATTTATAGCGTTCGAACATGTAGCAGCCTCCCAAAAAATTATGTGGCACGAAACATCAAAAAAAAATTTAAAAAATCCGAAGACAAGCAAATCATTTTAAGAGCACGTCCCTCAATTATAAGTGCAACTAATTGCGCTCGCAAATGTTGCATGAAAGCGTCGCAAATTCTTAATAACATGACAAGCAAATGCTAAATTGTCAACATAAACTCAAAGACTGCAATAGCAACACTTGATGGCGCAACAACAACAGCAGTGGCAACATTCAACAACATTTTCTATGGGCACACATTTATCATGGATGCATGATTCAATTTCTGGATGGCTACCGTTTGTAAGTTGCACGCTTTTGACCTGCGCCGGCGCAGAGCGCGTGCCACAACAACAACAACAGAAACAGCAGCAGCAACAACATCAGCAACAACAACAACGACAACAAACAAACAATGGCAACACGAATTGTGGAAAGAGCGTAACCAAAAGTTGAACTTGCTGCCTGATCTTTGATCTTATCGCGGCCATCTGGCAAAGTGTTAAGTGAAACTGAATGCATCGACTCCTTTCAACCTCCTTTGGCTGATTTACCCCCTTCCCCCCTTGTCGCTTGCCCTGCGTTGATTAATTGAAATTTCACTTTATGTGCCTCAATCATCATTTATTTTGTGGCACTTTAATTTATGCCACCGCACGCCTCAAAGCTCAAGATGCAAGTGCCATTTAAGGGCGCAGTTATTATCGCTTTTAAGCTGCACACGTGCCACGCCCCCTTTTGGGCCACCGCCCTTTTTGCCAATTTTCAGGCTGTAATTAGCTGCCGGCCAACACTGCCCCAGAGCCTAATGATTCGCCATGTGGCAAGAAAGCCAACTATAAATGCAATTTGCCACACAGCAACTACTTAAGCCACTAGAAAGCATTAAGTTTGCTGTCTGTTTGTGTGTCTGTCTGTCTGCCTGTCTGTCTGTTTGTTTGTTGTTTGTTTGTTGCATGTCTATCATCATTTTGAGTTGCATCTGTTAATGATTTCGAGAGTTGAGTCTGTCGAAACGGACCTCATTAGCAAGAGATCATTAATTTTGACAACGACTTCAAATGAATTCCATTTCAAAAATAAGCATTTTGACAGATAAAAGGATGAGTGTAGTCAAAGTTGAAGAATAATTGCAAAACTAATAGGAAAAAGATATATTGCAGATTGCTGGACAGACAGATACCATAAAATGATTCTTGTAGTTAATGGTTTTTATGAAAAGTTATATGAAAGATTGGAAAAGTGATATTTTGATAGTCTCAGATAAACTAAAGTAGCATTTGGGATGAACATAGTAGCATACATAGTAACGGCTAGATCGATTTAGAAATATATTTACCCATATATAGAGAGAATGCCAGAGAAGCCCCAAATAGCGGCAGTAAGTCAGAAACAAAATAAGATATATGCAGGTCAACTTAGAGGCAACAAAAGAGATAAAATCGAAATGAATCATTATGCTAATCTTAACTAAATATAGAAAAAACTAGCAGCTCATATAAAGATACGTATATGTATAACCAGTAGAATCTAAGCTAAACTAAACTTTTTCTAGAAATAAGTAGATACTCGTTAAAAACTATTCCGTCTGTGCAACTACTCGCAACTAGTTAACTGTTCCCAGCTTAATCTGTTCCTTTCTCTCTTTCTTATGCGCCCGATCTAAGCAGTCGTTCTAGTTTGCAGTGACAGCTTGGCAACATTTGCCCCTTGGCAACATTGCGATTGCTATTCCAGCTGTGTGGGGCATGCAGCAGCCAAAACAAACTGAAATAATGTTGCCATGTCGCCCGCTGCTGCTGGCGTCGACGCGGCGACAAAAAAACACGCTGCCAACTTATGCGGCGCACAGCAGTTGCCTGCACGTGGATGTCAGCAGCAGTAGCAGTAGAAGAAGTCGCAAGAGTAGCATCAACAGTGGCAGCTAGCAACGTGTGGCACGCAAAACCGCGTGGCAGCAACAACAAAACTATGCTTCGTATGAGCAAGTTCGGCTTCTGTCTGCTCTTCGTTGAGTTAGTCGCAGCTGAAGCTGAAGATGTTGCTCACGTTGCTAATGTTGCGGCTGTTGCACGCTCGTTTATAATGTTGCTGCTGGGAAATGTGCAGCAAATATTCGTGCATTGCATTTGGGGAGCCAAGTTTTGCTCGCTCTGACTTTGCTTTTTTAACGCCGTTCGCTTATCAGTCAACGGTTTTGTGTCTCGTCATAAATTATGACCAAATATTGCCTGCTCAACTGCATAAGTGCTACACATACACCTACACACAAACACACACACACACACACCTACACATACAGCCAGAACTTTCTCCAATTCATTTTTGAGAATCGGAGGTAAAACTCACGCGTGGTCGCCTCGATAACTCATCCCTCAATGCAGGGCCAGAGTCACGCCGTCTGCGGTCTCCGACATGTTACGCTTGCCTGCCTCAGTTCAGCCAAACTTAACTAAAACCGCCTTGCATTTCCTGCCACACAGCCAGCCCGGCAGCCTGCTTGCCGCACTTCACCCACTCTACAACAGCCATCTCATCCATCGCATTGCAAATCATTGTGAAATGCAGCCACGCACGCAAAAAATGAGTTCGTTTGAAATCCAAACATTTCAGCTGACTCTTCCTCTAATGCCACATTCCTTCCCCTTCCTCCTCTCCAGCCCCACCCACCACTTTTCGGCTCTATCCGCCCCACTGTCAGCTCTTCGCTGCTATTTATTCATTGGTGCGTGTTGCCAAATGCCAAACATTTTTAGATGCGACTGCGAACGATGCTTGTAAATACTTTGGAGTTGTGCAAAAGTGGAAAAAGATTTGCTGTCGCAGCTGTTTAAAGTTGTTGTTGTTTTTGCTGTTGCTGTTGCTGGTGCTGTGTGTTGTTGTTGACTGTGTGGTGTTGTTGCTATTTGGTATTTGCGAGAGAATTTGCTGTGTGCGTCTCAGACTTGGCTGCTGGCTGTGAAGTGGGATGCCAAGTGGACGGTCGGAGAAACACTTTTAATGCATTTTTAATTAATTTTTTAGAAAATGAAACATGAACCAAATACTCAAGTCAAATGCAATCAACTCGTCGAGCTCTTCTCGTAGAAACATGCCACAAATTTCACTTTTTATTATTCAATAAAAAAGGCCAAACAAACTTAACTATTAAGGTCCAATGAAATTATGACTTAACGTTTTCACAGAAAGTTTTAGAACCACAAACATTAAATTTTACACATCTTTTAATATGACTTTAAGAATTCACTTTCAACTTAAGTTAGCCACCTACTCAATTGGTGGAGAACTAACCTCAAACCACATAAAACAGTTACGCTCGTTAAATGGTCAGAACTTAACGTTTTACGATAGCTACAGTAAACACACCTACAACTAACAAACAGCTGTTCAGACTTTAATAGAGCCATTAGACATTCAAAGTGCATGCGGAATTATCAATTAATTATTGCCGGTTTGGCTTAAGCCACCAAGTGCTACTTAAAGTTTATGAAACTTTCATGTTTGATAACACAAAATGACTTGTTATCATTGTAGATAACCAGAGAGGCTCAACTCCATACTTAGCACACATAGCTGCATACCACTTAGCCGGCGTAGGCTTTGAATGAGCGTTGTTGTTGCCACTGCTGTGGATGCTGGAAGACCCAGTTTGTGTTACATGCCCCTCTTTAGGATCCTCACACATATACACACACATGCACACTTGCACACACAGCGATAGGCAGGCACACACAAATACGAAACACCCGCGAACAACAGTGAGCAACATTTGACTTACGTTCCACAAACAATGTCCGTGTGAATGGAAGGAAACTGGTTGTTAGTTGCACCATGGAAACATTACCAATTTCAGCTGGCTGAAATAAAGGTTGTACTTTAACTAATTTTACTAGATTTATGGAAAGCACTTCGTATAGCTATATATATATATTTGTATAGTATATGCCGGTTAAACGATTGCTCCAATAAAAGCCATATGAGTTTGTAGTCCGATGTTGATTATTTTTTGTCGAAATGTGAGGAACATGCTAACACGCATAACTCGTGAATTTTGACTATATATCTTAGTAAACAAAAAAGATTTTCCGACAAAAACTCAACTTTCAACCGATAGGCAGCTAATTGATATGGTCCGATGTTGATAATTATTTGTCAAAATGTGAGAAGTAAAATAAAACCAGTTAATAGAGAGTTCGGTTTAGATTACTTGTTAAATAAAATTTATTATATTATCATAGTAGTTTACACAGCTTACAGCTTACAACAAACAAACAAAGAACATTTTCTAACAGTCAACTACTATGGTTGGCCCACTGTGCGGCATCGTCGTCAGCTGCTGGCTGTGTGTGACTGTTGAGCGAGCAGTCGCTCCCTGCATGCTGCCTGCCTGACTGCCTGGCTGCCTGACTGCCTGGCTGCCTGGCTGCCTGGCCTATTGAAATTTATGTGGCCGCTTTTAGTCGTTTACGCTTAGCCAGCGGAAGCGAACGTCGCAATCGGAATCGGAGTCGCAGTCAGAATCGGAATCGAAATTGGATTCGAATGAAACCGTGTTGTGTGTGCTGTGTGTGTTATGTGTGTGCTATGTTTGTTTGTCGTCAAGTGTTGTGTTGCTCGTCAGCATCATCTTTGTTTTTGTGCATTGTCGATGTGCTTAGACGTAGGTGCAGCTGCTGAATAGCTGGTTTCAAGAGCCTACACATTCATTTCGCAATACATTAATAATCATTTATTAAAATCCACAAAGTGTAAAGTGATAAGTTGAAATACAAAAGTGGTAAACGAATGTAAAATCAGGCATTCTTAAAAGCTTAAACACAAAGCGTTGACTAATTAACATTTTGGAATCAACGATTAAAGTTGAAAGAGGGAAACCTGTTGCAGACAGAGCTGAAGTTATAGCTGAAAGCGGATATACTTAAGAAATAGAGCAGTTCTCAAAGGTTAGTAAGAATTAAATCACTCGAATCGCGTGTGCAGTTCTCGAACAAGACGTTTAAATTAATCAACTTGACGTACTACACACAACTAACCAACAAACTAACTAGCTAAATATGCAAATTATATTGAGGAAGTCGAAGAAGTCGAGAATAAAAACTGTTACACTTTGCTGGCCAGCAGCAGAAGAGGAACAAGTTTTTTACATTTGATATGAGAAAAGGGGTATGATGAAGCTGTGCCAAAGTAGGTGTATGCCACAAGGAAGCATCTAAGAGCCCTTACAATATATTTTTATATTCTTGATTTTATGGATAACTGCTCCTTTTTGAGAATTTCGAAGCAAATCAATTTCACACAATTGTCAAGGCATTGCCTTCCAATTGACATATGATTAATCAATTGGAAAATGTTATTTCATTTGATGTTTTTTCATTTTGAGCAAGTTTACTTTTGTTTCAGTGTTTGATTCAGGGTATCTACTAGTCGTGATCTCTCGTCTGGAGCTGTGTAACTTGTTATTTAGGCTCAACCTTTGGCTGAGCGTGAGAAAATTCACAGCGCATTAATTAGCAAAGAAATCATTTTAAAGTAATCGACAATGCGGGTAGCTATACCCAATACTCCAATACCCTCCGTTGCCTGTGCTTCCCTTCCCCACACAGGTATTTGTTTCGCATGTGAGCTTCGCTTTGGTTTGTGATGCCAATTGGATAGCAGCAAAAAAAACTAATTGCTTGGAAATTAAAAACGTGTCAGCTGACACGCTATGTTTCTCGGCGGCAGCTGCAACGGACTGCTGCTGCTGCTGCCACATGCTGCAAGGAATACACAAATTTTTATAGAAATAGTAAAGTTTTTTTCAATGGAATTTAAACTTTTCTATAACTTTGATTTGCATAGTAGATTTGAATTATTTTTACAACTTTTTAGTTCATAATTTTAAGCATTCTTTTCAAGCCGGCACGCAGCTGCGGTCTTGAAACAATTTCCATTTAAAAATTAAGTTAAAATTGCCAGCAAGAGAGAGAGAGAGAGAGAGAAAGAGAAAGAGAGTGAGTAACATAAATTACAGACAGCCCAATGCGTGTTGGTGTTGCTGTGGCACAGCATGTTGCAAGCCGAAACCAAAAGTCAATTCGAACAGACTCATTAAGGTTTTAATTTACAAGTTTAACCTGGGACTTAAGCGTGGCGATTTATATGCGTCGACCGAGAGGCAATAATCAACAACAGCAACAACTGCAATCAAGCAGAGGCAACAAAAACAACAGCACCAACAGCAACAACATATGTCCACCTACGCAGTCCAAGAAACAAAGCACAAGACTTTTAGGGCTGGCCAAGACCAGCAAACAACAGCAACAATAACAACAACAAACCAAACCAACAACGACAACGATTTGTGCAAATGGACCGACATTAATGTTTGTGACATGAGCAACATGAAAGCGATAGCTGCAGTAGAGGTGCAGCAAGAGGGTCGATGTGGCATGATTAAACACACCTTGACAGGGCTGGTTGATGATTACCTTGGCTTGTCACTTGGCCAACAACAGATACAACTGATTGCACGTAATACTGACCTTAGACAACAGCAGCAACAACAGCAACAACAGCAACAACAGCAACAACAGCAACGGCAACAACAGCAAACAGCAGCAGCAACAACACTCTCTTTACCTCGACACCTGCAGCAGCTGCCAATTATACACAGAATTCAACTGGACGCACGTGCATGTGATTTGAAACCGTTCTAATTTCTCAAACTGTCAGTGGCAAAGAGGCAATTCTAGCCTGCAACAGCAACAGCAACAGCCACAGCTTGCAACGAACTCGTTAGCTTTGTTGCTGCTTTGGATGTTGCAATTATGTAGCGCGTTTACAAAAGAAGGTCGTCAACGTTGTTGTTGCAGCTCATGTCTTCATTTTGGGCTTTTTGCACATGGCAAACAGCAACAGCTACACATGTTGATGCTGTGCACGAGCAACAGCAACAGCAGCAGCAGCAACAGTTGAAGCAGGAGCACAACAGCAACGTTTTGTGTGTTTGTTTGTGTTACCAACACTTTTGGCCTTTGGCGTTCAAGCTAACCCCACCAGAAACTCCCCAGTCCCCGACCGTCGTCCCTGCCTCCCCCCTCCCATTCCCCGTTCCCCTTGCTTCGCTGCTTGCCTTTATTAAGCGACGACGAAAACCAAAGTCACTTGCTGCAACTGCAACAGCCATAAAGCGTGGCCTGCAATAGCAGCGCTTTTTTAATGGTACTTTTTTTTTGCTGCAAACGGGTTTCTTTTTTTTTGCTGCTGGTGCCCCTTTGAGCTCCTCCGGCGTAGACGTCGCCAGCGGTTGGCGATTTTTTCTCTAATTTGCACCGCTTTAATTTTGCCTTTTTATTTGCAACACTTGTCGTTTAAATGCAGCAGCAGCCGAGCAAAGTGTTGCCAATAAATTAAATGCAATGCAAACAGCGACAAAAAAATCTGAAACGAATCAGAAAAAAACTATGCCCAACCAAACCGAAGCTAATATACACTATTCAAGAGTCTGTGTTGACTGTTGAATTTCTAAAATTAATTAAAATAATTAACTTACAAGCGACGTTTCTACTAAGCAAATGAATCAAATAATATAACATCACAATAAATATTGTTTGACAAATTAATTATCTGTTATTGAAATGTATATTATACAAATTGCAGCTATCACTCGGTTTCATTATAAACTCTCTCTCTCTCTCTCTGTTTCTTTTACCTTGATTAAATGAACTGTGCTTAAGTAAACGTCATAAATAATTTATTTAAATACCTGCTGCTCTGCTGCAGGCATACACTATGTATATATTTATATATATATACAATATTTATTATATATAATATATAAATGCATATATGTATATGGAAACTGAGGCATGCAGCCACAGAGTGTGCGGCATAAAAGGAAATTATCTATGTGTCTGGCAGTTCTCAGTTCTCATTCGTTTCGTGGCACGGCACAATCGCAACAAATGGCATTTTTATTGATATTTCGGTCGGTTTGCCTGGCAGCTTCATGTTGAAATATGCGCGCCACCTGTTGATTTTGTTTGCAGATTGGCCAAGATGGGACGGGCACCGACTCCAGCTCAAGCTCCGGCGACGGCTGCAGCTCTTGGCTAGGCTTGGAGCCAAAGGGGACTCGTGATTTGCAGCACAAATTAAAAGCGAGGGCGATGCATATAAATAGCAATTTGGACAGACGAATTAAGCCAAATGACTCCAAGTACATAGACCAAGTTGTAAACTTGTCGTGTCATAGAAATGAGCTGAAGTTATGTCAACAGCGTGACTCGAGTGTTGTGTGTGAGTGTGTGAATGTGTGTGTGTGTTGTGTGTGTGTGTGTGTGTGTGTGTGTGTGTGTGTGTGTATGCTTGTGTAGAACATGAGGAACCATTTCATGTGTAGAAAGAACCCTTGGGAAACAGAGGGCATTTTTGTGTAGGCTCACAATACGTTTTTTGTTTGGGTTTCTCTTTAAGTAAACTGGTGAAGAATATTAAAACAAGCAAACTGAGAGTGGCCGTTTAAGAGATACCCTTTACTCAGTCATTACATCTATTTTTATATCATATTTGTCAAACTTTACACACTTTATAAGCATTGGTACATGAAACCAACGCAATTCGACCTTTGTTTTTGACCGAGAAGCTTCTCACGATATGAAGCTGGCCAATCTTTATGCATGGAGAAATGAGAAAAAGATACAAATACATTTGAAATATACATTCGTAGCAGCAACAACTAAATAAATAAACATTTTATTGCATTTAATTTATTTTCAATGCTGATCATGCATTTTTTTAAGTGTTTCCTTCAGCATTTTATACACATTTACAAAACTTCATAATAGTCTTCTAAGGCTCCCCAATATTGCATTCAAAATAGACTTTTATAAATATATTCCTAGTTTATAATTGCGCCCAATCTAATTTACCATATTTATGTATCACTCAACTCTGTTGCGACAGTTGTAAGGGCAATCTTTTTATATGAAGAATGGAGATAAGCTTATAATTAAACGTAAAAAGAAATTTGTCATTAAATATCCAACAACTCAATTGAGCTAAGCCCAACTAACTTGTTATCAACTGTTATCTGGATAATCAAACGTCAGCATTCAATTAAGGTTCACCCTCAGCGCGACACGTTTTGTTTGCTCCAATAAGATAAGGCAACTAGATATGCCATCAAATGCATTTGAAAGAATTTCGTCTCTGGAATGGATTGTGTTGACAGGCGAACGACAGGTAAAGAGAGAAAGAGAGACAGACAGTGAGAGAGAGAGAGAGAGAGAGAGAGAGAGAGAGAGCGATAAGTGAAGCGCTGATAAGCACCGAAATTTGACAGGCATAAAGTAAAGGAACTGGCTAACTGACTGACAAGCAGGTAAGACTGTTGTCAAAAGTGTGGAACTAAAAAATAGTGCCAAGGCAGCCCGGGCAATTGTAGAGAAAATCCAAAGCAAAAGATTCAGGAGCGATGAGAAAACCAGTTTTGGAGAATTTTTATTGTATTTTGCGCATGTCGCTTAATTAAAAGACAGTCAAAAGCTGCGGACGCAGCTGCAGCAGCAAAAGAGTTCATCACAATGCAACGCAGCTGGAACAACACTAAACCTGCTCCAAAAAATGCCCCAATCAACAATTTTATGAGCTATAGAAACGTATAAATATTTACACGAAAACTACATTGAGGGGCGAACAGAAAGCAAGATAGATAAAGAACGGTGGACGGGGAACAGGGAACGGGGGGCGGGATGGGACAAAAGACGGTGTAATCTGAACGCCTTCTAATGAAATGCTAACGATATACATTGGGAAAAATCAAAATCGTAACGAGCCAACTCCAACCAAAGAGCTAACATTTTGAAAACCGTTTTTCCCAACAAAAGAAAATTATGTAAATGCTGGAAAATTGTTTTGGCCATTCCCGCTGCGGTTGCCTAGCAATTTGCGCTGCGCTTCGGCTCCACTGCGCATTTGGGCAAATCAATTTCGGAAATGCCTCCCAGCGCCCCTGGAGACAGAGACAGAGACAGAGAGAAAGAGAGAGAGAGAGTGAGATGCGGCCAAAGGGCGTGGCCGTAGTCAGCAGCCAGTAGCCAGCAGCAAAAGGCTTATAATAATAATTGAATACATTAACGCCGCCAGGCAACATTTTGACTATTTTGCAATTGAATTGAGCAACCTGCAGCAACAGCAACATCAGCAGCAGTATCCCAATCAGATTCGGAGGCGGTGGCAGAGGCAGGTGTAACTTGCGGCAGGCAAAAAGCTGGCCAAGTGGAAACTTGCCACAAAATCAAATTTTATGAACGGTTCTTATTGTTGATGTTGCTGCACTTAAAGCCCCGAAGTTATTGGTTGGCTATTATTGAGTACAGCATGGCTTTTAGCTGGCGCCGAAAAGTAATACCAAAGCTTCAAGCGAAAAGAAGCCAATGAAAAAAATGTTGCCAATTTGTGAGTTATTTATTTATGCAGTGCTCGGAATATATTCAAAATATTTGTGAAAATAGTTGGCTTGAAATCACTTAAAAGTTATTGTCCGATTTTTTAAATGTATTTACTCAAAAACTCAATTAGTTAAAATTAGTTCTGTCAAAGCAATTATGGAATAATTTTGCCAAAAGTTATGATATATTCAGTATATAAATTGTTTGCTTTTTAGCAGAAACTCCTGTTTCCATTTAACTAATCACATTTAAAATATGTTAACTGAAATGCCACAGCTGAATTATCTGTCAGGGACTGGAATGAGCGACCACACAGTAAAATGATTACGTTGCTTGGCTCCAAATGCTGGTGCTCCTCCTGCTGGTGGATGGAACCGATTCCAGCAGCTTATTTATGCGCATGCAACTGTAGCTCTTCATCAAAATAATGTAATTATCCAAATTGTTTTCTTTGAAATTTGTTTACATCATTTTTTACTGCTGCCTGTAATATGCTAAAATGCCAGCCATGCAATGGGAAACGGTTTCCCGTTAAGAGGCACTCGAAGTTGAAGTTGAAGCGCTCCATCTCCACGCAACATGTGAGCACAAAATGGGCCAGAGCCGCAGAGGGGCAAGCATATAGGAACTGTAGACAGGGACAGCCCCAACAGAGCCGCAAGCAGCTTTGCAGCTTCAATTTCATTCAACATGCAGCAGCAGAAGCAGCAACAACAAGAACAAAAGCAAATTCAGCTAACATTCAACACACCATCAGTATCCACATCCACATCCCCATCACCATCCACATCCTCAAACGCATTCTCATCCTCATTTCCTCGTTCTCGTTCTCGTTGTCGCTGCCGATGTCGTCCTCATCCCTGGCGCTCCAATGCAGCGGCATAATCTTCATTATCATTAAAGCCGTGCGCGGCAACCGTTGCTAAACTGTTAAACTCTTCTTTTTTTCCGCTTCCGATTTGATTCCACGTCTCATCCCTCGTCCCTCGCCCCACATTTCTCCTTTTTATTTTGCCTCTTTTGCATGCAAACTGCTCGCATGTGCCAGATAGCATAAGCACATATAAGTATATATCGCTAACGTTATCCAGCCCAGCGCGCATTTTAATTGCATTTCCCATAATACTAACACACACACACACACCTACACATACACACACCTACACACACACACATCTACACACACACACATGAGCATAGAGTATCTCAACATGGTTTATTTTCCAACTCAAGCGTTCTTCTCACAGTGAAATATTTTTGGCAAGCATTTTTTAAACGCTGATAAATGCTTGCTACTAAATAATTTTGGCCAAATTACTTGACAGGTATATATTTTGATCAAATGAAAATGCTGTCAAGTTCTACAAAGGTTGCTAAATAAATAAGTGCATATTACAGTTTCGATGTGAAGAATGAAAATGCATAGTTAAGGCTCTTCAAACCCTATAACTATGGCCATTCTAAACCGATTTCCAAATTGCATGCTATTTTAAGCAGGGCTTGTTCTCTCGTTTGATTCTGCACTTAACAGATTCATGAGTCAAAGATGTGCTGTGCAAGATTCTCACTAGTTATTACTTGTTATGCCTTCGTCTATCAAATCTGTTTTACTCGTAAATTGCTGCTGTTGTTGTACTGCATTTATGAATTGAGCCGGAAAAGCTCTTAACTCTGAACAGAATGTAACGCCATTAGAAAGCAGTTTTCCAATTGCCCTCAGCGCGGTAGACAAGTGTAAAAACTGCACTCGAGCAAACGTCAAAAGACAAGTGTTGGCCTCCGCTTGGAGATGTTGAGATAAGTTGTGTGATGTGAGATGCGATCAGTTGGCGGTCTAATTGCTTTGAATTTTTGACTTCCAGCGTCAGCTGCTGGTCTCCATGCTCATGGCAGCCACTTGAAGAAAGAGTCTCCGCCACTCAAAATGGATTGAAAAAGTGATTGGTCGAGGATTGGGTTAGGGTTGGCTAAGTAGGCGCCTCTGTCTAACCAACTGCTGCATTGTGGGAATAATATTTAAACTGGCGAACATTGCAGGAAACGCGCCACAGCCACTAAATTGTGTCCCTGTCAACAACAATAATAATCGTAATAACCAGCAGAGCACCCATGTTCCCACTCCTACTTAGATAGGTATGTATTTTGTGTGTGTATGTGATATACATGCCACATATCAAAACTATTAAGACCATGTGCTGCCCAGAGGAGTTGGCGCCGAGAGCAGGTTCAGCTTGACAGCCAACGTTGTGGGGCAATCAAAGTTCTCCTTCTCACTCTCTATATATATCTCCCTCACTGTCTCTCTCTCTCTCCCTCTCTCTCTCTCTCTCTCTCTCTCTCTCTAGCAGAGTGTCTGCCAACGATTTACTTTGAGAATCGTCGTGTGGGGCGACCCGTCCGTCGTCGTAATAGTCGTGTTACTTGTTATTGTTGTTCGCGGATGAACTGGATATTGGCCGCTAAGAATAGAGCTAGTCGCTGTCTAGAGTCCCACAATGCTGGCCAAAGGACGCAATGTTTGTAATGTGATGGGGCACAACGTTGCCAGATTGTTTGTGGGGCGCCGTTCAACTTAGAATGATATAGGTGCAGACGAAAAATTGTTGGCCAGTGGATGCGAGAAGTAATAAAAACATATACTGCATGGCAAAAGTAGCCTCAGTTGACCCCGATGAATGTTTATTGCGCGAGGCAAGGTTGCCAGATTGTTGTTCCTTTGGGAAACACTGCAAAATTTCATACAGAGATACTTGTTAGAAGTGAGACTGCACGAAAGATCAGAATTCCTAGGTATCTTTCCATTGATATCTATATTTATTAATTCGCTCATATTCATTGTCTATCTGTATCTGATGTTTAATCTTGTATTTAATTCTAGATCTATATCGAAGATAATCTTTGAAACCATATATTCTTATCATACTTTACTATCACAATAAACTGTACATATAAAATCTCTTACCAGTATCCTAGCACTATCTGTCATATACACTTCTGATTAACTCAAATTGAACTAACAGAAAACCCAAAATTGTATCTTACTCACTGTCCACTTCAATCTGTCCCTTTTTTTAATGCTTCTACGCTCAAATATCCACCTAGATCTATACTTACTCCTGTTACATACCTTTTACTTAAGCTCCTCTCATTATTATTTACAATTGCAATAAAACATTACAACTCGTTTAACCCCGCCTGGCTTTACAACAATCCATCAGGTTTGTGCCACAGCCAAGGCAACATTTCTACCTTTGGGGCAGAATCACCCGAAATTGGTTGAACTTGATTAGCAATTCCAATTAGAAGATTTTCTCATTTCTGACAGGCATAATATTTGCCATGGCAAAAGCCCAAACAGCAGCGCTCAGTAATGGCAACAATTTCCAGGCACATGATCATTACGATCATAATCATCATTATGAACAACTGTGGCATATACAATAAAAATAAACAGATCATAAATAATATATGAATTCAATTCATATCCGAAAGGATTTGCGGTTAAGACGCTGACACCGACGCCGACGCCACGCACAAATATGGCAAAAGAAACAAGTTCCAGACACTGAATACTGTTTTGCGGATGGTGTAGACTTGGGATCCGGGATCTGGGACCAAGAATCGAGCTCAAGATCGCGTAGATGCGATGCAACCGAAAGAAAACAAGAAAAACACGTAGCCGGCTGTGGCTGCCACTCTCTGTGTGTGTATGTGTGTGTGTCTGTGTGTGTGTGTGGTGTGTGTATGTTGTTGTGTGTCTCTCAACTCACTTTTTTCCACAATTTTCCGATGCCGGTTGTGAAATTTGCCGAAGCATCGAATGTTTCATGGCCAAGTTAACAGGCGCACAGCGCCATCAGCTAGCTAAAACAACAGCTAGCCAGGTAAGCAGCCAAGCAGAGAGTCAGATCTGCAGCTAGCTAAAGAGAGAGAAAGAGAGAGGCCATCATTAACTCAATGTCGCTGTTGTTGTTGTTGGTGTTGCAGTTGCATGCAACATGCAACACAGAAATTCAAGTTCAACGAAAGGCAACAAGTTATTGTTGCTGCCATAGACAAGATTCTTTCCACTTATTACACAAGTCATCAGTGAGGCATGCAGCAGGCAGCAACATCATCGTCATCGCTGTCATCTTTTGACATCACTCACAAATCTCAGACAGATCTCTTCTCTTTCTATCTCCCTCTCTCTCCCTCTCTCTCTCTCTCTCCCTGTCTGTCTTCCTTTGTGATCTCTGTTCCCTGTATTAACGGTCAATGTTTGTTGCCGTTGCCGCTGCTCTTTAGACAGGCGTTGCCGCATCATTATCATCCGAGTGTGCCGGGAATATGCTCACAATCGCTACCGTATCCTGTCGCCAGCTCAACTTTGAAATTGATGCACCGGAAAGCGATGCGCACATCAAATCAAATCAAAAAAATTAAAACCATTCTCCCTTCCTTTTACCTTGCCCCAAGCTGTGAGTTTTTCATGCATTGTGCGCATTTTGTTGTTGCGGCCGCGCCTTTGATGGCACACTAATTGTTAATTGATGAAATGCAGGTGGCATGCAGCATGTGTCATGCCCATCGCACTCTTCGCCTCGCAAGATTAGCGGGCTCCATGCGTTTCATCTTGGCCAGGTAACCAGCTCTGGTCATTAATATGGAAATTAGTATATGCTAAAGGTGATTATTAAAGTTATCTTTTGTTATTAAGGAGCTGTGCTACAGGCAATAACCACCATTGATAGATATAACAGGCTTTATATAAACCAATTTAAATGTGTATATCTTGTCAATGTTGGTATAGCTTGGAACGGAAGAATATTATAACGAAGTTATATTAAGACGATAACATGGAATTTTTATTTTATCGAAAGCATAACTTTTAAGTTTAAGTCTAAAAATTTAGCTTGATTATCTCATGTATCTCCCATAGCTGCTACATATGAAAATTGCATTCCAATCCAAGCAGCAGCAGCAAGTAATCTAAAACTGAAACAAATTACCAATAAAACTTTTGAAATCTGTTAAAGTTGAAACTCACTCATACAATCGGCAGCGAAGGATACGCAATTTCCGCTGTTGCCACGACTTGTTGTACTTGTTGCAACAGACGGCAAAACTTTTCATCAGATACACGACTGGGCTATGTAACGCGTACGCATCATCTGTTGACAGCAAAAGTAACTTAAGATACTCGATTCGCACCAAAGTCATGGGACTGAAAGTGAAGCCCCATTTCTCAGTCGTGCATCTCTCAGTTGTCTCCAAGGTGCTTATCGATTCCAGCACCTTCCTCAACATTGCACACCCCGTTGCACTTTGCATCTCCTCAAATCACACAAAAAACTTAAGTAAAAAAGTGATACGCTCAAACATATTTCATTTTCAGCATCAGCGCGGCAAAAGTTTTTCAATTTGGCAGAGATGCAGCTCTTACCTGGCCCACCCAGCCACGATTGCCACATCCTTTCACCGAAAACCTTCTTCTTACATGCCAATCCCCTTGCCACAAACTGTGTCATCCGCTGGTGTTTGCCGCATAACTTTTATTGAACTGTCGAGGGGGAGGGCTGACACGAGAGGTGACAAGTGGCAAGTCAAAAGCCGCAGACATTTGTATAAATTATTACAGTCGCATGCGTTTTGGCGCCTTGGGGAGTATTTGACTATTTTGGCCCCATTGCACCCATCGGGGCAAAAGCGATATGCATTTATGATTGCATGTGACATTTGCATGCAATGCCAAACACCTCCCTCCACGTCCCTCTGGCAACTTGTTGAAAGTGCAACAGCTGACGTTGGCCGCGGGGCGTGAAAAGTGCTTGCGCTATTTTGGTCTCTTTCACCAAAGTTGGTTGCAAGTTTTGCTTTGGCATTTGCACGACACAATCATTAAATAGCCATGGCCAAGTGCTGACAACTACAACAGCAACAACAACAACAACAACAAATTACAAGCGCACATTGTCAACGTTGCACTTTAGGCGACATAAATTTCATGTACACGGGAACAACAACAGCTAAAAAAAAAGCGCTCCATAGCAGCAACCATGAGGTGTCAATGTACAATTGCTGCAACAACAACAACAACAACAATAGCAGCAGCAGCAACAATAACTGCTGCAACAAGGAGTTGGCAAAACAAAGACGCGATTGTGGCTGTTTCTGTTTTTTGTTTCGGTTTTTGTGGCATGCCAAATGCGGACACGACGCCAAGCAGCCGCCTCACAATGTAGGCCCTCGCCCTTGCACTCACCTTCAGCGCCTCTTAATGGTGATACACTGAGCAAAAAACCAATAAAGTGGAATGGCATTAATTGTTTGCAAGTAATTCTCTAATTCTTTAGTCCTTCTTTAAATCCCCAGAATTATTATTTAAATTTTATTATCAGCTTACCCAAAGAGCAGAAATAAATAAACTATTTTTGATTATTCTTATCAACCTATTCGTTAGTTGGCTAGTTTAGGCCTTCTGGGAAAATCTAAATTCTATATCACATTTTTGCCTGAGTGTAGTCCTCGCTCATCCACAAAGCAGCAGAGGCTGCGGTTTCAAAAGCATTTCTCGCTGTTCTATTGACACACGCGACGTATGAGTAACGTCTTGGAATGTCGCCGCACTCATTGTTGTAACCATTGTTGTTGTTGTTGTTGCAATTGTTGTCTTTGTCGCCACATTCCGTAATTACGCAGCATTAGCACAACAAATCGAGCGAAGAGCATTGCATTTAATTAGTGACATCAACAGCAGGAGCTGAAGCCAAGACAGGAGGCACTAGACAAGAGGCAGATGTCATGAGGCATGAGGCAGGAGTAGAAGGAGCAACAGCAACATCAGCAACTACACCGAGACCCACAGCAAACAAGTCAAAGTAAATTGTTGGCATAATTCATAATTGAATTGCATTCGCTTCTGCTTGCGTGAAGGCTACATAAATTTCAAAGAGACACACGACAATGTGACTGAATGTGCTTCTTATAATTTATTGTATTTTCCGTCTTCAGATGTTGCCAAGAAAAAATGTCAAGTGTTAAATGATATTTATAGAATTTGTAGAATTTTTTAAAAAATATTTAAGCATTGATTGGCAATAATATTAATGTCATACTTTGCACTGCTTAATAATTGATAATCATGCAATGTGAAATATTTTTTAAGTTGAGCATGAGTTTTTTTTGTAATATAATAATCTAATTAATGGAAATGTAAACTATATTTCTTAAAATGCATAAGAAATATAACTTATAACTATTTGTTGTGATATTCGTTGGAATTCCAAGCCGTTCTTGACCAGTTTTAAGTCATTTAGGCCATTTAGACCGTTCAGATTACTCATCAATGCAATAATTTTTACCAAGCCATAGATACATTTCAAAGATTCAAGTAGCCACGTCGAAAGCTATCGACATTCATAAATTAAGTTCAAATCGAAGTCAAGCACAGAAAAAGTCTAAGCCTGACTCTGGAGTAGTCGGTGTTGTTGTGGTTTTTGTTGTTGCTGTTGTTGTCGTTGTCTCATTGTTGGTCATGTCTTGGTCTGTTTATTCTCAGCGTTGTCGTCTTTGCCTGATGTCAAGCCAAATGCGGTTCACATTTTAAGTCTCATTGTGACTTTTCTTCTTGTTGTTGTTGATGCCATTGTTGTTGTTATTGTTGTGGTTGTTGTTGTTGCTGTTGGTGGCCAGGGCGCGCCTACTTATAGCTTACCACATACATACGTATATATATATGTATGTATACAGACTGACTTGCTGCATGCCACATGTCGGCACACATGAAACTGGGGCTGGCGGATTGTCACGTAACAACCGACAAATCCCGAAACCGACTGGTCGCTTGCCAATGGGAACCGTTAGTTATCACTCGGCACAGTTGTTAGCTTGATGGTCTCCGTATTTTATTACAAGCCCAGTGTGAGTGCTTGGCCACCCGGGTGGCCAAGTTCGAACCCCAAACAAAAGTTCAAAGACTGTTGACATTTTGTGCCTGTTGCAACGTTGCATGCAACTGCACTGCTGATTGAGCAGCTGGTGGCCAATTGACGATTGAATTTCACTCAGTAAGTGCACATAAAAGTCAAAGAAAATATGAACTTAAGCGAACAGAAAAAGAAAGAAAAATCAAAGCAGTACCATGAAACACTTTCACATGGCAATCAAAGCAACTAAAGGCAACGTCTTCCACAGAGTCAATCCAAAAATACATTTCCAAGCGATTTAACAATGAATTTCATAAGAAAATCTCTATGGAAATAGATATAAAAGCAGCCACAAAGCACAAACATGGCCAGACAGACAGTCAGGCAGGTAGACAGACAGGCAGACAGACGGACAGACAGACAGACAGACAGATAGACAGACAGACAAGACTGCCAAGACTGTCGTTATAGAGTTAACTTGACGGCAAACTCTGACATAATATCAATTTCAATATACTAACAAGCAAATGTGTTTCTGCGTATTTGTGTGTGTGCGTGTGTGTGCGTGTGTGTGTGTGTGTGGGGGGCTTTATAAGAACTTATAGTGAGCATATATAACGATACTAGCTGAACACTTGCTGTTGAGAGCCAGTCATATGTTCACCGTCTGGGAAGTTGTCCTCAGACAGGGATGGAAGTGAAGTAGCTGAAACAGACAGCATATAAAGGTAAATTTCAATTGTACGAGATAAGATACTAAGCACAACACGAGCGGTAACAATAAGCAAAAGGGGGAAGTACAATTCAGAACGGAGAAGCAAAAACAACAACAAATTTTATCGATAACATTAAATAGAGTTGATCTGCGTGTGGTATACGAGTATATATAGCAATTTGGGAAACGAAGATAAGCTTTAAAACTAGTTTAAAAACATAAACTTGTAGTAAAAAGTTTTATGCTAAAAAGAAACAGTTATAAAACAAATTTAATAGTTAAATTGGACTTTTGATATTATCGACAAGCTGATAAGCTTAAAGTATAAAGCTGCCAAGCTTAAGGTAAATGTTAGCTTATTAATTATATATAAAAACAACAAGCAGTAAGACTATAATATTTAACACCACAACTGAAACTAAAATCTACGCTTAGAAGCAATAGAACAACACTTTTGCATTGTTTTTTCACTCCAAATTTGAGATACACTAACAAATTGCAGTTGCCACAAAAGAAAAGCCAAACGATAACAAAGCAAACACATCAAAACAATTTGTTTTTATCTTGTTTCCAATATTTGTATTATTTTGTATTGCAATTGCAATTCGCAAAGTTGCTTTGCTTGTTCTTATTTTATTTTCCGTTGTAGTTGTTGTTGTGGCACGTCTGTTTTAGGCACTGCCATTTGCCACGCAGTGCTAAAAAGTTTGCTGGCCAACAATGGCCAGAACAAGAAGTGCAATAAAAAGAAGTTTTTTTTTTTTTGAACCGAAAAAATTGATCGTACTAAACTTTAAGTTGATTTCTGGCAAGGAACAAACGGAGCAGAAATCTGTGCGAAATATTTTGCCATACACAAAGTTTTCACAGCACAAAAGACGCACAAAAGCATGCTATGAAATTTGTCACGCTTCAAAAATGTTGTTTTTGTTGTTGTTGTTGTTGTTTTAATGCATTCGTGTATGACAAGTTAAATTAACATGTTGGGCGTGGCTGAGTTGTTGGGGAAATGCAAGAGAATTATATTGCTTGAAAAGTCAGATGTTGTTGTTGTTGCTGTTGTTGTTGTTGTTATCACTTCCGTTGTGACTGGCTGACATTTTGCAGCTTATGCAAAGGCAACTTTTACATGAAGTGCCAAATGTCAGCACATTTGTGTCTCATTGTCGTCGTCGCCGTCGTCGTTTGTTAAATTAATGCACAGCCAACATGGCGTATACTTGTTAAGTGCACAAAAGCAACATCATCACCAACAGCACCAGCAGCAGCAGCAACAGCAGCAACATGCACAGCAGCAACAGCAACTGCAATTGCTTAATTTGCATAGCTTCAACTTAACTTGCCTTAGAAATTCTTAAATTCCAACCACAACTGCAGTTTTTCTAGCAGACTCGCATTCACTTTTATGGGCTGTGGCTTTGGGCTGATTGCACGTATACCCTGTAGAAAGACAAATAGAGAATCGAGTTGTCTACAGTCTTGCCGCAACCAAAATTAGTTGTACTGCTAACCCATATTTTCCCATTAAATTGGAAAAACTGGGTATTTTGCAGTCGTGGATTCCTTTAAATCTGTGACCTCAAGGGCCTTAGCAGTTTTCTCTTAGAATATTGCAATTTCTTTGTTATCACACAACTGACAGCGCTTTGTGTTTTATTGCAACAGCCAGCTGTTGCAAGTCGGTGAATGCCACAAAGGACGACAACGAGAAACCACATAAAGGTAGACGACAGTCAGTAAGTCAGTGCAGTCGCTTGTGTCTAACAATTTGGCAGTCTGTGCCACAACCTTAACCCAATTTGCAACAGCTTTCATGGCAATTAAAAAACGTTCTAGTGCCAGCCAAGGAAACAACAAAAGAAAAAGCGTAAGAGCCAAAAAGCTTTAAAATTAATATGGTGAAAATCTGGAAACGATTTGCAACTAATAGGCACGGCTTAAAATTGCATTAAAACTTTTCAAAAACTGTGCTCGAAAAACATACACACACATGTGTGTGTGTGTGTGTGTGTGTGTCGAAATTCAATAAGCTACAACTTGTGGGAAAAGTTGGCAGCCGTCGGCGGTCTTTAAGCCAACTACATGAGAGAGGGAGAAGGAGATAGAAAGATAGAGAGAGCTCTTAAAGCAAAAGTTTTGCAAGCAAGTAGACCGCAAAAGGGCGAAATATGTCTCGGCCAAATGTATATATATATGGTCTAAAGTAAGGCAAGAAATCATGAGCATTAGCATAAACTTAAAGTGACCAGTGCGGTAAAAAGTTACCGACTAAGAGCTGTTGAAAGGATTTTGCGCTGGCAACAACTTTTTAACAAGCTCCGAAACTTCTCTCGTCTCTCTTCGCAGATGCAGATGTAAGTAGGTGACAAGGACTCATGGCCATGCAGGATATACGACTACGTCTCGAGCCGCAACACAATACAGCAGCGTTCTCCAACTTGCCACCAGTAATAGCAACAGCAACAAAAACAACAACAACAACTCTCATCTCATCGACTTCGGAGACCGCGGAGACAACGCTCATTGAAACTGGCGATACGACTGGCTCGCTGAAGGACTCGCCCAGGAGCCGGTCCTTTGCACAACTGCTGCCCGAGCTAAGCTTCAGGTAAGCCGCACCTGAACCCAAAGTAAAAATATTTATTGATCGCCGGAAATAGAATACCCTTTAAGCACACATATAGTTTCGGAACCAAAGATTTCAAGAACTCGTCATCTTATTTAGTGAATAATGCTAAATGAATAACTATTTATTTTAATCATAGTTAAGTTCACACTTGCTTTTCAATATTGAAGCTCATGTCTTGTGAGCTTATTATTCTATCTGATATATTATCTTTTGAAATAGTGTTTAAGATCTTGAAAACTAATTAGTTGTTCATACAAGATTATTTGTTTTAAGCCAGTTAAAATTAATAATGAAAGTTACCATAGTAATAAAATACCTTCCACAAGAGTATAATAAGTAAGGAATCTCCACATCCTTCCCCCTTCCCTCTACAGCGCACCAACAACAACAGCAGCAGCTGGCCCACACCAACAACAAGGAACAACAAACACACAACAGCAGCAGCAGCAACTACAGAATTATTACCATCATCATCATCATCCGCATCCGCATTCGCATTCGCATCCGCATTTGCATCCGGCTCAACGTCGAGCATCGCCCCGACATCAGGTGGAGCAGCTGCAGCTGGTGCACAGCCATCACGTCCAGCACAGCCACGATGGGAACGAGGAGCAGGAACAACAGCAATTGCCACGCTCTCCCAGCTCCGAGGAGGACAATTCCCCAACTGAAATGAATAATTGTCGTCGTCTGGTTGATAAGCCACCGCTGGTGAGTCCAAAGCCGACACAGCCTTCATTTATTATTACCCATTACTTTGGCCAAATGCATTTTGGCCTCATTGTTCAAGATATTGTTATTGTTTCCCTCATTGACCACTTCTTGGACTGGGCTACAGTGTATAAATCTGCGCTCGTTGGTGATGCCCACCTGGAATCGATTCAATTGCCAAGTCAAAAAATCTATCAAATTGAGTTGCAAGCTGCTCTAAAAATGAGCAAAATGTTGAGCAGAAAATGTGTTGCATATTCTTGGGAGTTGCTTAAAGTAAAAGAAACTTTGAAAAAATATTTCATTTATATTGGCAAGCTTGCCAATAAGTTGAGAGCTCTGCAGATTTTCTGGCAACGTTGCTGTGGAAATTCTATTTAAAAGCATTTACTCATTAAAGCATTTTGGCAACTTTTGGATGAGTCATGTTGATTGCCTCGTCTCTATTCAATAAATCTATCTGTCTCTCTTTCTTTTTGCTTATTCAATAAATCTATCTGTCTCTCTTTCTTTTTGCTTATTCAATTCGTCTTTGGATCACATTCTTAACCGTTTAATATAATAATTTTAAATATATATATAATTTTAAATATAAATTAATTTTAAATGGACATACAAGTCATTTTAATTGAAATATCTCTATTCAATCTCTCTCTCTCTCTCTCTCCTCGCTCTTCCATTATTCTTTGAATGACATTCTTAACCGTTTGTACATTAGAACAGCATCGAAATTAAACATTTCAAAGCATATTTAAAGACTTTTTTGTTGCCTTTCTGGCAAACAAATTGCCGTCACTTGAAAATCAAATGCAATTTAGCCAGAAGCACTAAGAAACACAAAAAAAAAAAAAGAAAAAAATAGTTTGCCACTAAACAAGACCCAAAAGCGTTCATTAAATTAATTTGCAAAAATGCAAATTTCCAGCTAACGGCACTTTGGCACGCGCTGCCAGCAATTGCACATGCAACAACAACACAGCTGAAGTGCAACAGCAACCGTAGATAGAGAAAGAGAGAGAGAGAGAGAGAAAGACAGAGAGAGGGAGAGCGAGAGCGAGAGAGAGAGAAAGAGTGTGTGTGGGGGAGATGGAACGCTTACAGCAGACATGCAGCAGGCAAATGGCAGCCAAATGCCGTTAACTTAGTGACTTTATGACACATAAATCGCAGCAACAATGCTGACTGCCATCACGTGTCCTGTTCTCTACACACACACACACACAGCGACACACACACACACCAACACATACATACACATAGACATTTATACATCTATAGGCCTATTCAGCTGACAATTGCAGCTGCCGACAACTAAATGCAGTCGATGGGCATAAAACTTTGCTGCCAACGAGGCAGACACTGGAAAAAGGTGGAGATAGCAAAAAAGAGCAAATCAAATAAAGCACAAAGTAGTGTTTAAGTAAAGACTGATTGACTAACAGATATCCTCTATATTTCAACTTTTTTTCTATGCAAAGTAAAAGTATTCTAAAATATGATCCAAATTGATTTATCTATTTTTACAGATTTGTAATACATATATATATTTGAAGATAGATGTATACAATCTGCATATAAAATTTTACCTATCAAAAAATATACAGATGCAAGAAGGACATTTAAATATAATTCAAAGATCTTACAAGGATAATAATGCGTCTATTTGGATATGAATCTCATTTTGTTAAGAAACTTATCTCAATTTACAACGTTCTATTATGCCTTATCCTTATACATGACTTGGATTAACTCATACTTTCCTCCATATAAAATATGGAATAATTTATATGAAGTGCTTTCCAAGAGGATAATGTTTTTTCATAATTCTATAAGTAATATTTTTTAAAAACAGCTAAATATTTTGTTCCTTAAAGAATCCCTTGCGAATATGCCTTCTTTGCCTACTGAAGGACTACAGGGTATAAGAAAAGGAGTACTTTACAAATGCTTTCAACTCTTAGACACGCCCATGCCCAATTGTCCCATTGTTCCCATTGTGCCCGCCTAACCTGTTCTCGTGTCCTTCTCCTCTCCTTCTCGTATCCTTATCGTGTTCTGCTATTTCTTCTGCGTTGTCCCTCTTCCATTGCACTTTTTCATATATTTACGCCGCTTGCAGCAGTTGTACTCGGCCGGATTTGTCGAGCACAGTCTTCTAGTCCGAGTGCCACTTGGGCGCATTGTCTTGCTTTGGATTTCTGCATACTTTGCGAGAGTCTTTTCCAATGTCATTAGCATAATGGGGGCATTAGGTTGGCAGAATGGCTGCTGCCACTGATTGCATACTTAACGAGAGACAGATTGAAAGAGAGGGAGAGAGTGAGAGAGAGGGGGAGAGAACCTGAAGGAGAATAAGCTTGATGAAAGGGTGCCGACTACCAATTCAATTAGCTGCAAGAGCTAAATAAAGCCTAGCAGGAAAAACACCTTCAATCTTTACGTGTATTAAGCATATGCTGTAAATGAAGAGACAGAACTCTCTTATGTGATAGAAACTAGGCCTTGTAAAAATGATTGTATCCTGAATCCATTAGAAATGAGTTAAGTGATATAATGATCTATCTCCATCCTAATCGATCTATCTCCATTAAAGCGTTCTCTTTAGATTAAACTTTTAAACTCAATACATATCATAAATGCATAAATATCTTAAAATAAAACTTATTAAATTCACATCAAACATGAACATAAGTCTTGAATAAAATTTTAGTATGCAGCTAAATTGGTTCAGTTCCCACAAAGTGATAGTCATAATATATATATATATACTTAACACTCCTATTGATTTGTGTGACTTAAAAGTAAATCTCGTTAAACAAGCATTTGCATAACTTTTCAATGCATAAATCATAATTAATGAGCTGCTGGCATAATCAGTGTTTGCTATTTGTGGTCCAGAAATTGTGCTATTCACCAGTTAAAAGCTTATTATAAAATACATAAAATATTCCTCGTCAATAATTCTATTTATGAAAATAAAATAGCACTGGACTTCAGATGCCTGTTGGCTCAGAGCTCAATAGGCAATGGATGCCCATTGAAAGGCAGCCACATCAAAAGGCGAATAGCTCCTGCATCACTCCGTTGCTTGGCTACTACATAAAATCAACATAATTATAACAAATTAGGCAAATAGCTTATGAAGGCGGCAGGGAGGCAATAATGGAGAGGGGCCAGGGGAAGACAGGCAGTCAACACTTGGGCAAAACTGTTTGCTAATTGGAAACGCTTTAAGTGCCGCCCCAAAAAGCAGGCAAAACTTTTGGCTTTAACTCATTTCAAAGTAATTTACCGCAAGCCATTCCCCTCCCAAAAAACCATGACCAAATTTTGTGTGTGTTTGGTGGAGAAGGGGAAGAAGGGGAGTAGAGGTGATAACTGAGACAACATAGTTAACATTTTATTGGCAACCAGAAATGTTACACATCGATAGCAGGAGCTCTACTCTGTGTTGTGGCTCGTGTTTTGTACTAAAGTGTTTTCGATGTTAGCTGGCTTTGTGGCCAAAACAACAACAACAACATAAGCAACAACAACAACAACAGCAATGTAACTGGCGTCACAACTGTTAAGGGCCAAAACTAAATTGCAATTATTGTATTGCGTCAAAAACTTTGTTAGCCAAATTGGCAACCAACATGAATCCAAGCCATGCAAAATTTGCAGATATTTGTCTATATATATATATATATATATATATATATATATATAACCCATTCTCTTCTTCTTCTTCACATTCCAGGTGAAACGCCTCACCATGGGCATTGGCCTGTTGCAACGTGGCAACGAGGATAGCCGCCCCTTGGTGCACAACACCAACTGTTCGTCCTCGTTGAACTCCGGCTCATCGCAGACCATATCCGATGGCTATGTGAACGAAGCCATCTGTGAGCCCGATAAATATGTGGCCAGCAAATTCGGTGACTCCTGTCGACAATCTCTGACGGCTCTCGAAACGGCCAATCATCGTCTGCAATCAGAACTGCCCAACAACAAGAAATATCTAAGGGAAACCTGCAGCGGTGAGTCGTGCAAACTTACAAGATAGTCTCTGTATTTATCCAATTTTGAACATTTGTCAATAATATGAAATATTGTCGAACTAAAGCCAACTCCAGTCCGAAGCTGTTTGCGGCGAATTCATCACTGCGATTGGACAATCTCAGTTTAGCGGAGCAGCAGGAGCTGAAGGGCGCCGCGTGGTATCAGGCGGGCATACCACGTGAGATCTCACTGGAGGTGCTCTCACGCCAGAGTCCGGGCGCGTTCCTGGTGCGTCAGAGCAGCACCAAACCGGGCTGCTTTGCATTATCCTTGCGTGTGCCGCCCCCCTCGCCACGAGTCGCCCACTACTTGATCCTGCGCACCCCGAGGGGATACAAGATTAAGGTAAGATTGGAGGAAATTAGTTAAAAATAGTAAATATTTTAAGCAACTTATTCGTTGCAAATATGATATTCATTTCTAATCTAAATACGGAAAGTTTATTCAAAATCTCTCTACACCGAAGTGTACTTTGCTGAGAAAATAGCTTCAAAATGAGAAAGCGCTTAAAAATTATAGAAAATATTTACCAAATAGAAATCTTTATCTACTTTTAAGTTAAATTGCAATTCTATTTTCATTTGAGTGTTGTAAAAGCATAAAACTTAACAGAACTCATCTTCTTCTTCTCTTTAATTTTCAACAGGGCTTCACAAAGGAGTTCAGTTCGCTGCGAGCACTGATAACGCATCATTCCGTTATGCCAGAGTTGCTACCCGTACCGTTAACTCTCCCACGGCCCGCTCACATGCGAGCACAGGCACAGCAGCAGTATGGAAACGGGGGCGGAGGGGGCGGAGCTGGCGGGGCTGGTGACTTTGAGATGTATGGATCATTGAATGACTTTCGCAAAATGATGGCCGATTTGAATGTGTGACCAGATGGGCAAAAGGCCACAGCTACACAAATCCAAGCAAACACACACATATATATGTATAGGTGTATGTGTAACTAATTAAGTAATTATGTCACGTTGATTGAATTAAGCTGGACAGGAGGAAGGGACGAAGGGACCGCCTCTGTCAGTCTGTCTGTCTGGGCGGGATAACAATCTGTTTAATTTGCTTAATTGGATGTGCGAGCTGTGTACGAGTAACGGTTAACACTACGCAATGCAAAAAAAGTGCTGTAACATTTTTTATGAAAACTCATAATGAAAGCTAAGTAGAGTGTTGGCCGAGGGGGGCTTATGCAACAGGGAGGGGAGAGTCATTTATCCAGGCACAAATAAATATAAAACAAACCCGCTCAAAACATTTTTTATGTCACCAATTTCAAAAACAACAAATGCATAAATATGCAAAATGAACGAAAATATAGAACAAACACACAAAACAAAAATTGCAATTATTTTTCGTTATTTTTTTATTTTCTATTTGATTGTGCAAATTTCTGTGGCAGCTGCAATTGTTGCCACAAATGCGAATTTGGAATCAGAGTGCTTTGATTTAAACTGTTAATGCTGACGGATTTTTGGGGGGCATTGCGGTAGGTGCCTGGTGAATGTAAAATGTTTGAGCAGCTGACAGTGTTTATTTTAGTATAAGACCCCTTAGCTAGTAGTGGAATATATAGGCGTATTTGATATACATATATATATATATATATTTATATAAGCATATTCAATGTGGTGTAATATTAATCAATTAAGTAGCTAGGTTTATACAACAAATTATTGCATTGTGCTTGCTATATGTACTGTTTGTAATTTCTGTAATAAATTATATTTAAATTAAAACTCGACATAATTATATTTTACTAAGCTTGAAATTGTAACGACTGGCACGCGACACTGTATTTGTGTTTTGCAACACATATAGTTATTTTTCAAACTAACGACTTGTTGTTTAATGCAGGGCTGCATCAGCAGATCACACTCAGGCTGGTCACACTCTGTCAGTTGTGTTATCGGACGAACATCGATAACAACTATCGTTTACCATTAACATTTGCAAAACCAAAGAAATGCTAAAATAAAAACAAAATGTTAAGGTTAACAGAAGCAAAATAACCACCAAACGAGTCGGCAGCTGCTCATCGTTGCATTGATACTCGTTCGCATAATTTGTTTAAATAAAAAGCCAAAATACACGGGCAGCGAGTCTGTGTCGCTCAGTGGTTCGCCGGCTGCTCAAAGAGAGAGTTCCCATTTGCGGATAAATCAAACGAAACACAAAAAAAGAAAAACGTAGCGCGTGCGTTAAAAACTCAGCAACAATAAGTAAATGCATTAAACAATAACCGTTGTGCGCTATTTGCTGAATAAATTAGAGTGTGTCGTGTCTCGGTGAGTTCTCATCAACTGTCTGACGGCGACCAGGAAATTTGCCAGTTTTTTTTTGTATTTTTTGCCACATGTAGTTTTATCGTATTTCATGTACTTTATCGATTACGTCGGCGCGCTCAGCATAAAAGGAGTGGAGGGAGACAGGCATAGATGAGGGAGATGAGAGATGGGCGAGAAGATGAATGTGTGAGAGGCAAAACGCGTGTTTTTTTTGTTTCTACCTTTTTTTTGCCAGGGTAGCGCAGTCGACAACATAAAACAAATACATGCAAACATCGTCATGTATATATTTATATGTATGTATATGAAAACTTTTCAGCAGCAGCAGCGAACAATTTCTCTAGAAATTTTTAAAAGCAAAAATAAAAAAAAAACCGGATATTATACTCAAAAGCCGAGCTTGAAATGAAATCAAATTATTTGATTGTGCGTGTGCGCTCGTGTCAGCATGTGTGTGCGTGCGTGTGTGAGTGTCGCGTGTCTGGCATGCAATTAGACATTCAAATAAGTACAGCAGATGCATATAAATATAAATATATATGCACATATGTATTTTCTATATTGCCAACGACCACCCGCCGGTGCTTTTTTGTTTCTTGTAATGGTTTTTATTTTTCGCATTCCGCTTTGCTACACTTGTTATATTTCTGTGGGACTGAATGGATGACATAAAGTAGCCGCCAGCCGTCTGATTGGCGCGCGCCTTAACTCTTCCTCTTTCTTTCTCCTTCTACTCATCCAGTTTGTTACTTGTATGCATGAAGCTGTGAAATAGGCAAAAGTATGAAAAGCGGAAGAAAACGCCGCCATTCATGAATGAGTTGCATTTTTGTGCGCGTGTATTGGTGGGTGGCTGTTAAGAGCTAACATAAGCTTGCTCTCTCTCAATTGCAGCTCTGTCACTCTCTCGGTCTCTCTCTCTGCTTCTTCTATGATGGGCTTATGCAAAATCAATGTGGCTGCGTCTGTGGGCGGCTATGCAATTGGGAAGGTCACACTCGCTCCATCGCTCTCTCTCGAAATATAAGAAAAGGCGCGCTTTCTATCTGAAGAGAGACTGATAAGTTTACAGTTAATCAAAATAGTAAATACGACAAAAATATAGTGTTTAAAAATGACGAAACCGAACTTAATGCATTTTTAAATCATTTAAAATTAATATTTCAAAGAATATCAAATCGAACTTCTACAAGTGGCTCTAGATTCAAAGCAAATACTACACGTGTGTGTGTGTGTGTGTCGCGTGTCTGGCATGCAATTAGGCATTCAAATAAGTGCAGCAAATGCATATAAATATAAATATACTCCTCCACTTTGTCACTTGTATGCATGAAGCTGTGAAATAGGCAAAGGTGTGAAAAGCGGAAGAAAACGCCGCCATTCATGAATGAGATGCATTCTTGTGCGCCTGTATTGGTGGGTGGCTGTTAAGAGCTAACATAAGCTTGCTCTCTCTCAATTGCAACTCTGTCACTCTCTCGCTCTCGCTCTCTCTCTCTCTGCTTCTTCTGGGTTTATGCAAAGTCAATGTGGGTGCATCTGTGGGCAGCTATGCAATTGGGAAGGTCACACTCTTCTCTCGAAATCTAAGAAGAGGCGCGTTCTGGCTAAAGAGAGACTTATAAGTTTACAGTTAATCAAAATAGTAAATTCACGAAAACAAACTTAATGCATTTTAAAATCATTTAAAATGAATAAACTGCGATTAATATCAATCGAATTTCTACAAGTTCCACTTTCGTAGACGATAAGAATTAAAATTGGCTCTACACTCAAAGCAAATACTAATGAAATACTTGACATTTTATCCATTTGTATAGAAACTCCATAAATCTTCACTCAGACCCCAACGCACACGCACACTGAGCGAAACAGAAGTGGAGACAGCTGCACAATGATCAACATGGACATTAGCGTGACGCCCAACTATTCGTATATCTTTGATTTCGAGAATGATTTCATACATCAGCGCACACGCAAATGGATGCTGGCGAATTGGACCTGGGTGTTCTACTATTGCGGCATTTATATGGCGGTCATATTTGGTGGTCAGCACTTTATGCAAAATCGAGCGAGGTAAGTTCAGATAAATACAAATATATATATATATCTATATATATCATTTAATATATATTTATGTATATAGAATCATTTGTTTACTTTAATCAACTTGAAATTTGCCTGCATTGCATAATTCGCTTGCACACTTTTCATATTCCATATAAAAAATACGCTTTTATTTTTGCTTGATTTTCAACTGCAACTGACATTGGCCAAATGTCTGTCTATTTGTCTGTCTGCTCGAGAGCATAACAGTCGAGACTACTCTGCAGACCTTGACCCTACCTTCTCTCTCGTCTCCCTGTGCCTCGCCTGAATGCTTCTTTCATGTTTTGCTCTTGCCAAACATTTTGGCGCGTGTGCAGATTGGAGCCATATTTTCTTAGCAGGGGGCGTGTCCACCTATTGTGAATAATGTAAAAATCCAATTCAAATAATTGCTTGTTAATAATTTAATACATGCCATGTTTGACAATAGCTACAACAAAAAATAATAATAGCACAAATCAATATGTTTAAAAATCGATTTAGCTAACATTTAACTAGAGCAGAACTTTTAAAAGTTGATATGATTACATAGTTAGTTCTTTCAACAGGTTTTTACGCTGTCTGAGCTCAAACAGGAAGTTAAACCAACTAAAACTTAGTTTTCTAAACTTTTTTATCAACATTTAATACCTAGTCGCTTGTAACTAACTGAATAAATGATTGTATGTTCGTATGTCAGTATCAGTGTCAATCAGAGGCATTCTTGACAATTATACTGAGTCAGAGGTCTAGAGTTCGAGTCTTGTTGAGAATATTTCCATATTTACAGCAGTCTCTCTGTTTTGTAGGCAAAACTTCGTGCGGATTAATTTCATTATTGATGACAATTAATCTGCCAGCAAGTTTCTAATAGGAAATTAAGTTTTTTTTTATAATAAAAGCTTGTTTTCTTTCTGCCATAATAATACAATATTTTCTCTCTTATTGAGGCGTGTAATCTGAACGCCTTCGCTTCTGAGCAAGCAATATATATAAGAGCAGTAACAATGCAGAAGCTTTCTGATTGTTTAGGTTCAATTAATAAACAAGTTTTGCTGGAATTATATATCCATCCACTCAGATTTGCAGAAATATCAAATAAACAAAACATCAACAAAATTTCCATGCAATTACAAAAACCAACACGTATTAATATATATTTTCAATGGAATCCCATGCAGCTGTTGTTGCACACAATATATATACATTGTTTTAATTAGTTTGTGGAGGCTATTAGCTCGTGAAAGTGTTGGTAGTTAATCGCCAGGTGCCGTTACTCCCTCGCTCATTACAATTTCCATCTGCCCCGTCCCTTAATGCTGGAAAATTATGGCCAATCAGCCACAATCACACTCAACCTGTAATTTTACTAGACCAGAGTCCGTCCGAGTCACGGATGCAACCAAGGGCAATCATTGCACTCTTCTTTTTTTTTTTGTTTTTTTGATGACAAACAATCCAAAAACAAAAATTGCATGCCAAATTGTGCCAAATTTGTTGTGATTGCGCATGTGACGTTGATTATGTTGTTATTCAACCTACCTACTTGTGAAATAGCGCTGTATTTTAGCAATCTACATTTGGCACGTGACATGTGACATATATCCAAAAATATATCTATATAGTCGGCTCACGCTATATCTTTATGACTGCAGATGTAGGCTGAAAATATATTGCAATTGATTTATATCACAAAATATAGTATTGTTAAAAATATTTCAAATACAATTTAGTCTAAAAGTCTATTGAATACTATCGTAGTCTACTTCGAGATCTTTAAGACTTAACTTAAAACATAATGAAGAAATACGTTAAGGGAACAGTTCCCCGATGAGAGGCCTCATGACTCCAAATAGCTGCAGAAAAGCTTGACAGCATATTGAATTCATGTGAAGAAGAATATACTAAAAAAGAGATTCAAATATTCGATAAGAATAGTTTTCAATGTCTTCCAGTTTTACTGGCACTTCTAAGATATTTTTATGAGTTTTCCATACAGTTTCCTTTCTAAAACTAGTTACATATATATCAATTCATTTTGTTTGCTGTGATTTAAGAAGCACAGCGTGCTCTAGCCGAGAGAGATCGACTATGAGATTGCCTGTAATCAGCTGTTAAATATGTTAAATACTTTATAGACTTTTTAATAATAGTTTGTGCAATAAATGTGTGTTTTCCATTGATTGGAATAAATTTGATTATCAGTCTGTTCAGAGCCACAGCACTCACAGCTATTATTTATTTGTATAGATAATTTCTTTCTATCTCCGTTTGAATACCTATGGAAATGTAATCTATTTAAAATTGTTCTGCATGTCGGTGTCACAACCCAACTGCAATTTTAATATTGTTCATTAAACTTGAGTTTCTTATCGCAATCGTTGTCAATGATTCTCTATAACACTTGCCAAGGCGACAACGTCGACGACGACGAAAATAACGATTTTGTTTTTGAACTCGCTGCTCATTCTCATTCATCGATTCACAAATGTTGACAAAGTAATCAAATGTATTATATAATCGCCATATTCATGCGAGTAGCCGAATCGGGGCCCACACGTATAACTGAGACTGTGACTGATGACAATCTACCCTCCTGGGATTGACAAAGCCAATCCAAAGATTGTCTATCACTTTAGTATAAGCAGGGGCTTGGCCCTCGGCTTTTCCAACAAAGAAAAATAAAAACAAAACCCAAAAGCAAATAGTAATATTAAACTGTTTTTGTTGTTGTTTGTTTACACATTAAATGCCGTCTCAATATTTACACACATGCAACACAAGTCTGTCTACATTAGACTTGCACTTACAGAAAGGTGTGACTTTAAGGGAGAGCTAAAGATGTACAGAGGAAACGGAGTTAACTGGAAAACTATGGGACAGAGTCCAGGCGACACTGATTTGCGTCAGAAAAGGCCCACTACTAAAATAAAACAAGCTAGAACATTCCAGTGGACTGTAACCGATTCCGCTGTTACCAGTTGACGAAGGGTGGGTGTGGTAAAAATTAATGAATGCATCTATAAAATGTGGTTGCTGTTACGAAATATGGACTTTTGTGGGAAAAAAGCTGCGAATGATTTTTACCAATTTTCGGCGGGAATTCTTAGAATCTCACTCAAACATGTAGTAACGCCTGCTCTAAAAAATCGAATATCTCTCAAAATATAACTTTAGACCCGAAATTGGGGAAAATCTGGTATTTATCGTTAGGCAACATATGTTATCAGTAATCTATACTTAAAATTGAATCACTAATCTTAAAATTTGTGTAGATATATTGTTTTATCGATTTATGCTTATCGATTTCAACACCTTATCTGACTCTGATTCCAAGTTTCAATAAAAAGTTGCACAAAACCAATACACCCTTCATGCTACGGTGCCAGAGTATATTTGATCAACGCATGCGTTTTCAAGACCAAGTCTGAGATCATCTTAAGGTTAATAGTGATTTGTGATTCGCACATTTCAGTTGAACCTTTAGGTTTTGCTAAATTGCAAACTTTTCGCCACCCCAATGCCCTTGAGTCGGTGCCTATGCTGTGTGCCTATGCTGTGTGCTGTGTGTGTGTCTTTTTCCATGTTGGGCGTGATTTCTATAAGCACGCCAAGTATAATATGAACGATCTTCGCATGCTCGTTATCAGCCAGGCCATGTGCTCTCTTGTGCCCCACTAGTTGTCGTCAACATGTGGAACGCACTCTTATCGGTCGGCAGAATTGAACATAATACTCGTCGTTTATATATACAACTGTCCATATATATACATATAACTGAGGCAGACCAACACAAAAAAAAAGATAGAAAATAGAACAGAAAAAATGAAACACCGGCAAGCTGTCGTAATTGTGAATGATATCATTAACTATGATTCATTATGACGGCCGCAAACTTTATAGTAATTCGATCAAAAGTTCAAAAGCAAATAAGCAAACAGCACAAACAAAACCCAAATCTACAGTAGTCTCTCGAGAAGTAAACTTAATTATTAAATATTGTCTAATTTGAATTTAAAGCAGAATCAACGAAATGTTAAAAGAATTTTACTGAAGAGTTTACAAAATTAACTTTATTTAAAATAAATACTAGAAAGTATTCACGAATTTTAAGCACATTTAAAGCTTACTTTGTCCTTTATTATTCTTTATAATTGGTCTGCAATTTATTTCGTATTAATCATTAATGGTTTATAAAATCTTTTATTGAAATATTCAAAACAAAATTGTCATTTTCTAGCCAAGTCATACGTTAAATACGTAATAACAAATGTTGCAACAGTGTGTGGTGTGCAACACACACATGTCTGTGCATGTTCAACCAACAAATGCACTCAATAAAGCACAATTGTGGACACAACAACATGCCAGAAGTGGGTGTGTCCTCCCTGGCAGCAGAATAGGTAGGCAAACAGCGGAGATAGGAGAGAGGGTAGGGAGGAGCCGCTCCGCAGGACATTCAATTACATGACATTTTTACACTGGCCAACATAAAATGCTAGTTAGCATTGTGTGAGACGCATCAGTAGCGAGCAGTCATAAGGAAAATAGTTTTGCACACATTGTAATTGCCATTACAAAATAAAAATCCCCAAGCACACACACGCACGCACACTCACACACACGCACGCACACTCACACACACGCACGCACACACTCATGAGAGATGTGTGCAAATATTTTGTAGTTGTGTGTGCTTTGGCCTCGGCGCGTGTTGCGCGTGCTTCTCTCTCTCTCTCTCTCAGAGTGCGGGGTGTTGTGAGGAGGTGGGTCTCCAGAATATAGAAGCATATTACATACAAAGCTTTCTCATTCAGTGTGTAGGCGAACAGGCGTCATACACAAAAATACACACACACGTGCACAGGCAAAGATATGCATATATGTAAGTTCTACATATATGGGGCCAGTAAAACTTGGCATATATATAGATATATATGTATATATATATACTCGTATATATGAGTGATGGCAACTTTAAAGCCGCGTGGAACCAGTAAACATGAACTATGTAAATTCTGTTCGGCTAACAAAGAGCTTAATTACCAGTAGTCATTTCTCATCAAAGCGTGGGCTATTTACTTAAGAGAAACTGATATACTCTTGACACTCTCAATTAACCGACTAGTTGGCTGTTATTGTAAAACATTTTGTGCTGGTAACACCGTCGAACCTTAAGTAGAAAGCAGAACCTTTCACTTTAGTAGCAGCCAGTTAATTTTGTAAATTCTTCAGTAAAATTCCTTTAACACTTCGTTGATTCTGCTTTAAATTCATATTAGACAATATTTAATAATTAAGTTCGATCCATAAGCATTGGAAAAAACTGAAGCTTGCAAAAATTCATTGACCTTGGTAAAAATTCAGGCCATACGAGTCGCCGATTCATATGTAAAAGTCAGGCTATTAGCATTTTAGGAACCCGTTCCTTTTGTGCCCTCAACCTGCGCTAAGTGATTGTGAGTAAGGGGGGAAAAAAATAAAAACAAAACACGGTTCAAAAGTTGTTTTATTTATGTAGCAGCTGCTTGACGGCTTTGTTCGAAAATGTCAAAGGAGTAGGTTAAAAATGACTGCAACGTACAAAATGAGGAGGAAAAAAACACGCCACCCACCTTAAAACTGAGTCCTCGACCCAACAATGAAAAATGTCTCTTTATGTTTGCGACGCACGCAACCCAGCGAAATGATGACCTGAAATTGTTTGAAAATTGTTGCAAATGATTGCTGTATATACTATATACATAAGGTAAAAATTTAATGCTTAGCCAAGCTCATCTAAGTGTACAAATTATATATATATATGTGTATGATAAATACATATAATTGAAATGACGTGTTGAGTGGGCGTGTCAGCTAAATAATTACCATTAAACACTCGGCAGCAATTACAAGACATGACAGCAGCAGCAATAATAACGGTTCAAGATTCGTTTTTTAATGTGTGCAGCAATAAAATAAGAAAAAAAAGCAAAATGTAGACACTAATTTTATAGGCGTCAAAATGTTTTGAAAAGTGAAACTTTACTTCACTTGACTTTGAATTTTATTTTTATTTTTTTTTCATGGGCTGTTAACACAAAAAAACAACCGTTACCATTGACAATTCCAACAGATTTCAGAGAGAAGGAGATGGGGATAGATTGAGAGAGATGAATCACTCATATGTGGCTTAAGTGTGTCAGTCAAATATTGACAATCAAAGCAGGAATTCAATTCTGTTTACCAGCATCTGCAGCAAAAACTGTGCTCAGTCTCAGTCTCTCTCTCTCTCTCTCTCGCTCGCTCTCGCTCTGTCTGTCTGTCTGTGTTTATTTGCAGCATCTGCAACGATCGCATGTCATGCAACATTTACACTTTTACTTTTGTTGACATCATTTTCAGTATGTTTACCATTTGTCACTGCTTCTTCCAACCAAACACCTGCTCGCATTAACGTTTTTCGCCAATTTAGCGCTTTGCTGCTGACCTTTAAATTTCGACACAATTGGACTAATTATTCAAATCTAAACTCTCTTTGTATCAAAGAGAGAGAGAGCATAACATATTCAACAAAGTAACACTTTTTCTTAGTTTAGTTCTAGTTACATATAAGAACTTGTTGATAGTTAAGTAGAAGATAAGGTTTGTCTGGCTCACAATCTGCTGCTTTGCTAGACACTATTTTAATTGACATCTAATTAAAGGTTTACCTGTTTGCTGAATAGTTAAGTTTGAACCACTTAAGATATAATGAAGCTGCCATTTAATTTTAATTATGACAAACCATTTCGCAACTCAAAAGACAAAAAGCTGGTCAATAGGTCGCATATGCAATTTTGGTAAAAATAAAAAAACGGGCATAACATTTATGAATAACGACGACAGTAAATAAAACTGGGAAACCACAAAAATGTTGTTGCAATCAAAAATAATAATAACAACAACAACAGCAAAATGTTGGTCAAATTAAATGCGAAAAATGAAACGAATCAGCTTTGAGATAATGTTGCGAATTTTTGTGACCCAAAGGCAAACAAAACAAACTAACTGCTGCAAACAAAATACAGGCAAATACAAAACAAATACAAATACAAACACAGATGTATAAATATTTATAACTGTGTTTTGGGGCTGCATAAATCAAGCCCAAAAAGCAAAGACAGATAGCAAACAGTAATCAAGTCTCTGGGCCCAAGCATTTGATTTCATTTATATATTGTTGCTTCTCGCTCTCTTTCTTTCTCTACTCTTCTCTGCTTCGCTTCTCCTCTCCAATTGTTTACCATCAGCTGAACTTGCATAATCTCTTTCAAAAAAATCCAGCATTGCCAAATCAGGTTTACATTTGCCAACTCTCTGCTCAAGGAGAGAGAGAGAGAGAGCTTTAACTCTCTCCCTCTTTCTTTGTCTCTCGCAATTCGAGTGCTGTTATTGCTTATGCAATTTTCGCATATTTATTTACTTTTTTTTTGCTGCTCTAAAGCGAAAACTGACATTGTGAAATTTTAGGCTCTTGAAAAGAAAGTAATGTCATCTTTTCCCTCCGCATTATGCAATCCATCAATTAACGGGCAGATCGCTACACCCAAAATGAGACAGGCAGCAGACCGGACACAAAGTAGGTGCCGGATCCGCCGCCTGTTCATCGCAACGGGGACGACCTGTGCCCTAGCAAAAATTGAGCTTCAAGGGAACAATGATGTCCCTATGCCGAGAAGCCAAGCTGCCAAGCGATTAGCAAGGCCTATTGGTTTTCCTTACTCATTGTGTTTTGGCACAAATACCACAGCGCTGACTCGCTGCATGCCATGTGTGCGCTGCCTGAACCACTTGCGAATTCCAAGGGCTGTTGCACAGCATTACAAATTTCACAGCAACGCGAATGATATGCGCAACGATTTGTTTTTATGGAACGCGCTGCGCCTTGCCTTAATTTGGTTTAATAAAAGCATATATATTTTTTCTGTTCCAGAATGTAGATTAAGTCCGATTTAATGTGGCATGTAGCTTCCAAATTAAACGTTTCCACTTGAGCAAAAAAGCAGGAAAAAAAAGCAGTAAAAGCAGCATACGCAGCTTAATTGTCCACTCGTGTCTGGCGCTGTATCTTATCTGTGACAATTTAGCGCCGTGATATATATAACTATATATATATATATATATATATATATATATATATATATATATATATATATATTTAATGTAGACATTGGCTGAACTTGTTATTGCCCAGCCATTTTTAATAGTTCTACTAATCGTCAAAATAACAGCAGCAACTACTCGAAGATGTTTTTTTTTATTTTGGAATAAATTATATGGTGATTATCTCAAGTGGTCGTTAGCTCTATCGATAAAACAGAAAGTGCAGTCGTGAAAAGCAATAGATCCGTTCCGGAAATATCTTTTTCAATATTTGTCTAATAATGCATAAATTTAGTAACACAAAATGTAAGTGCGTTAATTGGCTCTGCCAATTCGCGACACACCAAGTTAAACATTGCTAAATTGTTATGTGAAAATCGGTGTACAAATTCCAAACACGCCACATTCCGTGGACATCATTCGTCATCGGTTGCCGATAATAAAAAAACGCTTCATAATTCCCCACTTTATCTGCGAGACAAAAATTATTGACTGATTTCTTTTATATGACTAATCGTGGCGAGATAAGGTCCTCGGCCAATTACAAAGCTATTGTTGAAAGAATATATACATATATATATTGTCATATGTATGTATTTAATCTACCTTTTAATTGCAACTGCCCGATTAATAGTCAGACGGACGATTCATTTTAGATTAACAACTGAGTGTTGAGTGTTGTTCCCAAAAGTCTTAATTTGACTCACTAATGTTCTGTTGTACGACGCAGACCCTAGAGACCCGGGGTCTGAATCATATTCATTTTCTGGAATGAAAAAAAACACATTATTCCATAAAAATAATTGTGTTTTAAGTACTCTACGCTCATTTCGAATGCAAGTCAAGCTTTGAATTGTTCAAGTTTTACGGTTTAAGAAACAAAATTAAATGTTCTAAAAAAAAAATGATGATAATGTGCTTATTATGCAAGGGAATTTGTGGTAGCTTGACGTAGTTGACCTAAAATTAGCTGTATCTATATTACATCTAGGGATTTAAATACAAAATCAATAGAATTCAAAGGCTTTATAAATAAAAATTGTAATACCGAAAAAATAACTTACCTATTTAAATATATGATGTAGCTTAGCATTTATACACTCAGCTTGTCCTGCTAATTGGAATATTCTAATCGAATATTCTGTACAAATTAAGTGCCAAGGAAGTGTAACACTTAAATTGAGTAAATTAATTTTGAACTATGTTAGCTAAGAGTCAACAGTGTTAATGATAAACAACACTCAATCGATTCTCAATGCAATTTCGGAGTAAATGTTTGATTTATTGCTGCATGTGTGCCTAATGCACTTAGGATTTAACGTCAGCTGACCGCACCGCCCTTAACTAAACTGAAAAGTAGCCTCAAAGTTTGTTGATCTTTTCAATGCATATATAATGCAAATTTGCATCTGATCATCGGTCAAAGCCACAGCTAAAAACAACAAACTGAGCTGAGAATCTGGTTGTCGAAACTGCAAATGCGTCTAGAACATTATCTGAAATTTGTACTTGAGCTGATTTATAGCATGAATAAAAGAAACAGAAAACACGAAAAACTTTAAATACACTATGGGAAGTGATTTCGTTAGAATGTGATGTTTAGTTACTTAATAGCTGTAGTAAATGATGATTTTGGTGTTCTACATCATAATAGATCATTTTGTTGTTTTGGTTTAAGATATCTATTAAAACAGAAGCATATAACTGAGGAATATAAATGTCATCTGCTCCGATTTCCTACATATCTCGAGACCAAATTTGAATTCCCACTGCACAAAACACCTTTTCACCTTTTCAGTAAACCTTTCTTTAGTTTAATAATTGCAACTACTTGAAATTAATCTAAACTTTTTGTGTTTTTCAAATGTTTCAGTTTCAAGTTGCGTGGTCCGCTAATCATTTGGAACACTTTGCTGGCCATGTTCAGCATAATGGGTGCTGCTCGCACGGCGCCGGAACTGCTGCACGTGCTGCGTCACTACGGACTTTTCCACTCCGTCTGTGTACCCAGGTGAGTTGGTTGAGTTTTTGTTGTTATGGCATTGAAATTTTGCCAGTTCATTGACAGCCAGCAAGGTTTAATTAAAACCTGATTTCTTCTTCGCGATTGCAGTTACATTGAACAAGATCGAGTGTGCGGCTTCTGGACCTGGCTCTTTGTGCTGAGCAAATTGCCCGAACTGGGCGACACGATATTCATAGTGTTGCGCAAACAGCCGCTGATCTTTCTCCACTGGTATCATCACATCACTGTGCTGATCTACTCGTGGTTCAGCTACACCGAATACACCAGTTCGGCGCGCTGGTTCATTGTGATGAACTACTGTGTGCACTCGGTGATGTACAGCTATTATGCACTGAAAGCGGCCCGCTTCAATCCGCCACGATTCATCTCGATGATCATCACGTCACTGCAGCTGACCCAGATGATCATTGGTTGTGCGATCAATGTGTGGGCAAATGGATTCCTGAAGACGCACGGCACACAGTCGTGCAACATATCGCAGCGCAACATCAATTTGTCGATTGCGATGTATTTCAGCTATTTTGTGCTGTTCGCGCGCTTCTTCTACAAGGCTTACCTGTCGCCCGGCGGCCACAAGAGTCGTCGCATGGCCGCCTCGCTGGCTGCCCAGAATACCGCCAAGCTCTCTAGCCCGCCAAACGCTGAGTCCCATTCCAAATATGTCGGAGACGAGGCCCAGGCTGCCTATCTGCGCAAGGCCAAGGCGCAGTAGGATCCCTCGGCTTCCTCCTTCTGCTGCATGTGGGCGCCCCTCCTCTACCTAAAGGCTAAGGACATTTATTTATGCAGTACCGGTGTAAAAGTTGTTTTTTAATTTTAACTGGGCGCGAGCACACACACTACACACACACACACACTCACACACACGAGGGGCGTTTGATAAAAGAAATGTAATTATAAGCGTAGAGTTTTACCAGGCGGCTGGCTTACAAATACCCACAAAACGCGCATATATATATATTGTACATATATATTTATGTATATATACATATATATATATACTTGTGTATTTATATATATATATTATATATATGTATATATTATTTATATATATGTTTATACATATTGTATATAATAAAATCCAAATCGAGAAGTATTTTGTAAAAAGAGTTAGCATTGGATTATTCAAACTTTTCGTATGCTTGTTTTTCGAATGCAGCTACCCCAAAATGGAGCTATATATATATATATGTATGTATGTATATATGTATATATATATATATATATAATCAGCGTCGAACCGTGTGTTTACTGTTTCGTTTAAGCCCAAAGTTTGTAGCAGGGTGTTGACAGCCTCAGATATATACACTAACATAGTTTTCATTTGTTTACTTACTGTAATTAAGAAAGAACAAATATAAAAGAAAATCATTCTCAAATTGAGTTTAGACCGCCGCTCAGTTATCCACAAAATACTTACGCTATAACTAAATATATATTTATATATATAAAAAAAAAACTTATATCTGTAACCTATTGTGTTGCGATTAGCATTCGGTTTTTTGAAACTCTGGCTATGGTTTTTATCTAACTGGATCAGAATTGTCTCAGTATATATATATATAAATATAATTAAAGTCAATACAAAAACCTAAATGCGACCATAGGTTAGTTTTCTCCCCAAAACTTGTTCAAGACAAAGCGCAAATTGTTATTGTAAAGTGTCAAAAAACCAAAACGAATAGGAAGAAATCAAAAAGAATTGTATTCAATATCCAATATTTTGTAATCTTGCAGGGGCGTGCATTTAGTTTCCTTTTTTTTATACTTTAGTCGAGATCAAAGTTTCTATACACAGAAAAGCAAGAGCAAGCAGGGAAGATAGGTAACAAGTCCTAAGTCCTTGATAACGAACGTAACAAAAAAAACAAAGAAAATGTTTAATTTATATATACATATAAATATATAAATATATATATATATATATATATATATATATATATATATATATATATATATAAGATATATATATATATATATATATATATATATATATATTTATATATATAAGCAACCAAGAAGAAACACAAACAAAATGAAGCAAGAAGTCCTACTTGAAAAGTTAATTTAGTAATAAAATAATGAGAGAGACGCAGAAAGTGTAAAACAGACAAAGAGAGAGAGAAAAAAGAAAGCTGATGCAAACAAAAATGGATGCGCATTCGTATCCTTCGTGGCAGTCAGATATGTAACTAAATTGAAAAGTAAGCGAACAAATTGAATTTTTTGTCGGCTAAATTTAAATAAAAACAAATGATGAAAAGCTAAGAAAACCAACGGATAAATAAAACGTAACAAAGGAAAAGGAGCTGAATTTGTCTTTTCATTTCGAACAATCAATTTTGATGCGAGAAATTGATGTTTCTACTTATATTTCCGGTTAACAGCATATCCTGAGAGCCTTAACATGCACATGTTAACTCACTGTAAGTATCTGTGAAACTCACATTTTATGTTAAGTCACTGTAAGTTTATCTTATAAAAAGAAGTTATGCTCATAATTCAAGATTAAGCACATAAAGAGTAGATCTTAAAATATAAATTTGGCAAAAGGAAACTGTGTTTTTTTTTCGCCTTGCCTACTTCGATTTAAATAATTAAATAAATAATTGTAAGTCATTTACATTTACATCATAGATGGGGGGGAAAAAAACATTTATTTTTTCTTGTTGGCTTTTGGAAAATGTTTTACTACACATTCATGTAAACATAGATATATTTTGTCTGTTGTGTATTATTTTGATTTTGGTTTTTCTTTTTAATGAATGAATTGTTTAGATTGCATAAATTATACGCAAGGAAGTTAATTCTCCAATGGATGCGATAGAAAAAATATCGCGTAAAATTTGTAATACTAGACTAGAAAAAGTTGCTAAAATACTTACATTCGCATATTTTTTTTTATATATAATATGTATAATGTATTCTTGTGTATATGTATCTAATTAAACGCACATTGCAAGAACCTATTACAGTAAACATATATATATAGGGATATATATATGATAAGATTACAAAAGACTGGCTAAGCTCTAAAATAGTACACATACACATATATATATTATGTATTAATATTAATTTTTTCATTAGTTTTATGAATGAATGTTAATTGTATTTGATAAATGAGAACAACCACTAGATGAGCCATGAGAGGGTAAGGATAATGATGGGGTGCGTATAAGGATCATAATTGAAAGAAAGTTTCCGTGTGTGGGTTTTGTGTATTCAATGCCGTTGTTTTTAATGTATAAATTGTATATTTATAAATTAGATCAAGTTTCAATAAAAAAAACAATACCAACTCAATGCGGTTTATAACAAAACAAAATAGGAAAATGCCCGAAAAATGAAGTAAAATATTTAGTTCCAGCCATGAGCACATTTTCAATTGCATATTTGAGCACGTCAACGTCTCAATTTAATATCAAATAGTTTAGTTTAAGTTTAGTTTAGTTTGTTGGTGCGTTTCACATTGTCCCAGATCAGTTTGTGTTGATTACATGGTTTGGCTTGGTTTTTATCAGCAAAATAAATATTTTTGTGTGCAAAAAGGAGTTGGAATTATTGTTTTTGTTTTTGATTATTGATAAATTGCGCTCATAGTTGGTGCATTGTTTCATTTTTGTTGCCTGCTTGCATTGGTTGTGGTTCATTTGTGTTGTTACTGGTATTTTTTATGTTAGTGTGTGTTTCAGCTGCTAAGTCGACCCGATTTTGTTTGGTTCCACAGCCTCCCGGTTGGTGCGTCTATTTGCGTCTGCTGCTGCTCACGGTGCTCCAGCCAAACTCCTGTTGCTGCTGCTGCTGCTGTTGGTGCTGCGGCTGCTGCTGCTGGTGTTGGTGGTGGTTGTGTCTGGCATTCCTGGGCGTGTTGGCAGCAGACGCAGCAGCATCATCTCACTTTTTACCGGGAGGCGCCAGTGGAAGGCCGCGCTCCTTGCCTCGTAATTTTATGCCAAGCACACGCTCCATTTTGCCCAATATCAAATTGTTGGGTATGCCCCGTCCGGCCTCATAGTCAGTTACCACTTGCTGCTTCTCGCAGATTTTCTAAACAAAAATATAAAGCAATTTTATAGTTTGATTCATTTTTTTATGGTGTTTGATTTTGTTACCGTGGCCAGCTCCTTTTGGCTCATGCCTTTGCCCTGGCGACCCTGTTGAATTATTTTGCCCACATCCAAGGGAATCTTGTCGTGGCGCAGCTCCTCAGTCTCACGATCCAGCTTGGCAGTGTTTTTAGTGGTCACATGCTGCTTGTTGGTGCCAGCACCATCTGCAAGATATTACCATATTCAATTTAATATAAAATTAATCAAAAATCACTATTTACAGTGGTTTTCCTTTTTAGGTCAGCCTGCTGGAGCAAAATGGCTGCCGGAAAGCTTTCGAAATTCGCAGTGTTGCGAAATAAACGCAAAATACACACACACACGCACGCATACACATACAGTTACTCGCTACGATTAAGCCGCAGAAAACAACAACAAACGCCACGCAATACATTGGAATTGATTACACTGCATTTTGACCACCACACCTCCCGATACAAACCCACTCTTTTCCATCAGCACAATTACGATGTTCGATTTTTACTCACATTTCTGCTGCGTATCGACGGCAACACCTTGACGGCGTGCATTATTAACAGCTGATTCGGTCTTCAGTTGGCTATTCTTTGGGGCCTTCTTTCTTAAAATGGTTACCGTATCCCAGTCCGACATCTTTCATTGGTAATGTGGCGAAAATGTATGAAACAACAAGCAAGGCATGTGTAGCAATGCGAGTGGGAGTTAGATTTACATGTCTGTCATCTGTCATCTACTTACGTTGGTAGCTTTGTTAGTGCTTATGCTTACTTAATGTAAGTATATATGTGACTATTTTTATATTTTGTAATTAAAACTACGAATTCCAGAACTATCTATATCAATATCTGAACGGTGTGACTACAAGAATTGTATTAGTTTGCTGTGTGGAGCTAGTTCAATAATGCGAGCGACAATTCTTCGCTCACTTGAAGTTGGCTGCGGCGTGCACTCACATGAAGTTCGCTGCACGCAACTGTGAGTGGCATGAAGCTGGCTGCGCCCAAACAGACACTTTAGTTATTTTCGCTTGAGTCGTGTGCAGTCACACTCACACACACTAGTCGTCTTGAAAATTTTAATAGAGTCGGTTGTGCGCGGCTGTTCATTTTTCTCTTTGTATGCGCGTGTGTGTGTGTGTGTGTAATTGGAAAAATGCAAAGAAATAGATAAGTTAAAAAAGCTGCACTCACAGCCACAACTCTCTAGCTTTCAGTATCTTGAAGTCAAGTCTCAAATGCGAAATATGTGAGAAACGCAGCGAACGCGACGCAGACGCAGCGCAAAAGACAAAGTGCATTTTAGGGCGTGTTTTTTTTTTGTGGCCAGCCAGACCCTCCCCCCTCCACTTACACCTACACCTCCAGCTCCAACTTCACCCCCAACCCTCACTCACCAATTGGCACTCAACAAATGAAAAAGCCAAACAGCAAATCAATTTAATAGTAAAAGAAAGAAAAAACGAAAGAAGTATTAAAAAATCGAAATCGAAATCTTATTGGCAAATTTCGCAACATCCTTGAATTTTGTCTACTCTCAATTCGCACCAATTGGAGTAGCACGGAACGAAACGGAACGGGCAATAAAAGAGCGTATCTCGCGAAAAGAAAGAAACGAGACGGCGAATGAAAATGTGTAGAGAAGCGAATTAAAATAAAAGCAAATTGCAAATCGCAAATGCGAATGCGACAAATTATAACAAAAAGTGCATGCAAATTTATCGCAATTGAAAACAAAAAAGAAAAGTAAAGCAAAATCGAAAGAAAAATTTGCAGTGTATTTGGAATTGTTGTTGCATGTGATTGGAAGTGGAAGTGGATATATTATGGGTGCACAGCAGGGCAAGGAGCGCGGCTCGCATTCGAGTGGAGGCGGCGGAGGAGGAGGCGGTGGCAGCACCGTTAGTTGCATTGGTGTCTCCAGCAGCAGCAGTCCCGTTGCATCCGGTTCGCCGCACTGCATCAGCAGCTCCTCAATTGGTGGTGGCAACGCTTTGAGTGCTGTTGGTTCCACTCTGCGCAATTCACGCATGAAACCGCATCAGTCATCGTCGGGCATCAGCATCGGCTCCAGCGGCGGCAACTCCTCGCATCGCGGCGCCAACTCATCGAATGCATCGCACAAGGATAATCGCTGCAATCCGCCCAGCATTGGCCTCAACATATTCACCGAACACAATGGTGAGTATCAACTAACTGCACTCTGTACATGTATCTATTCCATATACAGTTGCGGTCAAGAAAATAGTAGCGCTGCTTCATTCATTGCACTCAATACTTTCATATCTCCTTTCACATAGTCCCTTCGATTCCTTCAATCATTTTATTGTTCAATATACCTCTGATACATGATGAAATGACATTGATTTTTACAACAAATTTCAATGCAATTGAGAATTTGTGTTGTAAAGTTATTAAGATTGTTTCTAGACGTTAAGCCAAGGTACAATTTCCACTTTGAAGACTTTGAATTGGTCTGGCTCGTCAGTTGCTCTAGAAATAGGCAAAACATTGGTGTGTGACGGTTATTTCTAAATGTCGTATAATACATCCAGACAACATATCTAGTTATTAGATACATTACTATCCCGACAAAAAGCTAAGAAAGAAAAATCACTTATATTGCGCTACGACTATTTGGATCATATTTTAATGTTTATTTGTTCAGCATTGATTGCTTGTATTCAAATAAAATTTTCATAATTTTGTAGTTATATTTTAAGTATTTTCTCTTTAACATTTGCTATTCACTACTATTATGTTGACCGCAGCTGTGATATATGTATGTGTGTGTGTGTGTGCCACCCGCAACATACAAATGCATTTACAGTGTGTATACACTCACACACACACACGCACGCACTTTTGCTTGACAGTTTTCTCTCTCTCTCTCTCTCTCTCGCTCTCTGTTCCTGCACACTCGCTGTTCAATTGAGCCAATTTTTCGATTTTCATTGCTTCCGATTAACATAGAAACGGAATGCGCATTACTCTTCTTCTTGTTGCTGTTGTTGCCGGCATATAGTTTTACTTCTTGTTGTAGTTGTTGTTGTCTCGCTTTTGTTTACAATAGACGCAGAAGCAAAAGAAGACGAAGAAGTGGCAGCAGGAGCAGAAATGAAATGAAAACGGTAAATGTGCAGCTAAATTCATTTTTGTTAAGAGGGCGGTTTCAACTGCTGCTGCTGTTGCTGCTGCGCTCCCCCACCCTCGTCCGCACCCTCAGCTTCTTTTAACAGTGGTTGAAATTGTTGTAGCACCATCCCCCACCCCACCCTCTCATCAGGACAGGCATTTCCTGCGTTTTTCCTTACACGCATTTTCATTCTATCCTTTTTTTTCGCCTGCTTTTTGCTATACACAATTTTCTATTATTTATTTGTTTGCCTTTTGACAAGTTGCAACATTTCCTATAACAGCTTTTCCTTTTTTTCTTTTTCCTTGTCCATTTTTGTTAATAGGTTTTTTATGTTCCTATCATCGCCCTACCGCAACGAATGAGAACTATTGACGGGGGTGGTGGGTGCGAGGTGTTTTTCATTTAGATTTATAGCCAGCTAATCAGCGCTTAAGCATCATCATCTAATGCCAAATTACACATTACTCATTACACCTTCCCCCTCCCCTCGACCTCTCTCCACATTTCTACTCATAACTCATTAAATGTCTCGAGAGCTGCGCAAAATAGATTTAAGCTTTCCAATTGGAATGTGTGTGAGAGAGAGATGGAAAGAGAGACTCTTCTTCCTTGCTTTAGCATACTTCATATTCCACTTTACACCCTTTAAGAAAAGCTTAAAGAGTCTTTTAATGCAGCAAATAAAAATTGCATTTGTGATTAATGCCGACTTCTTTGGATTTCTCAGGAATTCTAATAATCAATAAGAATGACTAATGTAATAAATTAGCAATCGCTTGCTTTATACACTCTCTTTTCTCTTATCTATAATCAAAATTTCTATCTCCCTTTCTTTCTCACTCTGTCTCTCCTTCTCCCTTTACCTGGCTAAAAGTCTTGTTTATTTATTTCTCAGCTTGGCTACTCGTACACCTGGCTACAGGGTATCGACTAGTCCAACATTCCCAAGTCTAGCACTTTTAATTTTATTTTGCTTTTGCTTCCATTAAAAATGATTGCATTTAATCTTTGTGGTATTTGATGTTGTTGTTGCACTGCAATTTGTCCACAATTATAGTCTTATTCATTTGAGGCATTAAATCATTTTTAATGAGGAGCTATGTCTATATGCTGATAAGGTCCCAATAAATATTGAGTCACTGGGATTGAATTACAGACTACTGCCGGCCCTGAGCAAGTATGCAGCTCATTTTGCTTTGTTGTGCTGCCGAGAAACAATTCGAATGTTTATCAAGCATAAAGAAAAATTATAAATAATAAAAATATGAGAATACTTGCGATATTTGATAAGTTTGCGATTACCCAAGATATTCTCGAATGTCAACAGAAAAAATATAAAAAATGCTTATCACGTTTGAAGTAGTTTTATCAGCTTGTTTCACAGCTGTGGCTGGTAAGCAAATTAAAAAAGCATTTTTGACGTGAGCAGCATACTAAGCATACCATTGGACGAAAAGTTCAACTACAAATAAACTAACAACAAAAAGATAATTCAACTAAAACTACATTTTTTTGTTGTGATTTTCGTGCAAATTTCCCACACGAAATTATTCCAAGGTAAATTGCAATCGAAACAGAAATTCGCATTGCAGCAGCGGAGACTCAGAAGATGCAATTCTCTTTGTTGTTGTTTTTTTGTTGTTATTGTTGTTATTTCAATTACAAAATTACATTGTAAATCTTGGGTTGGGGTACAGATTACAACCGCAGTCACCAGTCAGCCAGTCACCAAACCAATCGCAAGTCACACAAACAACAGTCGCGGTCCCAGACCAGGTCGAATCCAAATCTCAGACCAGACACAGCCACCACACAGACCAAATGGCAGCCGCCGCGAACTCTAACTAAAATCACAATCAACACACAACTACACACACAAGTCAAATGCGACAGGCGACAAGCAAATAACTGACATGAATTGCAATTGACGATACTGCACAGTGAAGCAAAGTGATAGTTTAACTTAGCAGTCAAAAGGTTAAAGGTGTAAATGAATTCAAATAAAAAATAGCGTTTTTAACTTTGAATATCGGTTCTGTTTTAACAGAGTTATGGGTCTGGAAAGATCTTTCCTTAACATAAAACACAGATGAGAATAACAGTCATCTACTTAAAGAGTTAACACCACCCAAGTGTAGACTACTTATTTCTAACCACTGTGCCGTCTGTCTGCCTTGCAGTTGTTGTAGGCGTTGCCTATGGGGCACAGTGGAATTTGACTAAAGTTACAAGTCGTTACATGAAGTAATTAGATATGTTTGGTGGCCCATAGGATTGGATAGCGCTGGGAAAGCTGCTGTCTGCTGCTTGTTACTGTTGCTGCTTCACTGAAGCTGTCAATTGCAAACAGTAAGGCAAAAAAAATAGACAGTCAGAAATGGGAATGGAAATGGGAAATGCAAGTGGAATTGGATGGAGGTCTTTTCAGCTTCTTCCATATATTCACAGACTTTGGCGACGCGTCGCAATGTCTCAAAATAGCCATGTTGTGTGTGGCGTGTCGAGTTGAGTTGAGTTGCGAACTCCTTGAGAGAGTGTCAAGTATTTGTCCGTCTCTCTCTCTGTCTCTCTCTCTCTTTCTGTCTATCTGTCTGTCTGTCTCTCTCTCCATTTCACACACACTTTCTTAAGTGTAATCTGAGTAGCCTGGACGTCTGAAAGGCGGGAGGCGTCAATGGCCTCGCCACCTCTTGGCGTCCCCCTCACTCCCTTAGCTTCTTTGCCTGGACGGGCGGACTCTGTTTGCCAACATGCAAGCGGCAAATTATGAGACGACGAGGCAAATGAACTTTTCACATGGCTAATGGACGCCACACGCACATCCATCCAACTAGGAGCATGTGTCCATGTTGTGGACACTCTGCAAACAGGTGACGTGTGTGTTGTGGGAATGACTGATGTGTGTGTGTGTGTTTATGTTTGTGTACGTGAGTGTGTGTATATGTTTACCTAACAGCTTTCCCACACGCTTACAAATATGTTAATATATATAGATATATTATTCCTTTAACAAACACGATTGCTTTGCCAGAAGCAAAAGAATGAAAGAAAGAAACAATATATAATGAATTTGGAGAGCGTGTTTATTTCTTCGTGGATATAACTGTGACTGCCACAATTAAGCAGTTAACAGTCCATATCTACGTTAACAGCTGCTACTTGCCGAAATAACCAAAAACTGCTACAAAAGTTAACAGCTCTTTATCATAACATATGTGGAGAGAGAACAGCGAGAAGTTTTAAAGAAGGCGTTGTTGTTATTGTTGTCATCTTCACTTTTCTTATTTTGTATTAGTTCTTTATTTTGTTGTACTCAATGCCTTTGCTTTACACTCATATACATATATTCTATTATTAGCCGCTACGTATCTGCGTCTTCTTCTTGTCGTTGCTTTTTATAATTTTCTCAACTTTTAGTTCGAGTTGGAGTCGCAGTCGACGTTGCCTGTTTCCTGGCATTTGCCAGCTCCAAAGTGCCACTCATCGTCATTATTATTATTGTTGTTGTTCCTGTTGTTGTTTTTTTTAGTTTGCATGTTTTGCTTTTTGGGGCCAAAGGGCTGTTTTCGATCAAGCTCGTAAATCCTTTCGTGCCTCGCATTTCGTGCCTTGCAATGTACTTTGAAGTTTTATTTTTAGAGACCAGTCGCAAGTTCCTGCTCTCTTTTTTTTATATGCATTCACTTTTTAGCCCTACGTCATTCCAATAAGACGCCAAGAACTTAATTCAACAGCTGTGTGTACAAACTCTAATTGGGGTATGGAACATGTGTAATTATTTCAATAGTAAGCGTCTTGTTTGCACTTGAGCCCGTTTACCGTTGTACAATTGAATCAACAACTACAAATGCAATACAAGAAATTTGGATTATAGTAATAATAAAGAATAAATATTATGAAAATTTAAGTTGCTGAGCAGCAAAATGACACAAAGAAACTGTGAACAACTATTTTACTCATATTTACATGTGTGTTTAACTTGACATCAATTCCCACACGATCTTTACATAATCTTATAATCTCAAAACTAAATATTCGACATAATTTTGTTGTGTATGTTCAAGTCCCAAATCTATCGTAAAAATAATAATGTACTTTATAAAAGAAAAACCCCGAAAGAATTTCCAACCTAAATCTGTCTGCTCTTCTCTATATGAAAATATCTTTTTTATGCATGTCTTCCTATCTATGTACGTAGTGTATGCATATATATCATGCACTATGTATATATCATCTTTGCAACATCAGAAGTTTTGCCCAACTTTGTCGTCGACAATTTCCTCCATGCATTCAAATTTATGTATTATTCTAGCCCATTTTCCAATCATTTTATTTCTTTGCCTTTTGCTCCCAGTGGGGACGTTGCAGTCGCCGCCCACTCAGCAGCTGCCCCATCTCCCTCCTTCCACGATCCCTCTAGAATGTGGGCAGCCTTCTAGAATGCGGCGCCTCATTGAAAACTGTTTGCATAAATTAGCTGATGAAAAGCGATAGAGAAAGAGAGAGAGAGAGGGAGAGGGAGAGGGAGAGGTAGCCAATAGGAAAGCCAAACATAATTCGTAAACAGCAGAGAAAACTAAAAGAGAATCGAATATTTGTTTATCATCGCTTTGCGGGTATATACGGGGAGTGTGGCAGTGTGGCGGGGAAGGGGAGTGGCGTTGGTTCAGAGGAATGCCTCAACTAATTATAAGCGTTTCCAGTTTATATATTTAACATATATGTTGTTGTTGCTGTTGTGATTATGTTTGAGGTCATAAATTTTGACGCCAGTTGATTGATTGACACTCGCTTCAGCTGTATAGGTTATACATACTCACACTCAAGCACACTCAAACACACACACACATGGCTAGGTGAAAGGGGCGACTTGAACGAAATTAACAGCAATATTTTTATGTGCACTTTATTTAACAGGCCCCCTCGAATAAATATATATATATATTCGAGGGGGAAAACTTTTGTATATATTTATATTATATTCACCTCCTGCACTCTTTTGTGCAATTGATGTGTTTATTAAGTTTTAACCCACACCCTGCAGTCAATCTCCCCCTTCCCAACCCACCCCTACATCACGGCAAAGTGATGAGCGTTAACAAGTCCACAAGGTCGAACATATTTAAGCATGTGCAAAAATCAACAGTAAACACAAAATTATACGCTTGGGTACATAACTGATATATATGTTTAAATAAAATATATTTATTTATTTATGTATACGCACACTTGTTCATTTTGAGCTTAAATTAAACATAAGTAAATAAATAATCCGCAAAACGTTTCAAATGCAGCAGACAGAATCGCTTTCACGACAATCCAACCAGAACCAGGGAAACCTGTTCTTGAAGTTGAAGTTGTAGAAGAACAAAGCTGAGGAGATCAGGGGGGAGAGGGGACAGAACTGCATTTTGAGCCAGCAGCAGCAGTTGAAATCCATCAATGAGGCAACCTGCTGCTGCTGCTGAGTCGATATAAGACACAAAGCAGCACAAATCACGTTCGTAATTGTAACTGTAATGAGAAAATTGAGTTTTCTCAATTCTCGCCACTCGTCACACGGCACGTACAGCTCAGCTCTGAATCTGAGCCACAAGTTACCTGCAGCTACTGCTGCTGCTGTTGTTGTTGTGGAATAGATACTGCGCTATAGATACGGGTCTATACATACATATAAAACACCTCTCACATGTGCCACAATCAACTGGGAATGAAAATTGAAATGAGGGGGACACCTTGAGCTACGATGCCCGTCAGGCTTTGATTGAATTGTTGATGCCGAAACTCTGACTTGGACTTGCCCAGTTGCATATCGTATGGTGTACTACATTTGGCTTTGCCAGCTGTATATCTGACTGTCGAATGTGCCGGTCAATCTAACTAATTGTGCCTTGAGGCTAAATAATTTGTGCACTAATTTCCTGCAATTTCCACACAATTGTAAGCCAAATGTCTTAGAGTTAAGAATCTGGTAGCAGCTTTGGTACTTGAAAACGCAATATTTGATAATCTGAAGACATTCACTAAGTTAGTAAAACCTTCACGAACGCAACAACAAAGCAAAATTGGAATAGATATTTTAATATTTACTAAGTCAAACAAGCATAGAAAAAGAATTACGTTAGCATAATGTGTTTCTTGGCCTTATTGTACAATTATAACGCAGCTGTTCTGTTTCCGTTAGAAGAACTAAAATATTAATGTAATAGAATCAGTTTTCAATGCATTTAAACATATAATCTGATTTAATATTTAATTTAAATAAATCTACTTGGATATTCTCCAATATTTTCCCACTTAAATCTTTTCACACATCGAAAGTAACTTTTTAAATACCAGCCACTTGAGCATTTGCCAAAAATAGACACAATTAAATTGGCAAAAGTCTTTCAAAAAAGACTTAAATCACTTGAATTTCACTCGAATTTCACCACAGACATTCTTTATCAAAAATAACAACAAATGATTTGCCGAAACACAAACAAAAAGTGAATCAAGAAAATTGGCAAGTATTTACTGTAAAAAGTGAGCTCCAACAAAAAGCTTGAACAAAAAACATAACCAATGCGCCTTGAAAAGATGCAAACCTGTTTACTCAACACATACACGATACAGTGACAGCCAAATGTCTGCGCACACATCGATGAGCGTAACTTCTCTCTCTTCTCTCTCTTGCTGTTGCCAGCTGACCGTCCGGTCCGCTGTGGTGGTCAGTGAACTAACCATTCAGTGTGAAAACATGAAATGAAAATTATCCCAAAAAAAAAGATTCAGCTTTGCTCGCAGTTAATTTCAAATTTGTAAACTGCTCTTTTGTGTTTTGTTTGCCTGAGTAGTATTCTGTTTTTTTTAAATATATATATATTTTTTTATAAAATAATTAATGTGAAATTTAATTCATTTAATTGCCGCCTAATGACTGAACTGTTCGCTCCGTTCAACATGGAGTTGGATTTAAAGTTGTCGCCACTTTCAGTTTTTTTCCTCATCTTTTGTTTTTTTTTCCCCTTTATTATATTTTTGCCGGGGCCATTCAGAACTTTTGTCTTTTGTGTGTGCGGTTTTATTGGTGTTTTTCTTTCTTTTTTTTTGGTTTTGCGACGTCTGTCAATTTTTACGCCGTCTGGCAATATTTAAACGACATTCACATCCGTACTGTCTCCGTCGTCTGTCGGCCGTTGTAGTCTGTACTCTCCTTATCCGCGCACTTGTTTTCCCAGAATCGCTAAGCTGCCACAACAGAGTCGCCGTTGAATCACCAAAGAGTTGATATCAAGTATAGAATACATATAAATATATATGTACAGTACTGGCTAAAAAAATAGCACTAGCTTAACGAAAGTCTTTTGACTTAGTTGTGTGACCTTTGCCTTCAAGTTTTGTGTCTTGAAATATTGGAAATTGTGTCTGAATTGTGGGTTTTCCAATTGAACAACAACTTTAAGCTTACCCTTACCATATTACCTTACTATTCTTCTGATTCATCAGATCTAAATCTTCCAAATTCTTCGATTGACATTAAAAAAATACTTAATCTAAAGCCAGATCAATGAATGACAAATAACTTTCGATCTGTAGCGTAGGAGTGATTTGGATTCAAAAGAAAAAAGATTCGATGCCTTTATCTATCACCAAACCAAGAGAATATATATTTATAAAAACACATTAAATGCATTATGAAGACCATATTTTCTTGAACTGTTTGCTGTACTAACATATAAAAGTATATATATACATATTTACAAATCAGACAACGACATGGATACAGCATTAAATATTTTATTCCTGTTGCATTCGCTTCGCAGCATTTTCTGTTTACTTTTCAATTTTCAGCTATTTTTGCATTTACCAGTCATCCCTTGCAAATAGTACACATAAAGGAAAAACCCAGCACAACTTTTCCTTATTTTATATTCTATGCGTTGGTTTTATGTGCTGTATTCTCTTTAACCGCTCGCTAACCGCAATCGAGATTGTAGATACGGAGAGGCCAGCGCTTTGAAGTCAACCCGGCCACACCTTGTCTGGCACTGGCACTTTTGCTGAGACAACTTTGCTGAAAAGTTGCTTAACCAAAGAGATAAAAAGATACACTTTTCTTTTCGCTTTGAAATAACTAGCAAAAAGAAATAATAAATAATTTAATTGTAAACTGTACAATTCAAATATGGTAAAGATTTCGTGAAGCCTGAGAGGGTATAGATTTCGAGAAGCCTAAGGAGGGTATTATAATGATCTTTAGATTCCAGCAGGTGTTATTCAGTTTACAAGAGTACAAAATCCTCAGCATGGAAAAGTTAGCAGTTCTCACTTCGTTATTTCGTTAATTAGTTCTGAAAGTCAACTTTCTTATCTTCACTGTTCAAAAGTGTATTTCATTCAGATACAGATATATATATACATACGTAATTCCAGAGGGAGTATTTCGGAAATGCGTCACAGCATTTTATAAATTTCACAATTTGCCGTCATTAGTTTAAATTGTTTCCCCGCCATGCCAATTTAATAACTCCAAAGCACCCATTTAACTCGAACTCCCCCGGTTGAGTTGGCTGCCTGTCACAAAAATGATTTCGTAATATCAATAAACGTAAATTGACGCTACCCCCATACAGCCCCCTCCTTTCCATCCCCTCCACCCAGCCCAGTTCAGAGTTGGATGTTTCAGTTTAGAGATCAAAGTTTCACTTTGCGTGCTGTTTTCCATATGTATTCGTTTTACTCGAGCGTGTAATTACAGACCGTCATAAAGTGCCGCAATCATCTACACACACACACTTGGGCACATACTCGCACACATACGCGCACACTCGTGTCCACACACATACACCTAACAATCAATTTAATCTATGGACTCGCATCATATTTGGAAATATACGTGGCTCGCATTATAGCAAGTGTATGCCACCAAATTTGATTATCTCTCTTTTGAGCACTGTCAGGCAAAAAGCTTTTTGTGACTCCAGACTCCTGCCCCTCCCCCGCTTTCTACATTTGCCATAATTATATATATATACGCTTTTCCAACGATTTGTCGTTGTGTCATTGTCAATGGCGCTTTTTTCATTTTATATGAATTTTTTACATAATCGCCAAACTGGTTGGCGGGCTTACGCGGCTGCCTGGAAAACCGTTTGAAACAAAACAAAATAATCACAAAAAAAAGAAAATACCGGAACTATAGACAAGTTCCACCTCGTCGCATCTATCGGCCATTTATACAAGTAATTGCGCCTAATGACGAACCGCTCAAAAATATGAAGAAAACAAGTAGGAATGCTCGGGTCTCGTGTAGAGAGCTCGACTAGCAGATACCCTGAATCCAAGTCTATACCTAGCCAACCTACTTGATATATCTTATCTTAAATATGCAAAACATAACACTGAAAAATTGGCGAACACTCAGGATAAATGGTATACGAGAATTTATATTCCAAATGTGAAGTTTCTAGCAGTTCCTAAAGCTATGAAGATTAGCTTTCTCATACACATGGATCGTCTCGACTGTTGCTGCTGATCAAGAATGCATATATGCACAACTTTATTTAACTCTTTTCACTACAGGTAAAGGGCATACTAAACAAACCAAGAGGTGATAGAACTTCGGTACGCTTTGAAGGCTTCCGAGCTTAGCTCAACTCGATATCTCTCAACACCATCCATTGTTCATCGTTTGGATTGTGTAGAACTTGTCAGAGGAAGTCGGTCTCCGCTTCCCTCTTATGCAATCATTTTTTTTGCTATCTAATTACGCACTTTTGCCGTCTTTCCATTATTCTCTCGAATTATTTATTCATTTTCGCGGCAAGTGATTATCTGGGCATTTGCTTTGCCCATTTCGATTATTCGCCTGTTTTATTTTCGACTCTTTCGCTTTTCAGTTTCGTTTTTTTTCGGCTTTCAACTTCACTCGAGCGTGGCGAAAAGAAAAGCTTTTCAAAAAAAAAAATAATACAAAATAAAAAAACTCAACCTGATCTTCACTTGAAAAGGCCACTTTTGATTTCTACATGAATTTATTGTGCGATTCGATTGACTGACTGATTGATTGAGTTGTGTGTTGAAATTTTGTTTAAAAATAATGAAAAACGAAATCAGTTCATGGAGAAAGTTTAGCACATTTTTGTATCTTCACAGTTTTGCACCTGCTGTGTTTATACACATTTATGAACAGACAAAACAAGTTGAATGAACTTGATTAATGGACAGTTGGCTATAAAAAATGAGATTGTTTAACAAAATGAATGCAAAACGTGAAGGTTTTATTCATTTTTAAATATATAAGATGATGGACATGCTATGATTATAGCGATATGATAACAATATGATAAGAAAGCTTAGTTTATATTAAACGATTTCAGAGTGATACTGACACTGTATCTTTATGAATATACACAACAAAAGAGCCACAAGTTAGCTTTATCTATCCCACACCCATTAATCGTCACTCGTAATTTACCATAAAAATGTGTATGAATTAATATTTCAGAAACTGACCTCAAAAAACCATCACAACAATTCACAACAAGAGTCACAACAATGAAGCTTAAGCCAACTTATTTTTTTTTGTGGACAAAAAAGAACCCACGGATTTGTTTTGTTATCTTTTCCCATACTTTGAATAGGGAATCAAAAAAAAAAAAAAAACAGAAAAATACTCTGCTATTGTTTTGTACTCGTATCTATTGCTATTCTATTCTTCAGTTTCTTCTTCTGCTACGTTCACATCTGATATTTGATGACGGTCTGTCAGTCTGTCGGTCTGCCTGTCTGTCGTATGTGCTTTTCATTGCATATTTGCGCTTATCTAAAAATTTAATGGTCAAATGTTTTTTATCTCCTCTCAAAATTTATTATCTGTAAAATACACCCACGCAAATTATGGCTGTGAATGGGAATGGGACTGTGCATGTGAATGTGAATATGAATGTTTTATTCATAAAGCAGAATGTCGCGAGAGCAGACACAACAGCAACAACAACCACAAATGCAAATGACCGAGCAGTAAGAAAAGCTGAAAATACTGAAAAATACTTGACAAATACCAGGCAATCGTTGCCTGCATAAACAATAAGTCATAAAACATAAACAAAACCCCGCCGGCTGACAGACAAAGAAAAACAAGTAAAATAGCCACAGACAACAAGCGTGAACGTTTCATGAGGCAGGCAGAGCAGCAGGGAGGCCCCACATCGAAAAAAAATGTGTGAATGTACCGTGGTATGAGGATGCGTGAAATGTAACAAATTAATGCGGAGGCATGTTTCCTAAAGAAATCCAAATGTGGTAATGCAATAATATTTTATCTTTGGATTTGGGGGACAACATTCATTAAATTGGATCATAGTATTATATAAATGAATAGTTGAGCAAATAATAAGCAATACTCTAAGCTGTAGCACCACTGTGCACCTATGCGAACTGACTCATTCAAATTGGCAGAGCTACGAGTAATGTTTGACCAACGCGGCGTATACTTGTTGTTCTCTCTCTTTCGCTCTCCCTCTCTCTTTCTATATTCTGAATCATACTTTTCCTGGCAGCCAGGCGAAACAGACAATAACAAAATCGTTTATGAAATGCTCATAAACAAATGTGCAATTGCTTTAAATACCCTGTATCAATTAAAAATGCGTTAAATGGGTGTGATGAAATTGTGCAAAGTATGTAAAAGGCAGAAGGAAGCACCTCTGATGAGGGTTAAGAGACGAGGCTATCTAGCCACAACAGAGAAACAATAATTATAAAACGATAGCAAAGCGTATTCTCTTATTGAACGAACTAATCTCTGTAAGACTTCCAGGTACAGAGTATCTTTCAGTCAAGCTCTCTTGACAGCATTCTTGTATTTTTTTTTGTTCTGCTGGCGGCCGTCTGCCAAGTCCACAATTAAAAGCCAATTTCATTCACAAACAAATGTGGATGGCAAGGTGGTATTTTGACCATCAGACACACACGTGATGACTGCAGCAGTTGGCAATGGAAATGGGGATTATGATGGGTGTGAGGATGGTGGATAAATACTTGGGCCTCTCTCTGTGGCCATCACCTTGACCTGCGCCAAAATATGACAACCATTTGTAAAAGGATGGGGTGTCCCTCGGCACGTTTTAGTCTTTTTGTAAACACGACACAGGTGTGCCGTGAGTGGTGTAGTGGGAACTATAAAAAAATGTGGCTACACACTTAGATCTAACTTTAAGATAACTTATTAAAAAACAATCCCACTTTTTAAAACGGTTTATTAAAGATTACTACAATATCTTGATCTATAACTAATATATAAGAGCAATGTTCAGCCAGAGCAGATAAAATGACCTTTATGTTGTATCGATCCAATAGCATTCGGGTCACAGCTTAAGGGCTTGCTAAAGTGACCTTTAAACTAGCTTGGATAGTTGATATGAATAGGTGCCTATGTACATAGATATGCATACATATCTATATATATACATATACATATAAATGTGTTTATATGTATTTGTATGTTGACGTCACTGTATCTCTTTTCATACTTGCATCAATGGTTTTTTCGAGTGCATGAAAGTGTAATTAGGAAGATTGTGAACTCTATTCAGCTGCCATTTCAATGCCGCCAACAAGGACAGCAAGGACACGCTGGCAAAGCTACTCTTGTCGTTGTTGCTGTTGCTGCTGCACAATTTTAAGTGGCAGTCGGGAAAGTAACAACCTCGACCAGCATGAATACCCAAAAAGCAATCGATAAAACCACCTCCCCTCTATGTAATTTCTAGTGCCCTCAGTTCTTGCTGCTGTGGTTGCTGCTACTGCTGCTGCTGTGCTGTGCTGGTGACATTCAATTAATTTGCTCGAAATGATGAGATAAATAATAATGGCGCTGCTTTTGTCAAACCAAGTACACGACACTGAGTCTGAATAGGAGTCGCTGACTGCACTCGAAAAAACAAATGTGTTAGCTTGTCTTACAGAAGAATGACAAAAACTAGGAAATGATTTTTCATTTATTTCCTGATAGAAATGAGTAACATCAATTTGAAAAGGAATCGTTATTATTTGTTTTAAGTAACTAAGAAAAATGATTTTAATATTAAATGATTTTCCAAGTTCTACAGCATATATATGCTTTTTTTCTGAGTGTGGAGCTTTTCCCATTATTGATTTTATTTTGTGCGTTGGCTGTTGAATATATGTACGTATGCATGTATTTATTGCACTCACTTGATTTTCATCTGCTGTACACAACATATGTGTACGTAAAGAAGAAAAAAAAAGGGGTTGGGAGTTGGATGCGGAGGCGTGGCATCGCTTGACGCACGCCTGCAGCGCTGCGTCACAGGGCAAAAACGTCACCATTTCCCCCATCATTCCCATCGACCATGATATGCGTATTTGACGAGACGGACACGGACCGGCAAAGGCAACGGCAACAGCAACGGTACTAGCCTTGAGTGGAATCCTTACAAAAGTGGTAAAAATTGCCAGCGGCTCACCAAGTCGCCGACTCGGAGTCAGAGTCACAGAAGAGTCGCGTCTGCCAAGGGTGGATTTACCAAGTGCAGGGATACGAGACTTTTGCTGTAACTCCCCTCACCCCAAATACCCATTCCCATTCCCATTGCCAATGCTCTGACTGCTAACTCGTCCCTGTCCATTGAAATGCTTTCCATTGTTTCTGTCATCTTCTCTCTCTTTCGCATTTATTTCAATTTTTACTTCTCTTTCCGTAACCAGCATATTTCAGTGCATGCTTTTTTTCTGCGTGTATTTCACATTTCTCGCTTTGCTGTAGTTTTTTTTCGCACTTTGTTGGTTTTTGCGGCAGCCGCTCTCTGGAACTAAAGAACTGTCAAGAATCCATGGGAGGTTCCCTTTGTTGCACCTTTGACTACACATCCATAAAAAATACATATGTAAATGCCCGGCAAACTTAAATTCTTTTACAGACTACACATTATGTCAAAGTGTCAGTTTACTTCAAGCATGCGATGTCAAACTAAATAATGAGCCAAGCGGAGCAATATGTTTAATGTTTGCCTTGGATACGCTGACTAGATAACCATATGGTCCTTACCTAAGGATACACATTAATATATGTAATTGCGTTGTACAAAATTTGCATTACTTTTTTGTCGCGTACTTGAGAACTAACAAGGGATACTTGCCAAACGAAAAAATTGCTGAGGCTATTAAATTAATTGAGATAGTTGGAAGGTTTTCTGTGTTTGGACCCTGAGTCCATTAAAAATGGCAAATAGGGTATATTGAAGTTGTGCAAAGTATGTGAAGGGTAAATAACAGCATATAGAATATATAAGTTCTTGATATTTATGAACAAATGAATTTTAGAGACTATAACAGCTTTTTATAATATTAAAATAAGTTTACGTATACCTTACGCATTTTAGTCCATCGATAACTACCGCCGTTTCACGAATATCGATACAAATCGATTTTCGATAGCAATAAAGGACATAATTACAGTGATATAGTCTTCAAACTGATATATAATACACCCACACATATTATTAAGATCAGACCTGATTAAGTATTTTTTATATTGAGCTAATTACTTAACTTGATTCTCCCTGTCGAGCACTCCCGACAGAAAGCTCTAATTGGTTTGTCGGATGTTGTGAACGAAATATGCAGTAACCAAAATAAAGTTCAGCTTGTTTGCAAACAATTTGACGACATGGCTTTAATAAAGTTGACCCCAGGGAACTAAATCAGACCAACACTTCGTTGGTTAGTTGGTTGTTTTTCATATTTGCAAAAACGGGAAGCCAGAGAAATGACTAATTAAATGTAACCCGTAAAAGTTTACGAGTGTTGTTGGCTGGCTAACTGAATGAGTGAGTGACTGGCTACCTGACCACCTGACTACCTTGTTAACTGCTGACTGGGCGGGATATGAAATCGGACAAGCAATTGGACGAAGCCAGCCAAAGGCGAGTGCCTAGACCCAGACCTGAGAACGAACCCAGGTCCAATGGGGGCATGACCTGAAAGCCCTTGGGCTAACTATGCGGGTGCGGGTTCGGGGGCGGGGGCGGAAAAAGCTGCAATTGCAAAACGCATAAAAGGAAAAAAGTAGAAAACCATTGGGAAACTAAAGCAGCTAAAACGTGATCAAATGCAAAAGCTGCAAATGAGACAAAAAAGAAATAACAAAATGAAGGAGAGAAATAAAAGGGCCAGAAATGCAAGCGAATGAATGAACTGTGAAGCAGCTAATGAATGAATGACAATGTGACTAATGGACTAACTTGAGTGCCTGTCTTGAGTGAATTATTGAATGAAACTCAACGCAATTCAATGCAATGCAAAGCAATGCATTGAATGAATGATGTTTACAGACATTTTCTTTGCGCTTGCATTACAATAAATCACACATCGAATCGCATTTAAGTTGACAGCGCAACAAAAGAGAAACTCGCAATGGTAATCGATGCATGGAGGGGGGAACGGGTTGTAATAAATAGCAAATACATCAAATTTAATGCAAGCCAAAGAAGGACAAATCGAAAGCCAAACAAAGGCAAAGACGTGACTTAAAATAGCTAAAACTTAAGTGTTTGCATAAGATTTATAAGATAATAACAAAAGATAATACATATTGTTTCTTGTGCTTGCTGCTTATCGATTCAAGTTCGTTCTGTAACCAACCCCTACACAGAAAAATATACAGAAATTTGTGCATGAAATTTTCATACTCGCGTCAAGAATTTTATATCTCCTTGAAGACAATCTAGTACAAATCGTAATAAAAAATGTGAACTTAAATTGTTACATAAAAATCTTAAGTATTTAACACCTGACTTAAGGGTATTTACTATTACTAGTCACGGTATCTCGACGACACCATTCTAATTTATTTCTCTGTGTGTATCTCAAGCCAATGGCGGCGCTAAATTTTCCGCTGCAGTTTGCATATTTACTACTTGTCCAGGCTTGATGGGAGATAAGCTGCTGCTGCACCCCACTCAGCCCTGCGCTGGCATCTCCTGCTTTATCATTGCTATGATTAGCTGTGCGTCATTAAACACAAAATCTCAGCTTGTGGCTTGTGCTCCAATTCCCGCTAATAACCCGCACACAGTGCCTACCACAAGTAGCTTGACGCATGTATCCGACTTTAGTGGCGAAGATCCGGAGACTTGAAACTCGTCAAAGTTCGTTGGCCCCAATTCCAGCAGCCAACTTTAAATCGCATTTGATGGCGGGGCGACCGGCGACCCGCAGCAACTATTTTGTCAAATGGGGGGCATGGCCATGTAATATCGCTGGCTCAAAAAAATTGCCTGGCATCTTCCGTTCAGATACATTTCTTATTTTCATGCCCCACTCAAGATTACAGCATTTAACATGACTTTGTTATTATTATTGTTGTTGTCAGCTTGTTATGTTGTGGCTCTCTAATTGGCCTCTGGCTTTGGCTTTTGCTTTGGCTTTGACTGTCTGTGTAACTAAGTATTTCTTATTTCTATGCGAAGAATCCGCTTTGATGTCATTCAACTAACTGTAAATAGATTTTATGTACATATTTTTAGCTTGCTTCTATACTGTATATATATATAGTTATTTTTTAAGGGGGCCCCATCATTATCATCCATCCAAGTCATTGTAAAAAAAAGCCCACAAAAAAAAACACAAATATATTCAACAAACATATTTTGATGCAAGACTTGCAAAGTTTGTGACCACAGTACGTGCCTTTTTCTCACTCTCGTCTCTTTCTACAGGTACCAAGCACAGCTCTTTTCGCGGCCATCCCGGCAAATATCACATGAATTTAGGTAACAACAATTTAAACGTAGTGTCATTGTTAATAATTATAGAATGAATCTATTGATATAATGCATGATAATCACCACAGTGGTCAACTTCTTTTCCTTTCTTTCTTTCTTTCTTTCTTTATTTTTTGTCGCTTTTTAAGTGGAAGAAAAAATGCAGAGAAAAAAGTTCACCCCATCACATTTTCGCCATTTAAAATCAAAGAATTCTTAAGTAATAAAAAAATCTGATTAAGTTGAAAACAAGAAAGAACGTTTATTTGAGGCACGCCAAATGTTAGATACGCTTTGAATATAATTTCTAACAACACAACTGTGGTTCCTATGGCAGCTATATGATGTAGTGGAATAATCTGGCTGGCTTCGACATATGTGCCTGCTGCAGTTAAAATACAAATTTATCATCTTTGAACTTGATGGACTAGTTCGCATAGAAGCAGACAGACAGGCATGTCCATATCGACTTGGCTTAGATCAAGAATATATATATATATAGCTTGTGAGTTCGGAGACGTCGACGATTATAAAAACTCAATTATTAACTTTAATTGTTTTTACAATATTGCCCACTCAATAAATGCACACATATTAAGGCGAAAAATAAATGTTATTCCTATTAATGCCTGCTGGTTCTGCGAAATGCAAATCTGACTCAACGTCAGAGATTCTCGTATAAAAAGTACGCTGAATGTGCGTTGAATATACAGAATGTAAAACAATGCAGAAACAAACCCACATCATCCAGCCAAATCCATTTGAGTAGTACTTGTGAGTCATCGTTCCCATTTGAATCGTACATGCATAATTATTTGACCATCTGGTCACGGGTCTGTCGTCGCAGGTTAATCTCGAATGCATTGGCCACCATTGGACGACCACCATGTTAGGCAACCCTAGAGGAGGATGAGGTCTAAGCTTCCGCTCTCTCTCTCTGTCCCTCCCTCTCTCACTCTTCCCCTTCCTCTGCCTCACCCTCTATCAACATATATATCTATCCAACTACCTATTGCTATTAATATTTCCTGTCTCGCGCGCATAAATTAACAATATGCGATGAGCGACAGGCAATTGAAACGGCCAGGCAAACTGGGAACGGGAACGGGAATGGGATTGTGATTGGGATTGGGAATGGGACTGGGAATGGGAACCCTTCTCAAATATGTTTATTATGCTTTATTATTTGGGTTTTATGACTTTCGAAATCGCAGCGCACCCACATTCAAAGACTAATTTCAAGCGACTCTCTCAAATCCGAAAATGTGCTGCTCTATGGAAAAAGTGGGGAAAAGCGTCATGTGCCCAAGTCTAAGTGGTGGATTGGGGGCATAAGGCAGTGGGGGCAACGCGATGCGGTGTCCGCTCACCCAGAATCTGAGTGCCAACGGAAGTGGCTGCTTAATGAAAAATACAAAAAAAAAATGAAAAAGTACCGTTGTAAATGTGCATTTCTCAATTATTTGTGTGTGAGGCCGTCAAATGGAGAAGATCATTGCGGATAAACTCTGAAGATGAAATACTCTAGACAACACAACTGCGAACAAAACTCGTCACGGTTTAAATTGGGTTCGTTATTGCAATTATGTCTTATATAATGAATATATATATATATCTGGGAGTATCTTCACCCACTTAAATAAATGCCTCTGGCAGCTTATTGATCAAAGAATTTCAAAGTTATGGTTAAAATTTGAAAGTCAAGAATTATTTATGCTTACTTAAGCATAACAGAGTACTAATTCTGAATAGAATCTTTATCCCGTTAACACTTGAGCTAAGAACAGCACATTTCTCGCAGTGTACTATTGCCACATAAATGAATGAACAATTGCAGAGTTTATTTCAAAGCTGAAATACTTTCAGCAAGGGTAAATAAGTGTCTCATACAGAGCGGTGTCGCCGCATCCGACAGATACAGATACAAACACAGATACCAGATACACACACACACACACACACACATATATATACATACACACACACACACACAGAGTGTTAGGCTTGTTACTGAAATCAGTTAGAACTTCCCACAATCAATCCCGAACTGGGAAGCTATTCCATCGTCGTTTCTGTACCTGGGCAACTTGGTTTGCTGTAATTTTATGCCGTTTTTTTTTTTGTTTTTCCATTTTTCTTTTTTGTATTTTTTTCTATGCATAATTTAATTTTTTCAATGAAAGAGAGTTTCAAGCGAGGGGCCTGCCCCCGTTGGGCTCCACAAATTGCCCGCATTCCTGTGTGAGAGAAACGGGTTTACCTTGATGAGAGCAATGCGATCGTTCAGTGCGCATTGTTTCGTGACCAGGCAGGCAGATTGTGTGTTAACAACAAAAACAACAACAACAACGTCGTTCACTTACCCCTTGCTCTACCGTTGCAGAGGCGCTGCTGCAATCGCGTCCATTGCCACACATTCCGGCCGGGAGCACAGCGGCCACGCTGCTCGCCGATGCGGCCGAGCTGCAGGGCCAAGATTCACCCGGTAATGTGCTCGCCTCACTGGGTCACAGTTCGGCGACATCCGTATTTGAGTCGGCGCATCGTTGGACCTCAAAGGAGAATCTGTTGGCGCCTGGCCCCGAAGAGGATGACCCGCAGCTATTTGTGGCCCTGTACGATTTCCAAGCGGGCGGCGAGAATCAGCTGAGCCTCAAGAAGGGCGAACAAGTGCGCATCCTGAGCTACAACAAATCTGGTGAGTGGTGCGAGGCTCATTCCGATTCCGGCAATGTGGGCTGGGTGCCCTCCAACTATGTGACACCGCTGAATTCGCTGGAGAAGCACTCCTGGTACCACGGGCCCATCTCTCGCAATGCCGCCGAATATCTACTCAGCTCCGGCATCAATGGCAGTTTTCTGGTCCGCGAGAGCGAGAGTTCGCCCGGTCAGCGCAGCATCAGCTTGAGGTAGCCTATACATTTCTATTCGTATTTTACAACTCGAACTAATCTCCAATCCCATTCAGATACGAGGGTCGCGTCTATCACTATCGCATCTCAGAGGATCCCGATGGCAAGGTCTTTGTGACGCCCGAAGCCAAATTTAATACGCTCGCCGAGCTAGTGCATCATCATAGTGTGCCGCATGAGGGTCACGGTCTGATTACGCCGCTACTCTATCCGGCGCCCAAACAGAACAAACCGACAGTCTTTCCACTCAGTCCCGAACCGGATGAGTGGGAGATCTGCCGCACGGACATCATGATGAAGCACAAACTGGGCGGCGGACAGTATGGCGAGGTCTATGAGGCCGTATGGAAGCGCTATGGCAACACAGTCGCTGTCAAGACACTGAAAGAGGACACCATGGCACTGAAGGACTTCCTCGAAGAGGCGGCCATCATGAAAGAGATGAAGCATCCAAATCTTGTACAGCTTATCGGTGGGAACATTGAACACAAATTACGTTTTCTCATCTACAACTCGACCCGGGCATAAATTGAATAATCTTTTTTTTAAAGTGAAATTTTGCCTTTAGCTATGTGGATGAGAGAATTTATATTTACAAATTGGTTTTTTAATGGAGATCATGGTCTGACTACGTTTCTCTTTCGCCCACATTCAGGTGTCTGCACCCGTGAGCCGCCCTTCTATATCATCACCGAGTTCATGTCGCACGGCAATCTGCTTGACTTTCTGCGCTCCGCCGGCAGAGAGACACTGGACGCAGTGGCCCTGTTGTATATGGCGACACAGATAGCGTCGGGCATGAGCTATCTGGAGTCTCGCAACTATATCCATCGGGATCTGGCGGCGCGCAACTGCTTGGTGGGTGACAACAAGCTGGTCAAGGTCGCTGATTTTGGGCTGGCGCGTCTGATGCGCGACGATACATATACGGCGCATGCGGGCGCCAAGTTCCCCATCAAGTGGACCGCCCCCGAGGGACTGGCGTACAACAAGTTCAGCACCAAGTCCGATGTGTGGGCCTTTGGGGTGCTGCTGTGGGAGATAGCGACGTACGGGATGTCGCCATATCCGGGCATTGATCTCACCGATGTGTACCATAAGCTCGAGAAGGGCTATCGCATGGAACGGCCGCCCGGCTGTCCGCCGGAGGTGTACGATCTGATGCGACAGTGCTGGCAATGGGATGCGGCGGATCGGCCCACATTCAAGAGCATACACCATGCGCTGGAGCACATGTTTCAGGTGGGTGACGGTGACGGTGTCGGTGTCGGTGTCGATTTCGAGGTGTGGGACGATGATGTCGATGATATCGATGATGATTACGATGGCGACAATGACGACAATGACGACGACAATGGCATTGAGCTTTGATTTCAATTGGCGTCTGCCACGCCATCGCTCATGGAATGCCAGCGCACCCAATGTTCAAGTCTCGCAATCATCAGTAGTGATAGCAATAATGATCCACGTGCTGCACGTCTCTCCTTCTTCGCTCCGCAGGAATCGTCCATCACCGAAGCGGTCGAGAAACAGCTAAATGCCACAGCCAGCGCCGGCTCCGGTTCGACGTCAGCAACGGGCGGGGGAATAGCACCAGCGACGGTAGCCGCAGCAGCCACGGCCAGTGCCTCATCATCGACAGCATCCGCCTCGCTTAGCCTGACGCCACAAATGGTCAAGAAAAGTCTGCCCAGTCTCGATCCGCAGCAGCAGCAACAGCAATTGGCCAGCACGCCCATGTCAGGTGAGTGAAATGTTTTGCACAACAGCGCTCAATTGCTGCGAATCATTGCTGATCTCAAATACCCGCAGAGACCGGCTCCACATCCACCAAGCTGAGCACCTTCTCCAGCCAGGGCAAGGGCAATGTGCAGATGCGACGCACCACCAACAAGCAGGGCAAACAGGCACCAGCTCCGCCCAAGCGCACCAGGTAAACCACCCGCCTGTTATATGCATTACAGTCACAATCTATTCATGCTGCTCGCTGTCCTTCTATTCCGTAGTTTGCTCTCCAGCAGCCGGGATTCCACATATCGCGAGGAGGATGCACGCAACTTTATTGATGAGCTCAACACGAATGGTAGTACTACTTGTAGAAACTTCCACTTCAACTCCAACAACATTTTAAGCCAGACCCTATGTAGAAATTTTAAAACCCAAATTCCAACCCAGACACAAATACGTACACAACAACAACAACAACTCCTCCAACAACAGAAACAACAGTTATTGCAACCAGTACAACAACAACAACAACAAACGTATTCAATTAAGAAATCATCCTCCTGCAGTAGTTTCCTTTACGACATCCTATTTCGAGGTATTTGTCAATGGAGTAAGAATTCCAATTTACAATTTATGTTTTCGTTTTATTGGTTTGTGATGCACAAGGAAAAACATTTCAATATTTTTTATTTATCATTATTATTATGCTTTTAATGTGTTTGTATTCTGCATTCTCAAAACCTATATAAAAACTATGTAAATTTAAGTTTTTAAATGGTTTTTGGAATGTTTTTGGTATTATTTTTATAATTTTAAATTGCTATCGGCATTTATAAGTGGAATCTTGTAAATAATTTAAACAGAAACCGAAACAAAAGATTCCACAATAAATACCATACAACTTATTATTTTTACATAATTTCATTTAGCTTTTGGTGTTTTCTATATTCTATGTTCAAATTTATTCTATTCTATTATTGTTATTTTATGTTTTCTGTTTATATCAACATTTTGGTTTTGTAGTGCTTTAACTTTTGTTTGGTGTTGACAAATATTGAGCCAAAATGGGTTTGTCGCCACGACTAAGACTCTCAGCTCCCGCTAATCTGCTACTCCCGAATCCCAGCACGCGCATGTTAATCCCAATTGCAGCCCAGTCATTTGATGCATCTCCATTTTTGCAGGTCTCACACGGGATATTAACAATTTGACGCAGCGCTATGATTCGGAAACGGATCCGACTGCTGATCCCGACACGGATGCCACTGGAGATAGTCTGGAGCAGAGTTTGACAGCCACGCCGCCCAACAAGATGCAGCACTCGCTACATGGTGGCATCTCGTCGGGCATTGGGCCGCGTTCCTCCCAGCAGCACAGCTCCTTCAAGCGTCCGGTGATGGGCAATCGCGGCTTAGAGACGCGCCAGAGCAAACGTTCGCAGCACCATCCAAATAGGGAGCAACCCAACCAAGGCAATGGCAATGTTAATGTTACCAATGGCAATGGCAATGGGATACCAGTGCTGCCTGCTCATCCCATCACTGTGGGCGCTTTGGAGGTGATGAATGTGAAGCGGGTCGTCAATCGCTATGGCACTTTGCCTAAGGTGGCGCGCATTGGCGCCTTTCTCGATAGCTTGGAGGACAGCAGCAGCAGCAGTGGCGAGGCAGCCGCCAATGGCCATGCCACACCACCAGCACGTGCTCCACCGCCCAATGTGCCCACGTCTACCGGCAAAACGCTGACGCCGTCGGCAGCAGCAGGAACAGCAGCAGCAACGTCGACGACTGGAACACCTCAGCAAATGATACGGAGCAACTCGTCCAGTGGCGTGACCATGCAGAACAATGCTGCAGCCAGTCTGGGAAAGTTGCGGCGTCATCCCACCACCACAGAGGGCGCCATGATGACCTTCTCCTCGTTTCGTGCCACGGGCAACAGCAATTCACCAAAGCGCGGCGTCATCACACAGCCGGCACTGGCCAATCTGGAGTTTCCGCCGCCACCACTTGAGGAATTTGAGGCGTTGCCGCCACCACCGCCGCCGCCAGCGCCCGAGAGCGCCGTCCAGGCGATACAGCAGCATCTGCATGCGCAGCACAGCAGCAGCAACGATGTCAGCAATACGGCTCCCAGCGTCGAGGAAGCCAGCTCCCGCTTCGGTGTCTCGCTACGCAAGCGTGAACCCTCCACAGACTCGTGTAGCTCACTTGGCACGCCACCCGATGCGGCACCAGGACCGACACCAGGGCCAACGCCAGTGTCCGAGAAGAGTCTCAATCTCAAAGAGAAACTCATCACAGAGATCAAGTCAGCCAGCAAGCCGTCCGAGTCCATCAATGGTGCTGCTGCTCCGCCAACAGCGCCGCCACCCGTTGTCGATCCGGTGGCTCAACTCTTCACCGAGCTGGCGGAGAGCATGAATCTGCCCAAGCAGACCAAGCTAACCAATGGTAATAGCAACAGCAACAGCAATAGCAATAGCAATAGCATTAGCAATTCGAACAACAGCAACAACAACAACTTCAAGGCGCAACTGAAGAAAGTGGAGCCAAAGAAACTGAACGCGCCCATTCCAAAGGCCGAGCAGTCCACGAACATAATTGACTTTAAGGCGCATCTGCGCAAAGTGGACAAGGATCAAACGCAACAGCAGCAGCCAACATCGCCGCAGCAGCAGCAACAACAACAGCAACAATCCTCGCCCAATTGCAACACCACGCGCAAGGAGGATAGCAAAAAGTTTAGCCCCGGAGCAAACGCAAATCAAAAGACTGAAATCAAAATCGATGTGAGCAACAATTCCTCCAATAATGCGGAAACGGAATCCGGCGGCGAAACTGGCCACACAGATGCCGGCAAGCGACGCAGCACAGGTAGTATTAATAGTTTAAAGAAACTGTGGGAGCAGCAGCCGCCCGGCGGTGATTATGCCAGCACCACAATCCCACTTCAAGCCCAACAGCCAACAGCAGCACCACAACCAGCACAATTGTCGCCCAAATATGGCCTAAAGCCAACGTTGACCACGGTCAGCACTAAACTGTTTGGCAATAACCCGCCGCCAGCGGCACCGCCACCACCGCCCCCAATTAGCAGCACTGCAGCAGCAGCAGCAGCAGCAAGCACAACAGCACTGTCCAAGCAACTAGCAACAACAAAAACTACCACATCCTCATCCACAACCTCTACAATAAAAACATCTCTTTCAACGCAACTCTTCACAGATGCCGAGCTCAGCAACAACAGCAGCAGCAACGAGGAGCAGCAGCCTACCGAGGGAGGATTAGAAGGAGGAGGAGGCAACTCCACCAACGCAACCACAACTACAACTTCAACGGCAACGGCAGAACTCCTGACGCAATCGCTGTACAGCAGCGAGCAGTTACAATACAGCAATGCGGCCAATTCCAACGTCAGCAAGCAGCTGAGCAGCTCCGGCACCAACAGCCAGAATAAGCCAGCTGTGCCGCACAAGCCCACCAAATTGACCATATATGCCACGCCCATTGCCAAAATAGCGGGCATCAATGTGGGCGGCGTTGGAGCCGACAATATCAATTCGACGCAAATCTCACGCGAGAGCATACTGGAGCTGGTGACGCTGCTCGAGGGATCGCTCAAGCATCCGGTGAATGCCATATCCGCTTCACAGTGGCTGCAGCTCAGCGACAAGTTGAACATACTGCAGAACTCGTGTGTGGTGTTTGCGGAGAATGAATCGATGCCGCCGCACTCGAAATTCCATTTCCGGGAGCTGGTGACACGGGTGGAGACGCAATCGCAGCATTTGCGCAGCGCTGGCAGCAAGAATGTCCAGGACAATGAGCGGCTGGTGGGCGAGGTCGGACAGTCGCTCAAACAGATCTCGAATGCGTTGCACAGGTAAATGATAAGAACGGGGATGGACGCACAGCGGAGCGGTGAACCGGACAACAGCGGCACAGCCATTTGGCTGGATGCCGAGGCCAATTTTATCAAGCGCAAGCAGCAGCAGCAGCTGCAACCACAGTGATATTATCAAAATCCACATCGCTCCCACCATCCCCCCAAAACTGGACGCCGCCACATGCCCCACAACCAGGCGACCAGAGCAGAGATGCAGCTCCTCAGCTAAGACTGAGGACAAAAAACCAGCAGGAGAATCAATAAAATGAACGTAACTTCAAGCCCAGCGAAGAAGCGAAGAACAGACGGCAACAACAACAGCAAAAACAAAAGAATAAGCAGAACAACAACAACCAACTACAACTATAATTAATTATTATTAACTATATATATGTATATGCTTATATACACACACATACATATAAATATCTATCGTAGTATTTAGTAGCCGTAGCGATTATACATACATCTAGTCATACATAAATTTGATGCATCCGCTATTGATATATCGAGGGACGAACACAAACAAAAAACAAAAAGAAAAGGCTTCAAACTGAGTTGCAAAGCAAAAATATTTCTATAGGCATTTCTCGATTCTAATCTCGTTCTTTGAATTGTGAAAACACAAAACCAGAATCCCTATTTTTCTCCATTTAAAAATTAGAGCTTCGTTGTATAAGGAATACGTACATTTGAAAGACAAATCTAGCAAGTGCATAGTGAAAGGTGTAAAAAGACCTTCATGCAATGAATGAAATACATTATATTATATAAATATATATTATACCCTGAAATATATATACCACAAAAATGGTATAATATATATTTCATTAGAAATATTCTCCAATAAAATAAGTAATTATACTGCACATGCATATACATATACATATATATATATATTTATGTATGAATGTATATATATGTATATATATTTTACATACATATATACTAGTCGGTAAAGTGTTTTAGTATACCCAATACTTATACAAGACATATAATTTATATATGTGCGTACAACATTATATATATATATATATATGTAATACGATAAGCGTTAAATGCAAATTGAAAACTCAATCTACAACGTTTAGACTTTTCTTCATGTTTTTAGTACTCGTAATACCTACATAAATATAAAAAAAAAATGAACAAAAACAACAAAAAAGAAAATGAAAATGAAACGAAGATCTGTGTGTACTACTTGGCATAACTTATAAACAGTAGCAAAGCCCAAAGATATTATTAACTGACTACTCGACAGATATATACTATATATAGCTATATATATATGTGTATATATATATATATATATATATATGCATGTTAGTTGCAAAGACTAAATCAACTTAATCTTTAGTTTATGTTGAAAATACACGAAGCAAAAAATTAATTGGTGGCAAACGCTTTTTAGACATATACATATATACAAATACACAAACAAATTGTAATTATTATCTGATATTTTATGGATTTTAAAAAACTACTTTTATACGTAAAACACATACACACAACACAAACTCACTCACACTCACTCGAAATAAAAACAACCAAATAAATATTCATTTCATATACATATATACGCGGGTCGACATTAGGGCGGGCCATATGTAAAACATATAAATATGGATGTGCATAACAAATACATATATATATATATATATATATATATATATATATATATATATATATATATATATATATATATATGAAAATATATATATATTTCAAATTTATCCAAATATCTACCCGCAAAAATAACAGACAAAAGACAATGTGCATTCAAAATATATTTCTATATATATAAATACTATATTTCTGTAACTTCTATAACATCTGTGCGTTTGAATACGCTTAGAGCATATATATATATAAATATATTATTTAAAAGAAAACGGATCAAAAATACTTCAAGGAGAAATAAAAATGATATTTAAAACTAAACTCCTCAAGTTGTGTATTTCGACAGCGAGAAATAAATAATGAAGAATATGATGAGTAACAGTTATTTGCTTCTGGGGCATCAGAGTAATTTCAAATCTGTACTTTATTACTAGCGGTTTTTATTCTAAATTGCTCTACGTCTCAAAAACCCCTATTTCAAATTGAAAATATTCTGCTATCGATAACTTCCTTTGCTTATATCGATATTTACTGTTGTAGTGGATATTCGCATTGTACAGCACTGATATCTTGCAACCCTACGATAGTTGTGCTGCCATCCATGTTAATACGGTAGCAGAACCATACTGTGTTGAATTCAAATTGGGACCGCTTAAATATAAATCTTAACTTTATAAGAACTGCTGGTTAAATTGCATGTGTGGAGAGTTCGCTGAACAAGATAACTAGATATGCGCCTTTTTTACCAAGGCTTAATAAATGCTCGCTGTGAGTAACATTTGAGCAAATGGTAATGTTATTGCCGCTGTTATGTTAAATAACATTTCTGTTTTGCATTCGTTCTTTTTTTTCATAAAGAAAAGAAGAAGAGAAAGAGGAAAAAAGACGAAATAATATATAATAATAGAATATTATTTATACTGTGATATATAAAGCCAAGCATTGTTTGTGTGTCTGCAAACCAGTAATTGAGCAAACGAATCAACAGTAAACGAGAACGCAACGACAGCAAACACAAATTGTGAAAACAACAACAGCAGCAGCAACACCAGCAACAACAACAACCACATCAAGAAAGTCAGCAAAGCAAGCAGCAAGCATTAAAATGCCACTTTTTGGTAAATCACAGAAGACGCCAGCCGAGTTGGTCAAGTCGCTGAAGGAGGCGATAAACGCACTGGAGGCCGGGGATCGCAAGGTGGAGAAGGCACAGGAGGATGTTAGCAAAAATCTGGTGTCCATCAAGAATATGCTGTATGGGAGCAGTGATGCGGAACCGCCAGCGGATTATGTTGTTGCCCAGCTGTCGCAGGAGCTGTATAACAGTAATTTGCTGTTGCTACTCATACAGAATCTGCATCGCATCGATTTCGAGGGTAAGAAGCATGTGGCGCTCATATTTAATAATGTGCTGCGCCGACAGATTGGCACACGATCCCCAACAGTGGAATACATATGCACGAAGCCGGAAATATTGTTTACACTGATGGCCGGCTATGAGGATGCGCATCCGGAGATTGCCCTTAATTCGGGCACAATGTTGCGAGAGTGTGCTCGATATGAGGCGTTGGCGAAAATTCAATTGCATTCGGATGAGTTCTTCAAGTTCTTCCGTTATGTGGAAGTGTCAACGTTTGACATCGCCTCCGATGCCTTCTCCACGTTCAAGGAGCTGCTGACACGCCACAAGCTACTGTGTGCCGAATTCTTGGACGTCAACTACGACAAGTTCTTCTCGCAGCATTACCAGCGTCTCCTCAACTCTGAGAACTATGTGACACGGCGCCAGAGTTTAAAGCTGCTCGGCGAACTGTTGCTGGACAGGCATAATTTCACCGTGATGACACGCTATATATCAGAGCCGGAGAACCTGAAGCTGATGATGAACATGCTTAAGGAGCGATCACGTAACATTCAATTCGAGGCGTTTCATGTCTTCAAAGTTTTTGTCGCGAATCCGAATAAACCGAAACCCATACTGGACATCCTGCTGCGCAATCAAACGAAACTGGTCGACTTCCTAACCAGCTTCCATACGGATCGATCCGAGGATGAGCAGTTCAACGACGAGAAGGCCTATCTGATCAAGCAGATAAGGGAGCTGAAACCGCTGCCCGAGGCTTAGTGGGCAGCCAGGGGACAACGAGCGACAACGAGAAGGAGAACGAAAGCAAGAACGAGAACACGTAGCAGGCCTTTGCTGCTCTATGGCAGGATGATTATGATGATGACGATAGCAGGACGACGACGACGAGGACGAAGACGGACAAAGGATATGCATACAGAGTGTGTTGAGCAATCGCAATTGCAATTGCAATTGCAATACACATTACACATAATATTTAGTAGGGACACAAGACGAAAACTAAAACTAAAACGACGACGACGATGACGATGATGATGACGATGACGACAGCACTTGTGAGTAACTCTAAACAATAATTTAGACAAAGCAAACAACAAAAACAAAAAAGCGAAAAACAAAAACAAAAATGGATAACGATAAATAACGATAAAGCAAAAATACAAACAAGTAGTTACAACAACCAAAAAATACACACACATAATTATATTATATACCTAATATATGTATATATATAATATATATATATATTGTATGTAATAGCTTAAGGAGCAAAAACAGATAATGCAGAATTTAACTAAAAAAAAAAACAGACACACACACACACTAAAAGAAAACAACTTTATTTTCTTCCTTTCCGGAGATATGCATGTGTATATTCGATTCAACCAGCTTCCGTATACAGTTCGCTTTTAAATTGTTCATAGTTTGTTCCGAGTTTGTTGTTGTTGTTGCTGCTGTTATTGTTGTTGTTGTTGTGTGGTTCCACAGTCTGGAGATCGTTTGCTTATAGAGATAGAGCTATGTATGTATTTACACCTACCTTACTACATACAATTTTTCGTAAAAGGTTTTTCTTTTTTTTTTCTTTTGAGTTTGTGTATTTCGATTGCGTATTTAAATAGTTGTTGTATTGAAATTGAGCGTTTTTGAAACGGTTATCCCCAGGACAATGAAGATAATATGAGTTTTGACTTACAATTTAGACATTAAACATTTCAAATGTGCTCCGAAATTAACAATTACGGTAAATTATTATTATTAATTATGTATGAAATGAAAAACAAAACAAAAAACAATTGTAATTTCACACACAAGAAAAAAACGAAAACAAAAAGATACTTCATTCAGAATACTGCATAATAACTATAGTTATAATTAAAAAGAAGAGCATTCAACACACACCACACACTCACACACACACACACACACAAACACACACACTCCCAAACAAACAACACATCCATACGTACATAGTAAACAAAAAGGGAAGTAAAACAACAACATTACGAGGAGCATAATAAATATATGATTATTATAATTTATATTATTCCCAAAATTAAAGATAACAGCCAAACAAAAATTCCATCCAATATGTGTCATTCTCATTGGGAAACAGGGTTATGGGTTGTGGGTGCGGCGCGGCTGTTGCGGTGTGGCAAATTGTTAAGACGTGCATGCCACCACCGCAGCAGACGTTGTCTTAGGCTCCTGAGTCATGTGCCAGCTGCAGGGCTGCAGAAACACTTGCAAATTTGATGTTAAGAAGATGCATCAGCAGTCGAATGTATTTAATATTTCAACATTCATACATTAATATCCCTTTTTGTATTCATTCATCAAAGTAGACAAAAATACCGTATTTTCACTGGGAAATACAATACAATTTTTTTTGAAAATGTCTTTTTCAATCTCCTCAAAATACCAGGGTATTCGAACGGAAAGTAAACATGGTTTACTATTGCCGTAGCCCTGGTTCAGAACAGCTGACTTTGAATTACGGCGCTGAGAAATCAACTAGTAATTGTGTCTTATATTATGCACAAAAGATTTCGCAAAACGGCAGATGTGATTTTTGAGGACAGTAGCAGCAGCAGCAGCATTGAGGCATGTGCAAGCATCTCCTTTGTGCAAAGGAAATATATGCGAAAGCGACGCAGAGAAGCCATCAATGTCGAACTGAACATTTCCGGCTCGAGCAGCGATGACGAACAGTTGGCGGAGCAGGAGAATAAAATGTGGCTGAAAAATCTTAAGCGTTGCAGCAGCAGTCAAAAACCGCTCCAGCTGACACCACAAAACAAGTTCCAGCCATTATCGCTGTCAGTTAGTGCCAAGTCGCCGTCTCCAACTCCACCAATGCCTGGTTGTGCATTGGAGCCAACTGAGTATTCCAAGTCCACGCCAGCTGCATGGAACAGCTTTAGAAAAACACTGGCAGCACTGAAGCAGGAGCAACGAGGATTGCTGCAGACATCAATGTCAAACTGCAGCCATCAGTCCACGCTACTAGATTGCTCAATTGAAGCCAATCTGGAAACAATGATTGACACACAGAAGACGCCCAGGAGTGCCACAAAAGTCGCCTTAACCCAGATGAGGAAGAAGCGTTGCGTGAAAGGCGGCTATGTTCATGAGTATAAGAAACTAATGCTCAAGGAGCGCATGGATCGACGGAGTCTGGCGCATAACCAGCGTCTCGGCATCAGTTCTGGCCAGCAAGTCCGTGTGCTGGCAATGTCGGCATCCTTTGGCACCCACATGGCCCGCGTCCAAACTGAGGCAGAGCCCAAAGCCATATTCAACATTATAGTCGCTCCAAGCATGGTCAGCAATGTAAAAGTAGACTCTAAGCTGGAACTTTACATTGACCTGCAGTTGGAGTCGCCGCTGCAGCTGCCCAACAAGGAACTGATATATTTACAGCCAAATAAGATAGTTTTATTATAAAGACTAGTAGTAGACACACACACTTAGAGAATAATTAGAAAATATTTGAATACATTATGGATATCTTGTTATGAAGGTGTGGCATCTAACGTCGTTTCTTCTTCTCCAACTTGCGTATCTTGTGCAGACGGCGTGCAGCATTTCCCGTGCCCGGTGCAGCCTCATCGATGAGACAACTCTCGTCAATGGGGTCGACGGTTTCGTTGCCGCTCATCAAAACAGCAGCCGAGATGCAAACAAACTGAAATATGGCCCCAATAAAGAGGCCATAACGCACTAGCAAACTGAATAAGTCTTCCTCTCCGTATTTATCCAATGAAGCTGCAACGCCCATTTTATCAGTGGACATTTTTATTTTTATTTTGCACAGAGAAAAACTGTATGCTGTGAAAATGTTTACAACTATGTTTGTTTGTGTACAATTAATTTTGTGTATGCACCGCACAGGGTGAACTGGGCACAAAACAGCTGTCTTTGTTCGTAAAAAAACAGAAGAAGAAGAGATTTTCCTGACTGCAATCGGGCTTTGCATAATTCGTTTCTATTAGTATTTATTGAAAATATGTCGTGTTTTCGTTTGGCAACTGCACTCAATGCCGTCAACAATCAAAGCCTTCGACTCCTTGCCAAAAGAACCCCGAATCTTTCGTTGGCGCGCCGACAATTTGCAAATGCGGTGCTCGAAAGCAGCAGCAGCGGCGGCAAAGTAAAGAAACCGAATGGAACATTCAAGTTGACGCTGCTTGGTGCATGCATTGGCGCCGTCGCTGGCTCCACCTACACCATCTACACCCGGATCAATGATCAGAATTCACACAAGGAGCACGAACGCACACCGCCAAATGTCGTCGAGTCTTTGCCAGCCGGCTTGCGCATAACGAAGCGTTACATTAATCCCAAGGACACATCCGGCTTGGATATTGTGCTTTTTCAGTTTCAGACGTGCCCGTTTTGCTGTAAGGTTCGTGCCTATCTCGATTACATGGGTGTATCGTATTCAGTGGTTGAGGTGGACGCAGTTCTGCGCCAGGATATCCGTTGGTCATCGGTTAAGAAGGTGCCCATGGTGCTAATCCGACAGCAGGATGGACAATATGTACAGATGACAGATTCTAGTGCCATCATCTCGCTCGTCGCCACTGTCCTGAATGACAAGCGCGCCGATGTTGGCGAATTGGCGCAGTTCTATCCGCAGATATCCTACTTTGACGATGACGGCAAGAAGCGACTGGACATAATGAACAAATACTTCCTCATGTATCAGGATCACACACCCAAAAACATGACTAAGGAAATCGAGGAGTAAATTATTGATGTTCCTCTTTCAATATACAATATGTACTTAGTCTCCTCCAACTCTTTACAGAAATGAACGCAAGTGGAGAACCTGGGCTGACAGCCACCTGGTGCATCTGATATCACCGAACTGTTATCAGACACTCGCCGAGTCGCTGGAGACCTTTGAGTGGTTCTCCAAGGAGGGCGAGTGGGATGTCTACTTTCCCAAGTGGGAGCGCAACCTGATGGTGTACTGTGGTGCGACCGCCATGTGGCTGATAGCGAAGATGCTGAAGCGAAGACATAATCTCACCGACGATGTCCGATCTCACATGTATGATGCACTGCACAAGTGGACGACGGATCTCAAGAAACGCAACACGAAATTCATGGGCGGTAAGCAGCCAGGTTTGTCGGATCTTGCAGTGTTCGGCGTCTTGAGCAGCATGGAAGGATGTCAGACATTTAAGGATTGCCTGCAGGACACAAACATTGGTAATGCCACATTTACTACGGCTAAAACATAAACAAAGATTGTTCAACAAAAATGTATCTTTTTGTAGGAAAATGGTTTTACGATGTCAAGGAGGTTGTGCAAAAGAACCGCGGCCAACTACGTAGGGAGCGCATAGTCGGAGTGGAACCAGCGGCCTAAAACTAAATGTACATCATCATCAATTTCGCCCCAAAGATTGTTAATTTTGTTTAAATAAACGGTTCCATTGCTTTTTATTTATTTAAATTGATCTCAAACTATCGATGTTATTGCCTTCAATAATAATAAATCTATATATCGGAACGTACAGAGTTGCTTTGGAAATATCGATAGCTATAATTGTTTCTTCGTGACATCTCTAATTGTGTGTGAAACGCCGCTAGACGAAAACTTGCAAATCATTTCAGGCTGCCTTTTTTTTGTCTTGTAAAAATTAAATAAACTAAAAGAATGAATGCTCTCGGCGTTGAACAATTTCCGGACTATAAAGTACCCGGAGTGCAACATGTAGACTTTTCACCATACGAGTCCAACGGCGGGTAAGCACACAAAATAAGTCGAATATTGCAAGAAATTGATGAACAACACTTAATTTTATCTTTGCAGCTCGATTGTTGCCATTGCTGGTGAGGACTTTGTGGTCATTGCCGCCGATACACGCCTGAGCAGTGGCTACAGTATCCATTCGCGCGACCAGAGCAAACTCTTCAAACTGTCACCACACACGGTGCTGGGCTCCACGGGCTGCTGGTGCGACACCCTGTCGCTGACTGGCCTGATGAAGGTGCGCATGCAGATGTACGAGCACACACACATGAAGACAATGACAACGGATGCTGTCGCCCAGATGCTCTCCATTGTCATGTACAATCGTCGCTTTTTCCCCTACTATGTGTCGAATATTTTGGCCGGTTTGGACAAGGATGGAAAGGGTGTCGTCTATTCGTACGATCCAATTGGTCATTGCGAACGGGCCACGTATCGTGCTGGCGGTACTGCCGGATCCTTACTGCAACCGGTGCTGGATAATCAGATTGGTTACAAGAATCAAAACTTGGCGGCCGATCAGCTGCCGCCACTGACCAAGGATCGAGCCGTTTCTGTCGCCTCCGACACTTTCATTTCGGCTGCTGAGCGTGATATTTACACTGGTGATTCAGTGCTCATAAACATCATCACAAAGGATGGTATTGAGCAGAAGACCCTACAATTGCGCAAGGATTAAAAAATACTTAAGGTCAAGGGATAATTAAATTTACATTCAGATTATGTTCGACTTGAAATTGTAGCTTCTTAAATAAAACAGATCTACAAGATAAATGAGGGAAAAATTTCGTTTATATTATCGAACCTGAAATAAAATGAATACTAATATGTATTTTATATTCTTATTTGAAATTCTTCTTTCTGCTTGACATATTTTGAGCTTTTGATGCAGAACTAATATATATAAAATGCTTAATTTTGAAAATAATTGCGAGGCCGAGCAATGAGCAAATCTATCGAACTGCATTCAAGGCTTATGAACTCATCTAAACAGGTATTAAGAGGCATAAGTTTTGTTTGTAAAAATAATTATTAATGAATGGATATACAAATGAACTACACATATTTTGTGTAATAATGTTTAAAATTAAATTGTTGTATTTTTGTGGAGAACTGTGTCAGCCCTGGTTATCAGCTGATTTCGACTATTGTTGTGTTTGTTTGGAGTTAGCGTATTGAACTCACCGTTTTCACCAATGAACACTACTTTAGTTCCAAGTGTGTTGCTGCTGATTGTTTTCCAAATTGCCCACGTCCAAACCATACAGAATATGCTTGTGGGACTTGTAAGACCCGGAGTATTTCGACACATTACTTGCCGCAACAGTGTGTATCCACGTAGCAATGTAACGCGCTACCCGGTGCCGGATAAGTTTGTCTTTTGGACAGTCAACTATGAGGGATACAGCCCGCCGTGCTACACAGCTGGACACATTGGTGGACAGAGCTGGGCGGATGAACCGTTGCCAAGCGAAAAGAACCAACCCCACTGGAATCACAATGACGACATTGTGAATCGTGTTTCTTTCCATGGCGAATATCAAATAAAGGATGGCCTGCCACAAAATCCAATTGGTCGTACTGGATTGTGTGGCCGTGGCTTGCTGGGACGCTGGGGTCCCAATCATGCAGCGGATCCAATAGTCACACGCTGGAAACGCGATGATAAAGCTGAGTTTGTGTGGCACAAAACCAGCGGAAAGTAAGTGTAGTTGAATATGCTGTATTTAATACAGATCTCATACTCCTCTTCGTATTTCCGTAGAAAAATTCTCCAAATGGTGGCCATACAGCGTTCTGATAACAAATTGTGGGCCATTCCAGGCGGCATGGTCGATCCCGGTGAGAATGTGAGCGTCACGCTGAAGCGCGAGTTCACCGAGGAGGCGCTCAATTTCGCCGATAAGGGCAACATGGTGGAGCAGTTCTTCAAAGAGGGTGGCGTCCATGTGTACAGTGGTTACGTGGATGATTTTCGTAATACCGACAATGCTTGGATGGAGACAACTGCACTGAATTTCCATGACGAGGAGGGCACAAAAGTTGGCCAGCTGCAACTGAATGCTGGTGATGATGCCACAAACGTCCGCTGGACCGATGTCGATGCAAACCTCAAACTGCATGCCAATCATGCTGACATTCTCCAGGAAGTGGTTGCTATGCGCAATGCGCACTGGTAGAAATACTCAAATACTTTTTTAAAACTATCTTGTAAATTCGGAAACAGAATTGTGATGATTACCACTACCTTAAAATTGCTTATAAATTATGTTTATACAAAAAAAAAGAGCATAACAATAAATATTTGAAATATCGAGACTCGTATTTTATGCCTATTCGTTTAGATTTCGTATATTTATTTCAGACTATTCGCTATTCATACATTCCATTTATTGGGGCAATAACAATGTTAGAAAATTTTGACTTCACTGGGAAACTCATTTCAAATATGTAATTTCGGTTTTAGTTTTTGTTTTCTCTTGAATGCATTGGAATTCATCAAGTTGCGTTTGTTATCTTCACGATCAAATTGTGTGTGCGACTTATAATTGTGTGGGTAACTATTTTGTCACGGCCAATAGATGATGCTTAACTGGTTGCCGTGCGAGGCTTACAGAGTCTGGAGGAAGGCGTAGACTTCCGGATTTGAGTTCGCCACATTGTTGAACTTGTCCGCATATTGCTCGCGTATATCCTTGACGAGGGCAATTGCGTTGACTTTGCTCTCTTCGTCGGGCATTTGCTTCTTGTATAATACATCGATGGTGATTGCGAGGATCTGTTCCAGATGGTCCACAATGGCTTCACGGGCATGCATGTAAAGAACGCGGAAGGCTCTGTTCACCATATCGTTCTCAGGCGTATCTTCGCGAAGTGGCAAATGCGAGAGAAAAACTGGCAAAACTTGCGCAAGCGGCACCATATTGTAATTGGTAACAATTAATCGGGCAACTGCTCCGCAAATGTTGTCCAAGGCCGATGCTTGTGTCTCCGAGGCAATGGCACTCGAAAGAGCTTGCAAAATAACCTGAAAAGATCTGTGCGAAAGCGAGCTCGTTAATAATTAATGTTAATGCATAGCGATCTGCTAGCGACTTACTCAAATGACTTCTCCTCGGCAAACAAAACAAGCTCGCCCAGCCCAAAGTAACAGTTCTGGCGAGCCATTGGATCGGGATCGGTTACGCCGGCAATAAAGATGGGGCACAGCGTATCAAAGTATGTGACCACACAGTTGCCCAGAGAGGCGAAGGATTCGGCTAGTGCGCCATACACAAAACTGCGCTGCGAGGACGCTTCACTTCGCTTTGCCTTGCTCTATAATGGAATACAAATTTGGTTTGGCTTTCTAGATTGGTCAAGTTATAACCAGACATACCAGCTTGGTCAAGTAGTACTGACAGAGACGTCCAAAGTACATGGAGAATATTTCCGGAGTGAGCGCTTTGCCAAATGCCGGGAACAGATTACCGGCACCCTCGAGTAGCATTTCATCAGACTCACTGTCCTCGGTGTCTTCCTCGTCACCGCCACCGCCTTGCTCAGTAAACTGGCAAGCCATTTTGGTGTTTAGCACATCTCTGATGCAGGCAAAGATCTGATCGGCAATCACCTGCGTGGGCACTGCTGGACGTCCCACTGCATTGAATAGTTCGCCTTGTACGTCCAGCAAATGGATGACGACACTTTGATCCTCATCTTCACGCATGATCTGTGCAAATTTGGGCATGACAACCGAGCAGGCGCGTGTCACACCATCGACGTCGCCCATTTTGTGCAAAGCAATTACGAACGCAGAGATTGCCTCGATGGCAACCTTGCGTATGATCTCATGCGGATGATCGATAACCTTATACACGTTCTCAAAGGCCATTTGCAGATAGGGAACAAAGGCGGTGCCCGTGTTAGCGGCAAAATCTTTGAGGGCAACAATGGCTTCCTCCTTTTCGTACAAATAATCATTTTCCACCTGATACTCATCATCATCATTGTCATCTTCGTCATCTGTGTTGTCCAAGTCAATGTCATTCTCAACATCCTTTCTGTCTCCGTTCTCATCGAAGAAAATGTGTTTCGGGACAGCGGCATTTAAAATTGGGACTGTGTCCTCCGAAGAAATGACCGTTTCTATAACGCGATCCATGATCTTGGGGAACACGCTCGACATGCTCTCGTTGACCACAATGGACAGGGCACCTGTTAGATTGTAAATAGCACGCCTAAGATCTGGATCATTTGGCCCCTCCTCCAGCATCATCAGGCAATAGGCCATCGTATCATTGGCAATGGGCAGAAAGTTTTCTTTGCCCACGACACGTGAAATGGATGCTAGTGTATCGATTGCCTCGTTGCGCAACTCTGTCAAATCCTCGGCGCACTCCTTGACCAAATACACCTGGAGTATGGTAACAATTTTGGGAAAATATGGCATCAAATGCTCCTTGGCGGCGACAGCAACCGCTGAGATGGCCGACAGAGACATCACACGCAAATGCGCCGAATACGTGGGATCCAGCGTCTCGAATAGACTGCAAAAAAATAATAACATGTGTGTTGAGTGAGGGAATAAAATCAAATAATATTCCTTACCATTCCATCAGTATCGGCAAATGGGGAACAATGTCCTCCTCCAGATTCTGGCAGTACGTCTCCAAAGCATAGAACATACGTTGAGTGTGCTTCGGTTCCGGGTGGCCCAGCTGTAAAAGTTAATAAACAAGTTAATATTGGTTTAGTATGGATAGAAAATGTGTGCCATTATTAAGTGCGCATGCTGCAAAAAAAAAGTGCTCTCCGTAACTACTTGTGTCCTTTTCCCTTATACCTGATGCTTAATAGATTTTCATTGATTCATATCATATTACTATTAATAGTACCTCAAATTATATATATTTTTAAGTAGAGCATGGAGATTATTGGGTCTAGGGATACCCAATTCCCTTAGTAACTGGTCCCTCAAAACAAGGATTCCTCAATTGGATTCTAACCAAGTTGTTTTCAAATTCAAATCACTCTCAAACTCGGTTTACGACACATTAAAATATACTTTTGCGTTAGACAGAGAATTCAAAGAATATATACCAAGCATCTGGGATAGAAGGAATCTTAACTAGGTTGCGGAAAATACGACATACAAAAGGTAACAAAAAAAATCGAACCCACAGGCAAAACATTTACAGTAAGGTGAAATGTGTAAAACAGTTTTGATAAGAACTACGAAATTTTGAATTGAGAAAATATGAGGACCCTGTATTTGGTGAGAACTGATTTGCGTTTGATTTGCAGCTGATTTATATATTGAATGGTATCTTTGCCCGGTAAAGATTTCGGACCGTTGCCGTTCCCTTTGCTGTTTTGCTCAGCCTTTTTGGACGCAGCACAAACAAAATAAGATAATAAATATGTAGTGAAATTCAGATAGAGGGATGATAGAGAGAAAGGGAAATTCCACTTCTCGTTGCAATGGCGATGGAAAATGTTACCTTTAGCTCAACAACCAACTGATGTAGAAAATCAAATAGGACTGGCAGAATCTGGGACGCAAACTTCGTTATTTCTGGCTGCAGATGCTCGGAGAACTGGCCCAGGGCATAGAAGGCGACAGCGCGCACCGGTGTCTCACTGTCGACAATGCCGCTCTTGATGATGCTCAGCATTACTTCCAAATACTTGTTACAAATAGCCTCTGCACAGCCCTCGGCAATGACAGCGATGCACAGGAATGCGGCACGACGACGCAATGGGTCAGGATTCTGCAATGCCGGCTCGAGCAACTGCAGCATTGGTGGTATGAGCTTTTCCGGTGACATATTGATGGCCAGCAAATCAAGTGTTTGAGTTGCCGATGTCACGGGATGATTGCTTTCCGAAAAGTATTCATCTGAAGGCAAAAAAATCGATTATCATATACAGAGGAATATTAAAGGAGAATGGAGAAACCATCACTTACCATCTTCCAAATCAGTTTCGACGCACATCATTTCAAAGATAACGGCCAATATGGGCTCAAGCAGCTTCTGTTTGACAATCACCTTCTTCTTGATGCGTGCCACACGACCAATAAATGTGAGCACCTGAACACGAATCGAATCATCAATCTGCTTATTGTTGGCCGTCTCCAGACAGAACTCGACCAACTGCTTCACATTGTTATTAAGCAGTTTCGGTGCATATTCGGCAATGTTGTCGATGACATCGAAAACTAGCGAGAACTCATGTGCGTCACCTTTCTGGGCAAACGCAGAAACTGTCTTGATAATTAGTGGCAATAGTTTTATCACCGTTTGCTCGGCGCTTGCGTGGCCGGGCACAAAGGGCATCAGCGAGACCATTCCCATTGTTATGTTAACGACGGTGGGCGTGGCTAAGTCTCCCTTTGCCTCGGCGGCCATAAGCACAGCGGCACACATTTGGCAAATTGAGTCCATGTGACTGATAAACTGATCGGGTGCAGCATCGATCAGTGTGGCAAAGATCGAGGATCCCAGCTCGCTCTCCTTGGGATCATCAACACTACAATGGCTGTAGGTGAAGTTCAACAGTTCAGCCAGCCATGAGTCCTTCTTCTCCTCCTCGTGCCGCACCAGTGACCCAATTAACTGAGCAATTGCATTCTTTACCGATTTTTCCTGTTCAGCTATCATTGCCTGGAGCATGCCCGTCTTAATGCTGCAATTTATTAATTGGAAATCTCAACAATTTGCATTTGAAGACTGTATTTGATGGTCACGCACCTTTCCTTTTGCTCGGCCGGCACCATCTGCCAGTTTCGGAGTTTCTGGAGCCGCTTGTTCAGCAGCACAGCGGCAAATTGGCGCACTTGCGGCTCACGCTTGGACACCACAATCTGACACAGGGCAGGCAACGTGGCCGGATTTTCGTGGGCCTTGGCTAGCTCATTGGTGGCCTAGCAACAAGAATATAATATATATGTATACATGATTTTGATGAGTTTGCACATGAATTAATTAATAGCCGGCTGACACATATGTATAAGTGTAACTGTTCGTGTATGTGTATGCCAACAACGTGCTCTGAATTGACGAGACAAATCTCATAAAAAAAAAGTACTCATTTAAAAGTTTGTATGTATCGCAATTTGTCAATGCGAATAACTATGCTTGTATAAGAATTACATACACTTATGCACACATTATGCTTATTTGTTTAAAATTCTCTTTGGAAATAATGAAAACTTCCCATTTGGATATGTGAAATAAAAGTAAAATGGAGACAATTTGAACTGACAGCGTCAAAAAAGGCGTCGCCCTTGTCAAAGGACCCACTTTTGTTAGCAAAACCTGTAAAATGCCGGTTAATCTTACCTCGCGAATGCGTTGAGTGTCCGTGCACAGCAGACCGTTGATTATTTGCTCGAGCAAAGGCTCCATATTAATGCTGTTCTATTAAATCAATTGGCCACTTCAGCAAAATCAAGGAGTAAGTATTTAATGCCGCCGAAGCACGAGCGCACAAAACGACTTCTGGCGAATTTGCGAAAATGTGTTTTGCACTAGGGCTGAATAACAATACGTTAACCACGTTTCGAAACTGACAGGGCTGCAATTAATGAAAATCTGATTTCACTCAAAATTGTTACAAAACTTTCCAGTGTTCACCAATGAAATAATATTTAGTATAAACATTTAATGCTTTACACTACGCCTACTTCGTAAAGCAAATGAAATTTTCGAAAATTAGTTGAACATTTTCGATCAAATATTGTTAATATCGATAACACATTAAGAAGTGTGGGCAGTTTCAAGCAAAGTCGCGTCGTGAGTCACGAGAACCATTTTGAATGCCAACGACGCGCGTTTTCTGATTACTTGCAGCAATTATTGTTTTATGTGTTAATTGTTTTATTTGGACTGTGCAAAATGGATAAAAGTGCTAAAAACCGTAACAGCAACAGCAGCCAGAAGGACCAATATTCGTTAGGCATTCTGAGCATGGAGAATCTTAAAGGTAAGTAATATGTTTATGATCAGCTGCTCCAAATTCGAATTTATTTCATATTTCTGTATATGTATTTAGTTTTTGGAGATTTGTCTAGTGGTAGTAATTCGAGCCGAGAAAAATCAAATGTCCATGAACGACTTAAGGTATGAGCACATACACATGTACATTTATGTATATGTATATTATTTTGTTGGTCTTTAAAAAGGCGCGCTTTGAAATTTCAGGCGGGAAGATTAAAGGCATTGGAGACTCTGGAGAAACCACGACCACGTTCCAGTCATGTGATGACATCGCTAGAGAGGGGCTGCGACAAGCCCAGATGTAAGTGAGAATTATTGCTCATTATGTATGACAACACATGCAATTGTGTGCATTCTTTTTCTGTAGCCACCAGTCGGTCAAGTATTGCATCCAATGGCACAAACATATCTGATTTGATTACTGAGGAGACCATCGATCTAAACTCCAGCATCTCCTTATTCATGGCAACACCAGCGGCTCCACCAACGGTTCCACCAACGGGCTCACATGTATTCTTCGAGCCGGGTGAGATTACGGGCCGCTCGACACTGTGCCGAAGTAATAAAAATGAATCCTTGTCATCGAAGAATGGCAGTCAAATCTCTGTGGCCGACATACTGAAGTCCTCATTCGTGGAGAAAGCTCGTGTGCAATATGCCAAGCGGTTGGAGAACGTGCCAGTTCTAGGCAGTCAACACACAAGCAACAGCAGTCTAATCGATTCCTTCAGTTGCTCGCGCAGTTTACCCCGCACTGCGGACATGAGCAACATGAGCCTTAATGGTGGTGGTGGCATTTCATTTGGCTCCATGGCCGGTCAGGGCTCTGACGAGAGCTTCACACCCGCCGAACTGATGCAGTCCAAACTGGTGATGGGTGAGATATCGTGGGCGGAGGAATTTGCCGCTGTGCCAGCGGCAACGCTCAGCAAACAGGCATTGCAAAAGATTGCTGCGCCGCCACAAACGCCCGAAATCGAGACCTCAGTGTCCAAGTAAGTAGCATAATGCGCTGGATGAAGCAACAAATATGACAATCCAATCTCTTGCAGCTCTGTCATTGCTGGTGATCCTGATTTTTCGTTGGGCAACTACTTCCAGTTGCGCTCGGAGAACATATCGTTTATTGGAGGCAGAGAATTTTTTATCCAGATGCAACCAGGCGAAGCTGCTGTTGACCAGCAGACGATGGCAAGCAGCATTGGCGAGAAAACGCCACTGCCCGATAACAAAACCTATACAAAGGTCGAAGCCAGCGCCAAGCTGGAGCGCAATCTCATGAAGAAGATGCATCAGGAGAAGTTCAACCAGGCTCTGCAGACCGATGCGAAGAAGCCGCCAACCAGCTCCGAGCTTCTCAGCTTGTCGGCCATCGATGAAGCCTTACGTGAGTTAGTATCCATAACTATGCAAGAGCTTTAAATAACTTTTGTCTTCACAACAGGCAATCTGGACATGAATTCGGACGTATCCGTTGGCAGTGTAGTCCAAAGGTTGCGGGTGCGTGGCAATTACGGCGACGAGAACGACGATGAAGACAAAGAGAACGCGACCGGAGATGATACGCTGTGCAAATCTCGATCCAAGTCAAATTTAGCGGACACTATGAGCTTCACCGATTCCGTATTGAATTCGACGGACTTCCAGCAAATGCAGCAGAGCATAGCTTCCACATCTAAGCGTCAGCCGCTGAGTGCGCTGGCGGACTACATTCAAGGCCAGCCAAGTATACTAGTGACAGCCAGCGAGGAAAATGATGCAGATATTGATGAATGGCCATCGACACCGGTGAAGTCGCTGGGCAGGCGTGTACGCAAATCTCCACTCTCGCAGAGAAACGCGAGCCCAACGAGCAGTGACGGTGTGCAGCCGTTGGCCAGCACCGATGAGGATGCGGATAGGGAGACGGATGAGGACAAGACACCGGTGAACAAGAAGCGCAACCTGACAGTGCAAACTGTGCACAATCCCAATTCGTTCTGTTCCACACGCCTGGATGGCTGCGATGCTGTGCCTTCGTCCACCGAATGTGACTTTGGCATCTCACCGAATCTGGTGAAATCTGGCGTTTCAGTTGCCAGTGTGCGACATGTGTCGCCGCTAACATCACCACGCAGCTGTCTGTCCTCGCCGCTGCTGGACAGCACAACGAGCTCGGAGCGACGACAGCTGCTCGTGGGCTCTGGCGCGGCACGCAGAGCCCACACATCCCCGGCAGCCAGCGAGGCCAGCTCAACGAGTGGCTGCAATGCCTTGCGCAAGGGCACCAATGGGTTGGCTCCGCGTAGCATGTCGCGCTGCTCGAACTCCAGCGAGTTCAGTCATCGCGATGGCAAACTACTGCCCCTGAAGGTGACCCACACCAGTCTGTGCTGGGGCAGCACCAAGTTGCGCACAGATGTCCGCAAATCCATGCAGATCAAGAACACCAGCGACAAGCGTCTGGTGGTGCGTTTGAGCATACAGGGACCGGGTTTTCAGCTGGTGAGCGGTGATACCAACAGTCTCACACTGCAGTCCATGGAATGCCGCACCATTGGCATCAATTTCTGTCCGACGGTCAGCGGTGGTGCCATTGGATCGCTTTCATTCTACGCGCCTTTTGGCGCCAACAACTGTCAGCAGCCTGGGATGGAGATCCCACTCTATGGGTTTGGTGGCAATGCATCTATAACGATTCAGGGACTGCTTAAGGGACCGGTCGGCGCCAGCTTCCTAACCGTTGGCAATGTATGCGATTTGGCCTCGGGTCCGCTGACTGCCAACTTCAAGTTCTATAACAAGGGACCGTTGACAGCGTTTGCGGGCATCACAGTTGACTCGACGGTTTTCCTCAAGCCGCGCCTCAACGCCGCCTTCGAGGTGCGTCCCAGCAAGATCATCATGCCGCCGCACAGTGAGACTGTGGTGCAAATTGTGTTCCGGCCGAGTCGCGAGGATATAAAGAACATACTGAAGAAGACATCCCAGGTACTGACCCTGGCCAATATGCGCATCTTTTGTGGCGACGAACCCAACAGACAGCGAATGCGTGCCCTCGTCGAGCGCATGACGGGCGATCAAAGGGAGCAGTTGACCTCCTCCATGCTGGATAACATTCTGTGCGGTTTTCCTAGTGAGCAGCCGATACGCAGCATTTCCATGCTGAATGAACCGCCAGAATTTATACTCGATCTGGTGACAGTGGTGCGTATCATTGATGTGGCCCTTACACTCAATAGGGACTTTGACGAATCCGCTGACACGTCGCAGCTGTGTTTGCCAGATGCCGAGGACACCGTCTTGTTTCGCACTGTTTGCGCGGCCAATTCGCCGACGCCCAGCAACATGCTCGAGCCAGTGGATGAACTGCATGAGGCGGACACAACATCGGCCATTGAGCAGCAGCCGCTGGACCGGGAGCGTAACTGGTCGGTGAAGCCAGCAGCAATTGAATTGAATTTATCGAACGGCAGCCTTAATGCAATAGATGGCACAAAGTTTTGCATCAGGAACAGCTTCAGGTCACGTCAATATTTCGAGATTAGTTGCAATGTGGCGCACCTGCTGCAGTTCTCACCCAGCGAATGTTATGTGGCGCCCGATGGTGGTCAAGTGGAGGTTGTGGTCCGGCCACTGCGTACACCGCGGCGTGAAGTACTTAAGAAACAAATGCAAGTCCTCATCGAGGTGTCCATGGAAAATGAACGTATTAATGTGCCCGTTACTTTTAAAGTTTAAAATGTATGCTTATTGTTCTATGTACTTATGTTTAAGACTCTTCTGATTTAAATTTTCGTTTTATGCATTGTATTTTCCATTCATTCTTTATGTTCATCAAATATAAGCTACATTTAAAAAGAAAAAAATGGGATTCATATTTGGCGTACTGCCGGAGCATGCCTCAAATTTACTTTTTTCTGGTTCACATTAAGCAAATTAAATATAAATACCAGTAAAAATAGATTAGCAACGCGAAACAAAACTTAATTTTGAGTTGCTAAAAGTTGATCAACTGCCTTCCTATGAATTGCCAATTCATGTGTTGCGGCAACTGCCTCGGGTATAGTATAAAAGAAGTCAATGCCGCGAACTTTGAACACATTACAATATGTCAAACTGACAATTGATAGTTGTTCCACAATCTAATCAAGGTAAACATTATGCTTTGGTTAGAGATCTGAAGTTTTCCGTTTTGGTTGGTTATTTCATTTTTCTTAAAATAATGCAAGAATTAAAGTCGTTTTTTATGTTGACTTTATTAATATAATATTATCGACTATTGCTAATCAGCACATTTCTGCAATGTATATAAACTTAATTGGCGCAAACAATTTGAAGTCACATTTGCAATTGCATAGATTTGATAAGTTTCTAGGCATTCATGATATTACAATAAATCTGCTGCACACACGCATAAACACATACAGGGCACACAAATACATACAAATACATAGTATATGTGCCATATATTTATACTTATATACATATATCAGATGAGGGGTGATTTTTCGGCTGTTTGCTATCATTGGCGCGAGCTCTTTGACTTGGTTAGTTTTCCTTTTTGATTTTTGTTTTGTTATTTAATTCACACCGATATGAAAAAATTGTGGGAGCATTGACAATGGAACAAAAGGATTATATAAACAGAAAGGGAGTTAACTAAAAGACTACACAATAAATACAATTGTAAATGGTTAGGGGACTGGAGTTTGGATTCAACGAACGCGCGATCTTAGTCTATTTTCACATTGGAATAGATTTTGCGCACGAACAGATTCGTGCCCACATAGCCGACGGTGCCGCAAATGATGCCCAAGGCGCCACTGAACAATGCCATGTAGCCAAAATAGAAAGCCGTTTGGAATAGACCAAACATTCTGCAAAAACAAGATAAAGCCATATTAAAAATAAAAAAAACAAATAAGCAATAGTCAAGCTAACGTTCACATACTTGGTCTTAAAGAAGAAGTAGTAAAAGGAGTATGCATATACGTAAATGGAAGTGGAGCCGGCAGCCATGAAACTCGTCCACTGCCACCGATAATCCTCGGCATTCAGTAGGAAATATGTGCACACAATCGTAACACAAACGGTGACCACAGTCAAAATGGTAAACACAAGTAACATGAATCCATAGACATAATAGATTTTGTACGCCCAGAACGAAGTGAAGATAAAGTACCTGTAAGCCAAAATCGAAAACAGAATTAATAAAAAATCAAAATACATAGATAATTGCGTGAAGTTCATCATACATTTCAATGAAAATGGAACCAAAGGGAAGCACGCCGCCCAGCAGCACAATGATCAATGGTTCCATATACCATTTCTTCTCTGGTATGGGTCTGGGTACAGCATTAACGCGGCAGGGGAAATCCGGTTGGCCATCCAAATTACGTCCGACCACTGTGCCAACGAGCGTCAATGGCAAGATGACAAACAGGCAAATGCAGGTCACTGCAACCATTGTGCCAAAGGGAATGGCTCGCGATGCATGATAGCCAATGGCAATAAAGTTGATAAAGAACGCAGTGCCACAGACAGCGGCAGGCACCGCGAAAGCAGAAGCAAGCATCTGTCGTATCCACAAGCGACCGCCCAGTCGAGCGTAAAGTGATCCACCAAAATACCCATTGATGGGTGATGTGGCAGCATAAACGAATATCGCCGTAGATAACATTGAGCCACGTCTACAAAGCAAACGATATATTGACGGTTTCAATAGTAGTTTAGATATTAACTCACTCCGTATACAGTTCGCCGACAATGGCAAACATGATGACACAAAACACCACTGAGATAAGCTGATAGCCGGCGCCAACGAGCGCCGAGAAAATAAGTGCACTGGGTGGCGTGCGAAAGACATCGCCATGTACCTGTTTCCAGCCGTACTCATCGCCCAAATCGCGTTCCATGTCATCCACCTCCTCGTCCTTGCTGTAGCGTGCATAATCCTTGCGCAGCGTACGCATCAATATCATTGAAACTAGACCCACCAAGAATATGACCATCATAAAGCTATTGAAGATGCTAAACCAATGTATCTACAAAGACAATAAACACGATACAATTACCGACATCAAATCAGATTGCTAGACTTACTCTGTGCTGAAAGAAGTTTGGATCCAGATACTTATCGAAGCGATTCTTGAACTCAACTTTGTTTGGCTTCCAGTTGACCTCGTAGGAGAACTTGATTTTGGCATCCGTCTTCAGTTCTTCGCGCATTTCTGTTGTCAGCGTAATGTCCACAATTTGCTGGCCATTGTAGCCAATGTCGAACTTCTTGTGCGTGTGTATATAATACTTCCCATCATTCTCATCCCGTTCACCGACCTTGCCCCAAATGGGCAACCCATCGATATACATCTGATACCAATACTCGTTCATCACAGCATATTTGAACGCCTTCACGTTCTCCTCGGACAGCTTCACCATGCAGATGACCGTCCGTTGCACATCCACTTTGAATTCCATCTCGTAGCCGCTGAACTCCAGTTCAACGCCTTGCAGCGCCTCGCTGAGCGTCTCATGGTAATGAGAGATGCCCGACTTGGCACCACTGCAGAAGGGCAGCGAGAAATACGCATAGGTCTCCTGTCGATTGTGATATGGACCCACTGTGTTCATCCACAGGACAACCTCCTCACGGTCATTGTACTGTACATTAAAAAAAAAAAACAAACAATGTGTGTGGGTGCATTAAAGTTACAAATCAGAATGCATACAGACAGAGACAGCTGTCACAAATACAAAAAAATACCTTATGATTGTGCTCGTCTGCCGACACCGACACGTAGCAGCTACTGGCGAACAGACATAAACAAATTAGTAAGGCCTTTGACGTGGCCATTGCTGAACTTGGTTTTGTGCTCGATCTTTAGCTGTGCCTGCTGCTGGCCAATAGACGCTTCTCTCCAAGGTATTTATTTATTTTGTTGAACGAAATGGAAGAATTAAAACGAAATATTTTTGATAGCCTCGATTAGAGTAGTGTTGGTTAGCATTTTTTTTATTAGTAATGCTGTATCGATAACTATATCGATAAGGGAAATGTTTTCAATTATTAATATGTTCAGACATCATATATATATTCAATAGCTATATACCCTTTAGCAATATAATCTGAATAATTCAAAGTAAATAAGTCGACTTTTCAACAAAATCTAAGCCTGGTTTTATCGATAGATACATTCGGAACTAGTTCGAACGAATCTATTTTGGAGCTACAATCTAACAGAAAACTCAGCTAGTTGAAGAAATGCGGTCACATTGCACGGGTTATTAATAAAAACGCCTTTTTAACTAAATAATTCAATTAATTTAACCGAATATAATAAACGACCAGCAAATCTACGCCATCATGAGCAATACCGAGCCCGGTGTTGAAAGATTCTCACCGGAGACAATTCCCAATTCGGATATGGAGGATACCGGAAGAGCAGAATCAACGGGCTACGCCAAAATGGAGAAGGCGCAGAGCGCCAAAGAGGAGGAGCTGATTTCGATGGAAACGCTGCGCGAATCGCCGGAACAGTGGCCGGAAAGGTTTCCGGGCATCAACGATTTCGTAACCATGAGTCATACACCGATACACACGCCAAACGTTGATCGTACACCGAACATGACCAAAGAAGACATGGACAAAATTAATCGTAACATCAGCTCAAGATTCTCTTAAATGATGATTCTAACGATAGATAATCGATTTCAGAGTTGATGACGCTGACACCCGATCAACTGTTGGAAAAGATCAAATCGATGCAGGACGAGATCTATCAACTTGGTCTGCGGGAGTCCAAGGAAATGACACGGGGCAAAATATTGGGCATATTTAATCGGCCGGAAAAGGGGAAGAAATGAGAAAATAATCGTTCCAAATTCTGTTGCCGTATTAAATATATAGTTGATTGATTGAATTTCTTCCATACAAATATAAATATGCGATTAGCGATTAAATATAATGCGTAGTATTAGAAAAATAATTGTAATAAAAGATGAATTTCTATAAGTATATTAATGTAATTTATTCATCTTATTTTACAAGTGCAACGCAAAAACACGATTAAAACACTTTTGTACTTTATTATTACATTAGCGATGTCTGATTTTCTTATTGATATGTCCGCTCTTTTTGGCCGTCGCACTCGAGCTCGATGATAGTTTGCTCTTTGTGTTCGTGGTTGGTGTGCTGGGCAGATCCTTGTTGCTGTTGCTGGCACCAGCTGCACTTGCACGCTCCTCACTGCGATGGGACGGCGAATCTATAAAAGTTGCAGACGAGACATTAATTTAAGCCAGAGAGATTTTTACTTTACATGCTAAACCTGATCGATCACTACTTAAGTTAACTTAAACTAATATTGACTTCTTTAATTTTGGTTGCTGCAATTTGATTAAAGCACCGATTTATCATCGTCGTCATTATCTGCAATCAGTTACACTGATTTTGTCCCATTCCTCTTGCAACGCCTTACCCTTTTCATCCTGCGACTTGATGGTTGTTGCACCATCGTGTGCAGTGGTTGTGTTCTGATTAATTGAGATCTGGTTGTCGCTGGAGTCCTCATTGGTTATGGAATCCGATTCACTGGCGCGTTCAGCTGTATTGCAATTAAAGATCAGTTGAGTGGAGTTGGGAGCTATAATTACTGTGTACTACTCACGATTACAAATAGCCATGGAGGTAATGCTGGACTTGGAGAACAAACGTTCCGCATCTTTGAATTTGCGATTGCGTTTGTCTGCCTTCGAATTTGTTGCCTTGTTCGAGGTGAGATAGCGTTCCCAGCCGCGTATTATATTGCCGCACAGCTGTGTGTCCTCCAAGTAGGAGCCCTCAAATGCGTATATCTGTCGCTCCAGATTGGCTAGTTGTTCCTACGTTATATATATCATAAAATTATGTACTTTGCAATTATCATTTGTTTGTTAGTTTGTTTACCGATGTTTCTGCCTTCTTCTTGATTAAGTCCGCCAATTCACTGCGTGTGTCCATTGTGCCGCCCTTGGCATTCGAGTTGGTTTTGGTCGACTTCTTTGGCTTGTTGCTATTGTTGTTCGTCTCACTGACATTTTTACTTGTTGGCGAGCTCATATTTTTATAATTTTAAATTATTAATTATTTGTTGTGTTTATTTCTGGCGATTCTTTGATGAGGCTGCGTGCTTCTAGGCATCGATTCTAAATCGATAATTGTTTGCATTGTGGCGGTTGGTCGACATGCGCGGAGTTGCCATACTTTGAATGCCGCTGCTTGATGGTGGTATTGTTTGCATGCATGCACTCTAGGTGGCGCTCGTTAGGAAATTTGACTGTTAATTTTGAAAGTAAACAAAAGTGGTATTCTTAAATTCAATAAATGCTGAACATAAATGCTGAAGTTAATCAATTCTGATTCAATGATCCCCTAAGAACTTTTCTTTACATGCATAATATATATGTTTGGGTATATTGTATTGCCAAGTGGAGCCCCGCCTTAGGCGAATTCATCTGCTTGTTTAGCTTATTGTTAGGCAAACCATTTCATTACAATGCCTTTCTTAAAATTCATAGGCATTTCGAGTGCGTCTGCCATTGACCTCTTGTGTCGGGTATTTTATATGCGTGTATCTTAAACAAAAGCCACGGCAGCATTACCATCATCATCATAATCATCAGCAGCAGCAGCAGATCATCATCATCATTGTGGCTTGTATAGTTTATTGACCCACAGTTTTTTCTAAGCTGTTGCCCAAAAAGTTTGTTGAACTGTCGACAAAAATAAAAAAAAGTGAAGCGCTTTGGTGCCATCAACTGTTCAGCGGCTCCCGAGTTGCGCTCCCTTTCGCTGCTCTGCGCGACTCTCTTTTACTTTTCACCATTTACCATTTCGTTGCTCACACACACACACACGCACACGTATACACGCACACACGCACAAAGACACACAATTTGTAGGGGCAACTTTGGCTATTTCACTTTTAACAGATGAGTCTCGTCATAAGCCGCGTATGCTTGATTTTATTTTTTTGAGCGGGCTTTTCTTACTTTTCATGCGACCATCTTTGGCCCAGACAAAGCAGAAAAAAAAAATAAAAATAAAATCTAACTTAATCCAGTGTAAGTAGAAAACAATATCGAATACGAATACGAGAAGGCGACAACATTAGAAAATGAAATCACAACGAGAAATGAAACGGCAACGACCGTTGCAAAGTTTTGCAGTTAGGCCTGCAAGCCGCTAAGCAAAGTCTGCCGCCACGTCTGACTGACTGACTGCCTAACTGACTGATTGACTACATGACTGACTGACTGACTGCCTTATATGTGTGTCAAAGATTGGCGCGCAAAACTTTCATTTTATTTAAACAAACACACACAAGGCGCGCCTTGGCGACTTGGAAAAACTTATTTTCATTTGGCGCTTTTTTTTTGTTTTTGTTTTAGGCAACCATCTTGCATCTTATACTGCCACACCCCTTATCTGCTTGCTCGGCTGGCCAATTGACTGCAGTTAACAATAATTTTTATGATGAATTGCATGGCCGCGTGTGAAATCTGTTGCGGTGACTGAAGGAAAAGTGGAAAACTGCCAGAAAAGTGGAACACAGCTAAAGAAGCGACGACTGCGTAGCCAACAACAACGGCAACAACAAGCACAACTCAAACACTCTCGACTAATTAGCTGCGTTTTAGAAATTCAGCGGCAATGAAAACAAAATCGAGTTCATTGCTTGCAACAATGACGCTGCTGCTGTTGCACTTGTTTTTGTTGCTGCTGCTGCTGCAACTTGTTGTTGGCGCTGCAACGTTTTCGTCGTGTTCCAAGAATCGCACACACATCCAAGCACACACACACATCTGTATATGTGTGTGTGTGCATGTGCAATTGTAGCATGCATATTTTGTGGAAGACGCGCTTTCCAACGCGAGTGAAAATGAGTTGCGTTTTTGGCAAAAATGGAAAACTTTTCAAAATTGCCATGTAAAATCGTTAAATGCCAAAATACAAAACTATAGCAATTCATATAAAGTTCATATGCAAAAGCTGTAAAAGTTTTGGAGGCACGGAAAAAGGCGTCGCTGGCAGTGACATCATAACAGATTGACTGAAAAACACACAAATGCACTTGCCATAAAGCACACTTACAGGCACACACACTTACAGACACACACACTCACACACACACACATACATGCATGCATTCGCTCAGATACTCAACATATGCAAAAGCTACTGCAGCGTTGCGCACTCTTAAATTGCGCTCTTGCGCTCTCTTCGTATGCCAACAGCAACAACAACAATAAAAGCTCTAATTTTTGTTATTGTGCAAAAATGCCGGAAGAAACTTGATCTTGATTATATTTTCTATGCAGCGAGCAGCCGAAGCCAATGAGAACACACACGAGAGAGCGCGCGAGTGCGCAAAAAGTTCAAGTTGAATGTCGTTGTCGTTGCCGTTGTCGCGGCCATCGCTGCTCTATCGCTCACAGCTCACAGCGTGGGGGCTCTGCAGCACTCGCTCTCTCGCTCTCTCGCTCTCTCGCTCTGTGCTTTGTTTGGGGCGTCACAATTTGCACTGCTGTGCGTTATTGTTGTTGCTGTTGGCATTTGGTTTTGTCTGTGTGTGTGTGTGTGTGTGCGACATGCATGCACTTTGTTCTAAGCATTTTGAGCTTTTGTAGGTTTTTATGGTTTTTTTTCGCGTGCATTCGCTTAGAAAACTTTGCGTGGGCATTGCAAATTTATTGAAATTTTCAATTTTACAATGAGTAATGTAAACATTCATATAAATATTTGAATACATGCAAGTTTTGAGTATTTCTTTGTTTGTGGAAAACAATGTCAAATGCAAATGTGGGGTGTGTGAGGCCCACCTAGATTTGGGGCGGAACTTTGTGCTTTACTGCAGCATATTTATAGCATATGTTGTCGTTTTATTGAAAACTCAAAAATTATTTCCTTATATGTACAATAATATCTTAAATTACAGTACAGAATTTCTAGTTGACTATCAATTTGGAGTATATTATTAACTTCCTAGTTCTTCACCTGTCAATCTTTTAGTCGAAAATTCCACTAATGCATTAGTTGCAGTTGTCTTCATGGAGTCGGAATACCATTTTTTGAAACTTGATTATTGTTTGATCTTCTCACCTCGAAGTGCAGTCAGCCATTTCACATGGCACTTTAAGTTTCATCATAAGTACTCAACTCTCGGTCACCGAACCCAAACATAACTAATTAAAAAAGCCGACTATTTACCAAAAAAATAAAAAAAAACCAAAATGGTTGACCAACAAAACAAAACGAAAAATGCAATCAAAGTTAGGTAAGAGAACTGACCTTAAACAATGCTGCACAGATCGACGCACAGATATTGTGGGTCTCTGTTTCCGAGATGTGACAACAACAACAACAACATTCTCAAGCACACGTATCCAACAGATAAACAACAAAAAATACACATTCACCCAAAAACGTCGCCAGCAACAACAAAAACAGCAGCGAACATTCCTTTTCAAGAGACCCAAGTTTGCAGTCAGTGCGATGAGCCAAAGAAACCCAAACGAAAGCCAAGCTCTGAAAATAAAAAAGAGAAAAGCAATCAAACCAACAACAACAGCAACAACAGCATATAAGCCAAAAAGAAAAAGCCAAAGCCTAAGAAGCTGTTGGCCGCAGAGAGTCAGCTGAGAGGCATAGTGTGGAGCAAAGAGTGTACAAGAGATAGAGAGAGGGAGATAGCGAAAGAGAGAGAGAGAGAGAGAGAGAGAGAGAGAAAGAGAGAAAGAGAGTATAAGCGCAGGCGAATGGAGTGCACGAGGCGAATGAACTTTGAGGCGACTCGTCGCTGGCTGCGTTGGCATGAAAGTTATGCAACGCAACACACACACAGACAACAAGCACACACACACATACAGAGGCAGACACACAGAGCCGAGCCGTATGGTGAGCGTAGCTTTGCTTTCGGCTCAGCGCGCGAAACAAGTTAACTGTTTTTTCTTCGGCCTCGCGCTAAGCTCTTGCATTCAGGCAACGACTTGACTAGGCGGCTGTTTATGTATTTATGCTGTGTATGTGTGTGTCTGTGTTTGTGTGCGTCAGTCGTTGACTTTGCATAAGTGTGCCAATTTATGAAACGGCGTGGCCTTCAATGCTGCAAGCTTGATAAGCTGATAAGAGTTGCTGAAAAGCATTAAAATCGTCTTTAACCTCAGCTTATTTGAAGTTGTATTTTATATTTCAGCAGCTTTTGGGCTCAGCTGCATTTTAGCGACAAGACCTTAACAAATGCATTCTAAAGTGCCCGGTGCCCAATTCTGCGGGCCGCCAGCGCTTTGTGCATCACGAATTTGCCACGTATTTTTTTGCCAATTGGCAACAGCAGCAGCAGCAACTGCTGCAACTGCAGCAGTGTTAGCGTTGCATTCAGCATGCAGCAAACATTACTGTACATTCACCCACTTTTCAAAGTTCAAACACACACACAGACACACACATAGACAGTGAGAAGCGCACAGCGAACGTTTCGCTAGAGAAACAGAAATTGCATTCTAGACGCCGCTGCTGCTGCTGTTGCAAAAAAAGAAGAAAAAAAAAAAACAGAGTTGCGCATGCGCAGCGATCGTGTGTCTCTCTGTTTGTGTGTGTGTGTGTGTGTGTATTGCAGTTACAGTTGTTGTTGCAATAGAAAAAACTGCTTTCTCTTGAGGCCAAAATAAATTCAACGAGTCTATTCGCAGTATTGTGGCAGCATCTAATGAAGAGGCCATTTCAAAAGTTGTCAAGAACCAGAAAGAACTTTTCAATATACATTTTGTCAAGTAGCTAAGCTGTGTGGGATGGCAAATTAACATCATTGTTTATCGATAAGGAGAATTGCACAGTATAAATTTGTCAATTTTATGGGAACAATAAATTAAATGATACGATAATAACGAATCTGATTTGGGAACAGACTAGATAATAAAGATAGATTCTGTAAAGTTGATAGAATCACAGAACACAGAATTAGAAATCTTGCAGTTTAGCTTCACTTGTTTTATGTAATAAAATTGCAGTGAATATGATTTGCTCTAAATAAAGTTTTATTTAGTTCCACTGGTCCACTCCATAAATTAAATCTTTCTCAGAAACTACGATTATTTGGGTTCAAGAGTGTTGCATGCTATTTGAATTGATTTTTCCATGCATTAAATAAACAAATTTTGAAATCAAGTTAAATCAATAGCCAATTGCTTGCCACCTGGCGCAGACACAAAATGTTGCTGTCTATCAATTCAACAAAATTCGAGCTACGTTAAAAGCAAAAAGTGGAAAATTGCATTGTGTGTGTGTGTGTGTGTGAGTTAAATGTACGGTTATAATGCACTTCAGCATTTCACTTAGAGCATAGTTCGTTCTCTGGATTTTCTAGTTGCCTCGTTGTTGCTGCTGGTGTTGCACACTCTCTGGTCATGCAAAAAGCACCGTTAGGAGAGTGTTTATTACGCTCCTGTTACAGCATACAAAAGCGGCCAGTCAAGCAAAAGCAGTCAACAATCGAGTGCGGTGGAGACTCGATGACTCGATGGCAACGCTGGGAGTGCTTGCCAGCGATCATATGTAATTTTCATATCTGGCCCGAAAGGAAATTGGTTTTTGTTTTTGGCCAAAAGAAAAGTGCCGAGTCGGTCAATCGCCCAATGACCGCTGGGCGAATGTTCCAATTGCACCTCTTTTCCCCATGCCCGCTCCTCGTCTCTGCCTCTCCGTCCGGGGTGCAATGCATTGGCCAGCAATCGAACCCAGCGATCGCTGCACTCGCCAATTTCTTTTTAGCCATGGCCTTTTCTTATGCTGCAAGCAGAAACATAATTTCAGTTATTTGCCAGCTCAGTTCCTCGACTAGCTGCGACTCGCTCTATGCGCATGCGCATAGAACTTCCGGGAAAACAAACTGAAAACAAGAATGAAAAACGTTCTTCACTACAGCAAACATCAAGTACTCTTTTTTTCTTCAACTTAAAGTATGGTTTTCATAGGCTGAGATATATCCAAAAACTGAATATATCAGCAAATCAAGAAACTTTTAATAAATCTTGAATGCTGGTTGAAGGTAGTTTAGCTATAAAAATTTAAGGTTATTATACACCATAAAATCTATGAGATAGTAATTAAAAAATTGTATAGACACTTCTATAAATACATCAAAAAGAATACATTCTGTTCTTGTTGAACTTCTGTTCATCTAAAAAAGTATATTTCCCCAATAAAATATCTGACAAACATAAAGTTGAAGTTGTTGTACCTTCTGATAGTGTATAAAAAGGCCAACTAACTCTAACAACAGCTACGATGGCGATGACAGCAACAACAACAATAGCAACAACAATAACAACAACAACTACAACTACTACAATAACTGCGATTGCTGCAACTGAGCGCAGAATTAGGTCACTGGGAATTCTTTTTTTTTTTTGTTCTTTTGCCCATTTTGTGCAGCGTTGTTTAGTTCTGCCGTTGTTGTTGTTCTTGTGTCTTGATTGTTGTTTTGTGGCTAGAGTTTTCTACTGTTTTTGTTTATAATGGCACAGAGTTTGGCAATGTGCAACGATCCCAGGCGGCAGTCGCTCATTGAGTTGCTATGAAAATATTTGACGCTAATTTTCAATTTGTTGCACAGCGAACAATTTTGCTGGCCGCAAGGCAAAAAAAAAAAAAAGATCTCCACAGAAGTTGCAAGTTCACATCGCATCAAAATAACATAGCATAAATTTTGTGGCCAATTTGTTGGGGTATGGAATGTGTGTGGTTCCAATCGAACTGGGTAAGCCAGTCATGATCCATCTGTGTGCGATACGAATGAACAGCCAGCAACTTGAGAAGTTGCTGATATGACTTCTAAGTGTGTGTTTCAATTCAAGCAAGTTGATGTATATCTTTTTGAAATTACAGGAATGAAAAGAACAGTGCAATAATTTGAAAATGCATTATAAAATTAAAAAGCAGGCAAATTATTTACTGACATTCAAGAATCCCAACCAAACAAAGCAGCGAATCACGTTTTAAGCTCAATAGTTATTTTAGAAAACTTGAGTCAGTTTTATCGAAGCTATTATAAAATTTAACAGCAAACATAGTCAACATTCATTTTAACTTCTTTTAAGTACTACTTAAGATGATAATAAACATTTTTTCTGAAGATACTAGTGTCATATAAGCAATAAGCTGTCTTATATAATCTAATAACAAGCTCGGTTTTTTATCGCCAATTAAATATATCTAAGTTTGCTAAATTGTCAGTTAAATTAAATGTACTTTAAGAAAAAATCATTCAACAGCTATAAATGCCTTTTGTCATGATTAAGTTGAAATAGGAGAATGTTGATGAGAACTTTAGCTACCATCACAACAACAACAATAACAACAGCAGCATCATCAAACAAACAAAACTGATTTTTCGCCATAGCTTTGCGCATTGCGCCTTTCCCTCAATAATTTTCTTGGAAGTATTTCTTAGACCGGTTTCATCTTTGGCAGCAGCACACAGAATTGCAGAATTGTTGTAGCCATTGTTGTTGTTGTTGCAGTTGGCTGACTGGCTGGCTAAAGAACCGCGACGCAGACGAGCACAGCTACCGTTGAGATACTGTTATATTCAGCAAAATGCATCGGCACGTCTCCACTCGCTTGCAACTGTGGCTGTGAGAGCAGCTCTCTGTTGTATGTGTGTGTATGTGGTTGTGCTTGTAAGTGTGTGCCAGCTCCTTTCGCTGTGCTTTTGCACACATTTTTCAAATGTAAGTTACTTGCGGTCATTGGCTTTAACTGCTTTTTGCTGTTGCTCTTGCTGTTTGCTGCCTCTTCAGCTGCATTGGCGACTGGCTGCAGCAACTTGGAGTGCTTGCACTTGGAGGTGACTTGCGGCCATTGTACCGATTTTGGCCATGTTTGCCATTAGATTCTATGGCAAATATGGCTTCGACTTTATTTTGTTCTATAGTTTGGGTTTTTGGTTTTTTTTTCTTGTTGTGGCTAATGCCTGATCATAAGCTGCCGAATATTGCAAATCTGATTGGGGAGTGCTTTAAACCGTGCTTGTTGGCAACGCCCAAACAAAAGACTTAGGCAACGAACTTGCCAGAATATGCAGACACCAAGTCTTTGAACAGCGACAGCAGAACGAAGAGACAACGAAGAGAGGCGACGCATCGGCGAAGCTGAGCCGAAGCTCAAAAGCGAAGCGCCGAAGTCGAACCTCGGTTTTGCTGTCAAGTCAGTTCAACGAACCTGCGCTCGAATCTAGGCTAAACATTCTCGCGCTGACGTGCAATGAAAACGAAAAGTACCGTAAGCTAACTGCTACGAGGCAGAGGCTTCTGGAAGACGCCGCCAGAACACTGAACGAAAGAGGGAGAGAGACAGTGGGAGAGAGGGAGCGTGCGGGCGAACGATCGGGGAGGGACACATTTGATTAGCGAGCGTTGGCCCAAAAAGCAGGCGGGTGTGAGGTGGGTTTTTTTTTTATTTTACCTGTGCGGCATGGCTAGAACGTGACGTTCTGCTGTGCCACATAACGCACTCACACTCGCACAGATACACACGCGTATGCAGTGCTGCTAATCAAATGCGCGACTTTTCCGGCATTTTGTCTGAGCGGAAGTTGCAAGCGGCTTTATTAGCTTTTAATGGGAAAGTTATTAATGGTACATATTTGGGCGGACCGAAAAGCAAATGAGTTCTAAGACAGCTCACCCACACATACACACACACACACACACACACAGATATCTATATGCTCAGCGATATTGATGGCTGATCGGATTGACGCTTTTGGCGCATTGACAGCAAGACAATTGTTGTCGTCTCGTCGCTTGCCAGCGAAAGAACTGCGAAAGCAAAACAAATTGGTGAAAGTTGTTGCTCAGCTCCAAAATGTCTTCTTGGCCATTCGTCGCCCGCTTTGTGTTGCGTTATATTCGCGTTCTTATTTGCCAAAAGGTTCTACCACTTTGCTGCTTCTCTTGTCTCTGTCTTGTAACCAAAACGGTCGTTGAACCTGTAAACCAGCACTTCTTACAGCGCTTCCCCTCCCCTCTCTTGAAGTTCCAGAGCGTTTCGTTTTTCATCTGTAATAATTTTGCGTGTAAACAGCTCGTCGGAGTCAACGACTTCTTCGGAGGCCTGCTTGATAACAAACTGGCAGCACTCTTTTTGGCCCAATCGCAACCATGACTGAGTCATCTTGTTTACGCAAAAATACCCGAAAAAAAACGGCAACTTTTTTTGACAGAGTTTCTTTTCATTGGAATCGGTATTGAGAATTGTATAATTAGGCTAACGGCTCAGGCTGCAGTGACGAAAGTGTAATCGCAAACAAGTCTTAAAATTATGGAAATTTTGACCATGACACGGCATCGCATAAAGCCTCGCTTGTTCTCGTCTGTCTGCTGTCGTCTGTGAGTCAGCGACCTGCAATCTGTTCTGCTTTGATTAGGGCCAAATGTGACTGAACCTCCACACAACATACAAAATGTAAACAAATTATGTTGGGGGGAATTCTTCTTAATTCGTTAGACTCTAAAATGGGCCAACAAGTTTGCTCTACAATGGGTATTAAATTTAAATATGCTACAAACCACTATTTTGTTTGAAAATCGTTGTTTTTATTGGAAAATAATTTGAAAAAGTTAATAAAAGATTGTCATCTTTATTTGTGTTGTTTACATAATTATTTCGTCAACAAATTTAAATGATAATCCTGCCTTTAAAACTCAAACCAGTTTAAATTGTAAAACGTATTTTTTTTTTTGATGGATCAGGTTTTTTTGGTGCTTCACATTAACGAAGAAAAAATCGAAAAAAAAGTTCTGTAGTTGTAAGGTTCTCCAAGCTATCAATTTCCATTAATATTTTCGAGAGGCCATTAATTATTATTATCTGTGTACTAATATGATGGTCGCTGATACCTAAGTAGTAATCAGTTGGCCAATATCTTAAGCCCGTATGTAATAATAAGCTGTTTGTGCCTGCTCTCACGTATCTTTATCAGAAGATTGCCAAGAACAGAACCGCAAGAAATTCTTTGGCATACCAAGACCTACATATGAGATAGTCGCTAGCATATTAGAATTCTCAGCATGGCATGCGAGCGCTTATAACAATAAACAATTGCTCCTACAATTGCCCTGAGTGGTCCAAGTGATCCTCGGCAGATGCAATTGTACTAGCATTTTTGATGATCATTTTTATCGCTTAGCCGAAATCTGTAACAAATGTAATGGCCTCAGAATACTTAGTGCCACATAAAAACAAAAACAAAAACAAAAACCTGCTGCACGGCCTCAACTGACAGCTCCAGAACTGAGCTGAGCCGAGCTCCACACATGCGTGTGTGGCGTTACAATGCGATGGCGGTTCGACTTTGTCGAGCAGCAGGGAACTCGGCATGTTGGGGGCTTGGTTGGGTAGTTACATATATATAAATATATATTTGTACATACATATATCGGCATCGGTGGCTCGTAATTATTTTCATTTCTTTCGGTACGTCGGCCGATTGCTTCGGCTTTCGTGCTGGTGTTGGTGTTGATGTTGATGTTGGTGTTGGTGTTCGCGTATTGCTACTCCACTTTGTTCTTGTATATGTATGCCTGGCGCGATGGCAAGTTCAACGCACTCGCTTGAACTGCTGCAGAAATGACTGAAGCAGAGATGTAGATAAACATTTCCGCAACGGCGCCGAGAGCCCCACTGAAGAAAAATCTATGTAGAAACATTCTACAGCAGCAGCAGCGGCCAAATGGCCAAACAACAACCAAACACCAAACGAACAGCAACAACAACAACTAAGCCAAGAGAGTGTAACCAACGCGAGATACTTTCATTGGCTTATGCGAATCTTTCTCTTCTTGGCCGTTGCCGTTGCCGTTGCCATTGCCTGGCGGCCAACCAGTTTCTTGGCCAGGCTAAAAAGAAAGGCTTTCTTTCTGGCCAGCTTTTTGCAATGCTGCAGCGATTGCAACTGCAATTTGAAAGTATGACCGAGTGCCCAGACCACAGACCCAAGACCCCAGAGACCCAAACTAACTGAGAGCAGCAACGACAAAATGGCAATTGAGTAATTTTCTTCGGCAATAAGACTAGGTATTCTTTTGGTTCTTCTTCTTCTTCGTTGTGTCTTGGCAGTTCTTTCAAAATCTAACCAAAAACATTGTGTTAAAGTTCACATAGAAGATGGCTGCGCTTTGTTTGTTGTTGTTGTTGTTGCTGCTGGAGTTGCTGTTGTTCTTGGTTCGTTTTTTGTTTGTGGTCAATGAACTGCCCGAAAAGAAACCCAAAAGTTCAGACCTCAACGTTTGTTACATTCTCTTACATAAAAAAAACTTGACGCAGTTCGCTGCGTGCCTCCATTTGGTGGATAGGGGGTCTATGTGGGGCTCTGAAAAGTCAGCGGAGTATTAATTTTTCTAATTTGTCTGCCATGAGGCGAATGAACTTTTCTTCCTTTTCTTAAAATATACTTCTTTTTTATTTTTTATTTTGCTTTTATGTCATGTTATTCTTTCGTTTTCTTTGGCAGCACAGCTTTTTTTTGGAGCCATTTTATGAAGACATAATAGATAGATATAGTCGCAGTTCGCAGTCTGTGTAGAGTTCAAAGAACTCATTCGGGTCTATTGTGAGAATTCATGCATAAATTTGAATACCTCGAGCTAGTGTTTAGATTTATGGAAATGCGATACATAAAAACACATCATAATATTAGTGTCTCAAATTGGCAATGTCATTAATCAAATGTTTTCTAGCCACGAACGAGCATATGTAGATAGTAATTTGAAATGCTTGTAAAGTTGGCGATGAACGCGATTAGCATTTAGAACTTAAGCACTATTCTGATTAGGTTCTCAAGAGCTTGCCAATATGGTTAAATAATAAAAACTCAATTTCCATTTATTAAGCAAGTAAGCAAGTAGAAAAACTAGTTTCTGCTTCATTAATTGCTGCTTTAAAATTGATTTATTTGGGTTAAGGATTTCCCTGTAGTGGCTGCGGCAGTGTCTGTCAAATATTCAAAGACAAGTAGCACGCGTCGGGTAGTTTAATTAATTTATGCAATTTTCATGAATTCATGTCTATTTTTAGTATCATAAATATTTGGATTTTTCGTGTAGCAGTAGTATTTCGTGAACCAGTATTTTGTAGCTTGTCACGATCTTTATGTCTATTTAGCTTGAAATATAATATGCTTAAGTATAAGTTTTGTTAAATGAACGACTCAAATACGTACATTAAAAAATTTGTTATCTTCATTGAGTTGCATTTGTTATTTCTCTTACTCGGTACGAAACTGCAGATGCATGTGCAAGTTCGAAAAAAGTTTTTTTCTAAAGAACATGCAGCAGAACTTGCGGATATGCAATTACTCCAAAATATACCCACATCGAAGCTCTTTCTTTCTTACTTCAATCATCAAGCAGCTGCTTCGTTAGTTACCGCTAACTCAAGTCGGTATCAGATGCTTACACATTTCTCAGGCAAGGACCTAACGGTGCCACAATCCTTTAACACCATTTGTATGCGTCAGCTGCCCGTCAGCTTTCAAAATATGCCCCATTCATAATTGATTTCCGCTCAACACAGTCTGAATACATGTATGTGACTCGAGTATTTTTCTTCCATATTAGACACAACAGACTCCAGAGCCAACTGTTATCACACACACAGACATACAACGAGTGAGAGAGATCTGTTTTGCATTTACAGTTATGCAACAGAACACAATGCATCCACATCCTTTGACATAATAGCCGTAGCCCAGGCAACAACTGAACACACTACAACGCGATAACGACACAAACGAGTTTCCTGTCACCAGTCAAGAAATGAAATTTAAATAAGAAAATAATAAAGAAAAAAGTAAGCAAAACCGCTATGTTGCTGGCTGCGTCGGTTGATGTTGCTTGTTGTTGCTGCACGGTTGTTGCTGTTGCTGTTGTTGTGTTGTAGGCAGTGGCTGTTGCTCCTTTCAATTTCTCGTAATTCCCTCAAATGAAGCAATCGCCTACGACCGACGTGCTGTTCCGCCCACCAAAAAAACGCTCAACAGGGAGCGTAGCTATGACAACAACAACCACCAGCAACAACAAGCAGCAGACAGTTTAACAATAGAGCAACAATAAACACGCAAACAATAGCGAGAAAGACCGACAGCAACAACAACAAGAACAGCAACAGGATTTTTACCGTAATCCTTTCGTTTTGATCCGCTTGAGAAGTATATTTTCATTCTGACGAAAATGAGATTTCTGCTGCTGCCAGAAGCTGACTGATTGAGCAAGGATTAAGCAACCCTGCCATGCAGTCAGCTACCTGCGCAGGACATGAGTTGCTTTATTTGAATACGAGTGGCAGCAAACAGCAGCAGTAGGAGCAGCTCACGAGCAGGTACCGCAATACGGGTAAGGCGTCAGGTGCTGTTATTGCCTGGTAGGGAAAGGGGAATATAGGGATAACCAATTCCCATTTCTCGGCTTGATTGAGGAGCAACGTGAGATTTTTACGGCATGTGGAGGCGATGCCATTTGATTGCGTGAAATGTGAAAGAAAATTGATATTTTCTCTAGATGCTCTCGTAATGTTTACACAACTTGGAACAGCGGCGCACATATGTTGCTTACTGTGCAGGAAATGCTGCTAAAGGATTTACCCAGCGGAAATGATGGCAGCAGCGTGTCTGCAGCCTCTTCTTCTAGAACAATGGTTTAATTAAAGCAAGGACACAGTCATAAAGCCATAAATTTCTAGTGTCCTGTTTGCCGTCAAAGGGTTGAGCCTGCACCGGGCTCAAGAGTTTGTCCGTCTGTTCGTCCATCTTTGGCAATTAGTGCAGCCTTTCACTTCCTGGTAATTTATGCGCATTGTCCTTCCACGGTAGGCAAATGCGTTTTCCACTGAAATCGCATGCAGCCCATGACACAGACTCTCGCTTCGTCTTTTGCCGGTCAAGTTCGTTGCTTAAGTCTTTCGTTTTTACATAAAAAAAAGTTAACTTAAAGAAGACGCGCCACCACAAAAAAACTGTTGCTCAACTTGCACGAGCTGAAACTCGAGTTCAACGAACGCACAAAATTCAAATATATAATAAAACAGTCCAACAACAACAACAGCGACAACAGCAACAATGCATGCTCTGTAATAAGCGAGCGCCAACTCACAGCAACAACAACAGCGAACAGCAGCAGCAGCAGCAGCAACAGCTCAGCTCACTGCGTCCCGCCAGCAATCAGTCAGTCAGTTGGCCGCTCGCTTACACCTTCCCCGCACCACTCCTCCCATCCCATCACTCCCTCTCTTACATATAGCCCCCACCCCTCCCACTTCAAGCTGCCTCACGCACTGGCCGAAAAAAAGCACAACGACAACATGGCTGGAGATGAGTTTGTTGACCTGCCAACTCAATTTTTGGTATGCTTGTTGTTTTTTTGGTCAAGAGACTAAAATGAAATGGAAAAGAACGCACACACACAACGTTCTTTACATTTATATACACACATATAATGTGTTTTGTTGTAGTCGTGAAACACTCTCGTTGCGTGCCTTTTTACTGCTTTAACTCTCTCGGCGCCTTGCGCTCTTGACTTGGTTTTTGAAAAGTGAAGTGAATCACATCGATATACGCACAGTAGCCGCTGCCGGACAACGCATGACGAACGATGGGACGCCAGCGCTGGGCAATGAGGCTACAAATTATTTATATTCGCAATTTGTTGAATTATGTCGAATGAATTGGGCAAACAATCGCGCTGCCCTGTTACCAAAAAATATACAATATAAATGCTGAGACACAATAAACTGTAAAGCTGTAGCTGAAGCTCAAACTCAGTCTCAAGCTCAAGCTGTAGCTGGAGATTTCCGTTTGCCGCTGGCTGCTGCTGCTGCTGTTGCTGCTATGCACATATTTGTAGGTGTGTCTCTGTCTCTCTTTCGGTAGCATAAGCAAAAAAAAAATATCATATTTACAAGTATATGTACATATTATTCATACTTATATTGTTAAGTGTGTTTATCAATTGGGGAGCTGCTGGTGTTGCTTTCTTTTGTGCTTTGGTTTTTGGGGACTTAAGCTGTCGATAAGATCACGTTGCGGAAATCAATTAGATTTGTGTGGGATGATTCTGATAATGATTCTGATGCATTTTATCAATGAGTAATCAATGGGAACAGGAAATTTGTGGTTTGAATTACTCATAAGAGGCTGGCCTGTTTTGACAGCAACATGATGATTAAAAACTGAACGTGATAATGTTCTGGAGAGATTAAATAATAATCTTATAAACTCTTACTCTTCTAACTAGAACTCTAGCCATTTTTCTTTCTCTACCTTTCTTGACTTTTCAACAACAATTCTATAGACTTTAACATACAAATCTAGCTACTTATATGGAATTACAAAACGTTTTTACAGTCATTTCAAAAATTTGCAAACCACTGAGCCCAAAAAACTCATACGTTTCTCGTGCAAAATTAGATTTACCTGCAAAATATGACCGCAGCCTTCTTAAAAAAATATAATGGTGAATGCTATGAGTTTACAAAGTCCTTGAACTGTTTTTATGTGTTGTTTATCCCTGCCAATGCCGCAAGACGCTCGTGTGTTCGCCTTATCCCAGGTCCAAACATGATAAACAATGGAACAGGCAGGACTCTTAGGTCTTTGCGCCTAACTGACCTGCGAACGTGACACAAAGTTGCGTCACTGTGGCAAACTGTGATCCCTGGAAATCAATGCATTGTTAACTATCCATCGTATTTATTAGTTTGTGTTTGACAGGCAGCGAAAAAAGGTCATAAAAAATGGTATAGCCTTGTTGGAAATTTGTCAAGCTGGGCGTGTGCAGCTATCAATATTTTTGACTCTGTGACATAAACTGAGGCAGTCAATATGACGAATTGCTGCATAATCAGTGTTTTTATCAGTACTGTTCTCGAGATACCGCAGAGTTTGTTGAAGATTTGAAAATAGGTCACTGGTTCCGCTCTTAAATGGATCACACATCCTGCACAGCCTTTTATGTTTAGTTAAGTCGCAGTTCCTTAAGCTAAGTAGAGCGCGCTTTTCCAGGTCATTTCCGTTGTTATTCTAAACTGAACTCGGTCACTTGAGTCATCATCGTGCAATAGTCAGTGATCAGTAACCACAAGGCTCTGACACTTCCTTTTTTATCCCGAATCTTAAGGGCTAAAATTACATAATTATTAGTTGCTACCTTTTTTTTTAAAGGTAAATGATAGAACCCTTGACGGTTGCTGCACATCACACACACAATAAAAAAAACCCATAAAAAACTTGAGAATTTTCGCGCGCAATGGAAAATTCTTATTCCCTGTTGAAGCTACCCCAAAAGTGGAAAAGGAAAACGTAAAGAAAAAAGACAGCGCCGACAGATGCGCCGATTGATTCAACGATTATTATCTGAAAGGGAACTCATGTTGCAGAGAACGTCGCGTTTATAACTGTGCTTGCTTTTGATTTCGTCAGGTGTGCAACGAATATGCTCCTTTTGCCTGCTGCTGCCGCTTCTGGTGGTTGGAAATCGAAATCCTTTTGTTGCCCGTTTACAGTTAGCGCGACGCATTGGTAATTACCCCCAGAACAGAATCGTGGGAGCGTTCGCTTACAGGATATGCGCGAAGGCTCTAACGGTTCATAATTATGCAAGTAGCTGTCAACTCCAAGTGCCCGACTCCCACATACACATAACACATATTTATGTGAGTGTTTATATCCGATTTCAGTATATCGCTCTTGTCGACAACATTTGCAGTTATTTTCGCACCGCGTTTCGATTCATCAATCAGCATTAGTCTAGTTGTTCTGGAGCGACATGAGCAAACAGCTGAAAAACAAGAGCGACAACAGCTTAAGAGTTCATTGTTACAATTATGAAGTGATGCCGGAGGCTGCGGCAAGAAAAAACAACACAAACAAAGACAAAACAAATAATCAAATAAACAAATAAACAACCAAATAGCAGATCAACCTGCACCAATAAATAAATCTGCTCGAAAATATTTATAAATACATTTTATTGAGTGGGTTTTTTGGTAATTTAGCACTGCGGATTTCGAATTAGATTATATGACTCAGGCAAGAGATTTGTTATAGTATAATTAATATGAAAAATTTGGGAAGAGTTTCCTGTTAAAAAATATAAATACGAAAACTCTGACGCAAAGCTAACTTTTCGCTGCTATAACTTTTTAAGAACTTATACTTAACTTAACTTATATGCTTAAGAACTAACTTATCTGGTTGCGTATGCCTAATCAATCTCATAAGTGTAGATTAAAAGTTCGGTTCTCACACAAAATATTCCTGAGAATTATTAAAGGAATGTATTTGCTTAAGTTATACAAAAGAAGTACTTAAGAAAAATCCGTTACTAGTACTTGGTACTTTGAAGACAATCTGCGGATATGAATTAAGAGTTGCCCTGTTGCTCCACAAAATGTTGCACATCACTTACTACTTGTAGTCATAGAATGCAACTAACAGAATAATAAGCATTTCATCTTTGGCAACAACTTATCCAGCATTTGCCGTTAGATTCTTGCAATTTAATTGGACTTTAAGCAAATGTAGAGCATTTGAAGAATCTGTGTGCAGTAATCAAAACACAATGTAAAGTACTAAAGGGTGGAGGAGGACAGGGTGCTAAAGTATTTGGCGTAGGTCGCTAGCTCTTTCGCTGTTGGCGAATTGACAAACACTCGAAGACATGTAGAACGGGAACGCGGCAGAAAACCAAAGACGACGACAACCAACAACAACAACAGCAGCAGCAGCAGCGGCAACGATTCAAGACAAGGCACTTGGCGCTTTTCTCTCGCTCGCTCTCTCCCTATTGCCTCTCGCTCTCTTTTTGAGTTGCGAATACTCAATTGTATAGTTCTGTGTGTGTGTGTGTATGTGTGTGTTAACAGAAAACAGTTAACTTTACTTTTGTGTGCGTTGGCTGCGCCGTTGCTTGCCTTGTTGTTGCTGGCATTGTATTTGCTGCTGGTTGTTGGTTGCTGCTGCTTGCTGCTTCTGTCGGTCATTGGCTTAGCACACATTTTTCATTTCGTTGCGGAAAAGAGTGAATTCCAATGCCTCCTTCGTGGCTGGCCAGTCGCCACAAGTTGCGAGTCAAATGTGCCACACGTTGCAGCGTTGCAGCTCGCTGCTGATTGCAAGCAGCTTTAAGAGATTGATTGCGAATACTTTCTGAAATGGACTGCAGCAGCACTGTTCTAAGATCCGCCGTCGTCACGAATTGAACAGCACAGGTGCCTATTACTAAGGCAAACAAATAACACAGCAAATGGCAACAAAACATTCACTTTGTCTGCAGCATCGCTGACGTGCGAGGCAAGTTCATTGCTCCTAACCTAATTTTTCAAACATAATCATGGAGTAAATCAGGTTTGGCACATAGATAACAACAACAAAGATGGAGACGATGCGACTTCCAGAGACTGAACCGCGCTTAGAACCATCACAGACTATCAATCTAACATTGTATGAGCGTGTGTGCGGTGAGAGCTTTTACCGCAAAATTGGCGCGTGTGTTTAGCACCTTTCGCGCCCCCAAGTGTCGAGCAGTTGGCAGTGGCAACAGCAGCGGCAACAGCAGTAGCAACAGCAATAGCGGCAGCAGGAACAACAATCATAGACACAGCTGCAACTGTGCTGCATAATCAACTTCTGCGTCTCCCGCTCTGATCCACTTAAGCAACGCCAAAAAGTGCAGCTCAAACTGCAGTTGGCAGCGAAACAAAGTAATTGGTGGCCGTAGTGACAACAACAACAACAATGGTTGCAAGTGGCAGGTAGCTCGTTTGAGGTGCTTGACTTGGTAATTTGATGAGTGACCATTATGCGCAATGAACGCAAAAAACAAACACGGCTTAAAAACAAAGCGGCTTAGTTAGTTCTGCTTGGTAGTTGCCAAGAAGGTCCTTTCTATTTGTTGATTTTGATGACCGCTTGAGATGTGGAATTGTACTGAAATTTTGTCTGTAAATATAGTATTTCTACTTAAGATTAGCCAAATATACCTAGGAACTTTGTTGTGAAAAAAAACATGACATACATACAAGCCTTTGTCAAAAGTTGCATAATTTACTTTATTTATTTCATAAATTTAGTTCTTATTAACTTAAACAGTCATTTTAATGCAAATTGATGATTTTTTTTTAGTTCTACTGCTCCGCTAAACAAATGACTTAGGAAACAAACTTCAAAAGACCTTGCAACTTAAATTTGAATCAATAATCATAAGTAAAGCAAAACTTCATTTAATTTTCAGCGCTGTCATGCAAAATAATTTATAACAATTATTGCTTAATCTCAGTAATCAATCAATAAGAGCGACACGTCGCAGACAAAAGACTCTGGCAACAAACTTACAGGTAAAAAAATATATTGTTCTACCAGCAAATATTAAATGTAATAAATAAAAAGCATATTTATGACCATTTCGGCAGCACTTCAAGCTGTTGTACTCTTTGTCCCTATTGTTGGTGGGGCTGCTGCTGCTGTCTTTATACCATCATTTATTTATTGAAGTGTGGCTGCTGGTGTTGGCCAATGAACTCGAGCAATGAAAACGAACGTATAAAAAACGAAAACAATAAGAACAAAACTGCGAAGAAGAACCAAAAAAGAAATGAGCAGCGCCCCGCACAAAACAGAAACCGAAACGACACAACAAGAAATTTTTGGCTTCAAGAAGTCATTGAACTTGTTACCAGAAAAAAAAAGACTCCGACTCTTAACATCGTTCTCTGGGTGCGTGAGCTTGAAATAAACTTGGCTCGAAATGAAATGAAAAGAAATGATTGTTGGGGCCCCCGAAAAAAGGCCGAAAAGTAAACGAAAGAGCCATCAACGAGCGTCGCGACGTTAACGTATGCTCATGACTTGGCCAGCTGGATCTGTCGCTCTCTGTTTGCATGTATGTGCGTGTGTTTATGTGTAAGTGTATGTGTATAGGTGTTAAATAATACATACAAAATGCGTGTAGGCCTAAAACGCACTTGTTCTGTCTGCTTTTGTTCATTTCGATAGGCATTTCATATTTATCTTTTACTTTCAATTATGGATAGTCATAAAAACAAAACAAAAATAAGAAACGAATAACTTAAATACCGAACTTGTTTTGGCTCAGGGAATTTTTCTTTTCTAAGTTTTTATTTCCACTTCTTAAGACGCAATAGTTTTATGCAAATTCTAAAAACACTTTTATTGACTTGCGTTAATCAGAAAGGTTCTTCAATAATGCGAAAGTATTTAAAAGAGAAAAAACAACTGCGTTTCATCATCATCGAGCACATCAACCCAATCCGACAAATATAATGATGATTTATTTACGAAATATTATAATTGTGCTCATGCTCATGCTTGTGCTGCCTTTTTGGGCGGGCTATTTTATTTTTGTGTTGTTGTTCTGCTTCTTTTATTTTTTATTTTTGTTAAGAATTTATTGACCCCATGCTGGAGCGTTTTTGCTTTCTATGTGCCTCACGATCAGCAGCCGAACCTGTAGGTTCTAATGACCACAATTCCCAAGTTTCTTGAGCGTGTCTCTCTTTCGTATATTTTTTCCGTGCTTTCGTGTTTTAGCTGGTTCCATTGTCCATTAGAAGCTCTAAAGTTCTGAGGAACCAACATTTGTATGCCTTAATTGTTATTTATAGAAAATGATAGTAAGTGTTGCAAAGCTAATGACTTTTGCGCGGCTCGTCTATAGTTCTAAAGAGTTCTGTAGGCCTTGCGACTTATGGAGATCTTCTGATCCCACCTACTGATTTATTGTGCGTGTCTTTTGATTTGTTTCATAATACTCTGTGCGCGCTTTTTTGTCGGTCTTCGTAGCGTAGAGTTCAAGGTTGAGTTAGCTGAGTTAATGCTAAAAATATTGATTACCTTACCAAGTTGCCAACATGGCAACTTGGCAACTTGGCACCAACTAGATGCTGGTATTTTTCAATGCCCGCAGCTCATCGAACAGCAGCTACCTTTGTTAATTACATTTTAGTTATGTAAATGGCAATTTCAATTAGTTGCCATTTTTTAACATCTTTGATGTAAATAATGATATGGCATTTATTAGATCTATTGTTGTATCACATTTGCTTTCAACTGAGCGGCTAGCAGAAGTCTTTGAAGCGAGCTTTAAAAATGTAACTATACACACGTCTTAGGCTTTTATTACGCAATTTATGGTTTTAGTTGGTATAAAGGAACCTTTGTAAATGCTAAGCAGGTTTATTATGTTTAGATCATGATTTTTATTTTAATTTATTTAATTTCAAATCCATATAAATTATTTATAGTATTTAAATACTTAACGTTGGAATTCTAAAAAGATTAATTTGTCATTTCAATATGATATGGATAAGTTTATTTTTCAGCAACCTGCAACAACTAACCTATTAATCAAAAATCAGAGGTTTTATGAATTTTGAAATATATATATAATATTTCATTCAAATTTGGATTTGTCATATCGTTATATATCATATCATTTAGAAAATGTCTTAAACTGTTGTATAAACCAATTATTCTACAAGTATTTGTTTCCTCAATATAATTATAATTTATGTATTTGATTCTGGCTATGAGCAAGTGGCAACTTGCCAGTTCCATTTTCGGCAGACGACCAGTTGAAATAACAACAACTACAACTCAGTTAAGACGGTCGCCCATTACAATATGCAATTATAGCATCATGAAATTTAATACGTTAAAACAAACAAACAAACAAACGAACAAACAGCAATAGGAACAACAACGATGACCAATTACATGCAATTGTGAGTACGAGTGCTGAGTATAGTTATTCACCTGGGTAGAGAGTGGGCGAAAGAGAGCGACGCGTGCAATTACAGGCAACAGCAGAGCGGCATATCTCCCTGTATATATATATATACATGTGTGTGTGTGAGTGTGTGTGTGTAAGTGAGTGTTTGAAACGGGTTAAGAGAATGAGAACAAGTGGCGGTCGGTTGCGCTTGGCTTGCGCAGATTCTAAAATTGTTAGAAGAGTTCAACAAATGAGCGCGAGCGTCAATTGTGAAGATCAATGCTGCTGCGTCTGCTGCTGCTGCTGCTGCCACAGCTACAGCCACAAGCCTTGAACATGTTGTAATTTTACGCTCGCATGCTCAATTTGCGCTTACTCTCCGTTCGAATGGCATGTGTTAGAGGCGTTTAGAACTATTGCAAAAAAAAGCACAAATGTATGGAGTAAAGAGCGAGACGCTTGCTCTGACAATAACAACAACCACAGCGGCAACAGTACCAATGCTCAATGCCAAAGAGATGCCGCTGTTCGTAGCTCTGCCGACGCACTCACCTTGAATGAAAGTTCTGGCCTGTTGCGCTCACCACACACATACAGACACACGGAAACCCGAAGAGATACCGCGACGACGAAGCGTTGCGCTCAATGTAAAAAGAAGGCAGCAGCAGCAGCAGCAGAGACTGAGGCAGCGACTGAGGCAGCGGCTTTGTGTGTGACTGTGTGTGCGTGATCAAGAACCTGAGACACCTGAGCTGCTGCCATTGCTGTCTGGGCGTGTGTGTGTTAAAGAGAAAGAAGAGTCGCTGTAGAAAGCATCGGGCAGAGCTGCTAGCTGTCCGTGTATGAGTGCGTGTCGTGTAATGAAATGCTGAAAAAAAGTCTATCTGTCTGCGTCGGCGCTGCTTAGGCTCTGCTTCTGCTGCTGCTGCTTTCAGAAGCCTCTAACGACGTCGCCGTTGCTGTCGTTCGACATTGAAGTCGCACCGCGACTCATCCGTAGTTCAGTTTCCCGTAAGCAACAAAACGATCGAGACATGGTTTCGTAAGCAGCACGCGTTTTGAGAAGAAGAAGATCATGTAGAAGTGCTCGTTACGGCAAACCGTCAACAACAACAATAACAACAACAAAACGTTCCAAAACTAAGCAAAACAAATTCTGTGCAACATAGTGCAACGTTAACAACAACAACAACAACAACAACTACAAACAAAAAAGTGCAACGAGTGCAAAATTAACGAATTTGAGAGCAAGTGTTTGCATACTGATTGATAAGACTGCCTGTTAAGTAATCAAAGCCTAATACGCAAAATTGTATATAGTACATATGTAATTAGGCAATTAGTTCAAATATTCCCCACAATCCCATGTAGTGAGCACTTTAGTGGTGAAGATGTGCATACATAGAATAACAACAACAAACAAGTGTTAGAATAAACAACAACACAACAAACAGCATTTCAGCACTTGGATTTATTACGTAATGGATTTAAAATTATCAACAACAGGAGCACAACAACAACAACAAAAACCGCAACACGGATATGCATTTAAACAATGAAAATGGTAAGTGTCATTCTTTAACATTTAGTATAAATATATATGTATATATATATTTTTTTCAATTTTTAATATTAATGTTCTGAAAAGTTGCTATCGTTATTATATATTATCTGTAGGATTATAGTAATATCATTGCTTACAGACATAACCTCAACTTAACTAGAAGTTTTCAGCCATTCCCGAAAGATCTGCAGAGAAAGCTTTTCTAAAACTTACCAAACTTCTCAGATCTTACCAGAAGCAATCTCTGCAGACAAAGTAGGCTTCTTTTCAAGTTGCATAGAATATATCTATAATATAGATAAATATTGCATGTTTATCAAAGATTTCTATACAGAGCTTAGTATATCACTTACGCAGTCTAAATTTTAATAACGATTCGATTAATCATTAAAAATACTTATTGGTCTGAAAGAATCACAATCTTGACAATAGAATATTATTTTTTTAAATTGATCACGGAATGACTTGTATAATGTGATTAATGACAATTTATTTACATAAGCTCAACGTTTAATTATTTCGCTGACTTCCTGGTATTTCTTAAGCATTACATAATAAGCAATATAATGCAAATGAGTCATCAGCAAAGAAGTACGTACTGAACATCATAATAAACAAATTGCATAATCAATTTGCCATCCAAATTAATTGATTTATTAATTCTAGCTTATCAAACTGAAGACCGTCGTAAGATTCGCTAATTGTCTTTTTTAACACTCTATTCAAAATCCTGTGTGTCAAGTTCTTCATTGCAATAAATTGAAAACAAATTACGACTCTCTCTTTAAAACATGGCAAAAGAACAATAATGGTAATAAGCGTGTTTAATTTTAACCATGATGTTAAGAAATTATACCCATTAAGATGAAGACTTTCTAGTGTGAGTTATGTTAATGCATAGAAGGTATTATATAATCATACCGCAGGCATCGCAAAACAAGTTTCAGGCTAACACTAAAAGAAAAAGATTATACAAAGCCCAAAAAGTGATTAATTACTGTCTGTCAAGTAAAATGTTTTCTATGGATATAAAAGTTCTTTAGGCGAGCTTATGAGAAATTAAAATAGTTAAGAAACAAAAAGGAAAGAACAACAGATTGGTCACTTTCCGTTGACTCAGCCAAAAATGAAGAATTAGCTGCCAAGTGTGGATAGCATTTCATTAGAAAAATTATATATTGTATTTTTAATAATAATCACTGAATAAAATAAAAATAAAAAACTAGCAAAGTGAGCAACAAAAATAATTAGACAAAAACCAGTTTCAAGCCTTAAACAAATAAACAGCTACAACAAATGGGCAAACACACAATTTACAGACATACAAATGTATATGTATGTACATATATATAAAATACATATAGTATTGGTATCTTAATATACTATGTATATGAAGTGCTGGGGAGAGAGAGAGACGCGTAAATAATTGGCGACGTAAGGCAGAAAAACCTTGACTTTGACTTTAAATGACTCGCAGCGCCGTAATAGCAAAAACAACAACAACAGCGAAATAACAACAACAATAAAAGTTGTGATATATTGTCTAAACAAAAACAAATTTGAAATGAAATCGAAACGTGGCGCGATCGCTGACGCTTCATTTCGAGATGAATGAACAAAGTAAACGCAAAAGCAAAGGCAAAAGCTAAAACCAAATTGCAAGCGCAAAACGCAAAACGCAAAAGCAAAAGCACAAAAGCAAAAGCGAAGCTCAATTTTCAATATCAAGGTCATTAGCTGCAGCTGGCCGAAGACGCAGTTGCCACCTGTTCAATTCGATAGAATGACAGATCAGTTAGGGCTATATAGCTCAATACTTGTATAATAGAAACAGCAAATTCTTTATTAGCAATTGAAATGAGACGGCAGCAAAAGTTGCTCGTAAATTATTGCTGTTTGCGGCTGTTTGCTGTTATGGTTGCTATTTGGCACCCATTTAAGAGAGCATTTTTTTGGGCATAGCGTTATGTCAACTCACACAGTTACCACAGACATATACGCAAACATACACATAGATAGACAAAACGCTGAGTTCAATGACTGCGCGACCAAACAAAAGACTTAGGCAACGAACTCAATCTAGCCTGGCAACGGTTTTCATTTTCATTTCTCAAGCACGAGAGCAAGATAGCAAGCATATATATGGGGAGTCTAGCATTAGAATTGATGTTGGCAAGGGCGCGACCAAAACAAAAAGTGAATCTGCCGCTTGAGCGAAGCAAACCAGTTCAACGCTTCAATTTTTATAGTAACAACCATCCTGACGGCGGCGGTGGGCCTCAGGTTGGGGCAGGTTGTGCGGCAGTACAGGCAGCCTGGTTGCGAGGCAATCCACGGCTTGGCATGGCCTGCCATGGCATGGCAAGGCATGGCAAGGCAGCATCGGCATCGGCATTGGCATCAGCATCAGGGAATCATTTGCCGTGAAAAGGGCGTTCAACTGGCAAATGCTCATGGGCACATGGGCACATGGCGTGTGTTCGAGGTTCTTGCACTTCGGGGCCAACGCCAACGAGTTCTTTGCCACTCGCAGCTCGCAGCTTGCAGCATGCAGTTGCAGTCTCTAAATGCAAGTCTGCCTGTCGATGCACTTATTTTCATTTTTTTTCCTTCTTGCTTTTACGTCATGGCTAAGGGAATCAAATCACTCTTACTCTTTTGGTCAGCCGCACTCAACGCCTATAAGGTTATTGACATTCTGTCTGTGCCTGCCTGTGGCTCCGGCTGTGACTCCGGCTTTTGCCTTTTGCTTTCTTTGCCTTGGCTGCAATTAGAATTGTTGCCTTGATTGCCCAGCTTCACATACACTGAGAGTGGCCCCCCTGATATGCACTTGCCACGCATTGCAACTGCAAGACATGCAAGTCATCATCACAGTCAGCCAACCAGCAGCAGCCCAAGCAGCAGCCACAACAGCTTAAGAGAGAGAGAGAGAGACATTTCGAGAGAGAGAGAACGTGGCACAGTTAAGAGTATGCGTACAGGTGGCTGGCTCAAGAGAGCAAACAGGAAGAAAGTCGTGTGCAATGGCCAATGCAAAAGAATCAAAACGAAAGACACGACAGAGAGCAGCAAAAGAGGCATGAAAAGAAAACAAGTTCGCCAGTTCAATGACCGACCTACTCAAGCGCGTTATAACCAAAGCAACAAACACACACAACAACACACACAGAGAGAGAGAGACAGAGCGACATGGAGACAGAGAGGAGAGCGGCGCGCCGCTTTGTGTGTGTGCCCGTTTTGAGTGCTCAGAGCGCAAGCGCATGCGTCGCTGCTGCTTCTGCTGCTGCTGTTGCTGCTGACGCGTCTTTGCTGCTTTTGTTGAACTTTTGCAGCGACAGGTTCTGTGTCATGTTGTTGTTGTTGTTTTTGTTGTTGTTGTTGCTGCTGTTTCGACACTATCGCGTGTGGCGTTTGCTGTTAGCTGTAAATGCAGGCATTGTTGTTGCTGTGGCTTTTGTTGCTTTTGTGCATTGACTGTGACATTGACTGAGCCATGGCTGATAAAAAGCCCGCCGACGATCAGTCGAGTTTAGTGGGCGGGCGGCTCTTTGTATATATTTGTATATTTTGGGCGCTGTCTCTATTGTCTCGATTGTTCAAATTAAATTATGCTCATTTACGCGCCATGCATACGTAATTACGTATTCAAGCGGCATTACGTTATGCGACCCACGAACTCAGCGCGCCTGTAATTGTTATTTGACTATGACAAAATGAAGTTTTTTTCTTTATAATAAGCACAGCTGAAAAACAAAACCTGTGTAACGGTATTTTATGAGCTTCTTTCTTGTTCTTTTTCTGTTTCTCCATCTCTAATTCAACTCGTTTCGTCTTTTTATTTATGCGTTTTACAGTTGAACATTAAAACGTGCTTGAAATTTGTATTAATTGACGTTAGCGTTTATTGCTGCTGGGGTTAAGCTTTTTGGACTAAGCTTTAAGTGGCTGCAGTTTGCATAATGTGCTCATGTGAACACTTCCGGTTTTGACTCTTCTAGTTCATTGCCAACTGTCACAGCGCACAGCACTCGCAAACAACCCCAATTCGCAATGCGAACTTTTGACCAAAGCATCTGCGCTGCAACGAGAGAGTCCAATTGAGAGCGACAAAGAGAAAATGAGAGAGAGAGAGAGAAAGCAAAGCTTTAAGTTGCAATGCAATTTCGTTGCACTGTAAGAAACTTAGGGTTGTAACGTTGAATCATAATGACCTTGCTGAGCGCAAAAGTAAACAATTATTTTGTTAACTATTTGATAGTTGATTTTGACAGATAAGGCTAGCTTTACTAGATGTGATAGTTAGCTATTTAGATAATGATATTTGCTTTAAATTCTTATCTAATCAGCGAATACTGCAGGGGTAGAAGAGATGACTCAACGTATCCCATATGGAAACTTTGGCCAAGACTTATCTGCAATATTTCTTTAAGTGTCTCACATTATTGTTCAGTGTAATTTTACAGCATGGAATATCTTGCACTTCTTTTACAGACCTAGCTCAATATTGCTTGCCGTAGCTCAATCAATTAGTTTCTGCTTTTAAAAATCCAATCCCATTATGATTTCATACGTTTCTACTTTCCCAAAATAACCTTTCAAGACTCTCGTCAGCTTCGTTTTGAAGACAGACCTAGCCCAATAAAGCTGCTTTGCCCTGCCAAAACGAGCTCACTGCAAATCACAGTAGACCACAGCGCTGCACAACAGCACAATAGAACCTACACCTGTACCAAAGCGTGACAGCAACCCCTAGCGAAAAGAGCTACACTGCACTGCAGCCGAGGCTTGCAGACGAGGCTCGACTTCGACGCTGGCGACGGACGCCGCCCTTGTAGCGCTGTCTTCTTCATTGTTGTTATTGTTGAAATGCGCGAGTTCAGCTCATGCCAAGTGCAAGTGCCAACCCCACTTTGGCCAACCCCCCTAAAGCCCTCCACTTCGCCATTTGGCTGCTTGTTTACTGTCTGCGCTGCGTTCTGGCTGCATTTGGCGACGCGTCGCTGCCGACGCTGACGGCTGCAGTGACTGAGACAGCGACAGCGGGCCGGCCAAGTGGCAAACGCTGAATTGGCAGTCGCTTCAGTCCTGACTCGGGATGTTAGCGCGTTGGGCAGGTCATGTCTGGCAGGCGTAGCAGCCGCGTCGCGTGGACCAACAAAAAATTACAACAACAAAAATTAAAAAAAATAAAATAAAACAAAAAAAAAATGAATAAATAAAACCCCCAAAAATAAAATGTTTTATATAATAGTTTTGCATATTATACAAATGAGAAATTCAAATGATATACCACAAATGTGTTCAAGCAAATGATGCAATTTAATCGATTTAGTGCCGTTTAAGTGTAAGAAACTAGTGTATAAGGCTCTTATAGTATATATATATACATATATTCCAGTCAGAGAAAACAGATAGTGGCAATGTGTTCATCAGGCCATAGAACTCTATACTTTCATCGTATCTATTTCCGCGATAATTTTGCGATAATCAGTTTCTTCAAATCGCGATTAAAATGCATTTTGGCCAATACAACTTGAACAAAAATGAGACTGAGCTAATAACAAAATTCTAGTGCAATCAAATCGAAAGAACAAGGTAATTACATATATATATATATATATATATATATTATATATATATTTATATACACATACATATACATATATAAAGATGACTTGAAGTGTGCATTTTGATACTTTTGCTTTTCTGCCGCTGCACATGTCCAGCGCATGTCCAGTTCATGTTGCTGACCATGTCCTAGCGCACCAAAAACCGCCTGTCCCATGTCCTGTGAAAGTTTCGCTTAGCTGCTGCTGCTTCTGACAGTTCAATAACCTTCCGAAATACGCAGCTAGTAATGGCAGCAGTAGCAACAGCGGCAGCAGCAGCAGCAGCAGCAGAGTCCTGACTCCACGCCAGACACAAACAACAAGAAGCAGCAGACGTCGCTGCCACTGTTGCTGCTGCTGCTGCTGCTGTTCTTGTTGTCTCGCTCGCACGCATCGAAATCGAATCATTCGTCTGGAGTGCAAAAAATTAAAAGTGAAATTTTTGTATGCTGGCGCCTGCGCCAGCCTCGCATACTATTCGTTTGGCGCTGCATTCAGGGTCCTTGGCCGCAGTTGCTGCGCTGTCGGCGTTCAAAAGTGGGCAGCACAAAACACTGCACACTGTCAAGACCACAACCCAAAGCGTAGCCCAGGAGTCAGCACTTGCAACAGCAGCAGCAGCAGCAACAGCGCCAGAACCAGAACCAGGACCTTCGTCTGCTGCTGCTGCTGCTGCTGACGCTGCTAGTGTCTGCTTGTGTGTATTGTATACAGCTTTTGCTGTCGTTGTCCTGTCGTTTGTGTGTTTCGCTTTCCGTATTGGGTGTGTATAACACAAGCAGCCGGCAGAAGCCGACGACCGTGCAACGTACGTGCCACAAAAGTTCATTGAACGCGCCAAGCGATTTATGTATGAAAAGCGAAAAGGATAATGAGCAGCAGTGGCAGCAGCGGCAGCAACAGCAGCACTGGCTGCGTCAGGGCCCTGCCCCAACATAATGTGGCAACATTGGCAAGGCGTCTGTGGCTGCCACAAACTCTGTAGAGCTGGCGTCGTCTGGCGCTGAAAAGGGTCGTTCGCCTTTTCTGTTGTCTGGCAAATTTTACTTTGACTTTTTTCCAAGCACACCCCTTGCAACCCACCGACCACCCTCGCAGGCAGTCAGTCTGCTCCTGTCTGCCATTCACCCCATTTCCCCCCATCCCCTCTCAGCTGTTCCATGTCTCGAATTTATGCGCATTTTCAATCGCTTTGTCGTAGGTCGTGTTTGTTGTTGTTGTGTCGCCAAGGTAATGTCGTCCACAGGATTATTGCAAGCATATGCGAGGATATATATACACACACACACACACATATATGCTTTTGTAGACGATCTCCTTAATCGCTGCGTCGGTTTTGAGGCCGTTTTTTTTTACTTCCTCTTAATTGTTGTTCACAATTTATTGTTGTCTGTGGCGAAATTGTCCTTTTGGCAGCGGGATATGTGCATCATTTAAAATGGGCTGGTAGCCATGACATCATAAAGTATCCTGGAGTTGTCCCCATGTTGCATGCCACTGGCAACTGTCTGCACTGCAGTTGACCTTTGAGTTCAGTGACCCCACCGCGGCGAGTTGATGATGATGATGCAATTCTATTAAAAATACAAGTTGGGTGTTAAGTGAGGTTCTTAAAAAGCATCTGAGATTATTACAATTTTAAAATATATGTGTTTTTTATTTATGAGATGCAAGTTTTGCTGTCATTATGGGCATTTACTAACAAAGGAATTTAATTGTTGACTTAGCTCTTTGATTAACTACAAAACTAGTAGACTATATTAATGAGCTATAAAGAAATTATAATATATGTTTTTTTAATTAGTTTTATGCTAAGTAGTTTGAACATTATTATTCGCAAAGGTTTCAGTTATTTGTATGCTCTTTACACACTTTCATTGCATACTTCCTGGCACATTCAAAGTATTTCCCTGGTATTTATGTTTGTATTTTAGTTGGATGTCCTTATTTATACGCCCCAAATTATCGATTAGCTATCAAGTTGCTTGCTTGATGTGATAGTGCAACACATATTGAATAGTGAGTAGAGTACAGTAGATCTACGCGTGTTATACGAGAACTTATATTTTAAGTTTGAAGTCGCTAGCTGCTAAAGTCTCTGATATGGGTATATCGATTCGACTCTTTATGCTGGTGAGGAATATATGTACTTTATGGGGTCGGAAATGCTTACTTCTGCCTATTATATACATTAGACCCTTCTTACCATTTTTAATCAGTTCAGGGTATAATAATCTAATCAGCAAACACTTGAGTTAACACTATCAAAAACAACAACACAAAGTGTAAAACTTTCACTGCGCAATAAGTCTGAAATCAAAAGGAAAACAAAGGAAACGCAAAAAAAAAATAGAGTAATTGCTATAGCTATATTAGGTGATAAGAAAATTCAAGTGTACAACAGTATAAGGAGAAGCAGCAGCAGAAATAACTGTAGCTAAAAAGAGCTGATAAGAATTCGAGGGTGTAGGGGGGTTAAAAACTGCATTCACATTGTGATTAGGTTGCTAAGCGACCTACGTTAAAGCCAAAAGCAAATTAAATACGCAAATCAATAAACACTGTATTACTATATATAATATAAACCTATATATGTATGTGTGAATATATATCTACAGATATGCGGTATAAAGTCGGATTGATTTATAAGCATTTCGCAAATGCAAAAACAAACAGACTGAAAAAAAAAAAAAACAAATGACGCGGACACGCTACAAAAATTGAGATATACATATGAACACTTATTTAGTAATTATATTCTTATAAACGGATTTGTTTGAAAGGTTTAATATACTTTCGCTTTTACATTTTTTTTGTCGTTGCAATAAAAAATGAAATTTTTATACAAATGCAAAACTTGACTGAGAGACTTGGGCCCTGGTACAGTGAGGCAGTAGCAAATGAACGACTAATTAATATGCGAACGCTGACAGAAAGCAACAGCCAATTGATAAACACAAAGCAGTTTTGGAGAGTCTGTGAGAGAGAGAGAGAGAGAGAGAGAGAGAGTGATAGGAAGAAAGAGAGAGAAAGCGAGTGAGAGAGTTAGGGTGTCTAAAAGTGAGAGATTGCATTGCTTATTGCACATGCGCTAAAGCTGAGCAACAAATTTTCAAGGTTAAAGTGCAACGAAACCGCAACAATACTTTTCACAACACATGCAACCCCAGGTGGCAGCTGCAGCTCGGAGGTGGGGGCGTATATTGGTTGCTGTCTATAGCCGCTCTCTTTAGCATAGATACACTTTATTTTTTGTTGTATATATTTGATAGCAATTTGAATTCGCATCAATTGAATAATAATTCGTTTTTTTTGCTGCTGCCCTTGAATTGCAAATATTAATTTCAAGCTTGCTGTTGCTTTTATTAGATAATGAGTGCAGCTATGCAACTAGTCTCATCGTCGCGCACACAAAAGATACACACTTTGAGATACTTTACACATATATGTGTGTGTGTGTATGTAGAAATTCGACGTGCGAGTCGTTTGCAATTTTTTGCATTCTATTCGCATGCACATTCTCGACTTGTGACTCAAGGTTATGATGATGATGATGCTCACTGACTGACTGACTGACTGACTGCAATCATCACCTCGCCCGCTGCTCGCAACCCCCTAGTGCAAAAAAGCTCTGGCAATTATTACAAATATACAGACACACTCGCACACACACTCACATGTGTTCAACTTAGCTAAGCACACAATATATATTTTATCAGCTGAATGCACCGCCCCAAGCCAATGCCTATAACCACCCTCCCCATCTCGCTGACCCTTCGCTCGACGCGTTTTTGTTTCGTTTTTGCATGCACATCAAATAAATGTTAGTACTCAACTCAACGTTACAACAATTCTGTCAGATATTGTCGCGTTTGTTGTTATTATTTCTCTAGGCGCTTTTGCATTTACATTTCCGGGTTGTTGCACGCCCGCGAAAATTGTCGAAGCGCTTTTTGTTGTGTAGATATTTGCAAATTGTTTTCTGTTCATGTTGTTGCTGCTGCTGTACTTGTATCTAGATACATAAACAACATAATTTATGCAGCAAGTAGTCTAAAAGATTGTATGTAAATAACTTTTATGTATATCATTATTCAATGCTGCTGAGATATAATGAAAAAAAATGTAGTTTTGGTTATTACTACACAACTGATTACACAGTGCATGTTGATTTTGAGATCTTGAAGAATATGTATTTTGTGCTAAAGTGCTGCACTTGTCATTAATGGAATAAATGATTGTCAACTTAAAATAATATTACACAGAAATCATTTGTAAAATTTGAGCAAAAAAGTAACATTCGCAATAAAATAAGAAGTTAGAAAAAATTATAAATTTAGAGCTCCAAAGTTTAAGTGGTTACCGGGAAAAGTTTAAGTGGTTACCGGGAAATCCCTCAATCAGTCTCTCTCTCCCTCTCTTTCATTTTTAGCTTGAGCTGCATTTGTAATTAACAATCGGTAATTAACAATCGGCTAACCTGCTCTCCAGTTTGCATTTAATTTATCTTGTTTATAGTTAGTCAACTTCCGCTACTTTGCTGAATTGTTCATAGTCATTTGCTTAACTGCTGCTGCGATTAACATGCATTTTTTGCTTGCCTGATGTCTAGAGAAATAATTTTGGGCACTGCAAAATGATCGAAACGCACCCCATAGCCCCACCTCTTTCAGAAACCAATATTTATACAGCACTTATAAATACATCGTAAAATTTGTTTATCGATTGGGACTACTTAACAGATATGCGTAGATTTCCTACACAGCACACTATTTGCACGGCCACACAGGGAGCACGGGCTGAGCAGTTGGTGCGAGCGCGTCGACAATATGTATAGCGATGCATTTTGTGGCCTTCATTGCAACAGTTATCAGTAATAGTATATATACATATATATATAGGCATGTATATAGGTAGTATTTGTTTGGTGCGAGTTGTATATGGGTTGCGGTTAGTACAGTTTGCGTTGCCTATCGCGCACTTGTCCTTGAGTCGAAATATCGCCATTTGGTTTTTATTATTATTGTTGCTGTTGCATTTTTCGTTTCGTTTCGCAACGCTTCCCCATTGCAATTTGATAAAGATCGATGCAGCCAACGACGAAGCGACGTTGCGGAAGTTTTTCACAGTCTAGAATAACAAAATTATTATGAGCATTGCATGCATACTTAGGTATACATTCACATGCACATATTTACATATATATGTTTACAATATATATATATATATTTGCAATATATATATTCATATGCATACAGTCGGGCGAATAGCGAACGCAACGTTAGCACCCGTAATGCAAGGCGTATGCGTAATGTGCAATACTTATCAAAATTCAAATGTACTAGAAGACGATGTGAATGACGATGGCAACGTCAGCGGGTCGAGTGCGTTCAAGTTGAATGTTAAACTCATTGCGAGCGTGTGATGAGTCGTTTTGGCTTGACAATTTTCCAAAAGTATCTACTCAATTGCTCAAAGCGGGTATACAGATTTCGTCTGTATGAATGCAATGGTTAAAGTAAATGACGGTTGCAAGCATGAGTAACGAATGAAATAATCATATGCAGCGCAATATTATAAAAAAAATAATATATAATATACAATTCACCAACGATTATTGTAGAGTACCCTTTTAAATATAGATAAGTCTGATAATTAAATTAAATTGCCTCGTTTTTATTTTCAACTCTAGGGTATTTGATAAGCACTGCGATTGGCAACCATTTTGATTGGAACACACAATGCGTTCGTCGTGTTCGTGTGCAAGGGAGCAAGTGTGTGTGGCTTTTATTTATTTTTAGTCTACTGCGCTGCTCTCAGCTAATTTCTCGTTCAGTTCTCAGTAGCCAACACCCTCCCCAACCACCACTCCTCTACGCCCTACGCTTGCGTCTCGTGTCCTTCAAATGCAATTGTGCGATGATTAGAAACGCAAAGCGTTGAGCTTTTTACTTTTTGTTTCTAAAGCGGGCAATTCTGTATAAATATATAGGTAAATACAAATACATGCAAATATTTGTGGGCATGTATTTGTGCAGCTGTTTATTTTCATTTTCACAGCGATAGCGAAAAGCTTTTTTGCCGCACTATCTGCAATTCACATACACAAAATTATAGTATAGTCATTTTGTTGTTTATTTTTATGTCGCCGACTTCCTAGGGGCACCAACGCATCTGTTCTATGCTCAAATTCTATGGTGCAATGTATTATCCAATTTTGGTTTGGCACTCAGCGAAAGTTTGCTATAGAAAGAAACCCCTTTTCTTTTTCTATTTTTTTTTTGGCACTGCAAAATCGAAAGTATCAAAAATAAGAAATCAAATTTAAAAAAAAAAGTGATCAACTGTCTGCATTTTTGCTGGCGCCAATTGCTAAGCTATACACAGACATACACACCCACAAGCACACCCGCATATATATCTACAGCTAGCCAAAAGTATTCGCACATTTCCGCACTCATCAAAATAGAATCGAAGTGCAAAATAGCAATTGCAATTGCAAGTGCAAGTGCAGCTACGCGGTAGACATACACAAATATACACACACAAAAGATACTGTATCTGTATCGGTAGCTGTATCTGTGTCGGTTGCATCCGTGTTGTTGCCGCCATTGCCAGTTGCCAAAGTCTGGGCAAAAAGTTCTCATTTATGCTGCACGTCGCCGCAGTTCGCATTCTACGTGCGTGTGTAGCTCACAGATTTAGTTACGGCAAACACCCAAAAGAAAAAAAATAAATAAAAAACGAAAGAAAAAAATCAGAGTAGGAAACAATAATCGAAAAATTGTAAATTACCGCTAAGCCAAATGGCAATGCACTGAACATTTTTTGGGTAAGTTCTTGTAGTTAATAAAAACTAACATATTTATGATTGCCATTTTTAAGTGCTCCGTCAATAGTAAGCTATTATCAGAAGCCTCGAAAATGCAGTCTCTGATTAGAGTATAAATATTGTACACATAAAATAAAAGTTCCGCATTTTTGAATTTTTCCTTTGTCAAACACTTTATGGTTGGATTTGCTAGGAATTGCGAATTGGCGAATTTTAGCACTTTACATAACTAATCTCGAAACATTTCAGACATCTATAAAACACCAACATTGTGAGACCATTGAAACTTCTTAATTTCCTTTGCCTACGTTTATTCTCTTACTCAATCAGTTTTCCATTCTAGGATGTGGTTAGATCAGACACCGATTCAATTTAGCAAAATTGATTGACATGCCCCAAAACGCTTGCATCATAATTGGGGCTTTGCATCACACTTGTGGCATTGTCTGCCGCTGACAGGCTAGTCGCAATAAGTTGACAGTTGTATTTGCCCCATCTGAAATAAATGCAGCTCATCAATAGAAATGTTTCTGCTTCTGTCAATCACACTGCCAGCCTTGCACAATAAATTTATGATTGCGGCTGCGGCGCAACAAATGCAAAAGCACAACAAAAACAAGCGACACAAAGAAGAGACAGAAAGTAATGTTAGATTGCAACCACCATTGGGTGGGCAACACCAACAGCAACAGCAGCAGCAGCAGCCCCACCGGTACTCAAAAGCTACCCCGGCGAAATGCATTGCGCTCGAATTCGCCGTGCAACAGCGAAAGCTTTTATTCTTATGCATGGCACTGAAAAGCGCAACCCTTCAGCAAACTTTGAGCGTTCAAAAGTAGTTTTTTCTTTCCAGCTGCAGCTGAGTGAGTGTGTGTGATTGAGTGAGTGAGTGCATTCAATTGGCAATGCCGGGTCTCTCACTGGGACTGGACTGGACTGGGCGGGCGAGTGTGAATGAGCTTTGAGTATGGCGCCTGTGCCGGTTGCATGTATATTGTGTATATGTGGGTCAGTAGTAGGAACATTCGGTTCGCGTCTGTGTGGATGGGCACAGCGTTCATTCCAAATACAACTTTTGCACGACATTAGTTTAATAATTTTCTAGTTTTTCTTTAATTTGTTGTTTTAAATTTGTTTGCTGCTGTTGTTCGTTGCCCTCCACAGAACTGTATACATTTCCGCATAGTTGCATTGATGAGCGCAATTTGATTTGCGAGCGGGGCCAGAGAATCCAACGGGAAGACGCACACAAAAATTTTCTATATCGCCTCAGTGCAATTGAGTATGCGGTGCGGTCGGTTGTTGTCGTTAATGGTGTTCTCCATACCGCCGGTCCTGCTAACACACAAACTTCACAATGCACAACAGTAAAAGTTACTAAGGAAAAACAACACATTGAGCGGCGAATCCTTTTTCAATTTATTATTGAAATTTAATGGAAATTTTTTTTGCTGGCTGTCGTTCGGCTGGCTTACGCGGCGTATGCGTAATATATTGAGCACGAAACCAGCAACGAAACGGAAAGTGATGCGTAATTGGCCAGCACGAATAGTCCCATAGTTCAAAATAACAATAAGCAATAATTAAATAAAATTATTCAGTGTGCGAGCAGCAACAAGAATAACAACAAATTTATATAAAGAATAAATGCGCTCAATTAACAGGAATATATTAATTGATTAATAATGCAAAAATTGTTTTTAATAGGCGCAAAGAGCATTAAAAACGAAAGTTGGCCAACAAAAATCAAAACAGTTTCACGTGAGTTATGACTCGATTTAGTAAATTTAAATAAATTGTCAGGGGTTTTTTTTTTTTATTTTTTTTTTTTGCGTCTGAAGGGGGAAGAGATTTGCCTACAAATGCCCCTGAACGTGAACGCATAACCTCCATTAAGGCCGCAATCTTGAACTATGCAAACACACACACATATGACAACGACAACGACATCGACAACGACAACGATGACGATGAGGAACCGAAGCTCGAGAGCCACTCAGCGCTCGTCAGTCGTTAACGCTGTTTGCCGCTATTTTTCCCGATAGCGACAGCAAAGACGACGCCATTGAAATACGAATGCAACACTGCAATCTCACAAACTCACACACACACACACACAAACACACACAGGCACACACACAAATTTTTGAGTGTAGTTCTGAGTGAGTGGGCGAAGCTTTGCCTGTCTCTCTGTCTAACATTTTTGTTGTGTTTGTGTGAGTGTGTGACGCATTTATTAATAGCACTGGCAAAAACGACAAAAAAAAGAAAGAAGAAAAGTGAAAAGCAACACAGAAGCATTCATAATTTAAAGCTCTCTATTAATGTTCACCTTTTCGCTCTTGTTCTGTTTTGGTCTCCTTGCAGATCAAGTGAAACTTTAGATACAACAACAGCTAGCAGCCTAAGCAATACAACAACACAGAAGCGCACTTAAGCCTAGCAGTAAGGAGAAGAAGACGAAGTAGAAGAAGGATATACAAAACAACAGTTAGCTGTTAAATCAAAATGCATGGACATCATCATCATCATCAGCAGCAGCAGCAGCAGCAGCAACCGCTGCAGTCACAGCAACAAGTGCAACAAATGCCAGCCGCAATGAAGCAGCAGCAGCAGCTGCAGCAACAGCAACAACAAACACAACACATAGCCATAGAGCAACAGCAACAGCACCAGCAGCAGCAGCAGCAAACGCATCCACATCATCATCATCATGCAACAGCACAGCATCCACAACGGCATCCACAACAGCATCCACAACAGCATCCACATGCGCACCCACATCATCATGCAAAACTGCTGCGTCGTTCGCGCAGTCGCAGTCGCAGTCCGACGCCGGATGGGACACAGGACTACGATGTGACGCGGATGCGTGAGGAGGACTTTGAGCGTTTAGCGGTATATTTGGTGCCCGACGTGCAAGCGGAGCGAGGGTTGCCCAATCGTGCGGATAAAACGCTGCCGCGCAGCCTAACGCTCAAGTCCTCCATGGTCTACTCAACGCCAAATGTTAAGGTGAGTGTCGAAAGCAAAAACAGCGAGTGTGCCAAAGCTGAACTGAACTTGTATCTTGTATTTACTAACCCTCTTCCTCCCGCCCTCTCGCTCTCTATAGACTGAAGGAGTTTGGAGCAGCGGCGTTATACCGCGTGGCACTCGCTTTGGCCCGTTCGAAGGCATTCCAACCTCAAATTATCCAAATGATAAGAATAAGGCGCGATATTTCTGGCGGGTAAGCATTATCATGTTATATATATATATATATTTTACTGGGCTTTATCTGGTTTCTAAATTTGTATTATTTGTATACTTATTGTTGACGTTTTGATTTTGCTGCATTTTACTATCATTGAACAAAAAATAAATCAAAAAAACAACAAAGAAAACTTTGCGACTAACCAACTGGTTTCTCTAAATTTTTAATTTCATGTGCATATAAATACCCAATTACTATATATATACAAATTTAACCCAACAATACCAACCAACCAACAACCAATCAATCGACCATACCAAAAATTCTAAATTACAATTTTGCATTTTGTTGCGGATTTGAATTTGAATTGTTTGATATACAATCAGGTGCAGGGAACACGCCACATAACCTACGGGATTATTAAGGTACCACTTTATGCTTTGTTTTATTTGTGACTCTAACTACCAAAAAAGCACTTTCTCTCTCTATCTGTCTATATCTCGCTCTCTCACTAACTGTTTTAGCTTTAACACTCTAACTGCACTCTCTATCGCTCCTCTTCACCTTTCTCTCTGAAACTATCGCAGATTGCTCTCTTTTGTAGCTTCCTTCCTGTGTTATTGTGTGATACTTATTTGTTATTGCTTCTTATCACCTCAAATCAAATGTGTCGTTTTCTTTATCTTCCATCTATTTCAATCTGTGTAGATCTTCAAAGATGATGATTATTATTATCTGGATGGCTCGGATCGCTCGGAATCCAATTGGATGCGCTATGTTGCCTCGGCGTATAGTTTGTCCGTTATGAATTTAGTGGCATGCCAGCATCAGGATAACATCTATTTCTACACCACCCGCGACATATTGCCCAACGAGGAGCTGATGGTCTGGTACTGCAAGGACTTTGCCAGCCGCCTCGGCTACGATGTGGACCCGGAGCGCACTATTTTCGGTGCCTGCAAACAGGATGTGGATGTGGATGAGGATGAGGACGATGAACTGCCGCACAAGAAACCCCACTATGCAATGCCCGCTCCCGAAATACCCGCCGAGGTGGCTGTCAGTCACATTACCTATGTAATGGGATTGCATTTGCCCGGTGCACCACCTCCACCACCACCACCCGCAGGATCAGTTGGAACAGCTGGAGCTCCATTGACAGCACCAGCACAAGCATCCGCCCAATGCTGTCGTCGTGGCAGTCCACCTGCCCATGTCAGCACCACAACCAGCAGCAACACTAACTCCAATTCCCTTCATCCGCATATACAGCACAGTCGGCATGCCTCGGTAATCATTGGCCAGGATCGGTCTCCCCTAAACAGTAGCTGTGAGAAGGAGACGGCTGGCTCACCGCTCTGTGGCAAGGATGCCCACTACGAGCATCAGTTGACGCCGCAGGATGGCAGTGTGCGATCGGTGCGCTCCGATGAAGGTTACCACAGCAACGAGTGCCAGGAGGATGGACTGACACCCCCCGAGGATTCCAGTGATAGCGAGAGTGAGCATAACTATGTGCTCGACTGCTCCAAGAAGGCAATTGCACCCAAGGAGACGGTCATTGCGCAGGCGCAAAAGCCGAGCAGTGTATCATCACCACCGGCAGTAGCCAATAATAGCAACAGCACCACCAGTAATAGCACCACCAACAGCAGCGCCATCATCACGCCCACCGCTGCCGTTGTCACGCCCAGTTGTGAGGCGGACAAGAACGAGTATCGTAAGTTCAAGGTAAAAATGCCACTGAAATATGAGTTCAAGAACAAGAGCTGTGTGAAAACGGAACCACTTAAGGAAGTGGATGAGCAACTGCCGCCAGTTGGTGTCGGTCTGGAGGAGGAGGATCTACACGAAATGCATGGTGCAGCGACGACGCATTGCGAGGATTCATTGTGCCCGCCCAGCACGACAACAACGCTGGGTGAGGAGCACCATCAGTTGCAGCATGTGATGGAGCCAACGAATCCACAGCCAGCCTCCTCCACAGTGATTGTGCTGGAGCACAGCTCCAATGGACAGACGCGAACCATTGTGCCGCTGAGTAAGCCCTACTACGAGGCTGATCCGCCCGTGGAGCGCTATGTGCGCTTCACACAGCCCAGCTCCAGCATCTTGGAGACGATACTCACCACTCACAGCCAGCATCGTTTGGAGGCAGCTGCCGCTGCAGCAAATGCCTGTAGGCAGGCAAATGCTGCAACACCACCACCCACATCGCCCACAGAGATGGCCTACAGCTATAAGAAATCACAGCGCTATGGCAATGCAGTGAGTCCCGATTCCAGTTCCAATCTGGGCCAGCCGCAGGAGCTCACTAGTGCGCATGTGGTGCAGGAGCAGGAACTGAGTCTGAGTCGTGGTTCATTGATCAAAGGCGAATGTTCGCCACCACCTCCATCCTCGCATCATCATCACAATGTGATCTATTCGCCGACGAGGGCGCATCACGGTGGCTACGAACCGGGCAGCCATTCACCCAGCTATACCGGTTATGCGGGCTATCCCGGGGCACAATCACTGCATGCTGCAACCTCAACGTTCCACTCACCACCTCATAGTTCGCACTCCCCCTTCGATCGCCAGTCGAATGCGTCTAGTGGCGGTGGCTCCGCTTCCAACTTGCATCTGTTGCAGAGCAGCACACAAATGTTGAATCATCCGTTGATGCAACCATTGACACCGTTGCAACGTCTATCGCCGCTGCGCATCTCCCCACCCAGCAGTCTGAGTCCCGATGGCAACTCCTGTCCACGCAGCGGCAGTCCCTTGAGTCCCAACTCGTTGGCCTCTCGCGGCTATCGCTCGCTTCCGTATCCCCTGAAGAAGAAGGATGGCAAAATGCATTACGAGTGCAATGTTTGCTGCAAGACATTCGGCCAACTGAGCAATCTCAAAGTGCATCTGCGTACCCATTCCGGTGAGCGTCCGTTCAAGTGCAATGTGTGCACGAAGAGCTTCACACAGCTGGCGCATCTGCAGAAGCATCATCTGGTGCATACGGGTGAGAAGCCACATCAGTGTGATATCTGCAAGAAGCGCTTCTCCAGCACATCCAATCTGAAGACGCATCTCCGGCTGCACAGCGGCCAGAAGCCCTACGCCTGCGATCTCTGTCCACAGAAATTTACACAATTCGTGCATTTGAAGCTGCACAAGCGTCTGCATACGAATGATCGACCGTATGTGTGCCAGGGCTGCGATAAGAAGTATATCAGTGCGTCTGGACTGCGCACACATTGGAAGACGACGAGCTGCAAGCCCAACAATCTGGAGGAGGAACTGGCCATGGCAGCAGCAGCGACCTCCGAGTGTTTGGGTAAGTTTCAAGACTTCAAGACCAACGTCCAAAACATTTCTTATTAACAAAGTTATCTCGTCTGCAGACAAGGATCTACCGGAGCCGGATTCGCGTGAGGCATATGAGCAGCTGCACCAGCACATGCATCCCGTGCATCCTAGCTTGCGTCATTTGGCTGGCACACAATCGCCGCCGCGTCTCATTCCGCTGGGCAGCAATGGACAGCCGCATATGCATATGCGACAGCATTCACATCAGGCGCCGCCAGGACATTTAATGCACTCACCACATGGTGGTCCGCCCATGCTGCTGACCACAGCCAACCAGTTACCGCCACCAACAACGCCACATCACATGCAGCAGCAACAGCAGCAGCAACAGCAGCAACAACAGCAGCAACAACCTTTGCCACAAGTCTCACCAGGCAGACAGCAACAGCAGCCACAGCATTTGGCTGCAGCTCATCATTTGGCGCAGCATTCACCCAAGTCGCTGAAGCCTTTGCCGGACACTGGCTATCTGCATGGGCCGCATGTCCAGGCGCAGGAGAATCGACCCTCGGTCATTGAGTCCTCCAGCCAGCCAATGATCATTGAGTGCACGTAGAGCGCAGCATTCAAAAAGTAACATGATAGAAAAAATAACTGGAATTAAAGTGCAATACACAACAAAAATTTAAAAGTTAAGCATTAAAAACTCCCACTTCTCCCCAAGCCCCTCCTTCCTAACAGAAGCGGACAGACGCAACCCAACTGCAGCATAACAAGCATACATAACGGTATTATTATTAGATTGTACATATAGGCAGGCGGGTCCAGATTCCCTCCTCCACCAATCCCACTCTTAAAACCAACCCACTCAAAATTTATAAGGAAAAAATAATAATTTCGCGCTATGAAAAGAAGATCTCAATAATTGGCAATCCCCAGCAAAAACTGATAAACTAATCATAAAATAAATGTAAAACTCTGCATATTATTTTTGATAAATATTTTATATTAAAACAAAAAAGAAATTTAATTCAAGCTGTTGTTGAAAAAAAAACCTTTTAAAAAGAGTAAAAGCATAAAGCAATGTTTGTAAAGAAAATAAATAAGTAAAAAAAATTTAAATTCGATGAGAAAAAATGCATTTAAATTTGTTTTGAGTTTGAGGCGCGATTAACTGTAAATTGAAGTACATACACATACATATATATAATAATTCAAATATATAATTAGATTCAAGTTGCCTTATTTGAATTTCGTTAGCACTGACAAAAATAACAAAAACCAGAAAACATAAAAATATTTGCTTACAATTCGAAATTTGAGCAGGAGAAACGTAAATACGTATTTTATATATAAATATATGCATATATATATAAATATATATATATTTATTCATATTTATTATATATTTGTATGTATTTTATTAAAACAAGCAAAAGAAAAAAACACGCAAATTGTACATAAATAAAAGGATATACTAAAACATACAACATTAATTTGAGATACATATTTAATTCATTATTTTGAATGTCTGTTAAATTCGAACCGCTTCATTCACTAATGTTTAGCTATTAATTACTTAAGTAGTAAGTAATTACTACCAAGTAGTGATTATCATTATGATTATATGATTATTATGATTAGTAAAATATGATCAAAAAAAGAAAACAAGATAAACAAAAAAAAAAACAACAACAAAAAAAACTTAGCTGAAAATCGGTGCTTTTGACTGTTTCCATTTGTCCACATTTACATTTAGAATTGTATTTGTATTATGAAACACAATAATTATTATCATACACTTAAATACATCATAAACATAAATAAAACATATAGTATATATATATACACAGATTATATATATATATATAAAGAAGTAAATTAATGAATATTAGTACACGTATATAGCCTAGTTATATAGCAACTTACTATATATCATATAAACATTCTCTTTACAAGTCTTCAGCTCTTTTCAAACATTACTTTTTGCGCCTTAGAAACAATTTTACCAACTCCTTCAAAAACCAACAAAATTATTCGTAACTTTACCAAAATTATATAAAAACAAGAAACAACAACAAAAAGCGCTCTCAATTAGTCTTCGTTTTTTTCTATGTGTAAGTTAAGTAAAGCAAATTACTTAGTTAATTGTCTGATTAAAAATAATGAAAACGTATATCTATAAGCTTATAATATTAATGAGGCTGACTAGCGTTAAGAAGTCTAATCTAAATCTAGCTCTTAGTACCAACAACAATGTATATTAAATAGCTAAAAAATAACTGTAAGAAACAAACACCAACTCTGTACATTATATAGCTAAAAAAGTAACTGTAAGAAACAACACCAATTCGTAACTTTTAAGTATTTTTGTGCACACGCGCTGAGAGCGCACGAGGCGTATGCGTAATAAGCTCAACTCGAGCATTTTATATATAGCTTAAAGCCCGTGCGTTCGTCTTGTAAAGTAGACTTTACCGGGTTTTGGGTAAGTGGGAAGCAGCAGCGCGTGTTAGACCCGCTAATTGAGACTAAGACTATGCAAAATTCATTTTGTATTTTTGTATTCGATACAAAGACGCAAAAGACGCGATGGGAGAACAGTTGAACGCCAATTTGTATGAAGTTAGCTATAATTGTAGTTTCTAAGTTTAATAAGCATATGCAATATTTATATATACATATATATATATATATATAGATATACGCATAATCTAACTATAATGATGCAAGTATTGAGTGGGAGACCTACATACATGGAAAATATAAAAGAAGATAATCAAAATTATAAAAAAAAACCACAGAAATTTGTTTATTTTAATTGACGAACTTTTTTGTTTTATTGTTTTGGTTTTTGGTGTTTTGGCATTCACAAAGATTTTGTTTTCTATTTTTCGGCGCATGTGTTGTTGGTTGTGAATTCATTTGATTTCACTTGATGGTGCAATACTCACAAAAAATATATTACTTTCTATATTTTTGGTTTGATATGATTTCTTATGAAATTACTAAATCAAATAACAGATAATGAGAGCAAGCGACATGCGACAAAATAATACTTTCCTATTTGTGAGACTGAGACTGAATGAATTACTATATACAATATGTACTCTTAACTTGTACTTTTTGTGGCCGCATTAGAAATCCACAAAAGGCAGAAAATACAATATTAAAAAAATGAACAACTCGAGCAATGCAAATCATTTCAACATTGATTTGCCCTGGCCACATTTCGATAATTTACAAAACAAGAATTTTTGCTAAAACATATTTTACAAATGAACAAAACATAATAGTTTCTATCCATTTAGTTTATTCAAGCATTGTAATATACTTATTATACATAAAACATATACATAAACATATTTAAATATATATAAACTATTATATATTTGTAATAGCACACGTTTGTAGTCGTGGCAAGCGAGAAAGAGAGAGAGAGAGAGAGATGGAGACACAGAGCGAGAGCTATAGAGAGCTAAACTAACAATGCCTAATGGTGAGGATGAAACTTGTACAGTAATTTTGAAATCTGTTTCAGGATTCAAAACAAAAACAAAAAGTGACGACAACACGTAAATTTAAATGGAGAATAAATGACTGCTTCTTAGTGTTATAAGTGACTCTGATTTAGGTCAACACACACAAAACAAAACAAAAAATATTAAAAAAAAAAAAAAACAATGATGAGAATCAATTATAGAAATCAAATCCAAATATATTGCATTATATATTCGATAAGTACTTATATATATGTCAACTTTTATTGCAAATCAATATTTCCATATGTATCTGTATCTGTATATTTATCTAATTACTTATATAGAGCATGTAGAGCCTTTGTTATTCATATGTATATATATATATATATATATATACATAATAAATATGCATACATATACATATATATAAATATATTTAATTGCAAATTGTTTTTTGTATCCACAAATGTACAAAATTGGTTCTCATACACAATTAAAAACGCAGCGAATTTCATTTGCAATCATTATAAACAAACAAAAAAAATTGCAATTAAAACCTTAAATTAGAGATCGTATTTTGTTGAATCAATTTTAAAATGTTAGCGATATGTCTCTGTCATTCACCTTTTATGCCACAATAACAACACACACCCAAAACAAAAACAACACAAAAAAACCAAACAAAAAACAAATATTGAAATGAATCCATAATTGACTTTATACATATATATGCGTAAATCTAAAGAAAATTATGAAATTATTTGAACGCAACTTAAATTCCTATTAATTATATACAAATATCTCTAAAAAATATCTCTAAATGAAAACCACAATTAATACAAGTACGATGAAAAGACATAAATAAAAACAAAATATTTCATACTAAACCAATTAAAGTTGATTTCTTCAATGTGTTATTTTTGATTGGAGACGAAATAAAGTTATTCCTTTTTTACTAGTTGTCTACCAAATGAATTACTAAATTTAGTTTTTTAATTAGAAGTATACTTTTAGGAGCAAATATTTTTATAAAATTCATACGAATTTTGAATAATTTTCTTATGCGTTATACGAGAATTTGAGCTTAGATAGTAGATAGATTTATATTAGCTTGACTATAACCTTCCTGTAACACATTCTGTTTATCGAAGATAATCAAACAAACTTCTTCACATCAATACCTAAATTAGTTTATAGAGTTCGCTTTAATACAGCCTCCTTTTGGAGCAAACAGTTGTATAATCAATAGGAGCATTCACTACCAGATGTAAATGTCAACTGTGGCTGAGACATTTCCGTCTTTTTCCGTTATCCTGTCGGTCGAAGCGCCTGTCAGTGCAAAATGGAAACATCAATCACATGTCAATCAGAGAGTGAGAGTGAGTGGGATACTTGAATAGCTATTGTGGACCCTAATATGCACTATGTAATAATAATCAGGCCTCCTGCTGAACATGCAAATTGTGTGCGCTCTGGCATAAAGAAAGGACACCAACAATGGCAAAAAAAACAGAAAAAAAGGGCAGAAAAAACGAGAGTAGAGATTGGCGATAATCACACAGTGTAGCCAACTCGAGGTGCCGGACCGGGTCAAACGGAATACAGCGGGGCGTCAGGGCAAATGGACCAGCACACCCCTGCCTCCCCACGGTTGCAACCACTTTGCATGCAACTTGCAAGCATTTTCTGATTACGATTTTGCATAGTGTTTTCAGCTCGTATTTTTCACATTTTATACATATTTTTGTTTGGCAACGTTTTTATAGACTTAAAGCGGATTATTTTTCAGGCCTTTGTATACGCGTGCTCTTTGTCTGTCTGTTTGTGTGTATGTGTGTGTGTGTGTGTGTCCGGAAATGCATGTCCGATCAAGCGGACCCAAAACGGCCGGACAATGGAATCGGCCGCTGCAATTGCATTCATGATGTGCGGCTGCCTTGTTAATCCAGTTCCAATTATGCGCATGTGAGTGGTTCGTATCCCTAATGGGCACTTTCCATTTCAGCCATTGTGCCCGCAGGCGTCCAGCCTTTTGGACATACACTCTCACACGCACACATACAAAAACTCGAGCACAAGCCATAGGCCTGTGCTGTCGGCAAAATATTGATTACACAGGCCCCTTTGAGCCAACATTTTTTATTTTTTCATCTTTTTTGCTACTCTTATTTTTTCTGTGTTTGGTTGTTGTTGTTGCTGTTGTTTGTATGCATTTATTGAGGATAAAAATCGAACTGACCCTTGGTTGACCTCACAGCAGCCAGTTGAGACCAGACTCGTGCTCTGATTTCATAAAAAATCTCTATTATACGAGATGGAAGTCCGACATCATATTTTTTCATTATATATACAGTTTATACAAAGTCAGTAAAGTAAAGTTAACATAAGATATAATTCCTTAAGTTTGCGACACTTATAAAAAGCCAAACGAATATCTTCAGTCAAGTTGCAGCCAACAAAATCCGAAACCAAGTATAAGTTCTTCAAGTAAGTCGGCCAGTTACCAATAAGTAAAATATCATCGGCTTTAAACATTTTCTGTTTATGCATTTTATGACCCTTATCAAATTGCTTTCCCCATCAAAGTAGAGCAAGTTCGACATAAAAACCAATATCGAAGCTATTTCTATCTATTTTTAGTTTGCCCAGCTAACATTTTCAAGCCAATTAGAACTGTTGGCTTAAGTTAATTAATTCGTTTAATATAAACCTTGTATGCAATTCATCAAATTTAAAATTAAAGAAAGTGGCATTTGAGCCACTTAATTTGAGGCGCATTTCAGCCACATTTCCAACTCGAAGTATTCCATTTTTCTAGATTTGCGTCACATCTCTGCATAAATCGGCGCTACAAGATTTCACCCTCTGACACTGTCTACACCCGCCCCTGCATCTTGTCGTGCTGGGCTGTCATCGTGCATTTGGTGGCATTGGCCAACGATTTGGCGTGTCACATAGCCGTGGCAGGCTAGCCAGGCAGCAGCCTGGCACGTGCCATGATAAATTGCATACATGGCCAGGAGAATATCTATTCGCAAAATGTTGCACAATGTGATGCTCTGGGTTGCGCTTGCCACACACGAGGGTAAGAATACGTTGCCACGCGACATTAGCACTTTGTGTGGACAATCTGCAATAGTTTTTTTTGTTTTTTTGGGGTGGCAACCAACCAATTGTGAAAATGTGTGTGCGGGTTGTTGTGCAGTTTTTTATGCAATTTTTTGTGCGGCACCAATCAAAGTTTGGCTCGTTTTTTAAACCCTCAGCGATCGTGGACTAACCTATCAGAAGGCAGACTTGCATATATGGCACTCAGTGTTGTATAACAGTCGTATAACAGATATATGACATATTGACGATACAGAAACATTTATCGCTTACAGCGCGTACAGTACCGAAAATTTGTATCTACAAATCTAGATAAATTTTTCACAATTCAACGTTCTCACTCTCTGTCTGTCTCTATCTGTCTGTCTGTCTCGCTGAGCGCTGTCTCTCTCTCTTTCCCTCTCTGCCGCTCTGCTTGATCGCTACGTAAAGTGTCTTACGTCTGTTACGTTTTGTGCTCAGCACAACTCGACTCGAAATGTTTTTCCACACACGCACTTTGCCTATAGCTGTCCCCTTCGCACACACAGTGCTCATCTTGTGCGTCGTGGCCGTGTTTGAATATTATTTTTGAAGATACGACTACAATTTCGGCCTGTCTGTCGACTGTTAGTTGTGCATGTGTGCGCGTCTCTCTTTCTCTCTCTATGTGTATGTGTATGTGTATGTGTGTGTGTGTGTGTGTGTGTGTGTGTGTGCGTAAGTGTGTGTTTGCGTTTTTCAGGCACCGTGGCCTTCCTAGAAATAGTAAAACGCAACTCACAGTTCAGTGTGACGAAGTGCGTCGTGCGCAGCGGCAGCGTTTTTCAATCGATTTTCGTTCTCCTCGAGTTTCGTACACAAAACTCTCTTCGTCTCGAGTGTATGTGTGTGTGTGTCTGTGTGTGTGTATATTTAGCTGCAACTGCATGCATGCATGTGCTTGTGCATGTGTTTGTGTGTGTGTGTTTGAGTGTAGTTGTGTTTTAGAGTTGATAAATAGTGTGCAAGAACATGCAGCACACGCAATACTGACAAATAGCCCAAAAAAATAAATAAAAACCTAAAAACACAACTCAACTCAAGTCTACCCAATATCGGCATGGAGAATATCAATTTTCGTAGCGAGGATGCAGCTGGAGGCAGTGGGAACAGCTCCTCGCCAACAGCAACAGCGCCAGGTATGAACTATAATTTATACAAAGAATAGGCGCACCGCCCCGCCCCGCCTTCTGCTCATGTTGCCCCCCCCCCCCCCCCCAAGCAAAACCAAACGCGTATCCAAAACAGAAAAGTAAAAAAAAACTAGTTTTTTTTTAGCTGAACGAAACGAAATCTTATCAAACTCAACGCTGATTGGTCGCTGCGATCGCTCAGTTGTTTTGCTTTTGGGGTTTTTTTGTTTTGTTTTCTGTTTTGCTATGTACTGCGCAGTTCTTTATATTTGTTTTCCGCATTTTTGTTTTGCTCTTGGCAATCGAGTTTTTTATTGGCGAATCTTTTTTTTTTACACATATATATATGTATACATATGGCCTGCATTTGGTACATGGACAAATGTTTATCAACCCTCAAATTGCTTGCAAATCGAAACACCATCACTCCCCACCCCAACATAATTTGCAACACGCACCCCGAACCGTGCAACATGCACCCCTCAACTGCAGCCACTGCATTTAGCTGCTTGGGCATAAAACCGCCCTCTTACCCAAAAACGTTTTGACCAACATTTTCTACACACTTTTCATCAATATTTTTCAGTCATTTTGCTTGAATGAATCTGAAAATTTGTTCTTCTGCCAATTTACATCTTGAACCACTTTTTTTTTTTTTTTGGGAATATTACAAAACACGTTTTTGTCTTACACATTTTTGTAAGCAAATTGGGCGCATCTTTTTTGTATACTCCAGTGAATTGTGTAGGGAATTAAGCAATAAATAGAGAAATAGACGAGTTTCCCTGGCATCAGTCACTCAGGCATGTGGTGGTAGTTTTCAGCTGAAGATCTTCAACGTATTTATAAACTAATTGACAGAATTTACAACAGCCACGGTTGGAAGGTGAAAGTGTTAGCCACAGATGTTGCCCATAAAAATTTGTAAAGTAATTTGTAGACTCAGTTCTAAATTAAAGAAATGTGCGCTAAATATAGATAGCATATAAATTATTATTTTAAGATAAATTGGAGAAGTTCCAATATAATAATTGAACGCCTTACGAGGAATAAGAGTTTTTATAAGAATCTTCTATGAAAAAACATCCATTATAAATGGGATTACAGATATCTACAAAATATGGAGTAATTAATAAAAATTATCTTGAATCTGCTTCAAAATTGTTTTCAATGAAGCAACAAATGTTTCAATAAGACAGCAAACAACCCTCAAGAAAAACTCACTCTTACGTGTATATATGTATGTGTGTATGCGTGTGTGTGTGTGTGTGTGTGTGTACATAAGGTTTTCAGATAAGAGCTATCAGCAAGCCAGAGTGGAGTGCAGTGCGCTGTGTATCTATGAGATACTACTAAGCAAACGAAATCAAAAAAAGATAACCGGCCGAAAATGGAACACAACCGAAAACAGAAATTATGAATGAACACATCAAATGAATGAAAAATGCGTGTGTGAGTGTGTATGTGTGTATGTGTGTGTTTATATGAAATTCACGCATGTCACAGATAAAGAAACGAATAGTTAGACACACAAATATTTGGGACAGCAACAGCTCCCAAACAGCAACTCAATTCAATCCAATCCAATCCAATCCAATCGCCTTATTCCGCTTGAGCGTCTTCACAAAAATTTATATGTATGTATTTATTTGTGTGTGCATGTATATGTATGCATATATGTATGTGTGTATATCTCTAATTAAAAAAACGAAACCTGTTTTCTGAACTGAAATGAACTGTGTTAGAGTTTTTTTTTTGTTGGATCGTTTGCCTTGCGGCAAATGGGACAAGGACTCGACAAAGTTGTTCAGCTGCTATCTAATTTGAATAACAAACAACAATTGCAGGATATTGAGGATAACTCAAGGATAACTGCGGCTACTTAGCGATTTATTTTTCATTTTATTTATATGCTTCCAGTGACACCTGGCGAGGAATGCGGCTGTGTTCGTCTGGGCAAATGCAAATGGTTCAATGTAGCCAAAGGCTGGGGCTTCCTAACGCCTAACGATGGCGGCCAGGAGGTATTTGTGCATCAGGTGGGTAAACAACAAACAGTTGCATGCAACAAACAAAAAACACAACTAACACAAATACCAATACAGAGTGTCATACAAATGTCCGGCTTTCGTTCGCTCGGCGAACAGGAGGAGGTGGAGTTTGAGTGCCAGCGCACGGGGCGCGGCTTGGAGGCGACACGTGTCTCGGGTCGGCAGGGCGATGATTGTCACGGCAGCACCTATCGGCCACGCATGTAAGTCAAGTGTTACACACCATTTGCAACACCCAACACCCAACCTAACCTAACCTAACCACATTATTATACAAAATTCCTTTACTGCTGCAGTAATCGAAAATCTCGCCGCATGCGCTGCTATAATTGCGGCGAATTCGCCAATCACATTGCCTCGGAGTGTGCGTTGGGACCGCAGCCGAAGCGCTGCCATCGCTGCCACAGCGAGGACCATTTGCATGCCGATTGTCCACATCGCAGCGCAGCCGTGGTGAGTAACTCTAAAACACCACACCAACAAGGAGAGAGAGAGCTAAGCTCACCTTACAATTTTCACAGACACAAACCAGACAGAGCAGCGGCAGAAGCAAAAGCATTGCCAGCGACGAGACACGAGAAGAAGCTTCTGCAACAACAGCAGCAGCAGCAGCAGCAGAGGCAGCAACAGCAGCAGCAGCAGCTCCCTAACGCGGCGTTACAGCTATCTATGAAGTTCAAAGCTTGTAAAATACACCCAACAACACAAAAAACGTACAAAACGCAAGAAATCAAAGAAATACCTCACGTACAACCCACAACTACGTATGTTTAAGTGCAGTTCTAGATACTGGCAGTAGTTCTCTAAGTTTTAGCTATAAGATTTGTGTGTCAAATGCAAAAGAATAAACTAAAGGCCATTTAATGAATTGATATAAGTACACCATTTTAGAGACTCTTTATTTCTTCAAAAATACATCATGTGTAAATAGGAAATTAAAACCATAAATAGAAAAGCATTTCTTATGACAAATTATAAATTCTAAGCTTTACCAGCAGTTTTTGAGAGTATTTTAGCATGCATTTTGACTTGGAATAACATTTCCTTTAGAAGTCGAAACATAATTAGAAAGCACTGATTTTTAAAAATCTTATAATTTTTGACAGAGTTTAATGATTTAAAGACGAATTTCGACTTTGCATGTCGTTTCCAACTTGAAATGTAGTATTAAACTAGAAGATAAACCACGACTAAAAAGCCTTGGCTTATGGAAATCGGTTTAGTTTTGGCAAAGTTATGAAAAGCAAGTAAGGAATTTAAGAAACAAAAAATTGTTAAACTAGAAGCATGGAATTCACCACTGTCAAAAGCACAGTCAATTTCAGAATGTTGCACACACACACACAGGCACACAGACACAGCTACTGCCACGAATACGCACGCACAGAGATGAGGAGGACACACCCCCCAAGGGAGCCGTGATAAGAAAGCTTTGGCATGTCACGTGCTGAGAGTGGTGGGCAAACAGTAACAACATTGAAGCTTTCGGCGCTGGCGCTGGCGGCAGCAACCACAACAACAACAACGAATACAACAAGAATGTTGCCATGAAAACGCAGAATCATTGTAACACATTTGAAAAGCACGACAAACGCCTCCTGCAGCTGTGAAAGTGAAACAGTGGCTGTGGCTGTGGCAGGCAGCAGCAACAACAATAAGCATATTGTGCGAGGACACGCACGCGAGAGGTGAAAGTTGCGCTCTTCTTTTCTCTCTCTCTCTCTCTCTCTCTCGGGGCGAGGGCGAATATACAAATATCCCTTCGGCTTACTGTATATCTGTTGTTGTTGTTGTTGTTTTTTTTTGTCGCGGTTTTTGGGTTTGAAATTTTTGCGTTGCTGCTGCGCTTGTTGTTCTCATTGTTGTCATTGCTGCTGCTGCTGCTGCTACTGCTGTTGTTGTTGTTGGGCGACATCAGATTTGCAACATTGTTTGCTTCTCTTTTTGGCGCGTGGCCACGAATTCATTCGGCTCTCCAAGAACAGACTCCAGATGGATGCAGTTGCCTTGGCGCGAGTCCTAGGTCTCAGTCTCAGTTTATCTCTGCCAGAGTATTGTTGTGTGCAACGCGGCGGACTTAACAACCAATAAAACAGCAATGAAATGAACAAAAATACAATAAAATAAAACCAAAAAAGGAAAAAATAAATAAAATAAAACACAAAAATAAACTATGATGAAAATCAAATAATTTACAATTATATTAAAAAAATAAACAATAACTAGACAACAAGAAGAATTTTTACCAAAGTTAACAAAGCGTTTCAGCAACAAAAACCAAAACAACCAACAAATTCTAACAACATTTGTAACACATTTTTTGCATAAAACTAAACAAATCAAACATAACATTAAAAAAATAAGACAATAAGCAAAATAATCACTTTTCTATTAATATATAACGACGGGAAAAAGAAATACAAAAAGGAAAACAGACATTAAATGTAAAAAAACGAGTAAAAATTAGTTCAAGGTTGCAAAAATGTATTTTGAGTTTTTTTTTTATATGCGCAAATTTTCAATTCAAATGAAACAGTCAAAATAAGTAAGTGAACTGTCTGTGTGTGTGTGTGTGCGTGTGTGTGAGTAAGTGTATGTGTGTGTCATGGCATAAACAACAAACAAAATGTGGCAACAACGGAAGTCAAGTCAAAAGGAAACGAGCAAAAAAAAGAAGGAAAACAAATGCAATTCAATTCAATTCATAACAGCAATAACAAAAGCACAACAACAACAACTGCAACGACGATAATAACAAAAACACACACACACACGCACACACATTCACACACACACATACTCACTCACTTAACATTTACATGTCGCTCTCTGTTAAGTCAGCGCCTGTTATGTAATATCCTGTTTCTGAAGCTGTCGCCTGACAAGTCCTGCCAACCCAATGGGCAAGACATGTGTGTGGAGAGCTCGTGTGTGTGTGTGTGTGTGTGTGAGTGATTGTGTGTTTGTGTGAGGTGGGGGCGTGGCATGCAACTCAGTTGCTGTTAAAATGATTTATAAACTTGGAAACGCTCCATGGGCACGGCATTGAGACATTAACACGAAGGGCGACCATCCTTTATACAGCCAACAACATTTGCACCTGGATATTTTTAGTTGGGCGTGGATTTTGATTTTGTGTGTGTATGTGTGTGTGTGTGTGTGCTTGTGTGTGCACGTGTGTGCACGTGTGTGCATGAGTGTGTGAGTGAGTTAAGCATGCAAATATGTGACACTAATTCGATGAGCAAATGCTAATATTACGCATTCGCCGCATCGGTCGAAGGTCGTCGGACACAGGACTAGCGATATATATACAAATATATATATATAAAATATATCATTCATATTATATATATTATTCACATTAGTTATATTTTTTGTGGCTGTGCCAGCGCCTAATTAATGAAATGTGTGTCATAATGCGACAGGCATTTAGTAGGTCAAGTGGATTCCATGTTGAGGTTGACGGGCCAAAAACTCTTTCGCATCGAAAAGCCCTTGGCCAAAAGAGCACGAGCCCACCCCACAGCAGCCCTGCCCATCCCTTCCGCTTCCCTTCTCTACCCACCCCTTTCCAGGGACAATCCACGAAATAGAAACGAACAAAATGCGACGATGTAAATAAATAGATGGGCGTTTTCTAGCCAAGTCGAGCTAAGTAGTAATACATTAGCTTTTAAATGGGCGCAGCTCATTTCCTTTTTTATTTTTTTCTCTTCAGGATTAGCTGTCAGGCGCCTTGGATAATAAATAGACTAGTGACAGGATGATAATGACCACAAATAAACTGAACTTTTCTTTTCTCATTTTTTTTTTGTTGGGTGAATCTTTAGAAAGTTGTTGGCAGTATAGAAAAAAATATAGGAATATATGTTTTTATATGTCAGACATTCCTTATGAAATTTAAATGCAATTTAGATTATTTTGTGCACAGAAAGTTGCTTAAACAATATCCATATGAAAGTTAAATGTAACTTAGGTAATTTTTTTATAGATTTGTTCGTTATTTTATGAATCATGTAATATTTTAAATCAAAAATCAACGAAAATTGGCGATGTTTTGAAAACCCGTTTGAAATTGTTCACTTTATGAATGTAATTGTGTTTTGTCTGATTTCTATCTAAAATTTCAATTAGTCTCTATCTAACTGTCAACGCACCTCACTTTTCACATTTTGATGTCAAACATTTTATTCTTAAACCTCAACTCACCGTAATTAATGTAAAAATCCTTTAAATCCTGCACAGGCGATATACATAAATATATAGATATTTATATAAAACTCTGGCATGTTTCAAAAATGACATTACTAAATAAAAAAAATACTAAAACGGTTAATGTTCCAATAAGCTAAACTACAATTTGTACAAAATAATAACTAAAAAGAACAGCCTCTAAAAACAGCAAACAAAAACAGTTGCAGTGCCAAACGACACGAAATATTTAATAAATAATACTACAAAAAAAGATTTAAGCAAAAACAAATCCAATTAATCTTCACACAATTTGCACCCCAATAAAAAGGTAAGTTTATGGGCACAATTTTTACTTAACTATCTGAATGTAATTTGATATCTTATGCGATTTTCTAAATGTTGTTTGACCTTTGAATATTTTATGCACTTTATACTCGCAAAGGAAAAATCGCTGATGCTGTAAATGGAAAAGTTGTATTTCTTATTTGTAGTTATTTACTAGCATACATTTTACAAGTGAATGCAATATCCAATCTAGACTAGTTTTCCGCTAGAAGGGCAATTTCTGCACGGCCAGATTCCAGGCGGGCAAACCGCGACAAACATAAACGCAACAATTGTAGATTTTCGGCTCCACTCTGCCCATTTGCAGATTGGCCAAAATTGCGCTTAGGCTGCCCATTTGGTAGTCCGGTTGCTGATCCAGTGTCTCAGTGGTGCCTGACTGTGCTGCTGCAGCAAATATACAGTTATTATTGATACAGTTCGAATTCAGTTGAAGAACTTCAGTTCTACCTTGAACAATGCCCTGGCTGAGCCAGGCGACGCGATCAATGTGCGTCCAGGGTATGATCTTTGGATTGGCAGGCGTTATCCACTGACTGAGCAGATGGGCGGACACATTATCGATGTTGGCATCGAGGGCGGGCATCAGAGTGCCCACGACAGTGGGACACAGGGCACCATGAAAATAGTCCTGTGCGCCATAAAGAGCGCTATAGAGTCCACTGCTTAGCACTCGCGTCGAATCACAGCCAAATAGAAAGACGACGCCCTTGATGCGATTCCGGTAAATCAGACGACCAGAAACATACTGCAGACTCGAGCCGTGACCCGCATAGCTAAAATACAAATAAGACGATATCAAAAGTGAGCTCAAAGTGAGGATTGTTTAACGCACACAAAACAATCGGCTTTGAAGGCCTGTTCGAGCATAAACTGCTCGCTGGGCACCGTTTCGAACATGTGCGGCCAGTGGGTCAGCCAATACTCGAGGAAGCCGCGCCATCTACGCCCCGATTTTTGCAGATCGGCATCGGGATTGACGAGCGTGATGCCGCTGCGTATGTTGACCGTGTAGTAGCCATGCTGAATCTGTGACTTGTGGCACTTGAACAGGCGCCACAAGTTGTGCAGCGATTTGATTCGCGTGCACTCCTGCATCGGTGCCAGCTGCTCCCAGTGCAGGTGATCCAGGCGCTAACAAAAAAAAAATCTAATCCGTAATAGTACACAGCCAGGTAGCATTGTAAGTTGCACTTACCTCGTCCACCACCAGTATGAGGGGGTAACGCTTCATGGCCACCGATTGGCGTTGCTCCAACAGCTGCCACTCGTTGGCACAGCTCTTGAGCAGCTCGTAGACGAGCAGCGCTTCAGTCTCATTGTCGTTGTGGGCCAGCTCATGGCCCAGCTGCTTCATCTGGGATTGTGGCAAGCGATTCGCATGCAGTGCCGCCTGCGACAGCAAGATCCGCTGATGATCACTCCAACTGTGCTCCACACACAACTCATCCACGCGCGCATAAACCACTTTGGTTTGCTGTTGCACTGCATCGCAATCGTAGCGCTTTCCCAGAAACAGAGAGCAGTAGGGTGTAAAAATGCTGGTGAGATCCGAAATCAGTTTCTGCAATGCAAACAAATATTATGATTTTTAGTGGGTATATAGATATATATACTTAATGTGGCTATGTACACTCTCCACTCTCTACTATTCAACCATTTGGTCAAGTTACACACTTTCAGGTAGGCCTCGAAGGCATTCAGTTCTTTCCAGTATTTGGCTTTGGCCTCCTGCGTTTTCACCGCCACCGGATCGACGGTGACAACGCGTCTGAACCGCTCCACCAGCGTGGCGTACTCCCTGAACAGGTCCGACAAAGCATCGCTGCTGAAGCGCAGACAAGTCGCCGGCAATTGGGGACTGCGACAGTGGAGCAGCAGGGATAAATATATGTCGCCTTTGGCAGCGGCGATTTCACAGAATGTGGAATATGTTGTGGCCGGATTAAAGCTCTTGCACAGCTGCAGCACGCACCACTCACGTGGCAACTCCTGGCATATGTGTGAGATGCGCGCAAAGCCCGACTCCGCATCCGGCAAATCTTGTAGAAAATCAAGATGCTCCAGCGGTTTTGGTGGCTTCTGCTTCGGCTTGCGCTGCTCCAGTTTCTGATGGTATTTCAAAATGTTTTGCAGAAATTTGTTGCTGCGCGAAATGGAACGGGATTAGAGACAGTTGTGTTGTTAATTTCCATTTTTCTATATTTAGAAAAACACACTTTTTGTAGTCCAATTTCTCTTGGCTGCTGGCTTCCGCTAAAATCTCAGTTGTGTTTGGCTGTTGATTTTCCAGGTTCTGGGCCTCGGTAACAAACCGCAAGTCGGCGCACTGAAACAGTGCTTGCACCTGGTGGTAAATCGAGTGCGTCACGTTGCCATTCTGATACTCTTCGTCCGCACGAAGTAAATTGTATTCTGCAGCAAACATGGAAAATAATTCATTTTCGCCTCGGTAATTTTTGAACATTTTTGGCCACTCACCTTTCGTTTCGGGTCCCAGCTGCACACTGGTCAGTTCGCGCAGTTCGTTTTCCGTGGCTTTGGCGTCCCACATTGCGTGGCAGTTGTGTTTCAATTTTTAATTTCAATTGCAAATTCGAAAAAAATGCGCCGTCGTCATTTGACTTAACATGCCACAAGTTGTTGTTGTTTTGCATACACTCTGCTTGGTTCAGTGCTTGGCAGTAGCGCACAACGGCCGACGCTGCTCATCACTGCAAAACATCGATAGGCGCACGCTATCGATAGTTGCACGTTCATTTTTAGTACATTTTTCCGCACATAGCGCGCGAAATTCGTATAAGAAACACAAAAAAAAAACAAATTCTATTAGTTTCAAATAATATGCACAATATACGTAAAAGTGTTGAGTTAAGTTGAGCACACGTGCGGCAAATGCAAATAAAAACAGCTCGACACTCATGGCAAAAGCTCTGACACTGTTGTTGTTGTTGCTGGCGCGTTTTTCATTCATAAAAACGCAGGCGATGGCAAAGGACGCGTTCAGCATTGCCACAAAGCTTTGCGCAGATGCCCAAAAACAGCCAGAAAACTGTGTCAATCGCTTTTAACACACACACAATCGCATACACATACACTCATACATATTACATTGGCTCCCCGGTGAACCACACCCTCCGATTGCCCTAAAAACCTTACGCAACAACAAAAAAGCCACACACATCGGTAAATTATTGCAACAGCAATAACAGCAACAACAACAACAGCTGCAGCGGTAATAGGAACTTTGACATTTTACAAGCCAAGCGAACGTTGCATTTTTGTTGTTTGAATTTTTTCGCTGGCGCGCCTTTTTTGCAGCTCGCTGCAGTTTCTAATGACGTTTTCTTGAAAAGATAACGGAAGCAGAGCAGTAGCAAAGCCAGCCGCTGTGCGTGGGGTGTTTGCATGTGTGTGTGTGTGTGTGTGTGCGTGCGTAGTTCTGACGTCAGTAAGCCTGGCGCATCCCGTTTTGCAAGTATGTCTCTGTGTGTGTAATTTTTGTTGTTTTCCTTTTTGGCCGCTCCCCAGCTGCAGCTGCATTCTGCCTTGCCCTCTCTCTCTCTCTTGCTCTCCGTCTCCGAGTTTTTTTTAGGCCCGGTCTAAGGCTAGTTGGGATATGTAATGTCTGTGTAATATTTATTTGGGTAAATGGTGAATGCAGCGTGACAGTGACAGTAATATTATTATTGATGCAGCATCCACAGCACTCAGCAATTGTCAGCTTAATCTACGACTTGACGAGACTTTCGTTAAATATTGAAAGCACGCCGACGCACACAAGCAGCACTCGTTCTCTCTCTTCCTCTCTCGCTCTCTGTCTGGCTTGCACTTTGGGTTTTTTGGTGCTTTTTGTTTTTGTGTTTGTGTTGTGTATGTTGTGGATCTGCTGGCGGCGCAGTCGACGTCGCTGCTGGCCCGTTGGCCGCAGAGCACTCAGCATCCTTTCTACTTATTAATTTTGATATTACTTTTCACTTTTACTTTGTGTTTGTTAAAACGTGCCTCTCAGTCTTCAGCTAAACTCAGTGTGTATGTGTGTGCGTGTGCGTGTGTGGGCGGGTGTGTGTGTGTGTGTGTGTGTCTGTTTCTGTCAGTGTTGAGCAAGTCACAAAAGTCCCATGACAATCATCTGTTGTTATTTTTGGTTACTTGTAACACTTGCAACATTTTTCTCGTTTCGGGTCATAAAAATGTTGTTGTTGTTGCACGTTCAAGCCTGTTGTTGTTGACCAAAGTCCACCTGCACACAGCACATCCAACCCCTCCCCCCACCAACCATTGACTAAGTCACAATTCACCTGGCAACACTCTGCATTATTTATGAGCCCACTGCTAATGCAAAAAAAAACAAAACTTGGCACGTATGTGTGTGTGTGTGTGTATGTGTTCATATATATGTACACATGGAGACATACGGACACACACATGCAGGCATTTGTGCATGTGAGCGGGTTGAGAGCCTCGCACGCCTAGCAAATTATAACATTAATATTACATTAACGCACACAAACGTGCATGCTCACACACACAAACACACGCACACACATGCATCGGGGAGACATTAAAACGAAACAGAATGGCAAAAACTTTCATTTGACGTCCTAACAGCAACAAGAATAACAACAACAACAAAAACAGCAGCAACAACAACACCACGCGACATGTAAAATAAATGTAACAAAATGCGTTCAAACACGAAACAGAAACAGAAGAACAGAACAGCAGAAGAAGAAGCAGAAGCAGAAATAGCAGCAGCATCCACACACACACATACACATACACACAGACACTAAAACAACAAAAGCCCATAGTCAAAAGCAGCGACAGCAGCAGCCACCCCAAAAAAAAAGTAAATATATGGCACACATTCCAACAGTTGCAGCGATGCTGACGTGGACAGCGACGCGTCGCCGCTGCTCGAGCAGAGATCCCTCTGCCAGCTGAAGCTGCGGATGCTTTTCGCTTGCGCCTCTGCTCGGCAAAGTCAAAGCGAAATTCGAAGTCGACGGTTGTGTGGCTCGCGCTGCTTGGCTCCCCGGTGCTGCTTCCAGAAGCAATTCACAAAACGCTTTTAACACTTAAAATATCTCTACATATATATAAATAATAAATACACCAACACACAAACACAAACAACACACATCAGACATACACACGCACACACACACACACTTACAAAACAGCCACAGACACACACATGCTTAAATAAAAAAAATTGACTAGAAAAGTAAGCGAAAAATCAACAACAGCAGCGAAAGCAAAGCGTGTGAAAAAAGTGTAGCGTGCTTTTAGGCATAGCAGAAAGGAATATTTTAGACGGCTTAGAAAAAGGTGCTTAAGGCTTTGTGGTTGGAACGTGTACTAATATCGACATTTAAAAAGTAAATTAAGGTGTGGTGATTTATGCAACTTTTTAGCCACACGCACACGAGCACAGATCGGCGACAGACACACACAAGCCAGGGGGTTGGGGAGGGGGAGGAGAGCAGCGACTGCACATACCTCTATAAGCCAAGTACATGCACACATACACATTCACATATATATGTATATATATATATATATATATATATATATATATGTATATGTATGTATATGTATATATATGTATGCATGTGTATGTGTGCATGAGGTGGAGAGCGGAGGCATACAAAATAAAGGATAACGACGAACAAGCGAGCGACAAAAAAGCAAGAAAGAAATCGAAATTAAAATATATAAGTTGTACAACACCAACACGACAACAACAGCAGCAACAACAGCGCAGGCAATTTTCGGCTGTCGCTGTAATTCGAAGCTCATCTGCGCTGCTTTTGCTCTCTGCTGCTTAGTTCGCTGCTGCTGCTGCGGCTGCTGCTGCTGCTCTCAGTGACTCCTGCTCGCTCTCTCTCTCTCTCTGTGTATGTGCTTGTTGTGTGCGTGCGTGCTTCGTCAAGTGAAAACATTTCGTTTCGTCAAGTTCTGTAGGTATTTTGGCAGGCCAGGATGCTGCTCTACACACACACACTCATAAATACATATACAGCGCGACGACATGTCCTCGTCATCTGCTGCTGCTGCTACTGCCACAGTGAATAAAAATCCGCATCATAAATAAAAAATATATTTATAAAAAAATTACGAAATTAACACACTAACAGCACCATTAAATACTCAAAAACACGGCGAAAATTGCACATAAAGTTCAAAAGCGAGCACAAGGAATTGGAAAATTAAGCAGCGAAGGAAGAGACGAAGAAGAAGAAGAAAAAACAGTATTTTTTGCGTGCGTTTTTGCAATAGGCAAAGGCGTTGCCAAATCGAAAGCATAATTAGTCAACGATTAACTTAAATATAACCAAAAACAGGCACCGCTAAGAAAAATACTTAAGAGAGAAAGAAAACTGCAAGCATAAATTAATCATACGCACCGTTAAACACCGCAAAGGACAAAAAATACAAGAAAAAAAAACAATCAAAATCAAAAGCACCAAAAAGTGAAATTTTCTAGTGACATTGTGAGCAGGCAGCAGAGTCAACCGATTTCCAGACTGCATTAATAATACATACAACAATCATATAGCATATAGGATATATAAAGGATAAAAGGAGACTCGCCACACGGGCAGAACATTCTGCCTCTTCTATTATTTAACTGCGCTTTCAACGGACACGACACTTTCAACTTGACGAAACACTGATTGAAAGTCGCTTTCAACAAACAGCATCCGAATCGCCCACTGACGTAAAGAGCGACACAGAAAGAGAGCGAGCGAGTGAAATTACAACAGAGAGATAGAGAGAGAGAGAGAGAGAGAGAGAGAGAGAGGAGTGTGCGTGTGTGTGTGTGCGACAGCAGCAGCGACGTCAACGTCAATTCGCTCAATATTTATCAATCCACGCTCAGACGCAGACGCCACTAGGTCCTGGGCTTTAGACACGGCACTTCTCTGGCTCACACATCTCTGGGGTGCCTGGCCCAAAAAACCAAAAAAAAAAAGAACAAGTCTCCAGCCGCAGCACCAAAATAAATAACATCTGACAGCTGCTGCTGGTGCTTCTCCTACTTCGACTCCACCTACTTCAGCTCCCACTTCGCATTCTTCTGGCGAGGAGTCGAGAGCCACCCAAGCAATATTCGCACGATAAACAAACTACTGCTGTAACTGTAACTGTAAATGTAACCATATAGCTGTAACTGTAACTCTGACTGTAACTGCAACTGGAACTACAATCAACAATAACAAAAAGAAACTAACAATTACGCACCGCAAATAGCGAAAAAGTAAACAACTAAAAAACACGCAATGGGTGCCAAGGAAAGTGTCGAGGCGGCCGTTAAAATGAACGCCGATGGCTGGGGTCATGTGGAGGTGTGTATACAAAATATACATAAATATATACATATATTTAATAATCTAATAACAGCTTTCAAACATAACTATCCAAAAAAATATGAACATATTTCTCTCTGTGTACTTGGCTAATGGATGCAAATGAAAAACACTTTCTCATTTACACTTTGAACTGTGTTTAGAACTTGAACTTGGATTTATTTTGGAAACTCTTATCCAGCTTATCAGAATTTCCTTTAAATTGGTCTTATGTCTTGCGTACATGTTTTAGTTTTGATACAATCTTTTAGAGCAATCTAAGGAAACTTGTAGTTTAAAGTTCGCTGCTCGAAAAAACGAAATAGGCTTGTATATTAAAATTTCCTTCGATTGTTCTAGCATCAAAACGAATTCAAATCTATGATTTTTGTAGACTGTTTTCTTTTAACTCAGTTTCATTTATCTACTAATCATCATTACTTCTTATATCTGAGCATTTTGTAAATATCAGGTCATCTAAACTCATCTGCTCTTACAGAAGGCAAGATCTCTAATCTTATCGAGAATATACAATCCTGATTGCTCATAAACAGAGACAGAGTACCAGTTTATCATTATCAATGTAGAACTGTGCTTGGCTATCTCTAAGAGAATAGAAATGAATTATAAATGTGGATTCTCTTGAATCTTTTGAACAATTACCAAAGATTCTTCTTCTTTAACATATATAACCCCTTTGCAAAGTGTGCTTTATAATAATCAATCGTTGGTCATCTTTCTCTCCATCAACTTGTCAATTGCACTCTGGCATCGCCAAACTCAATTTGTCATTGGTAGGGGATGGGGGGTACTCTGTGTCGACTGTGACCCAAAAAATTCGCCAGAACTGTCGCCACCTTCGTTCCCTATTGCATTTTGATGAGTACTTTGTGCGACAATTGGGATTGAGCGTCTGAGCGCTATTTGATTGATTTTAAAAATAAATTTCAACAAGCAGAAGAAAAAAGAAAAACAAAAAACACGTGCAAACAGCTTTGCCACAAAAACCACTAGCCGGCACCGCTGTGGCATCCACTGCCGTCTACATAGCTGTTGCCAGAGCGAGACAGAGAGAGAGAGAGATACAGAGGGAGATCTCTCTCCGGCTCTTGAACGCTGTGTGGGCGAGCCAGCAGCTCTTGAGATCGGTTACAGACAATGAGGCAGCTGCATAAGATTTACAGTTGATGCGGAGAGCTGCTTAATTTATTGAGCAAGTGAGCGAGATGAACACAGAGAGGGAGAGGGAGAGGGAGAGAGAGAGAGAAAGAGAGAGAGGTGCAGAGCGCATGAATATATGAATGAAAATGCGCTTTGATTTTTCCCTCGATTTTGGCTTGAAGTATTTAGTTGTTTGTTTGACTTTGTGGCGTGAATTTCAAATGCTCTATTCGCATTTTCCAAATATTTGTTGAGACATTCGCTCAAACACAGCGCAGTAAACAGGTGTCTGTGTGTCTGTTTGTCTCGTAACGGTAAATTGCTGTAAACAAAAATAGATAATTAGTATTTTCATACACATAGCTTATAAGGCTAGACAAACAAACTAATGTGTTCAACATATGGGCCAGTCAGCAAAAGGCTGCAGACAGCCAAGAAAACTAAACTATATAAATATAAATATAAATAAATATATATACATATGTGTCTATAAATGTATGTTTAAGGTGTACGAGAAGAATTTAAAATTAAAATTCATATATATATATATATGTATATGTACATAAAAGAGATACAGCAATGTGCAACATGTGCGCGTGTTTGTGGCTGTGTGTGCTGCAGTGTGTCAAAGAACATAAAACCCAGCGATCAGATCAAATCATAAGCATCTAAATCAAGGCAAAACTTCAAAGCATTATTTTCCGCTAGAAATCTTTAAGGTGTTTTCTTGTTGTTGATTCGGCTTTGTGTTGTTGACACCTACACGCCAGTGTTGCGTTGCGTCGCATCTGTTTACGACAATAGGGGCGGTGAGGGGTGGGTGGGTAGCGCGTTAACCGGCAGAGAGACTGCATTTTGGCCAGCAATAGCGTTGAACTCGCTTCGTTCGCACCTCTCAAACGGCAACGTGTTGGTGATAATAGCCCCAACTGCGGCAGCCGGCGTGGGTTGTTTCATCGGTTAATCACAGAGCGGCAGATTAAATATTTGTGTGTGTGGCACAAACTGTTGCCTAATAGCGCACAACTGCTCAAGTTCAAATTCGCTGTTTGATTTATGCATCAAATCTTGGTATTTCAATAAAAACCACATTTGTTAGCTGTTTTGTGTGGCATATGATGTGTCTTTTCATTCAGATATCTACATTAAACTTTACACTAGTAATAAATGAGCTGTAAGAGAAATTTATGTGTGTCACCTTAGGCTGGGTAACTTAAAACCCATCTGTGACAGCTATGATCTATTATTGATCAGAAGTATTGTTAAAATTTAATTCTGATTGTCCAAAACCTTATCTTAGAAATTTACACATTTGACTTATGTAAATTAATGTTAATGAGGTCAAAGATATCTGAAGTGATCTGAATAAGGTTTAAAAAGTGAGTTATTCCGATAATCTCTGATTCTTAACAAGTATCTGACAACTGCAGTGAATTGGGAAGTGTAGATTTATTTATATTGTTGTTTCGCTCGAAGCATTTTGAATAAAGAATTTTTGAAAAGACGGATCATTTTGATCTAAAAGAAAATCGAACAAATAGAAAAGAGTTAACTGCATAATCTCTTACTCCAAGCTGGTATTTCTAATATGATACTCAGAGCTTTACGACATTATTGACTGATTATTCCCGATCCTTACTATCTCTCCCTCTTTCTCTCTCCCTCTAACAGCAGCGCGGCAGTCGCTACCACAACCATCGGCATAATCAACGGTCGCAGTCGCTAAATCGCGGCCAGGCGCTCTCGCAGGCGGACGTGAGCGGCATGTGGTGACATCGGGGTGCCTCTGGTAAAGGTAAAATATCACCTATAAATATAGTTATAAATATGTATTACATATCAATCACTGATTCACTGATTATCTGTCCAATCAGGAGCTGCTGCTGGCTGTGCTAACTGCGCCATGGGCAACAAACTGAGCTGTTCGTGTGCGCCACTTATGCGCAAGGCTTATCGCTATGAGGATTCACCCTGGCAGAGCTCGCGTCGTCGGGATGGTCATCTATTAAGGTGAGTTGTGGCAGCAGCAGCAGCCCGCGTAGCCTTGTAGTTGACACATTTGTACATATGTTCTCTGACTGGCTGTGAATATGGAACAATAACAATTAACAACAATCAACAATTGAATTCGCTCTTTCGATAACTTTTTGTAATTCACTAATTGTGTTCTTCTTCTGGTTTTTCTTTCTTTCATCAAAAACTCAATATGTAAAACCAAAAAAAAACAAAAAACAAATGAAAAACTTTCGACTTTTGCCATCACTTCCAATAATCCAACAACAACACAAACTACAAAACCACACTTTGTTGTGCGGCCACAACAACAAACCCAACAATAACAACAACAAATATGCCACCTGCTACAACTTTTCCTTCCTCTAAAACGACTACAACTACGAACAACAACAACAAAAATAAAAACTGCGCTTCCTTTGTTTGATTTTACTTTCAATTGAATCTCCTCAACAAATTTGAACAAAATTTCAATTGGATGAAACAACCAACCAACCAACTAACCAACCAACCAATCAACAACAACCAAACAACTTTTGCAATAATAAATATGTCAACAAACCGTTTTATTAACCAAACGCTAGTTCGTTCAGGTTGTGGGCTGAGGTCTTCCACGTATCGGCCAGCGGCGCCGGCACCGTCAAGTGGCAACAAGTGTCCGAAGATTTGGTTCCTGTCAACATCACATGCATTCAGGACTCGCCCGAGTGCATCTTTCACATAACCGCTTACAACAGTCAGGTGGACAAGATACTCGACGTGCGACTTGTGCAGCCAGGTGAGTTAGACCAACTCCCCCTCTCTCTCTCAATCTCTATGTTTACCTTTGCTAATTGAATATTGTGTGTGTGTGTGTGTGTGTGATAATTACAGGCACACGCATTGGACAGGCATCGGAATGTTTTGTTTACTGGAAGGATCCCATGACTAACGATACTTGGGGCCTAAATTTCACGTCGCCCATCGATGCCAAACAGTTCCGAGAATGCTGTGTAAGTATTCTCTTACAGTTCTGTTGCATTGCATTGCAAAAACAACGCGACGACGACAAGCAACCACCTCAACTGATACCTCAACCACCAAAAAAAAACCACCTCAGCCAAACCACACAAACACTTTAGATACAAACACACCCACACATACACTCACACACACACACAGTCTACTAACAATAACAATAACATTTGGGCAGTTCTATGTTGCATGCAACCAGAATGTTGCAAGTTGTGTACAGGAACTGGCCAAAAAACTAAATCCAACAACAGCTGCCACAAATGCAAACTATACAAGTTGATGATGATGCTGTGATGATGACCGACCGTGATGAATGTTTAATGATGTTGCTGGCCAAAGTTTCTTAACCTTTTCAGTTCACTAGACAAATAAATACATAATATGTATGTGCATCTAGCATAAAGCAATCGAAACTCAAATCGCTAAGAAGTGTGCAATCATTCAAGTACGCTTTAGCTTCAATCCATGCCATGCCATGCCATTAGTCACAGTCAGTAGCACAGTCACAGTCACCGTCGCCGTCACCGTCACAGTCACAGTCGCAGTCACTGTCACCCACACACAGAGACAACACACAGAAAGACAGTAACAAAACAACGCTCTGTAAAACTGCTGCTGCTAATTACTGTTAATGTACTTATACAATTATATATATATAAATTTATATATATTCTCGTTCATTAGTTGACAACATACTCTGACAAATATTTGAAATAACAATAAATTTAAAACAATTTGGCATCGTACTTGAAATTATACCTAAGTTTTGTATTGAGATTGTGTTTTCTACTCGTTTTGTATACCATTCGAACAATTTGGCAAAAGTAAAGTAATACATATTGTAGTGATATATATATCATTTATAAGCTTTAGAAAAACCGCTTTTACACGTTGATTAACAAACATAAAAATACAATGAAAATATTTATACACAAATTAGTTGAAATTGTGAGCAATTGAGACAAAGTTAGCAGGAAAGAGAAAAAGATCAGACAGAACTGACAGCTAAATAAATGTCTAAATACTATTCAGCTTGCATACGAAAATATTTGTATTTATTTTACTAACTTTTTGCAATGTTCTGTATAAAAAATCTAACGTCTAGCGAACTCAATTTCTGACAAATTTCCAATAACTTGTACTTACTACACATACACTGCCCAGAACATATTTATAGCATTTAGTCAACATAAACTGTCTGGATTAGTATCTAATAATTGTTTCGTTTTCTTTTCTTACTTTGCGCCTCATTTGTTGCAGGTATCTTACATTGTAAAAAAATACGTTAGTATCGCTTCATATTTGTTTATTTGTCACAACACAGAACTTAACTCAACTACTTGAAACAATACTGCTGCTAAATAGAACTAATACAACTACAACTACTACTACTACTACTAACTGTTTTAACAACTCTTTTTTAATATTACTGCAGAGCAAAGATAAACTGATAAGCTGAATCGTATATATATACATAAATATACACATATATATATATATATGTATATATATACAAACCACTCTTTACGTATTTATATCTCTCTGTGTTGAAAACCCATTCAAGTAGTGCTCCCTTTGTCGGGCATGTGTAAGATCTACCATACATTGCAACTTACTAACAAACGTACATACTTTCACAAACATACACACACACGCACACACACACACATGTACATGCACAGATGACAGTCTCCTTAATCGTAACAGTTTTTGTAAGCTATTCATTTATGTGTGTCTATCTGTTCCTCCCTCCTCCTGTCGTCAACCCACCTAAACGCTCTGTGTATTTGTATCACAAGTTTTCCAAACCCAATTATCACATAACTCGCTATCTATCAGCACACGCATACCATGACAGTTCTATATGTATATTTACTATATACCAGATATATATATATTTACCAGCCAAATCGAAAACTTGCGAGCTGTATTCATTTTGTAAATGTTAATGTGTAAAACTCATAAATGTGCAAAGATATTTACTTTTGTTGTGTGTGTATTCAAGTTCCAAAGGTACCAACAACTACTACTTACATGCATACATATTCAACACACATATACAATGACGTCACACACACACACACTGTTATCCGCACACCCACTAAAATTTGTTAAATGTATTTATATTATATATTCTTTCATTTCTTTTTCTCTCTTCTAATCATTTTCAAAATCATTCTCGAAACACTCCAAAAAATAAATATATATATATAAAACAATCAAACAAATCAATAAATATATATAAATACCTATATAAAAATACCTAAATTCGTTTTCAAATATTTCATTTTTGATGCATTTCATTTGAAACTTATGAATAAATTTCGTACTTAAATTCGAAATGTAACGAACAAAAATTTGTTAACAAAAAAACTACCTACCAAAAAAAACGAACGAAAAAATAACAACAAAACTATACACGCAACAAAAACGAAAACAACAACAACTACAACTACAACAACAACAACAAATAACAATTTTGAATACATTTCTAAATGTACACTTACAAATCTGTCTCTATCTATAAAACTCTGTCCCACCCGAAATGCTTTTATTATCTAACATAAATTTTATTTAACAACTATATATTTATGTATGTATAAATATATATTTTCAACTCGATTCGTTTGCATTTGAAACGTGCGCCAACAAAAACCAAACTTAAAAATACTAAAAAAAACTAACAAAAAAAAAAAAACAAAATCGATTTGCAAAAAAACTAATGAATGAAAAACAAATGCAAATTTTGTTAAATTCTTATTATTGAATGATAATTGTATAACATGAAATTTGCGAAAAACGTACAATCAAAATGCAAAAGAAAAACGCCAAACGCTTTAAAACAATCGCACGTATCCTCTACTACAATACCGTTACCTATCCACTGCAAACCGTTTCCGATGAGCCCTAAATCCCCAAAGAACGACCCAGCCCCAACCTGATCCCCAGCCAAGTGGGCGGTTTAAATACGCAATTAATCAAAAATATCGAAACAACTTTCAAAAAACAACAATGCAAAATTCAGAATAGCAGCGCTAGGAAAACAAAAACAGAGAAGAGTGTAGCCAGAAGAGTGGGGCGAGACAAACAGTTAACGGCAGCAGTGCCAAAGACCGATAAAGGCCAACGAATAAGTTAACCATTGCCAAAGAAAATATCAAATATATATACATATATTCTTGGAGCATAATTTTAAGGTTTTTAAAACCAAAAAAACAAAAATAAAAACCAAAAAAATAATGAACAAAACCAAGCAATACGCACATGTTCACAATAATTAAAATTTTCGCAGCAAGTTAATCAAAATTAAGCTAAAGTTCACAATATTACTAAGTGTTGTTTGTTAGACTAAGTTGCCAGTTCAAATGTTGTTCTAGAAATTACGAAATACTTATAACTAAATGCGCCTAGCGTCAATTTATGCTTACCGAGCTGGGAGATTTGGAATAAAAAAGAAACACGCCACTTAAAACGAATGCACTCTTAAGGCTTCATAAACTTAACTAAAATCTAAATACTAACCTGTATGTGTATGTTTGTCTACTTCACACTATTAACTATCTATCTCTATCTTAACTAATATATATGTTTGTATTATAAGACTCAAGGCTTCAGCACATCGTCTAGTTGTACCACTACTACTACTACTATATAAACTATATGCACTCTTCTAGTAGTTCTCTTAAGATCTAAAAAAAAATAAACCACACACTAAGCAATACAGCAATACAATTTTTCGCCAAGTCGCACACGACTTGAGCCCATATCTATAGATCCAAAGATCTTATAGATTTTAGATAGAAAAAGTAAGAGAGAGAAGAATTTTTGGAAAGTAGCAGAGAAAGCAGAAACCGCACACACAGAACCTTGTAATCCCAATCAACTAACCTAATGATAGTGCGACGTTTTACAGTCGCCTTCTTTCAAATTTTCACGAAAGGCCTCGTCGAGCTACTCCCTGAAATTGGATCCGCCGGGCAAGGGCAAGGTCAAGGCCAAGCGAAAGCCGCTCAGCACACCCGCGTCGCCGTCGCGGGTCGCGCGCCAAGAGCCCCAATGCACCTGCATGTCCGCCGAGCAGTATGCGCGCCTGAGAACCGATCCACGTGTTAGAGGTGAGAGAACAAACCAAACAAAAATCCAAACAAAAACCAAACCAAGCCAAAGCAAAACTCAACCAAATCTCAAACTCTATAAGCAAATCGGTTAAGTCAATTAGTTAATCGAGTAAAACCTTCTGTTTTTTTTTTGTTTTTTTTTGTTGTCGACCTTCTTTTGCTTTACGTTTCGGGCTTAACTTAAAGTTAACGCGTTGACGTCTTTCCCTGTTTTTGTTTTGATATGTAAAGGGATTTGTTTTGTTTTTTGTTTTGATTTACGCTTAGCCATTGTCTCTTCATATATACTTGTATTACAATGTACCCAGTCGTATATACCCAAAATGAAACAGTTAAACGCAAACTTAGCAGTTAGACGCCAAGTCCACCGCATCCCCCATCAAATCTCATCGCCATACTCATTGCAGGTTCATCCACCTTGCCGCGTAATGTCGGCTCACACAGAATCACCGATGTCGATGGCCAGCAGCAGGGCAAGGTTGTAAGCGCCGTGAGCAGCACCTCACTATATGACAATGTCGCCAGTGGTGGCCCAAATGTTGTCCAAGGAGGCGGTAAGTTTGAATCCCAGATCTGTGCAAAAATTCGAAAACGATTGAATTGAAAATTTAAAAACTGAATATTTAAAGATGATTAAAATAAACATAAAATCTTCTTAACACCAACCTTAACTTAATAACTCGATTGATATGGATTATTGATCACTTCAAACAATTTAAAATTTCGCAAGGGTCACTCAACTTTATGAAATCCATTTCAGTATTGGGCTGACAATTAAAGCTGAACTGTTGTCAGTTTTCTTTTCCACTTTTGACATAATAATAATATCATTTATAATTGCTTATTCGCAGATACCCTACAACGTCAGCTCAAGGGGCAAGAGGGGGGCATGGTGGCCAATGCTGGTGTCAATACTAATACGCCCGGCGTTATTGTGACTGGCGTGGGCAGCGGCTCGGATATGTGCACACAGAATCACGTGGGTTCACAGGTGGGTAACGACGGTGATGCCGGCCCCTGTCAAATGGACATGGATCTATCTAAGAGCGAGGGCACACAGGTGGGTGGCGGACTGCACCAGAGCGTCGGCACCTCCACTAAGTCGACCGGTACACGCAGCAAGGATTTCAACAATGATGACATGGTGAGTAACGGCAACAGATAACATGTCTGACTCTTCTAACCATCACTCTCCCTCTGTCTCTCTTGCTGTCTCTGTGTGTTATTCCCAATTAGACACGCGAGGCACACTCGCACGATATGCACCACCAGCACAACGTAATCAACAACAATACACGACGCAAGACCAAGAGCACCGAGGATATGAATGTCGATACAAGCACACTGAAGCGCATGCTAAAACCTATGCCCAGCACCGAGAGCCCCGTCACATCGCCGGAGATGGGCCGACGACGCTACAACTATTATAATGCGAATGCCGCACAAACGTTGGGGCCGCAGCACATGCATCAGCATGGCATGGGCATGAACGCCATGACCATGGGCATGGCTGGTGGTGGTGGTGGCGGTCTAGGCGGTGGTGGCCATCACGTCATGAACAACAATACTATGGGTCGCAGCAGCGGCAGTGGCAGTCAGTCGTCTCGCTTCTCCGGTTCGAGGTGGGTCGTTGTTGTGTTGTTTACGCTGCGTAAATATAATCATTGCTTACATTTTTGACTTTGGCATTTTACGTACAGATCGTCGCATGAAATTGGACGCGGCTATCCGCCGCGCAATCTCTATTTGGAATTGGAGCGGGAGCGCGAGCGCAACTGCATTGAGGGTTCGCCGCCCTCGGATAATGTAATGTTTGATAATCAATGCTATGCGACCACGCCCAGCTCCAGCAATGGCAACTCCGATCAGGATCAGTCGTATGGCCAACAACAGCAGCAGCAGCATCAGCAGCATCAACAGCAGCAGCAGCAGCAGCAGCAGCAGCAGCATCAGCAACATCAGCAACAACAACAGCAATCGCATCAATCGCATCAGCCGCATCAGCCGCATCCACAGCAGCGTGCATCGCGGCATCAACATCATCAGCATCAGCAGGCACCGAATGTGACCCCAACGCCAGGCAGTCCCACATCCCGACTGCTCATGGAGTATGAGATGCATTTGCGCAATACGCTGGCCAAGGGCATGGATGCCGAGTCGTACAGTCTGCACACATTTGAGGCTCTACTCTCGCAAAGCATGGAAAATCTGGGTGAGTTGCCAAACCAATCGTTCAATGCTTTCAGTTTAGTTTAGGTCTAGTTTTGGGTTACGCTTTTGGTAGCAACATTTCGTTTTCCTAAACATTTCTCGTTCTCGTTGTTGTTGTTGTAGCTATTTAACCCTCTCGTACTTGCTATCATTTTCTATTCTGCCTTTTGCCCTTATCGAATATTTAATTAGCCTGAGCCTGAGCTCTTCTAGTGTTGTTCACATTGTAGTTGATAGGGACAGTAGGCAATGTGTGATAATCTGATTAATGTGAATTACCTTACGGCGGGTATTTTGTAGAAGAAAAAAAAATCGCGATTAACTAACAAAGGAATTTCCGATTGAAATCAGAATCAGCATAGAAAAGCAGAACTAACAATTTAAAGCTTAGTCATCGTCAGTAGCTAGTTGGGCATCAGTTCATGCATAGAGTCAATAATCGGATCAGTAGAAACTTATACCAATAAACATAACTAACTAGCTTGACTGATCATATCATATTAATGCTTAGCTTCGGCAGGTTATCATAACTCATTCAATGATTAAGATATATAAATAAATATTCAACTAGTTAATCGCTGACACTGATTCCATCTAAATATTTTTGCTCAACTTTATTCCTTATGTGATTTATTCGTTATGCAATCGTCGAAATCTTCCTCTTTCTCTCTCTATATATCTTTCTCTTAAAAATAATATTTAAATAACTAAAACTTAAATACTATCCATGTCCATATCATCAAATTTGCTCATCATGCGCCCGCACACAAAATACCACCACAATTGTCACACCACGCAACAACAACAACAACAACAATAATAATCTCAACATCACTATCAACAACAACCACAACAACTACAACAACAATCATCAGAATTCGCTGAAAGCCTACCAGGATCAACACAGCGCAGCCCATATCCACTACGTAGGCGTAAGTAGTTCCATAGAATGCACGTCTCTAACTGATTCAGTGTCTAAACATATCCTTAAATATCTAAACATAAATATCATAAATGATCGCTATAAGAGCTTTGCAAATTCTAAGCATGTTTATTTGAATTAGCAATAATCTAATCAATTATTGTACACATGAAATTAATTCGCTTTGCTTGATTTTCCATGCAGCCAATGCCAAATCGTCAACCTTGCCGCTGCCCCCACATCGCCCCTTGTCCACCATACGTGATAAGGAGCGTGAACGGGACCGGGATGGCTACTACAGTGATCGCAATGAGTTGATACGCGAACGGGAGCGTGAAAGAGATCGCGGTTATCTATCCGATCATAATGCTAGGTAAGCAGTCGACTTGAGATTCTACAGCATTGTTAATTGACCCATTCCGCTTAACAGTTTCTCCAATTCGCGTTGTGCCAGCTGCATTGGCGAATCGGCACGTGCCCAGTGGTTCCGTCACTCGGATGGCTGGCGTTCGGGCAGCTCTACCATTGGATCCGGTTCCGGCCACGGCATGATGAGCCAACAAATGCCCGGCTCGGGGCACAAGCGTTCGCCTTGGGATTCGCTACCATCGCTGCGTCAGGACAGCAGCCTCAATGATTCCGGCTATAAGAGCGCTCGCGCTGATTCCTTGGAGCAACGGTACGGCCAATTTTTAACTCATTAACTCATTTAATATATATTTAAAATACTCTCTTGTTTTGCAGTGCGGAATTTATTCGACAGGATAGTTTGCGTTCAGAGTATTTGAGTGATCGTGAATCACGCTATGGAATTGTACAACAGGCCTCCATTGAGAGCACCGATTCGCGCATGTGTTATCTTACATCGTCAGAGGTAAGTTTCAGTTTGAATGTTTAAATTCTTAAAATCTGTATAGATTCTCTCTTAATACATTTGAAATGTTCCCAAAATCTATAGTACTTTTTTGAATATTGGGGAAATGTATGATATTTATTTGACTAAGTTATTGTCAAGAGAATATGTTCGTAATTCCGAATATTTTAGCTTAGCTGATATTCATAGTTTTTCCAGCCAATCCAGGCAAACAACCTTTAGATGGAGGTTAAAATGTAGAAAGTATTGTTCAAGTTTCAAACAACTCTGAGCTAATCTGATAATCCTAGTACTATTTGCAACAAATTCTAGCTAATCATTTCTTTATGTCAACGTCAACTGTGATGAAACATTTATTGTGCACTTTAATCATGAATCGAACTCTATTCGTTGTTTGTTGATTTCCCTAAAGGCACTAGGCCCTAATCCTATCCATCAAGTCTGCAATGCTCTCAAAAGTTTTAAGCCGTTTATAAATACCTATTTACTTCGCATAAACCGTTTGTGACACATCGGCAGCAATGACAGCAGCAGCAGCAGCAGCAATTGCCCAATTGCCCAACTCAATGGCTCCGAAAATCCATCATAAAACCCAACCCAGATGCAGCTTCTGTAAAGTGGAGTCAGCCGTCACTCGGCTCTTCCTTCTCTCCGCCCGAATATCCTCTCGAAGAGACAACTGTATTGCTGGTGCTCTATTTATAGACACTGGGGCCAGGCAACTGGGTCAACTGCTAAAGAACTTTAACTGCCGCTGTTAGCGACGTGTTAGTGGCATGTTAGTTAGCAGTTGTGCTGTTAGCTAACAGCGAACGAGCGCAATGAATTTGTGCAGCAATTAACACAGCTTCCAATTGCAATTGTGTATGTGTGTGTGTGTGTGAAGAGTAACAAATATATGTATGCATATATATTCTATATATATTTGAGCACACAATGCATTCACAAAAAATGTAAAAAGAATGGCGGAGGAGTAGTAGCAGGGGGAGGAGGAGGAGGGAAAGTCAACTGGCGCATTTGCCTGGGTAACATAAATGATATTTTTAGTTGCAGCCCAAACTGACCCAGTTTTGCCTTGATTAAAAACAAACTGCCAGGCACAGTACACACACACACACACACACACACACACAGAGAGAACACACACACACTCCTAAGCAAACACAGTTGCAAGCAGCTCGCCCTCCCACAAAAAAAAAGGGAAAAAACTTTCTCTTTTGCAACTCCCTCAGCTTGCAGCCTTGTCAACGTCAACGTCAACGTAGCTGCCTGCCTCCTGTTTATTATCATCATCATCATCATGATGACGATAATGTTGATGTGCGAAATGCAAGTGCTTTGGCTGCCTGCCTGCATATTAAATTGCTGTGCAGCCGCTCAACGCTTTTGTCTGCATCTTTTGCCTTGGACTCGGGGCACGACCCGGCTTGACAAGCCGGCTAATGTGTGTGCGAGTGGGCGTGGCATGCATTATGCATCATGTAATGTTCATACTTGTGGCACGCTTAATGCCAATTTTGATCTCTTTGCCTTGACTCTAATGAGGCGCAGGACAAAACATGTCGCGTCCACTTCAAATGCAGTTACGCATCATTGGACAGCAGCCATCTCACTCCCTCTCCCACACACACACACATACACACACACACACTCGTTAAGAGACAGAATCTCAGCGCTTGTTAATTGCAATAAACTTCCATTGTTACACTGACACATAATTCGCACACAATAACAGCATCGCTCAAAATTCTACTCAGCTACTCCACCTCCTCCTTTTTTCCAGCATTTTTGATGCGGCGCATGCGCTTTAAGTTGCTGGCGCTCTTTAGTTGTGCTCTCTTATGCGCTTTTGCTCTCTCAGTTGCTCTCTTTGCGTCGCAGCTTTCACTTCCAAGCTGCTCTGCTGCTATTGCTGCTGTTAGGCTTCCAGCTGCGAAAGCTTTGATTGCGTTCGCTTTGCTTCGCTCCGCTTGCCGCTGTCATTGCTGCGCTGCTATTTTGCTAGTGTTGCGCTAACTTTTGCTCTGTCGTTTTATAATCAACTCCAAGTTTCGCCTGTTTGCGTGCGTGTGTGTGTTTGTGTGTGTGTGCCTCAGAATTTTGCAATTAAACGATTGATTATGAATATTATCAACAATTTGAACAAACCAACAATCACTGCCCAAATGTGTTCTTAAAGTATACCAAAAAATACAAAAAATACAACAAAGAAAATAGAAAACGAGATGAAAATAACGCGCACACTCGCGCACAAAAAAGCAAACAAATGTGAAAATTGTGTATAAAAAATTGTTTTAAAATTCACGAGCAGCTTCCGTCGCGGCAGTAACTGCAATTTTCTCGCTGTATGTGTTTACTGTGTACGCGCTCGTGTGCATATGTGTGTTTGTCTATGTGTTAGTGTTGGTGTGTTGAAAAGCGCTCAAAAGTATGCAACGTGTGGAAAAATTCACTTTATTGCAGTTGAGCTGAAATACCACACAAAAACAAAACGACAACAATAAAAACTACGACAATAATAACAATAACCACAATAGAGCCAGAAAAAACAACAGCAACAAGAAGAAGCAAATAACAGCAAGTAAATGTCAATAAAACCTAAAACAAAATAACAAACAAAAAAAGGAATGTCACTGAAGGCAGGCATAATAAATATAGCAAAACATGAGAAAGACAGCCTAAATCTAAACCCACTATCTGTGTGTGTGTGTGTGTGTGTGTGTGGGTGTGAGTGTACGAGTGGGTTTGTGTGCTGTGTCATTTTATGCCAAGCCAAGATTAAATGCTCTGTTAATCTCTCATAAGACTGAAGAGCGCCTAAGCAGTTGCCCAAAAATAACAGCAAGTCAAGCAATTCACGTCGCACTCAAGCGTATGTTTATTTTTGTGTCTTTTTGTGCATGTGTGTGCTATGTGTGTGTATGTGTGTGTGTGTGTGTATGCTGGATGTTGTGTGTATGTGTGCGAGGCAATAATAATAAAAATGACAATCAAATTTGCTGCCAGATTGTCACACGCTGCGTATACGTTCACCATTATAAATGAACCAAGGCGTTCATTGCGTATACGCAATGTGCTCAAAATCACTGCGAAAAACGTTTTCAATTAGACTACAACATACATTAAACATGACAAATCCAATAACTATTAGCAAAATACTTGCAACAACAACAACAAAACGAACAACAACAAAAAGGCCGCAATAAAATTAGAGCAAATAAGGCCTAGAAAATGTCGCTGGCAAATGCGATTAGCATCACGTTTTTGCCCTTTGAGGCACGTGTACAATATGTGTGTGTATGTGTGTGTGTGTGAGTGTGTGTGTACTTGTGTAGATGTTGTGTTTTGATAAGCCAGCAAGTTTGTATTAGCAATGGGGCCGGTGTTTGTATGGCTGCCCAAGAATTGTGAGTCTTACACACGCGAATATCTGCTGAAGATTTGTTAAGCACTTTTAGCCCCAATTGTGCAGCTTTAAATCAATTATAGATAAGAAAATGTACATAATACAACAGTTTGTTTGCAATTAAGCACTTATGTTAGTAAGATCGGGTATTTTTACCTTATAAAGCTCGGCTTTTAGGTAAGATTAATGTATATATTTAATTTCGCATTATTGTAAACTTATCTCCTAAGAGATTTGGTTACTTTTAGTTATTTATCACTTTGGACAGCTCAAAGGGCTGTTACTGTTCGCATTTATTCCCCAACGTGTACTCTGAAAATGTTTTTCAAAACTTTTGCAATGACGATTCTAAGTACAACATTACTTTCAAATAAATGTCAACATTTATTTTCATTTACCCAATTCAATCAGCAATGGAGTTTAACTACTGCACATCGATTATTTTTCAATATATCTCTCTTTTATCTCTCATGATTGTAAAATTTGCTTAACTTAACTGTGTATATATTTTACATGTCATTATATATTGTATTCCTTCTTTGAATAAGACTTCTGGCACATCAATTAGTTTGTTACAAGTTTGTCATAGGCAAGATGCACTGTTGTTCAGTGATGAGAGAGCCACTTACAGTGAGAGCACACAAAGCTGCGAGTGCTGTTCAAATAATGTAAATCGTCTGTCGCCTTAACATGGCGTTAAAAGCTTTGTCGAAAGCTTTTTTCGGTGAACACACCTGCGCTCTGTTAAGTCACTGTGGTTAGCAAGCACTTGAAGCTGATGCGCCATGTTTGTGGACTTAAAAGCTTTCGCTTGTCCACAGGAAGTGGCCAGGGGAAGTGGCCACTGTTAAGACTCCTAACAAGCTGCAGTAATGGGAGCTTGATGCTCTGTCTCTTTCTCCCCCCCTCTCTCTCCCTCTCTCCCTTTGTTCACCTCTCGGCGTCTGTATGTTCATCATGATTGCGAATTGTTGAAATTCGTAACTTAATTGTGCATTTCAGATACAATTTATGTGCACTGTATTAAAGCACAAAAGTGTGTGCAACATCATCGTTTGCTGCAAACTTTGAAATGCTTTGTTAAACTCGATACCTGTCCATGCGCCTATCCATTTATGAATTCACAATTTTGGACAGCTTGATGGAGAGCAGAGCATCTGAAACCCAAGACTCTCGTACTAATATTGATTACAAGTCTTGACATTATGCTAATTGAACGTAGTATATTCAAAAGTCATTTGTCTCCATTGGCTTAATATGTAAGTATTTAAATATTTATAAATACACATATAATCTGCCTCATTATTCACGCCGCCCCTCTCGCTCTAGGGGTGTGGCTGTGGGAGGCTGTAAAATATTGTGCATTTAGCTTTTGGGCATCGCATGATCAATCAAATTGATTAATTACCCAAGCATTTTCGATATGAACCAAACGACATTAACTTTTGTGGTAGAAGAACAAATAAATAAAAAAAAACGCAAACTTGCGAAATTCATTAAATAAGCAAATGCAGATAAGAAATTAAGATGAAGCTGCTACAACCGAAGTGAGACACCTACGTATGCATATTTTACAGACTTAAGCCACTTAGCGTAAGGATCCTTTTATTTGTATACCCTGCAAGCAAAAGAAAGGGCATTATAACAATGGATGGTTACTTTATTTATATATATTTCTAAGCAGATTTATGTACAGAGTATTTCCCTCTTCAAACATACTCAACTTGAATTTATCAACTGTTTTTTTTTTCTTTTTTGGTGTGTTTTCAACTAGCAGCTGTAACTTTGTCACTTTTTGCTGCGCTCATTAGCTGCGACAAGCGCGAACCTTTTTCTGCTTTTGTGTCTTTTATGAAGGATGTTGCTTCAATTGTGAGCAGCTTCCCTTTTTAATTTGTTTAAATTTCAGTTTCGCACCTTTTTCGTCCTGGACATTTTTTTTCTTTGTGGCTCGAAACGCGCTGATATCATTAGGTTAAATTGACGAACGCGCTGCCAAACAGCTGAGGCTGCCAAAGTCCCCGAGGCGAGCACCGAAAGACAAAAGGTAAAACTTTTTGCCCACACAATGCAAGTATGGGTGCTCTGTGTGTGTGTGTGTGTGGTTGTGTATTTGGGATAGACTGAAAATGGAAAAAAGCGACGCTAAATCATTTGGCACGAAGCATTTCAAGCAAATTGACGCCAGGACGGAAAGCAAAGTCTCGAGAGCTCTGCAGACGTGGAAATTACAATTTGGCTGGAGAGACCAACCCCCCTCTCCGACCAGCTCCATCCCTACTCCCTCCCTACCCCCTCACTCGTGACGCATCTCGTCCGCTTTTGCAGCCTGACATCCCCATTGACATTTCAATAAGTGAAGAAACTAATTTTTCTGTTCCAACAACAACAACAACAACTAGAACAACAAGAAAACAGCAGAAGCAGACGCGCAAAAAGTTTCTAAGCAGTTTCTCATCTCAACTTGTGCAACTATCATCCTTATCCCCTTTATTCTGCCAACGAGCCATGAGACGGGCAGAGTCAGAGAGAGAGAGAGAGAGAGAGAGAGAGAGTAAAAAAAGTGCAATATTAATTTGCAGCGAGTGCATTAAGGCGTGAGTGGGCGGGGTCGTTTTGCCTCGTGGCAGCTGTCAGCGAAAGTTCGACTTGTACGTGGACAGTTATCCAAGTATTTGACACAAAAATAACAGTTTTTCTTCGTCCATATTTTTTTTTTTAGCTTTTCTTTTTTAGTGCTGACCAAACGAGAGTTTTGTGCAACTATTACACGTATTATTTCAGTTAGCAAACTTGACTGGCCCTTTGCTGGGCAATATGAATTGCCAAAAGTGAACAAACACCCCCCCTTGGCCCAGCCTCCTTAAGTTCTTGTCAATGTGGCGAAAATAGTTGGAAAGCCAAAGCCATTGCCTTGAATTCACTTTTCGATAATTCCTTTTCTTTTTTGCATCTTTTTTTTTTTTATTTTGCAACTGCCCTCAAAATGACAGTCGTATGGAATTCACACTAACATAAACACAAACACACACACACACATGACCCATGGGCGTGGCACTGCGGTCATTTCTCACAGCATATGTGTGTGTGTGTGCCACAGATTTGCTGGTTCGCTTTTGGCCGCAGGCTTATGAAACTTAAGCGCATTGCAATGCATTTCATTGCTGCCTCTTCAAGTTGCCAGGATTTTTGGGTTCAGTTTCGATGCTCTGTCTCTGTGTTATATGGCCAAGGCAAAGTTTTGCGGTGAACTGTAAGTCCGTGTGATGTACGAGAGATCCTTCTCTTTTTTTTCTCTTTTGCTGCAGTAGGCTGCAGTATTGGATAAAAACTGCGAGTTGGGTAATATATTGCCAAAGCTGCCTGTGAGCGTTGCATATGTGAAGTGACTTTTAATGTGTTTTTCTTTCTCATTTACTCGTTTTTTTTTTTTTTAAATGCTTTTCGGTTACAGTCGAAAAGTTTGTAGGTCTTTAGGAATGTTTTGAATTCCGTTTTCTTAATTTTCTTCTGTCTTAACTTAAATTGATGTTGTGCGACAGCAAGTTAGTGCAAACTTCTAAGAGGTTTTAATTTGTTCTTACATATATGTTTTTAAATTAAGACTACGACTCTAATCTTAAAGTTGCACTTGATTCTGAAGTTTATTTGATAAAGTTATGCCATATGAAGCTTTCCAAATTTAAGATGCAGTCTTTTTGAATTTAAATAAGTTTTAATCAAGATAGACAGCTATCATCATAGTCAAAGGAGGAAAAGTCTGTGCAAACCGACACACCCCAACCCCTTGGCACCATTACCATTTTCAACTCTCTTGTGGTCGATTTTAAAATCCTTACACAACTTTTCACTCACAGCGCCAGAGTTCAGAGCATCAGTTTTTGAAGTGGAAACAAAACTTTTATGCCTTTAACACAAAAACAAAAGGAGCAAATCGTCACGAACTTCAATTGAAATCAGTTGAGCTTAAAATCAGTGACGGCATCTTTAATCCTCGATGACTTGCAACGAGGTGCCTGCCTTTAAGCAAATTATACAAATATAGTCATCCGTAATAAAGCCGCTCACACAAAAGCCTTGTGCAAATGAATGAAATGGCTGCGAATACAAGAATGCCAAACCAGGCGTATGACAGACGCTACAGCCAGTCGGCGGTGTGGGAGGGAGTGGAATGGAATGTGGCAAGCAGCATAGTCAACGCATTCATTTCAATTGCAAAGGACGAGGGAAGGCAGGGCAGCAGAGAGCGACGACAGGCAGTTAAAATAAGCTGGTGAAACACTTAAGTCAAAACTGAAACTGTGCTGAACCAAGCCGGTAAAATGGTAAATGGTGAATGGAAAAACTCAAGTCGAGATGACAATCTGGCAACAACAAAAAAATAAAATGCTTGAATGTTACAAAAGCCCAAAACATCAATGACAAACATTTTAACAATTGAACAAACTGGCTCGACTCGACTTTGTGGCAAAACACCTTTTTCCCCCATTCTTCTACACATATCAGCCGCTCAAACACACAACTTGCAAATCAAGTTACCAAAAAAAAAAAAAAAGAAAAAAAAAAAGAAAAATAAGAGTAGCGGCAGAAACGAAAAGTGATGTAGTGGCAGCGGTAGGGGTAGGAACGGGGTTGGGGGCATGTAGCGTTGGTATGGCAGGAAAGGAAAAAGACGCAAATGGCAAATGGCTGGCTTGTTTCGTTCCGCCTTTTGACTCGCCGCTCCTTGATTTCTTCCTTCCGCCAGAGCAGCCGCGAAACGGGCATGTAAGTCCTACCCTAACCAAAAGACTTTGCCCAACTTTTCAACACGCATTTCAAGGCGATTTTTATACCCTGTGTGTGGCTTATAAGCCTATTATTTTTCGTCTGAGTATCAAATTAAGCTTAACTCTGCGAACAGACTACTAGATTCTGTAGGCAGCTATGCTGAAGAATTCTATGGCTATAACTTTTATAATTCGAATAAAAAGCAATTTAACTTGGACATATATTTATTAAGGCTAACCTTATTATTATATTATGATTACAATAGACTCTATCATGCATTTTTTAAATGTTGAATCTAAATATACCCATAAATTAATTTACTTTTTTACTTTTCAATAAATAACTACTATGTCATTATAAATGTGAAGTTTGTTGAGTTTTCCACTTCTATAAATCCAAATTAAAGTGACTTTCAGTTGAATTCCAGCTAATTACAGGGTATATCGCAATAGCTTGCTGCCATTTGCACATGTATTTTTTCTCGCACCTTTGTCAAAAGTCATAAAAAATAATAAAATGTGCGAAAGCACAACTACAACAACTACAACAACAACAACATTTGCAGAAGTCAGCGGCAATCTGAATCTGAATCCGAATCTGAATCCGAATCCTTGCTGCTCACATGAGCGCACACAAATATGAAGACCATAACCTCTTCCACCGCCCATACCACCCACTGCGTTGCGCTACCCCTTACAGTAGACTTTACTCAACCTTCCCTCCCTCCCCGTCCCGGCATTACCCCAATACAGTTGTAAGGGCGCGTGTTGAGTTCCCTTTGCATTTTGTATGTAAATGTAAATGTCGTTTGGCATTCGCGCATTTTAAGCTTGTGCCTGGCAACCAGGCGAGCGTAAGTGCAGGGACGCGTCGGGGGGATGTGTGGGGTGGACTGTGTTGGTGAGGCGTGGCAACCTTCTACCTTTAGCGCTGGGTTGCAACAGAGGCCTCATTTTGGCACCTCGGCACTTTCGGCGCCTGGTAATTGGCATGTGTTCAGCATTTTTGTACATTTCGCACAGTTTGCAAGAAACACGCCCACAAAAGTGGAGCGCGGAGGCGGAACTGGGGGAATAAGAGGACCCATCCGCTTTGTAACTTGTCGGATTACTTGGCACGTTTGGCAGCCAAAAGATATGAATATAATTAAATGTAACAACTACATTTTTACCTCTTATAAGGCAAATGTTTAAATTGAGGCGCTTCTTTTGAGTTGTATTTGCCCAGGTGTTTATGGCCAGGCCAAAGGCGGCGTAAAGCCATCAACTAAATTGCCCAGGCAGACCCGGAAAGGCAGCGCATTAAACTTGACTGCCAACTGTATGTTGTATGTCCTTGTTGTTATTGTTGTTGTTGTTGCTGCTGCTGCTGCTGCTGCTTGGTCAACAATTAAGGCAATGACAAGGGAAGATTAGTCCAAAAGTTGGAAATTAAGTTGAATTGAAATGTTGTGCATTTCTTCTGTTGTTGAAATGAAGTTTTTAACTTGATGCGACCTCACTCCCTCTTTCTCTCTCTCTCTCTCTCTCTTTCTCTCTCTCTTTCTCTGTATGTTTCTATTTCTTTCTCCATCGAATGAGTTTCTTAATTAGGTCAGACACGAAACAAGCAAAATTGCAGGTTTAAAATACAAAAGAATTTTAAAGAAATTCCAAAAAAGAAGAAGACAAAAATATAGAAGACAAATAAATAAAACGAAAATAATTTGGGCAAATCAAATAACAAATGCAAATTGGATTTCTTAGGTTTGCTTATCTTAAGTTAAGTTTTAATAGAGCGATAGATAGACTTCAAACTACAGCAATTTGAATGACTTTAAGGCACACTAATCATTTTGGTTAATGCTTAGTTGGAAAGAGATACGAAAACAGTGAAGTGTTGTCAAATGGAATATAATAGTAAGCCTTAATTGATTCAGAATATATTTCTTCAGAATATATTTCTTGAAACAATAATATCTTTAATCAAGACTAAGCTGTACTTCATGTTAAAGTATCTGATGAGCCAGACTTTAAGCACTTGATAAATTTGTGTTGCCTACTTTTTAGAGCAGACAAACAACCTTTTGATTATTGCTGTGATTGGGATCAGATATGTCTTTTATAAATACGTTTTACATAAATCACTGATTTACATCAAATATTTACTTGAAGCTAACCAATAATCGAATTTATTCTCACTTTTCTTGCAGGTAAGTTTCAATGCAATTTGCGTTTGTTTGCTTTAAAAATTAGAGCGGTGGTGGTAAGTATTTCTTATATATATATCGAGTTTTGAATGTGGTCATTTTTCGAATTTATGAAACCAATGAAAATGTTGCTAATTTATGGCTAAGAGTCTTTGGCCAGGACACCTCAAAACAAAGCTGGCTTAACTTATATAAATTCCGACTGTATCTCTTATACGTCTCGCTCTTTCTCTACGTGTGCATCTATCTCACTCTACTTGCGGATATCCGCATGCAAGCCATAACTCAATAAAGCATTGTCCAGAGCCAAAGCTGTAGAAGAGGAGCATAAAACAAAGGCAGAGGCAATAGCAAAGGACAAACGACCAAAACTAAAACCGAGCAATGCCACCAGTCAAAGATACAATCGAAATGCAGTAACAGCATGCGAAAGGAAATAAATGAAGGGATGCAGAGGGGCAATGAAAAGGGGCAGAGTAGCGAAAAAAAGGGCAGACAGATTAGAAGAATAAACAAAGCCTGGGGCTTGACTGTCCAACCGGGAAAACTGGGCGACTGCCCGACTGGCTGCTCCAGCTGGCCTCCGACTGCTGTCATTGGGGCCAAGAAATAAACATTAACTGTAATTTAGTGGGGCATTGTGCTTAAGCGTCGAGTCTACTCGACTTGAATCGAATCGTGGCGAGTCGAGTCTGGTCTGGTCGAGTTTCGCATTCTCGCAGCGCTCTCAAATCATGGCCCTATTGAAAGGAGGCTGCCTGCTCGCAACAACCACTCTCCCCGCCCTTTCGCAAGTTTCATGTTACACGAGGCGTTTCGTGCTGGTCAAAACGCTGCGGGAAGTCTCAATGTGAAGGCAATTGTTATTTGCCTTTGGCTTTGCTTCAGCTTTGCACAGCGGCCAACAATTAGATGGCAGCAGCTGGCAATTCTACATACACACACAGATACACACAGCTAACAAACTAAGCCAAATTGGCTAAGAGGCAAAAATTCCGCAATAATCGACAACAATAAAAATGTTCGCAACCTTTATGAATATTGCTCAGCTTTTAAAACTGCCCAACAACAACAAAAAATGAAAAACGAACCCAAGTGCGCAAAAAAAGGGTCTTCACTTTCTTGATTACCACTCAGTAGAATAATGCTGGGCATATTAGAAAAAATAAACCAAAAATTTCAGCAAGTCATGCCAGTCAGAGCTGCCCAGTTACTTAACACATTTAATGCTCAATCATGGCAAACAGATTTACCTGGCAATTAGCCTCTAACACAATTCTGTTAAATTCGGTGAAATGTTGCATGTTAGTCCGACTCTAACAGCTGTAAGTCGCAAGCAGAGCAAACAACAAGTGAAAGCCGCCAAAAACCTAGCAAAAAAATACAAAAATACTCTTAAGTGCAAAGCAAAGCAAACGCCCACTGCGCAAACGTTACTCACCACACACAGACACGCACACCACCACCACGATTGGAGTACACACACACACACAGAGAGACACACGTATACGCCCCTAAAAACCGCCAGTGGCCATAACATGGCTTTATTTGGCTTATACATTGTTGGACGCTGTGCCAGCTCATGAACTTTGCTCATAATTCAACACCTAACAGCAACACCTACACAACAAACCCCTCCAAACAACAAAATAAGAAGGAAACAAAAAATAAAAACAAAACAAAAAAACACACAACAAGTGAAATAATAATAATAATAAAAAAGAAGAGAAAAAAAAACGTTTTTCAAATTAAACTTTGCACTCTGACCACTTGATGATGCCACCGAAGCGGAGGCAACAACAACAACAACAGCAACAACAACAAACGCCACGGGCTGCAAAATGAAAACAGGCGCAAAAGCTGTTCCTGATATCCACTCGACAGCGGCACCTTACCGCTCCTACCCCTGCCCTGTCCCCACTTTTTTTCTGAGGGGTGAAGGAAACTGGCCCTTTATTGCAGCTAAACAATTTTCATAGGCTATCAGCGGGGCGGACAGCGAACAAGTTGGCAACTTTTTCGAGTGCAGCAACAAATTAAATTTGCGCTGGTAATTGGATTTCAAAACACTTCTACGACGGCTGTGTTTAATGCCCACAGAAGCTTTTCCACACGCACACACACACACACAGACACACACACAGACACACACACACAGACACACACACAGACCCACAGACACATATTCACTGAGAGACACACTCGCAGATTTGCCAGAAGTTGGACAGACGTCGCGGCCGTCTCTACTGCTACTACTGCTGATGTTGAGCTGTCAAAGGCTCTGGGCCAGCACTTTGCTTGCGGCCTGCACACGCCTGGCCAACCATCTAACCAGCCCCCTAAGCCCCTCCACGACCACCCAGCACACAGCACCCACACCCCAACGACCCAGCTCCACGTAAAAGCCACCCACTACTCAGCCTCTCAGAGCTTTGGCCTAGAAAATGCTCCCCGTATTGGACTCAAACGCGACTGCGACAGCGATAGCGGTAACGATAGCGAACTACTACCAATTGCGTATCCCTTTTGGCCAACATGAGGTTCATTGCTATTGTTGTTGCTGGCACTTGGCAAAATTTAGCATGCGGCTCATAAAGTAAACAGAATGAACTGACACTCAAAATAACTGGCAGCCCAGCAGGACAGTTTATAATTATGGCGCGCAAATAAATCTTGTCATGTTATCCTTGTTGCTGCTGTTGCAATTGTTGCAAAACGACAGCGGAAATGAAAGCGGATGCTGTCAGGCCGGAAATTATAAAAAACTGTTAAATGCTGAGATTTTTTTGTGTTATTGTGGTTGCTGACTTCGACTGCTTATTCGAGCAGAGGCAATCGAAGATTTTATTTATAGATTATGTCTACCAAAAATAACTCTTAAAATAAATCTTTGATGCTTTCGCGTGTAAAGGTTAAATATATCTCCATGCCAAAATATTTACTTCTCGAATAAATAAATAAAAATACAAATATCTGTCAAGTTATTAAAAATTGCTAAAATATTAAAAGTATCAAATTTGTTATCTAAAACTGAAAAAACGCATACCTTAAATACAGTATTAATTTATTTACAAATCCGTTTTTTAATTCCATCATTTGTTTAGCCAACAATTTCACAGTTGAAATCGACGAACTTCGATTTTGAATATTTCATCTGTGTTAAGTCCGGCAATCCGAAATAATAATAATAAAAATAAACATAATTCCATCTTTACATCCATAAAAATATGCGCTCCAATTACATAGACAATATTTACAAAGGTTTCGTTCGCTACGCACGGGAAATTCAATGCCAAATCCACAAGCGACACAACAGCCAAATCCATTAAATAATCCACGTAAATAAACTAAAACCAAACGAAACGAAATGACACGAAAAAGAAATGAGAAGAAAGGTGGGGTGAAGCAGGGCGAAGGCCAAAATCAGCAACAAAAAAAAGAACAACAACACACAAAACAAAAATTTCTTTTTTTACAAACGTACAGAAAAAAAAAACCGAATCGAGGAAAAATTCATTTTTCAAATTCCAATCACAGTTATTAAATCTTTGCTATATGGTTATGGTTATTGTTGTGATTTGATTTTATGGTTATAGATGGGAGAGAGTCAAGAGCAAGCGGGAGAGAGAGAGATAGAGAGAGAGAAAGAGAGAGAGAGAGAGAGAGCGAGAGAAGAGAGAGAGCTCAGTTGTCGTTAAAGAGTGTAAAAGCTTTGCGCTCTTTCACAGCATGAGTCCCTAGTAAAGAGAACAAACGCGTCGGTCGCTCTCTCTCTTTTTGTTATTATTGTTTGTTGTTGTTGCTGCTGGCGATGGTGATATTTTGCGCGCGCTACAGCAACACTGGCAACATTTTGTGTCAGGCTGCAAAAACGAAAAAGGAAAAAAAAGTGGGCCTAAAATGCTTTACTGACGTCATAAAAGTGTCTTTTCTTATCTGGCTGAGTATCTACAAGCGAAATGCGATGGATGATGCCGCTCTGTACAGTTATTCTACGTATTCCTCTCCGTATGTCTCACTGTGTGTGTGTGTGTGCGTCTGTGTGTGTGTGTTAGTGTGTGTGTTTGTAGTACTAATGTAAATGTCGCTAGCAGGCAGCAGTTCAGCAATACTCAGACATACACACACACACACACACTCCCAGACACAAATATGTGTATGTATGTGTGCGCCTGTCACTGACGCATAAAGGAAAATAATTATATTTAAAGGCAATTTGGTGGCAGCCGCAGCCTTCTGCAGTGTCCTTGACCGACTTATGTAGATTTTCTGCAGCTTATTGCCTGCTTTTACAGTTTTCACACATACAAATTCTCGCAGCTGCTGCTGCCACTGCTGCTGGATCCATAGTTCGCATAGCATTCGCTACACCACTCCTTCCTCCCCCCACCCCATCCCTTTCCCCGAGCTGCCTTCCCTTGCAACTTACGGATATGCATGAACAATATTTGGCCCATCTCATTATTAAACATATTTCGAGATATTTTCTTATGGTGAAAGAAAAATATTTATGTGCTGTAACTGAAACTGCGTATGTGTGATAATTCTCTTGTTGTCTGGTGTGTTTGTCTGTGTGTGCTTGTGGGCGTGGCACAGCATGTGACTTAAGCTATTATACGAATGACTCTTACTGATTACCTTTGCACATTCCGGGGGCGTTGTCAAAATATTAAAAAGGTGCATATTTTATGACCTATTTGGGGGCCAACGTTTTTGGTGTCGTTTGACTGTAATTAAGTCAAAATAAACTGCTCTTGTGTTTAAAATACAAATTTATGGGCAACTGTTGCCTACTTTTATGGGCTCAACACTCATCATGAAAATATTGCCTACTTTTATGCGCTGAAATAGTTGCAATTGTTTTAATAGCGACATAAACACTTTTCAACACACACACACACACTTACATGGTATACTTAATTTTTTAGTCAACTTGCAACACTGTAGAAAAGTTGCTTCCGCCGCAGTAGCTGCCATACAATTCTATTAAGTTGACATTGCTCCCCTTTGACCCGCAAAAAAAATTGTAACTGAGACTAACAAAATAAATTATGTTTACGATTTGCAAAAGCTTTAATATGCCCCAGAGCCAAATCCTAAGTGCACACAGCAGCAGCAACAACAACAACAAATAGCAGCAGTAGCAGCAGCAGCAGCAGCAGATTCTTGTTGGCTGACTCCAAAGACAACAATGAATAAATTTAATTTTTGCTGCGACCGACCTACCGCACCATAACCTCAGCTTCAGTTTCTTGTGGCTGTTGTTGTTGTTGCTGCTGTTGTTGTTATTGTGGTTGCTGCTCATGTTGACTAAACACCTTTGAGATTTCCAGATATGCCTTGCCCTCTGGCAGCTGTCAAGCGTGCTTTCGCTCCTTTCTCCCTCATACCACCCCACTCCAAACTAAACTCAAACTCAAGCCCCAACGCTCCCCTTCCTGCGCCAGCCTGAGTGCATTATAACTGCATTTTGGTTTTGATGACGTCGACAACGTTGTCGTCGTTGTCGTTGTCGCTGCCGTCGTTGCCGTCGTTGCCGTCGTCGGCTGATTTGTAAATTATACTTGAGCACATAGCACACACTTACACATACACACACAGTCGCGCGACTCGCAGAGATTTATAATGTGACTAAACGGACTGTTAACTAAACCAGCAGCATCATGCTCTCTTAATGGGAGTTCAATTGAAGAGAGCATTGAAAGCTTGAAGGCAGCTTTTCACCGCGCTCATGTGACTGCCTGCCAGTTAAAACAGATAGATAGAAGAAGAGAGAGAGAGAGAATCACGGCGAACAGCGACAACGGCGGATGCTGCGAAAAGCTTTTTGATTTTGCTGATTACGTAAATAAAGGCGAAGCACCGAACGACTATATACGAAATGTGGCGAAACTCTGTTATAAACAATTTGAGCAGCAGTCCACGCAGCAGCGACCCGCTTTCGTATGTATGTGCGCCTCTTTGTGTGTGTGTGTGTGTACAGGCTAAGCCTACACGCACACCCGAAATGGGGCGAGGAGCAGAAGCAGAAGCAGCAGCAGCAGCAGCAGTATCAGCACAGCAACAACAATGAAACAAACGAATGCTAACGAGGCTGCCGCTGCCTGACATAAAAAGAGAGAGAGACAGAGAGGGAATGAGAGAGGGAGAGAGAGAGAGAGAGAGAGAGAGAGAGTGTAAGCGGAGCAAATAGTATGCATGGCAATGCTTACGTTTTATATTTCGCTCTTTCAATTGTCGTCCACTTTGAGTTCGTTCTCTTGGCACTCGGCTCTGTCCTGTCGCCGTCGCCGCAGTCACCGTCAGCGTCAGCTTAGTTGCTGGCTGTGATGCGTGGTGAAAATCAGTCACAACGGGAACGTCGTCGCGAGCTGTTAGCGCGCTTCAAGCACTTGCTTTTGTTGCGAGAGGCGAAACATAGAACACAGAAAGCAAAAGCAAATGCAAAATTTCAGAGCCTGTGCTTCCAAGAAGCCAAATAACTCGAACCAAATATAACCAAAATAAAGCGTAGGAAAATCTCAAAAATGCGAATGCAATGAAATCATGTTTTTGTGTGGCGACACACGCCGTCAAGTGTGAAAAGTGCGTCAGCAGCAGCCGCAGCAGCAGCAGCCACAGCGGGAGTCGGGCGGCAAAGAAATCAAATTACAAAACGGCAACACACACACACAGACACAGATGTGAATACCAACACAGCAACACTGACACACACACACACACACACACACAGAGGCAAACAGAGACAGACACACGCAGCGCTCAAATCGACGCAGGCTATATAATTTAGCACACAAGTTAAACGCAAAAAGCAAACGGAAAGATGAGCAAAAAACACAAATACATAAATACAAAATAAAATGCGAAGAAATGAAGCGAAATCGGAACAAAAAAAAAAAAAACGCAGCCGCCCAAAAATTGCGCGTTTGTGTATGCGTGTATGTGTGTGTGTGTGTGTGTGTGTGTGTTTGCTAGCTGTCTGCTTTTGTGTGTGCAGAAATCAAATGAAAAATGCTCGGCCAATCGCCATTAAAAGCAAATTAACAAGTGTAAAGTTTTCGAAAAACGCTGCTCAAAAAGAAAACAACAACAACAACAGCAACAGCAACAAAAATACAAACAAGCTGAACGCAAAAAGTGTTGAAAAATGCCACAGCTGGTGTACCAGAGCGGGGCAATGGCAAAAAAAAAAAACGAAAAAAACACACAGCAAAAAGAAAAGAAAAACACGCAAATACCAACGCACTTAACACACATACAAACAACAACAGCAACAACACGAGCAACAACAAACATAGACATTTAACAGCGGGGCAAAGGCAGCAAAAAGAAAATAAAATACAAAAAGCAAAGAACTCGAGAGCTTGAGATTTGAGTCTAGAATTCGTGTGCTGTAGTTGTTGCCCAGGCAGCTTCTGTTGTTGTTGTTGTTGCTATTGCTGTTGCTGTTGCTGTTTGTTGTTGTTGCTGCTTGCCTATATTTTTAGCACGCGCAGCGAGAATTTAAATCGCCAACGCAGAAAAAGTTTTCCTTTTTGCTGGCTAATAAAATACATATCAACAAGCAAATGGGCGCAGAAACAACAGCAGCAGCAGCAACAACAACAACAACAACAATTGCTATGGCATATTGCTGCTGCGGCTGTTGCCAGTAACGACGACAGCAGCAGCAGCTGCAAGGATAACCAGCTAGCAACGTCATACATGTGCAAGGATATTATCAACGTCATGCCTGCCACAGACACACAATCACACACACACACACGCACACACATACACAGAGACAAAGCGAGAGAGCCAGATGCTGCTGCTAGGCCAGTGAGAGCGAGAGGGAGAGAGAAAGAGAGAGAGAAAGAGAGTGAGAGGGAGTGTGGCATATATGTGCTGCATCATTCTGCTGCTTGACAGTTGTTTTCACTAACATTAAACGTATTTATATTTATGACTGCATGTCTGCTGACATTAAATGCATTAAAAACATGTTGATAAATTCATTTAAATCTATTTAACTAAAAATAAATGCAAACCAACAATAACAACAGCACACAAATACACATGTTGTCATGTTGTGTCCTTTGCCCTCTCGTCCTGCTGCTGCTGCTTCTGCTGCTGCCGCTCTCATTAGTGCCCTGTGGCTGCCCATCGAATTATGCGGAAATCTAATTTATTTGTCCCAGCAGCAGTCGGCGTCCCTTGATTTCAAATTGATCGGCAGCCACAACAACACAACACAACCACAGCAACAACAACTGAACAAGCTTCTGAGAATTCTATAACAAGTCTTGTCTACTTATAGGATTTCCCAACTCCCCACTCTGCCCGAACACGCACACATCAACTGTTTTAGAAAATATGCTTCTGGGAATATGTTTCAAAATAAGCGTTGCATCAAATTAGTTTTATTAATGTCAATTATTAATTTGGCAGTTGGCATAGTTGTTAACAAATATTTTGAATATTTATTGCAAGTCCTTTAAATAAATGGCATATTTCTGTATGCCACAAAACATGCATAATTAAACAACCTATATTAAATAAATATGCTAAAATGCATTGCCTACTTCTAAGTGCCGCAAACGAAAAAAACTAAATATTTAAAGTAATATTTGTAGTAATTCGAATAGTAATTTTGAGGCAGATTTTTGACAAATTTAAGCTTTAATAGACTTTTAGAAAAAATATATAACTAATGAAAAATCAAATGCCTGTATAAAGATCTCAACAAAAAAGTGAACTCCCATTAGAAATAAAAGTATGGCGCAGAACTTAATCGAGTTACTTTTTTGAGTTGGCGGCTTATCTCTGTAGTTGCTTCATAATTTAGTTATTCAATTTTAAACAGACAAAAACCCCTTGCCGAAAACGTTAACTTTATTCGCTTATTGCCTATTGGCAAATAGACGCCAAGGAAACTGCCAAAAACTTTTGTGTTTCTAAAACAATCGAAATAATTTATTACTGTTGCATAGATACAAAACAACAGAAAAAAAAGACAAAAAACACACACACACACGCATATAAAAATGTCATTTAAGGCTGGAGGGGCTAAAACTTTGGTCGCAGAAATTAACTTTATTGGGCGAATCAAGAGAAAATTGCTAAACAAATGCGTTGAAGCACCTTTTCAAGTGCGGGGAAGGCGTACTAGTCCCTGCCCTCCGCAAGCAAAGTTGCCAACTAGTTGAGCTTTGCCACACGCTCACACACACGTGCAGTGAAGATAGAGAGAGATAGAGAGAGGGAGAGTGCGAGGGAGATCTTAACTAAACACATGGCAACTTAAACTTATCGGCAACTCGCATCTTACGGCTACAAGCTGGCCGAAACTTTAACGTTCGCTGCTCTTTGTGTGTGTGTGTGAGTGTTTGTGTTTGTGTGTGCACGCGCTCACGTATCGTGCCCCTTCTTGCTGCCTGAACTCCAAAAATACAAAAGAAACAGCAACAACAACAGGCAACTAAGACGCACTAATTCACATCTTCGCATTTGGCAACTTGCAGCGTCTTCTTCTTATTGTTTGTGTTTTGTTTCTAAGTCGAAGAAAGTAGGCTATAAAAACTATCAGCATAGCACTCGAGGCGCCTGTGGCTAGTTGCTCTCTTCTCAAGAATCCCACTATGTGGCTCACTCTGATGCAGTAGCACTAGTAGTAACAACAATCTGACAACAAAGTGGCATAAGCATAACATAAAAATAGGAAAAGTTTTGCTTCTTTTTTTATTTTTGAAGTTTTACCCCTATCTGGGCCTAGCATAACAACTAAACAACAACAAAAATAAAAAAAAAACACAAAAAAGCAAATAAAAATATAAAAAAAAATCATACTGGATCATATAATCCTTTCACTTAACAAGCAAACTTTTGGCAACAGACCGAAAAACTTTGCGCATTTCTGCTGCTACTGCTTCTTCTTCTTCTTGCTCTGCATCTACTGCTTTTTCAACTGCTATGTTGTGCTTTGCATAAGCACAAGTCAAGAGTATGGGCTGCCGGGGTAGGTGGGTAGCATGCAAGAGGGTGGTGGGGGTACACAGGATGTGAGTTGGAGGCTCGCACACACTACATGACGTTGGGAAAATTTATGCATTCGCCAGGCCAGGCCAGAAAAGTATTTATGTATGCGCTTATAAATATATGCACATCTTGCTTACATCCCTCGCCCCTCTCTCTCCCCTCTCTTTCTCTCTCTCTCTCTCTCTCTCTCTAGCTGGTGTGTGCAGATAGCCAGCAAATTTATGCTAGCAATATAACAAACAAAATATTTGCGCACCAAGAGTTGAGCAAAAACTTTTTTTTATACACGTTGCCCTTGCGCTCCCCTCAGCCACAGGCAGCTAACGAAACTTTAAAATAACACAAGTGTAAAATATGAAAAAATAAATAATAAAACTGAAATACAATTTTTTCCCTATTTTTATTTTTTTTTTGGGGCAAGTTTAAATTTAAAAACTTGCAAAGCAAGCAACACGCTGTCTTTGTTGATGTGTGCGTGTGTGTGTGTTATTTGTTTTCTTTTGGTCCTTTTTTACGCTAATTAAAGGCAGTAGACACAGATATAATACGAACACAAACATACATACGCACTCCCACACAGACAGGCCAGGATTAGTTGTCCTTGTGCCCAAAAAAAAATAAATAAATAAAAAAAAATATATATATATGCATATATTATATAAATAAACCGAAATGCACACAAAAGCGTAACCCTGAAATATGTGCATCTGGAAAAAAGAACGAAATTTGAAGGCTGCTGCTGCGCTGAAAAGTAGGCAACGAAAGCTGCTCAAATGTTGGCCAGCTGAAAAGTAGGCAACAAAATGTGTATTTGCTGACAGTCACATAAATTAAAATTGTGTGAGTGTCTGATTCGATAATTACAGCAGCAATTAAAGCATTATAACAAATTAACAATAGCAACAACTCAAATGCAAAATAAATATTAAAATTTAACAAAATCAACAAACGAGCGACAACACAGCCATTAAAAGCCAAATATAATTAAATTAACTGTAAATAAGATAACAAATAAAAAAAAATAAGACAAAGCCAACAAACACGCACGCAACAACGCACCGATAAACAGTTAAGCAAACAAATAATACAACAACAAACCAAAAAAAAACAAAAAAAAAAACCGAATCCCAACACCAACAAAAAATCCCGAAAACGAATGTGTTCAGTACTCATATAATTCAGCGAATTTTTCTGTGGTGCCATTCAGCGAATTCGCAACAAGTAAAAATAATTAATTATAGATAAATGTGTGCGACGTGTGTGAGACACACAAACCCACATTTATACACGCACACACACCCACACACACACACATACACATACACAAACACATGCGCAGTTAAATAAATAAATTGCCAAAATAAAAATAACCCAACAAATATAAAACGACAAGAAGCGTTTAATAAATGACTGCATTATATAAATGAGCTTTTAGTTTAATTAATCACTAAATAAATTACCAAAATACACACTCACACACGCACACATGTTTAGCAAGTGCTTGTGTGTGTGCCTTAGCTGAAGCCACATGCATGGCAGCATTAACAACCAAAACAACAACAATAACTACAACAACAACGTATCCAATAAATACAACTGCAGCAACAATAAACGCAATACAAACAGCAACAACAACAGCAACAATAATAAAAACAGCAACAACGCATCTGTGCAACAGCAATTTAGCCACGCCCACGTCCACGTCCACGTTCACGCCCATTCGCACATACTGTCATAGCTGCCAGCGCTGTTGTTGTTGCTGTAATTCATTCTGGCCGCCCCAATACAACAACTTCAACAACAACACCAACAACATCAACATCAGCAACTACAGCAACAGGCAAACAACGAACAGCGCAACGCTAGTGAAACAAACAACAACACAAGCAACAACAACAAGAACAACAGCAGCAGCGCTTCACTTGAAGTCGCCGCTGCCGCTGCTGCCGCCGTCGACGTCGGCAGCAATAACAGCAACAGCAGCAGCGTTGCCACCGATCCCAAGAAATCCTTCTCGCTACACTGCTGTTGCGTGATCGTCGACATTACACCCGTCTCACATCCGGTGGCACGTTTGACAACAGCAACAACGGCCTCGGGAAGGGATGCGGGCGCCGGTGGCAGCGCTGCCGGCAGCAGCAGCGGCGGCGGCTTGGGTCTCACCGAAAACGTCTCCCAGCTGGCCAGTCAACTATTTCGCTTTGGCAGCAAGAAGCGCTCGACAGGCGTCTGCATCTGCAATGCCCAATGTCGGCTGCAATCGCTCGGCGAATCTGCGGCAGCCCTCAAATCAACAACGCATCACGGCTCTCTCGATCGCCTGCTGCAACAGCAACAACAACAGTTGCCACAGAAATCATCGCAGCAGCAGCAACACTCAAGCGCTGAGCGTTCCATAAGCTGGGTTGTTGATGGCGGCGGTGCTGGTGCACTGCTGACTGCCGCTAGCTCCGATGAGAGTGATGAGAAGCTGCAGCAGCAGAAGAAGCCACCCCCGCTAGAGGAGCCACCGCCGCCGCCACGCCCCCCGGCTCGGCATAGTGTGCGCGAGGAATTCGAACGGGGTGTCGAGGTGGAGAAGTTCTATCATCAGATCAATGGAGACATCTTTGAGATCACGCGACGGGTGCGTGCCCGCGACGAGGACACCATGGAGCAGCGTTGTATCAAGCGCAAAAGCTCCGCTGTGCCACACTATGTTCGACTGCCCGAGCAGCGGCCACAGTTGCCGCCACGACGGCAGAAAAGCGCCGAAGAGGTGACCATGCCGAAGAGTGCGTTACGACAGGCGGCACCCGAACCACAACTGGAGTGGTTCGATAGAAAGGCGCAGCAGCGCCATTCTGCACGCTCCGCGGAGGGGGGACAGGTGCGTGAGGAGACCATCGAATGGCTCAAGCTGCAGAAGCAACAGCCAACGGCTCCAGCGCCCGCGCGCACTTCCTCCGGCCCCAGTGAGATTACCGTGCTCAAGGACGAACTGCCCGATTGGTTGCTGGAGCATTTGCCGCGTCAGCGCGAACGCCAATCTTCCGCAGAGAAACCGGTGAGTTCGGCGTATGCGAAAGCTCTTGCAGAGCTGCTGAAGAAGCCACTCTCGCGCCAGAGTTCTGGTCCTTGCGAGGTATCCTTGCTCAAGACGGACATCGTCGAGTGGCTGACAAAGATGCAGTCAACTGTGGCCGTGAGCGGCGGCAAATCCTCATCATCCACGCGACGCTCGCATCATCGTCGGAATGGCAGCAGCGGCGCTGCACCCCGATCCAACTCGCAGGAGGATCAGGTTGCTGCGATCGGGAGCGAACAGGTGCATCATGCAACGTTGCAACGGAAGCGACACTCCTTGGGTCACAGCAATGCTGATAGTGGGGAGGAGCAGTTGCAGCAAGCGATGCCCACTCTCGAGTGGATTGCGTATCCGCTGCACAAGCTGCAATCACTGGGCAAACAGCCTGTGTCCGTGCCCAGTGGCTATGATGTGCCTGCTCCACTGACTGCCACCCATACGCCGCTCTGCCAGGAGCAGCGCCGGCGCGAGGAACGCTCTCGCGAGCGTCGATTGCGTCACTCCGCCAGTGAGGTGGTCAGCAGCGGAGCAGGAACAGGAGCAGGTGCAGGTGCGCCCGCGCCAAGCGGCAGCGGACAGCAGGAGCGACTGGAGCGTCTGTATGCCAAGCCGCACAAGGAGCGCTATCAGTATGTGCCCAAAGTAACGCCGCCCAAGGACCACCAAACCACCAGCAGTAGCACCACAAAGTCCAAGCGTTCGCGTCGCCATCAGACTCAACGTTCTGCCACTGTGACGGACATGTCCGCACAGCGTTCCACAGCACATAAGCGCAAATCCTCGAGTGCGGAGCGTGCTCCACGTTCCCGCTCACCATCGCCGTGCACGGATCCCGCCTGCCCGCTGCTGCCTATTTGCACGGATCCGCACTGCCGCTACCAGGAGTGTCAGCGACGACGCTGTCTCACCTCCTCCGCGAGCTCCGTGAATCTGGCGCGGCATCAGCAGTTGGCCCAGGTGCAGTTGCATGCGGTGCCTTCACATCTATTAGCAGGTTCCGATATAACAACGCCCTCAACGACAGCAACACCACCACCACCAACGGCAACAGCAGTCGCAGGAGCACAACCACCACAACCACTAGCAGATGCACCTGCTCCGTTGACGGAGCGACGTCTGGTCATCTGTCATGAGTGTCGGTCGTGTGCACCGATGCTCAGCTGCCAGAATCGCAAATGCCTCAATGCCGCCAAGTGCAACTCACTGCCTCGTTGTGCCGCCGATTTCAATCGTCTGCGCACCACACTCGCCCAGCCACCCACAACGCTGGATGACATTGAGCCGGCGCCACTCGAAATGGAACCGCCGCAGCAGCAGCAGTTCCAGCCCGCCTCGCCCACTTTCCATATGCAGCATTATCGCAGTAGCTCGCAACCGAATACGTTGCAGCGTGGCGATTCAACTGCTTCCAGCTGTGGCATGGCAACAAATCGTGGCTGGCTGGAGCCCATTCAGCAGCTAGATTTGTATCCTCAACAGCAGCAGCAACAGCCACAGCATCATCTGCATCATGCACTCAACGGGAACGGCAAACTGATGAAATCCGCCTCGGCTGCGTCACTCAACTCGCGAAGGCGTCGCCACAAGACGGTCCACTTTGGCGAGAATCTGTTGCGTGAAGTGTGCCAGAATCGCAAGCTGATTAAGACGGAGCAGGTGCCATCGGGCTCGGCACCCATGAAGGCCAACATTCAGCTGCTGTACAATTTTGTGGAGGGTGTGCTCAGCGCCTGGGTGGACGATGATGAGGATCAGGTGCGGTCCGGCGCCGAATCCGAGCCAGAGCATGGACTTGTTGCGCTGCAGCCCATTCATCGTTGCAATCGCTTGCGGTATCAGTGCATCAGGCGGGTGGTCGAGGAAGCTGCAGATCTGCAGGGCACCCTCAAGCTGGGCAACTCACGGTATCGACATCGACACTGGCGCAGCACCGCCAAGCAGTGCAACGAAATGTTCCTTCGCAAGGTAAACTTTATTTTAAGTGAAATTGTATCAAGCAGATACATTTTCAAGCAAAGTTGTTCAAAACTAAATTCAAACTAAAGATTTTACAGCTACTTTTGCAGTGATTCACTTCAAATTTCTTATAAATAAATTTAATATATCTCTTAATTATAATCAATCCAACAAATATATTTTTATGAACTAGCTTTACAACTTGTCAAAAATGTTATTAATGCTATATCTGATATATATGAATATTATATATATATTTGAATATCTTATATTTATATATGAATATTATCTAAACCATTTATAATAATAGATACAATGCGCATTTATATAATTACTTAAGAAACCCTTTTTACTGTCACTTATAATCTGACTTGTATGATGCCAGAACTTATTCATTATTTTAGAGTTTTTTCTTGCTCATTAAAAACTTTATGGAAATTTAAGAAATCTGACTCATAAACGGATATACATGTTGCTATTAATTATGCAGTTTCTGACAGTTTGTGTTAAGTTTCTTGACAATTTCCCTTTCGAAATATGTTCTCAATAATTTGCTAACTTTTCACTTAAAATCCTTATCACCCAAAATATTAAATTGATAAGTAGCTGTCTCAATTTTCAACTCTTGAACAAATCGGTTGACTGCCGCTTTAACTTTGAGCTCTCGCTTGAATGTCTAGTGACAAGGGGTGGTCCCACCCTAACACTCGTGCCCGTCCATCCCCACTCAAGCTGCTCAAGCTCTTTGACTTAAATGTATTGTCGCAACGTTCCGTTCGGTGTTGTCGTCTGATGTCCGTTTGTCTGTCTGCGACAAATTCATTTTGGCTGCCTAACAAAACGTTGATCAAAGCCAAAACATCCTTTTCACGGTCGAGCTACCAGGCAAGGCAACACAAGCTCCTGCTCCTGCTCCTGCTCCTGACTGCTCCTTGCAGCTTGCTTGCTAGCCGTGCTCACAAAGGAGGCAGGCAATAAATTAAAGCATTAGCCCAAGCCAAAAAAGCTCTTAGCACACACACACACACACACACACACACACACGCACACACACAAAGTAAGGGTAGGATGGTGATTGGGTGGCATTTTCATTTACTGTTCGCATTTAGTTTTTTGGATAATGAATGGCATTGATTGGAATTCACATGAATCACAGTTGCAAAGTGATAAAGGCTATTTGTAGCATATATGTACATACATATGTACCTATGCATGTATCTATTGGGTTTTGAGAACTTGTCCAAACGGGCATGCCATAATCTATGAGTGCCTGCATTCATGCGATTGCACTGTGTAGCTTTGTAAAGCACTTGTATCTTGTATCTGGTAGCTGGTAACTAGTATCTTGTATCCATGGCAACTGAGCAAGCATTTGCAAACGGTGCAGCTCACTTGGCACTACTTGACCAATATCAAAGAGTGTAACTACTACGAACTGAAACTACAGGGGCCAACAAACACAGATTGAATTCAGCACACACAAAAGAACGAGTTTGAATCTCACGCTGCATATTAATTAATTGCCAGATCAACAAAAAGGATATTAGATTATCAAATGCTACGGCTCTTGACTTTCAATTGAATGTTATTAGCTGCCAGTTTGAGCACACAAAAAGGGAGACATGTTGAAAAATAGTGAGATAAGGCGAGCTAAAAGATTTATTAATTTAGATAAGAGAGGATGACAATCGTTCCTTTGACAGATAAGATTCTGAATAAGATACGAACTTGGCAAAAATATAATTAGCCAAAGTAATTCATGGTAATTGGATTTGAAGACATATATACATATTTCTTTAACTTAATCAATTATATAAAATATTTGTGCTCAACAATGTTTGAAGGCAGCAGAATATAGTTATTAAAGAGTGGATAGAAGCTGCCAGTGGCACCTGCTTACCTTTATCTCACCTGAATTCCTTGTTAGTTTTGATTGATCTGTTGCTAAACCGATGCTTTCCATCCGCTTCTCAAACCAATTACTATTAAGCATCTCTCAGTGCGCACATTTAATCAAATGCGAATGACATGGCAGCTACCTGTTTGATTATCTACTTGCCAAGTCTAACGTCTCTAAGCCTTACCCCCAAATCGCTTAGCTAGAGGGTGGAGTATTTCCGTTTTAATCATTGCCGAAAATCCCAAAATACCATCTTACAGTTAATGCCAAATTGCTTTTGCCCGCTGCTTCTGCACAGTGCACTGCAGATTTGAATGCTTGCGACGGCATCTGCTTAGACAGCTTCATTTGTGACTAAGATGTTGCCCCAAAAAGAAACTGTAAAGAAAATGAATGCTTAAGAAAATGTATCGTGGGGAGAGTTTTAACACTTGCAATGCGCTGCAGCTTTTCCATTTTTGAATTTCTGACAACGCTAGAAGTACTTTCCTTTAATGTCTCACTCAAGTCACTTAAGCAAACGTGCCACGAATTTGCAGTTTTTCTTCTCGCGACAGCTGGCAACCCTACACATAAGCAAATGCTTGCTTACATATGTGAAATTGTGCGAATGTGAACGTGAATGTTTGTTGTGCCAGACGAGCAACAACAACAACAACAACAGCAACAACAGCAACAGCAACAACATCGTAAACACTCTATCAAATATTGTAATTTTTGACAGCGACAGCGACAAATGAAATGATTTTTCCTTTTTTGGGACAGAGCTGCGGCGTGTGCTGTTACCGAGCAGTTGGAGTGTTACGGGGAGAGAGGAGTATGGAGTGTGCAGCTTGGGATTGGGATTGGGACTTGGATTGGGATGTAGTAGGTGCCAATGGCAGGCAACTCTCACATTTGACATTCAAAAGTCATTGATAATTATGGATGAAACGTGAACGACAGCCGCATCGAGGGATCACAATCAATTCTTGATTAGAAAACGCAGCTCCGACTCAGGCTCACCTGTCTGGGGCTCTTGGATAAGGGTGTGTCACCCCAAGTGGGCGTGTCCCTGCCTCCGTCTGGGATTCGTGCGTGTGTGCGTAAATTGAATTTTGATTTTGCACTGATGCTGAGATATGGCATATTAGGCCAAAGTAATCAGGTGAGCAGGGGGAGTGATGGGGGGATCAGGACCATAGGCATTTAATCTGTTGTGTGTGGGTGTGTGTGTGTGTGTGTGTGTGTGCGTGTTTTAGGTTGCCCATTTAGGCTTACCCATGTGAGACACACATAGACCATAACGTAGAGTGTGCCCCAAGCTCAGCCCATTGTCAGCCAGTCAGCCCAAAACTGATGAAATTCGACAAAGCTTTAACAATGGGTGGCGGCGATGAGTGAGGGACTGACAGTCGGGTCATATCAATTAAAAATTCATGAATCATTTGACAAACTCTTTGGGTCTGTGCACAAATTGTAACCATTTCAGCTAGGCCAATCAGTCGACGTCGAGATTTGGTGCTTGTAAACTGTCGTGTCCTTTTTTGGGGTGTGCCCATTGTTTGTCCGTGAAGACACATACACACAGACATATATATATATATATAATACACACAATTGTAGATGCACAGTAATCGTTTGTAAAAGGTACAAAACTCGTTAATTCAACCGAATTGTGTCCTTTTCATTCTGGTCGCCACTTTCGACAGCAGCATTCTAAAGAGTTTTCCATTACATTAGCGTCGATTGTTCCGAGTATTTTGCTCTGCTTAGTAACCGATGGAGTGACTTTTGTGAAAAGTACAACTAACTGTTAGCTTATTATCTTTAATTTGAAAGAATTCGAAGCACAACTCTCCTGCCTGGGTTGCCTGGGCTGCCATCTACTTGCTGCTTGCAACAGAACCAAACCAGTTCCGCTCGACAGCTTCCGTTCGGCTTGATGATTTCATGAAAAACTTCATTGAGCAAGCGGAAACTATTTCATTTGGCGCAATAAATGTTGTCAGTTGAATGTTGGCCCAATGGGCAGTGCGGCAGAGTGGGTGGGTCGAGGGAGTGGGTGCATGGGGAGTGCTCTTTGATGATGATTGAGGCCACTCGGCTAGTAATTTAAACAGAACAATCTCTCGAAATGGAATATGTTGTAAAATAATTTTGTCCAAACTGTATCGAATCGAAACTTGATGCAAACTGGCAGTATCAACTTTAGAAAACAGTTTCAGTTTTACAGCACTGTCATAGAGTTACGGAATTGCCGTATTTAATTAAAAAGAGTCATTGTTAAAAATGTATAATAGAGCCGGTTGAAAATTTATTGCGTACAGGAAAAATAAAATTTTTACAATGTTGCACACAATATTTTAGCAACTATTTCAACCCACTTCTTGCCCAATGTTCTTTATATATAGCATTCCCAATTAATCAGAGTTACAAGCGATGCAACTCAATACGAATCAATGAGGGTTGCCCCAAAGCCGAAAACCTCTTGCCACAAAAGGTGCCGCTTTGATCTGATGCTGCTGCTGCTACTGGGTTGGGTTGGTTTGGGTTGGGTTTGCCTTTTTATTTTCGGCAATTTCGAGTAAGAAAATATTTATGTTGCCAGAGAGCGGAGAGTCACTCAGGCAGCTCACGTTTGGGTATTTGCATGCCTTTGCACTCCTTCGATTAATATAAAATTTGATTAAACTTGGCCAACGACAAACGACTGACGACGACGCCGACAACGTTGACGACGTCACTTGTGGGTTAAGCACACACATGAGTTTGCAACATACAAAAAGGGCGAACGACTGCTGAGCATTGGGGCGTGGCTGCTGTGCAAACATAAGCGCCACACGCCACTTGACAGTTGCCAACTTGCTGTAGTCGCCGGCCCCCCATGACGCATCGGGGCAGTCAAATAAATAACTTGTAAAACATGCATATGAGCAAAAATGTTTGAAAATTGACAGAAACGTGAAAGGGGAGGGACGTGGCATGTGCGTGGGTTGTATCGTAGTAACTGAAAGATAAGAAATTGGGCCAAGGCATTGACGATTCTGTCGTTCCGTCCAAACAGCAGCAGGAAGCGAAGACGAAACGAATAAACACATTGTAAATTGATTTCCTTGGGAACTCAAATAAAAATGGCATGAACCAGCAAGTGAGCGACATTGTGGGCGTACCGGGTGGCAGGGTGGCAAGTGGCAAGCGGGCTGACGGCATGGGTGGGGCAGAGTGTACTACCACCCAATTGAAACGAATGAATGGGCAAACCAATTTTTATTGCCACGCGGGACACGTAGAGCGCTCAGTAGCAACAGCAGCAGAAGCAGAAGTAGCAGCAATAGCAGCACTACGGCCTCAGCGCTTCGTTGCCTCAATTTGATTCCCACACGGACCAGCTGAAACACCCTTATCCTCACGTGCCGCTCGCCGCTTGCTTTGCCACCCGCCCTCCCCACCCCCTCACTCCGTCCCTCCTCACTGTTTTCCTGTTGCGAAAGCAGAAATTGGCGCACTGGGCGCTGTGTGGTGAGAACGGAAGGAAGTCGGCATGGAGGTTGGCCAAGGCAGTGACAGAGAGAGAGGTTGAGGTTGAGGCTGAGGCAGAGGCAGAGCAGTGGTTCTCGAACCGGGCTTTTGATGAAATGCTCGCTACTAGACTACCGAAAAATATGTACCCTGTAATTTAGACAATTGCCATACTTTTGGCAGCAAAACCTACCTTTTAAAATTACAAGTCAGTAATATATATTTATAATATAGTTTTGAGATTGCCGACAAGCGACACGGATTTCATCTCTTGAGAGTTTTTAATTCGTAAGTTTATTTCTAGCAAACTTTTTAAATTCAGCGGCTGGTTCTTTATCAAAGTGTAGTCAGTATCTGTCTCGATAAAATGAACAAGTAACTGTTTGGCATTGCCTGAACTTCCTTCTCCCTGCTGCTATTTCTTTTCGATTCGTTTTCTGAGTCGTTTCGTAGTTGTCAATTGTTGTCCATCCGTTGCCCGCTCTTTTTTCACCGCGTTCTCTTCTGGCTTCCCCATGTCCCATGTTGCCAACTTCACTAAAAATGCAAGCGAGAGAAGACAAATTGCTTTATCGACGACATACGTAACAAATGTTGCTGTCGGCAGTGACAACGGCAACAGCAACAGCAACAACAACAGCAGCAACAAGGAGCCGAGCCAGTCAACCATTATTGGTTTCAAATAGCTTACGGGACGATACGATTCGTGTCGGGTTGACTTTTGTGTGATTGTGTGTGCTTGAGTGTGAGGAACTTGCCTGACTGGCACTGCTAATTATGACTTAATTATTTCAATTATTATCCAGGTTGATTGAATTTTATCGTTGCCCGTTGCCAGTAACAACAAATATACAACCATATATTGTAGCTGCAATTCATTTGCTGATATCACATTCTTAACACGCTATCTGTTCGTTGCGTCCATTTGCAGATCTCGGACGATGATCGAATGAGCCTAACTACTGCCGTATCGGATGAAGATGATGGCGAAAGTGTCATGGCGTCACCATATAAAGCAAAGGCCACTGGCACCGCTGCATCCTCCTTCAACTGCACGGGCGCTGTGCGTAAAGCTGGGTAAGTTAAGTAATGCACACCAGCCCCAGCCCCAGCCCCAGTCCCAATCCCAACCCCAATCCTTATCTAACTACCAGTAATCAGTGGCACGAATGTATTCCCCGAGGCATTCCATTCAGCGAGTAGCAGTCACGTGTGTGCTCCAACAGCAGCAACAGCATACTCATCATAAATAAAGTAGCAAATGGCTTGGCATATCATTTACAGCGATTACGGCAAAACGCATTTCACTCTCCCTATCAGTCAGATATGATAAAGTATGTGTATGCCCACATTGTGCAAATCCATGGAGATTATAAAACAGCCACAAAAATGGAGATTTTGAGCGTAATAAGAGTTGAGCTCTTTGAGGCCACACGACTTGCACGTTTAGTGTTACTTTTCAGCTAATTAGCCTAAATTCCCTATTCTCTTTTGATACAAAGTAATAATTCGAGTTCATATAATAAACCAGAGGAAACCCCTAAATTAGATGGCTGATTATAGTACAACTTTATTTTAAATTCTCTTAAAAGCTATTCCCTCAGTTGCCACATTCTTATCTTAAATAAAAATGAATTCAAACATGCTCAATAGAAGAAAAATGTAAGCAATATCTTTAAAATTAGAAACTTAGAAAATATCCTTCAACTGTTTGTGGCATGTACATAGTTTATTGATGCAATATATTTCTGATGATTGAATGCCGCATTTTAAATGCTGCAAGCAATTTATCCCCCTTTTCAGTAAATTATATTTATAAACTTTTCTTCGATTTCATTTTGTCGTCCGGCTTATTAGCTGCATGCTTATAACTATATATGTATATATTTAATTTAATTTTCCGTTTGCAGCTTTCTATCGGTAAAGAAATGGTTACTACGTAAGAAGCATCAAATCGAGCTGGCTCGCAAACGTGGCTGGAAGGGCTATTGGGTATGCCTGAAGGGTACCACGCTCCTCTTCTATCCGTGCGATTCGCGCGAGGGTCGCAGCGTTGAGGCGGCGCCCAAGCATTTAATTATTGTGGACGGCGCAATTATGCAGCCGATACCGGAGCATCCCAAGCGCGATTATATATTCTGTCTGAGCACCGCATTCGGTGATGCCTATCTGTTCCAGGCGCCCTGTCAGGTGAGTATCGAAGAAATGGTGAAACGTGGAAGTGTTGGCTGCATCCGTCTGCAGGATATGATGCGTAGTGTGCTCAATAAACCTGACAAGGTCCTTCAAGCGTAAGACTTGCCATGCTGCAATTAAAAAAAAAAGAAGACATTTGCCTCCCTCCCATATCGCCCAAAGGCAGCATATCTCATAAAAGCTGGCCTTGTCCAGGCACCAAGCAGGACGACAACATTGACAAACAAGACTTGGACTTGGACGACATCGTCGAGTCATTGAGCGAACGTATGCTTGCGCAAGAATACCAAGGATTTCCATCTGGCAGCTACGCATATGTGTGTGTGTGTGTGTGTGTGTGTGTGTGGTGTTGAGTTCAGTGCTCGCGGGCTTCCAACAAACCTTACTCGCAATCGCCATGCAAAATGTGTGCCACACACCAATACACACACACACACACACACACACACACACACATACAAAAATGGCTCAAATGCAAATCGCCAGGCTTAAAGTGCGATTGAGGTTGGATTCGCTCGACAGCCAAAGGACAGATTGCCTAGAACCAATAGTTGTTGGTTGCCTAGCAGCTTGGCTGCTTGGTCCTTGTGCCTAAACTGTTACATGTCTCAAAGGCCAAAACTGATTTACCTTGCTGGCTGCCAGGTTGACAGCGTTTGACCTGGTCGCCACAGTGATTTGTCATTAAATTTACATAACTGATAGTCAGCCACCAACGACAACGACAGCAACAACAACAACGACGACGACAGCAACAGCGACGATAGCAACAAATTTGACATTTGGCTCTGGGGAGCAGCATCAAATTTGCTTGCGGTGCATTTGGCGCTGCAATTTGTAACAACTACACTCAAAGAAAAAGTATGCCATAGAAACCAAAAAAATTGAAATTTCCTACATTCAAGAGCATCCATTTTTCTATGTGCACAATGCAACGGCAGTTTTCTCACACTCTCTGACTTTTTCACTCTTTCATTTCGCAGGTGGAGCTGGAGAATTGGGTGAATAGCATACACAGCGCCTGTGCCGCTGCATTCGCACGTCATCGCGGCAAAACGGGCACACTGCATCTGCTGCAGGAGGAGATCTTTCGCCTGGAGAAGGCCATTGAATCGGTAAGTGAATGCCAGCAACATACCCCCAATCACTCTACCTGTCGTGTGGAAATAGTTGTTGCTACTCCTGTTGAACATACCTTGAGTATGTGTGTATGCATTTGGATGTGTATATTGACTTGAATTATTGCCGTCCACTTTCACCTTGCAAGGAAATTGCTGAGTGCCTTCAGCGCAAATTCAAGAGATGAGAATTGAAATTGTGTATTGAGCATAAAAGCTGTTTGCCGACTGTAGTATTTCCAAACTCAAATGCTCAAATGCTGACGGCGTTATTATGAAAATGACATGGAAAAAAGTCTGAAGACATGTAAATTCCATGAATTATGAACTCATCGGGCTGGCATATGTACTCGCTGCTGACACTGATTTGATTATACATTCACTTTTAGGTGAACGCCCTTAACAATAGTCGTAGTGCTGCCAAACCATAACTGATGTACACACTTATATTTTACATTGCTGAGTTTAGTTGATACGCTTTGTAGTAGCCAATGCTATTTGTAAGTTGCGTTTCCAAGTAGAAACATTATTGAGAATGTGCACCTGGCACTCTCACAAATTCGTGGCAATCGAAAAGATCAACACAAATAAATCCAAGTAAAACCATTAAATCAATCAATAAAATTATCTACAAGCTCTACTCATGTACATTCAATTTGAGCTGTGGCAAACTTTATTTCTTTCATGCTAGATGCACACAGCAGAAGCAGGCAAGCAGCAACAGCAACAGCAACACCAGCACATCATTGATATTCAGAGCATGTTTCTGTATATTTCAGCACCTAATCAGTCGTTAAAGTAATCAACAACAAAGCCAAATTGTACGAATACATCAATTCGCGATGATTTCTAAACTCGACTCAACTCCCAACTTTCAGGCAAAGACACAATAAACGCATTTGGCCACCACCCCCAACTCACCTCTTGCCGCCCAACACACTCTCCCATCCAATTTCTCAATTTCAGCCACAAGCAGAATTGCTAGCCAATTTCTCAGTATGGCGCTCCCCAAAGATTTATGCGCTGCCTGTTTTCGGTGGCTTCTTGGTGCTCCTGCTTATGTATTTGCTTTCAAATCAATTTCCCATCAATTTCGCGTCGCGGTTTCACAGCACCAACATTTGTTTCTTGCCGCCGACTGCATTGCAATTTATTTGCACAACTTTGCGGCCAACAATAATAGCAACAACAGCATCTACCCAAGAAATCCTAGTCGTAGCAAAATTGAGAGGCCAAGATGAAAGCAAAAACACAAACAGAAAACCAAATAGAACTCAAGCTGTTTAGCAGCAGAAGAGAGATAGAGGAAGAACAAGAAACTGCACTTGCCACACAATAAATGGCTGAATAAACTCCCAAGAGAGGTAGTTGTATTTGAGAAGAGTGTGGAGGGTCCTGTTAGCACACTCCGCCGTCAGTTATAAAAAATCTCTTATTTTATTTTTGTATTTTTTTTTTATTATTTACCATTTGCAGTGCAGCAGGCATAAAAACTTGCGGCCATTTGTTGGCCTGCAATTTACAGCTGTTTTTCTTCTAGTAAATATATATGAGTATAACTATGTGCCATAAATTATGTTCCTTATAATTTCCATTGCCATAAGTCTGGATCTGATTTATATATGTTCTGGCTTTAATTACGTAATTGTCAATTGATTGATTATGGCAATTTTAACAATATATTATATCAATTTTCCACAAATACATTTCAGTTTTTATCTCAACACACAGTATCTTTTAGTCGAGCACTATCAACTAAACCAATATTTATGCTGCTGTTGAGAATTGCACTCGCCATAGTTTACCGTCAGCCACTGACTGACTGTCTCAGTGAGTTGTTATTGTTGTTTGTTAGTGCAACTACTAAAGACAATTATTTTGTCGGTCCATCTACTTAGTTCATCTTATCCGTGCTGTTATCTGTTCTATTCTATTCTGTTCTGTTCTCTTCTCTTCAGTTTGCGCTGACTTCATTCATTCGTCTCTGTCGCATTTCCCTTGCGTCTCGACCCTTTTCTAATTTATTTTTTCTCCCTTACACGTTAAAGTTGAAGTTTGATGTTATGAACAGTCTTCGTTTTCCTTTCATTTTCTCGCTATAATTTTTGTTGTTGTTGTTGTTGATGTTGCTCTCCTTCCAGTTGTTGCTTGGCTGGTCGTGGATATCTGTCCCTTTGGATAAACCATAATTACTTCCTTGAACGCTGCGTTTTTCTGTCCACTTTCCCACTCTCAAGTTTTCAACTAGTTGTTGTTGATGATTTCCTTTTCTTTCTGTTTTTCCGGATTGCTTTGGTTTATTGCGATGTGGTCGCTGGGCAAAGTCCGAGACTGTCACAAGAGTCACTTCACAGTCAGCTAGTTTAGTTTTCAAGTGCCACGCCTCCCTTGGGCCTCAGCTTGGGCACCCTTTTGTTTGTTTTCTGTTTTTTTTTTCCGTGCCTGGTCATTTGCTAAAGTTTGCCGGATGAATATTAATTAAATGAGCTGCTGGAGTGCATTTGCATTTGCATTACTATTTTGGATATGCATTCGCATTTGTTGTTAATTAATTTCGTGTGCAAACTAAGGAAAGAATAATGTGCTGGCAAATATTAAAGTGCCGCAGGCCGAGCAAAGACCCCAAGTCATAAAATAGAAGAAAAAGACGGCCAAAATGCTGTTGCTCTGAATGAAATTATAAAAGAATCGTACCAAGGATGAGTTGGGCTTGCTGCCTATCACAATTTTATGGTCGGTGCGAAGGCGTGGCTGAAAAGAGCAACAGTGTTGTCTACGCTTTTTGTCTTTGCCGCCTACTTTGTGTATGCTGGTGTTGCATGCAACATCTGCCCACCTGCTACTACCACGTACAGTTGTTTGTTTGCCCCTTTCTTTTTTATAGCTGTCACCTTTCGGAAATAATCATATATGTGTCAGTGGGGGACAGCGGCAGCACTTCGCTTCGTTTGCTTTAGCTTTTCTAGTTTTTCGCTAGCTATCTATTTTCTTTTCGCATAAAGCACTTGCACACACCAACACACACACACACCTACACACCTACACACACTATGCAAGCGTAGAACTAAAAAAATAAAACAAAATAAAAAAAATAGTAGTAGCTGCCCGAGCGCATTTGGTTTTTCGTACGCTCTGGTTTTTACGCTCTAATTACGACTCCTACGAGCAGACCCCCTCATCTCCCACTCGCCATGTTCCCAACGTGTCCTGCCTTACACGTACACACACAGACACACATACCTTGCACCCAGTTCTTGCTTCGCCCCGCTGGTACTGCTTTTTATTCCCAGTTGCCGTGGCTCGTGTGCAATTGCCATGGCGCGCAGTCTAAACAAGGCTCACTTGCCTGCTGCTTTCAATTTGCAATGGCGGCTGTCATTTCAGCTCAATAGCAAACGCCACCCCACCCAACATCAGCCCATCCATAGTTACGCCCAGCGCAGAACAGCCCCTTCCAAGCCCATTATAATAGTTGGTCGAATGCGGTCTGTGTGTTTTTAAATCGTCGCTGGCATGGTTTTAAATTTTTCATACAGCACCTAGTTCAGCAATTGTTTTTCTAGCCATTCCATATTTGTTTTGGATTTGCATCGAAATTTAAAACGGTGGTCTTATTAAATGTTTCATTTGTTGCTGAGACTGCAATTTATTAAACGCAATTCATGCAATTTTCATGTGCGCCTTTATTGAACGATTACCAACATTTTATGGAGTTGAGTAATCTAATTTTTGTGAGGCAAGCAATTGAGATGTGTGGAGCTTATATATGATACTGTTTACTGTATATAATAATTAAGAGATTAGTTGCTTAGAAAATTCAAAATTCAATTTACTACTTCAACTAATTTCCGAACAACATGCATACCAATTAAGCTTAAAATTAAGTGCATAAAATGCACGTTTGCCAACTATATAAAAACAAAATCCAGCTGCAAAACAAAAAACTCTAAAGCAACATCAGAGAAACTGCAACGATGCGCACATAATGAAATACATGTTTGATTAAGTTTTTAACAATTTGGTTAATTAGTAGTGCCTTGATTCTCTTAGCGTGCAGAAACTGTTGTCCAACTTAAAGCCACATGCATATCCTCAACGCAGTATCCTTCTCCACTCCTTTTTTGAAAAAGTTTGGATGAAATAATAAGCCAGACAAGCAGCTTTCAGTATTGTTAAATGCTTGTTGTAATAAAGTTTATAATTACCCCAAAATTTAGTGCTCGATTTTGTGCGCCTGCCCGGCAGAACTTGCTGTAACTGGCCAAGTGGCAAATAGACACTCGCGCTGTGGCCATGTGGGCGGGGTTAGGTTATATCATAAACTAATACCAAAAATAGCGAATATATATATATATATACATATATATTTGTATGGCCGGAATTTATGGCAAGAAATATGAGCAAAGCCAAGTCATAACGTCATAAAGCACGCACACATGTGTCGCCAGTCCGAGCCGTTGCTCACGTGCCCCAACCCACTGCCACCAACTACTGCAATCCTGCACATACTGGCTGCTCCTGGTATTGGCTTTGTTTTGGAGCAAACGTACGAATTTTTTTGCAACTTTCGGTCGCAAGTTGCACAGGATATAGTCTGGCATAGTCACCAGTTTGGGAGCCGTAGCTAATGCCCTGACACTATGTGTTGCAAACTTGTACTCCACACCCACTCTAACCCACAATCCCTGCTCTCCTCGTGTGCTCACCAAATGTGCTTTTCGGGTTTTTTGATTTGCTTTCGGTTTTTGGGTATATTTTGGCTTTGCATGCTGAAATATGCCTTATGCATCTGGCATGTGGGCGTGGCATTTTCCACTACCGCTGCCAAATTCAAATTCAATTGTCAACAGCCATAGCAGTTGCCGGTGAAAAAGAAATAGCAAATGGCCATCACACACACTCATATACGTCCGCCACTCTGGCCACAAGCACAAACAGGCGCTAGTTTTTGGGCTTAGGCTTAGTTTGTTTCACGCACCACCTATACCGCAAACCCCATCTCCAAATACACACACATACACACACATACGCTCGTTACATAATGTGGCATCATTTTGTGGTCAGCATTTATGCAGGACATGTGCACACACACACACACACAAACACACACACACAATTTGCCCACGTACAATTTGCAGGCCTTTTGTTGACAATTTACGCCCTTGCACCACCCACATTTTGTGGTCGTTCTCAAATTTGACTTTTTGCGAGCGCTGGTGGAGCTGGTATTTAATGCACCACCAGCGACAGCAAAGTCAAAAGTTCAACCATAAGGTTAACTGAGCTGCAGTTCATTTAAAATTTCATACTACGCACTCGCTGTGCTGCAGACAACTTCAACTTTGACACTATTTTCACACCCTAGACTCATTAAAAATTATTAAAAACGGTATCTCATGTAGATGGGCAAATGTTATATATATATATTATAAATAACACAATATATAATTATTTTTAATGTACAATAAAGCTAAAATGTATGCTAGGGCAGGGCAGAGCCAAGAACAGTGTAACTTCTGGTTGCGTCTTCTCTATTTAAGCACTGTTACTTGTTGTATATTTATCTACATCGGTGCATACTGTTTCGCTACTCGTTGTCTTTTTCTTTGTTCTTCATTTTGTTGCAACTGCTGTCCGTTGCAGCAGAACAGTTCCGTAACTAAAGCTGAAAGGGTGGCAGCTGTATTAATTGATCGGTATTGTCTCTTTTAGCAAAAGAACAATATATATATATATATATAATATAATATTTATAGAGAGAGAGAGAGAGAGTAATTGAGAGAGAGGTGCGAGCAGTTGACTTATCGAAGGACGAGGCCATTAGCAGCAGCAAAACTGATACCCGTCACGAATCCTTTTGCCAGACAGCGCTTTATTGTTGGGGTGTTATTATTATTTTACTCGTACTTGCCCTCGCTTGTTGCTGCTGCTGCTGCTACTGGTGCTACTGGTGCTGTGAGTATGTGTGGTTATTATTATTGTTGTTGTTATTATAGTTGCTGCTGTTATTGTTGTTATTGTTGTTGTTGTTGTGTTGTGGTTTGCGGTTACTGTGGTTTTGCTATTTGCGGCATCTTTGGCTTGTCATGCGACGCTGACGCTGACGATGACGCTGACAACGATGACGATGACGATGACAACAATAGCAAAAATGTATTTTTTAATTGTACTCCCGGGGTAAACACACATATATCACAGCAACAGAACACAGAACGCACCATGAACTCAACTCAACTCAGCTCTGCTCAACTGAACTGAACTCAACTTAACTTTAGTGAGGCAGACTGGCAGGCAAACTGAGGAAGCGGAAATGACAGTACGACAATGGCGACAACAAGAACGGCAATGGCAATGCCAGATACAGAGTCAGAGGCAGTGGTAATGGCAAGGCAGCATAACATCTACCAACAACTTCAACTACAGTTCGCCTACTTGAGCCTGTGGCTGCCCCACTGCAGCTCACAAATGTGCGCATGGGGAGCCATACACGAGTGACGCTTAATGAAAGCGCAACAGACAATCCACCGCACAGAAGCAACAGCACTGAACCACAGCGGTGCGCAAAGCAAACCAAGCAAAGAGCAATGGGCATTGAGACAAAAACCACATAGCAAAGGCAGCAACATACCAATAATAATATTGCCATTAAGTGGGGAATTGAGATGACAGTCCAAATTGCATGCCAGCTGGCATAGGCCACAATATAAAATAAAAATATATGTATTTCTATTAGCTCGGCCCCTTAGTAATGGTAATAACGTGTAGTTGCTAGAAAATGTCAAACATTTCGAGTTGAGATAGTTTTCACAAATGCTTGCATTGCATGTTTGCCACAAATGAGTCATTAGGAAGCAAAAAAAGAGCGGAACGAGAACAAACAACTCATATGGCAATTTAATATTTCATTTAAATGAATGGACCAATTATTTATATAGCTGCTAGGACACATCAGTAGCATGATAATATTTAATTAATTTTTTTTATTTTAGTTAGGAAAAATGTTATCAACACAACAACTGCTGGTCTCTCAATTTGTATTTTGCAACAAGAACATAAGAACTGTAATTTAATAAAAAACACATCGATAATCACTTTGATAATAATCATATCACGCTGTTTATATTGCAATCACATGCAATTACATGGCAATTAACATTGAAGCCATTAAGCCATGAAGTGCACAACGTGACAGCAGCAACAAGCAAACAAACAAACAATGGCCGACCTCACGATTAATGCCTGTTTATTCTAGCCTTACACACACTCATCACGTGCTTGGATTGTATTTATGTTGCCATATAATTTTAAGCGTGTGTGGATTCTTGGTCAGCACAAGCAGTTGACCAGTTGGCCAGCTGCCTTATTGTTTTGACCGTAAATAATTACGAAATTCACTTAGCAAATGTTTTGCCTGCCAATTATCTTTGTCAAATAACGACAATCTAACCTTTCCCTCTCTATCTTTCTGTATCTGTACCTGTCTCGAAGCTATGCTATTAATTATCCCTTTTCTTGAGTGGGCCGCTGGAGCCAGTACTTGAAATTGTAATAAAATTAATGCAGCAACAAGTTAAGCATCTGTACTGCTTGTTGCAAGCCTGATTTGTGAAGTTGTAAGCACATAAAGTACAATCATTAAATCCTAATATACCATTTATTGCTCTTGCTGATCGTTAAATTGACAACAAGCATTGCAGTGCTTTTATGTGTGCTTCTCATTTGAAATGGCTTTTTCTGTGGTGAGGCGAGTTTAACGTTACAATGTTTATAACATCCCATTTGGGAGTCAAAGGATCAGTGGAGAGTACACACACATTACTTGAAAAGATAGCCACTCGATTGCCGTATTTAACTAAGAGTTGATAATTAAATTATCTAATCTATTGGGAATATTCACTTAGCTCGTTTTATTTACTACTCTACTATTGCTCTGTGGTTATTTATTACCAGAAATATAGTTATAATGTACTTGGCTCTAAATACATTCACACATATAAACCTATGAGCTACGTGCTATTTAGCATAGCATATGGTTTTTATACTAAGCACACCCATTCGACTTTTTTTTTTTTTTTTGGTTTTTTGTTGGCCTATGTTGGGAATTTGTAAAATCAAATACACCAAATATGATTTATTTCACGTAAAACAAACAATGGCCAAGCTCAACAGTAACACATAAGCTGACAAGTATCGTGCCCCTCACACACATACAAAAACACACACATACGCACACACACACACACATACACGCACATGCACACACACAATGCGCTTACGCAGACACCTGAATAAGCCGGCAAAAAATACATTTGCATACGTATGTGTGTGTGTGTGTGTGTGTGCTAACGTGCTGGGTGCTGCTGCTGTTTATGTGTAAACATTCATTAAAATGTCGAACATCGAAAGTGCCTATTCAGGTTGTTGTTGCCACGGCTGCGCCCATCGTATCCGCCACAGCAGAAACAGCAGATGCATCTGCAAATAATTGTCAGCTTACACGAGCTGAATGCAATGCAATGCAACAGCAACAGCAACAACAACAACAATAACAATAACAAAAACAGCACCAGCAACAGCGACTGCAAAGTGGAAAAAAATCTAGCAACCAAAATGAAACAATCACGTGCTCCATGAAATCTATGCAAGCGTGTATAAATGCACGTGAAAGTGGGATTGCAATGCCATTGGGAGCGGGACTGAGAGGGTTGAGAGGAGAGCGTGGTGTGTGTGGAAGTGTGAGGGTAAGGGGAAAGGGGAGGCATAAAGTAGTGAAGCGAGTGCGCAACTAGGAAGCGTATCCTGATATTGCTGCTGCTCCTGCTGCTGCTGCTGTTCCTGCTGCTGATGGGACGCGCTGCGGCGGAAGTCAAACGTTATTTGTAATGAAAACAGGGGCATGTGTTGGATATATATGTGTGTGTGTGTGTGTGTGTATATGTGTGACTAACGATGCCAAAGTCTTTGTCAATGTGGGTGTGTATGTCAATGTGTGTGTGTTTTTGCCAAAGTTGGTGCATTGCCAACGCACTTCAGCAGCAAAAGGAGCTACAGGATTTCAGCAGAATTGTGTAGGGCATGTGTGGTGCAGGAGGGGGAGGGTCAGAGATATTTGAACTGCGACAACGAAAAATGCTGCTGCACATGACGCGTGATTTATGTATTTTCGTCAAATGGCAGCCACCGCAGCAGCAGCAGCAGTAGCAGCAACAACAAGAATCACAAGCAATAGTTTCTGCTGTGGCACTGCAATGAAATGCTAATGATGCCATGCCAGAGATGTTTTGATAACCGTCACGAGTGCGACACTGCCGCATCCTTGCACCACAATACATACACACACACGCACACACACACACACACACACACATAAACATGCATAAGCTCCTGTGTATAGTTTTTGTCTAATGTCTGTCGTTTTTTCTCCGTTTTTTTTTTCTATTTGCAGGATCACAAGCTGAAGCACATGGCTGAGCTGCAGCAATCAGTTGTCACCGATCAGGAGACACGCCATCAGATTCAGGCACAGATTTTGCAATGGGAGGAGAATCTTGAGCGTCTGCACTGTGAACAGTTCCGACTACGTTGCTATATGGCCTCGCTCCAAAGCGGCGAGTTGCCCAATCCAAAGGTGAGTTATATTATACCATTACAACGCCGCCATTTCGCCTACCACCGCCCAGCCGCCAATGGGCGTGGCCCGTAATGGCAAATGGCAATTGACGCAATTTGTTTTACCTAACGGAAGCCACAGAAAGTTCACATTACGTGACTGAGATTGCGTCAATTTGAATTACTTAGCTTCTGACGCTGATGGTCCTGCCCCTTGTCTACGTCTACTACCTTCTGTGTCCTCTCCCCCGCTATATCCTGCTTGCTGCTCGCATCGCGCTGAGTGCGTGGTGATAAACTGCGTACCTGAAACTGCTATTCAATGCAAAGTAGTTGTCAAGTGCACAGGATAACAGGATCAACTTGGGCAAGTAACAGGTTGTGCTCAAAGTAAGCGCATAACGACCGAAGCAAGAATACTGTGTAGTCGATGTATTCCTTCCTCCCTTTTACGTGTACGCTTCAGAGCATGTAAGACTATTAGAAAAGTTAAGAGCATACATTATGTTATTAAATTCGCAAAGTATTCAAAATCATTTTGGCCAAGACAGAAAATATTTTATGATTGAATTTCCAGCGAAACTTCTACTGTATTATGTTGGGTGCAGAATATTATTAAATATCCCGTTCGTTTGCACTTTCGTTTCTTTTTACATAAGACTTTTGATAAGACTCCTTCCGAACTTCAACAACTGCAATTGCAATTTAATTAAAATTAATATCTCATTCAGTGTAGTAGTTGTGTTAATTGGGTCGCTTTTAATCCCATATGCATTGATAATAATAAATAACAAGTAAACAAGAGTCCCAAACCTTTAACATTTCCATACCTAATTAAAAGCAAGTCTTGTCATAATCTGCTTAAAAATAACACAATACAACAGGAGCAGAGATTGATTAAAAATACCTAAGCCCAAAGCATAACATAAAACCCATTCATACGCACTTGTGAAACATCAAAACGGGCCATAAAGGAGATTATCAAGACAGCTCCATCCTCAATAATGCCCCAAATTAAAGCCCCAAACAGAGTCCTGGACTAAAAGCTTTTGGCCCTGTTGTCTTTAATTGCTTTCCACCTACATATTTGCGCAATGGCTGGTTGGCTGGTTGGCTGGTTGGAACGCAATTTCGATTGCTCAAACTACGTAGTTGAGAGAGCCAAAGATGTGTACCGTTAATTTCCATAACACAATTTAAGCGTTTTAAAAGAGCTGCAGCTTAAAGGGTCAAAAGGGCGACCCAGCTGCTGTTGACTGGCAACTGCAGATATTACACAAAACTAGCAACAACAACAGCAACACCAAGAACATCAACGATAAGACGAAGATGCTTAAGCAAAAGAGCTGCTCGAACTTTGTACACCATTCAAAATATTTGCGAGGCCAAGTTGATGGGTGACGAAAAAGGGTTGCAAGTTAATTGCGCTTTTTATAGCTTGTTGATTGCAGCAGTGTGGGGATTGGTTGGTAGCAAGTGGATACTGGGGTAGTGGCAGTAACTGCAGTTGTGTTTTCAACTCAACACAACTTGCATAAAGAGCAGCCACATTTATTATTAATAACCGCAAAACTCAAACAACTTCAGCAGCACCACTTACACGAGAAAGTGCATGCACCGGAGGCTATTTACACAGCACACTTGCAAACCCAAGCATACACACGGCCAGACAAACACACTCACACTCACACACATACATATAAGCGGCACTTAATGTGCTTTTTGCAGTAGTGTATGTATGCATGATGCAATTAATTATGTCATATCAGAATCTCCCAGTTGCTCTTTGAACGGTTTTCAACTTTTAACTTGCTTGTTACAGTCACCTGTCTTGGACAGTTTAAACACAGGTTCAATCTAAATCAGAAACACTCACAAAGTTTTAGGTTTACGACTTGCAAACTTTCCACCTTGGTCTATTTATAAGCATTCTTTAAGGACTCGGATTTATAATTAACTCTTCTGCTGATATTAAAGATTTTGAGTAAATTCATTGCTACTTCAATAAATAACAATCTAAAAATGTATCTTAATGCTTAATTCTATCTCTTTCTTTTGCAGTCACTGCTCACACATGTGTCGCGTCCCACAAAGAACACTTTAAATAAGCTGGGAGTCTTTACGGTCTCCTCATTCCATGCGTTCATCTGCGCCCGGTCACCATCGCTGCTTAATAATCTGTTGGCTGGACGTGGGGCTACCAAGCGACGACCTCCGATGTTATCCCGCTCCAATAGCGGCTCCAGTCGCCGCTCCATGCAGGTGAGTCATACATACATACGATTTGGGGCCCTTGGCTCGTATGCGTAATAAAATTATATCAATTTTGAATCGATTTTATGGCGCAACTGTTGTCACCAATGGGTGTTTCCAATTTTATGGTTTGGCTTTTGTAATGTGTGTGTGTGTGTGTGTATGTGTGTGCGTGTTTGTGTATGTTTAAATAATTGAATTTATATTTAAGGCAGCGGAAACGGCATTAAAAGCCAAATTGAGCGCTAATGCGCAGATGAACGGCCAAATGTGTCGCCAGACTTCCAAGTCCACCACAGAGTCCTCTAATGTATCTACATGTACAGACATAATTCTGTGGTGGTCGCAGCCGCGTATTTTTAGTATATTGTCTTCTTGTTTTTATTATTGTTGTGCGCTTCACTTATAATTTAAATTTAATGGCCATTAGGAATTACAAAAACAAATTTATGTAGCCTGCGAAAAAAAAGTACATTTTAGACAAATTCTTTAGATAGCCACGAAAGCCATTAGGCAAATGGCACAAGCAAAAAAATAATAACAATCCAAAGTTCTAAAAATATTTGCATAAAATACGCAGCTCGTTTAAAATAGCCAAGCTTATCTCGATAGAACAGACAAACGCACGCAAATCACAAATTTTGAAAACAGTTTACAATATACAAATATATCTCAAACTAAAAGCATTGCACTTACTGTTCGTTCAGTATTTCATTTAATAGTCCAATGAGTAAATACTGAAATTTCAATTTGTGAATTTTCGCTTACCTTAAACCACAAATACCAATGAAAATCCACAGAAATTTCATGCAATTTTTTCTCAATTGCACCACAAGTTGCAAGGTTTATTAAGTAAACGCAGCATGAAATCAAAAAGTATTAAAGTATATTAAATAATAAAGTCAATTTGCAGAAATTGATACTTGAAGTCGCGTTGAGATCTGTGTGGTTGAGGTTTTTAATACACTTCCAAAGGGTAAAACGAATATCCTATGCAATTTGTTACACACTGAATTAACTTTGTTTTAGTAGATTGAGATTTATTTTTTTAGCATTATGAGTTTACTATTATTGATATATTTTGTGTTGCTTTATTTTCTGGCTCGTTATGTGTTTCATGCTGCTTATTTGATAAACTTCAATTAGAATTGGCAGGTTGTAATTCATGTTTTTAATGAAATTCATTTAATAAATTCAATTTGTTTCGATTATTGGCAAAATAATCTTGTGCGCTGCAGAAATATACATACACACACACACACACACAAACACGTGTGCACAGAGGCGTACACACTTCATTTCCAATTAAATTTGCCGACGCTGCACAATTGCAGCCGCAGTTACGGTCGCTTTCGCTGCCGCAATCGCAGTCGACGTCGCAGTGAAGCCCAAAATATGCATGGTAAAAACAAGCTAACGAAACATAAATATATATATATATATGTATATATATATATATGTATATATATAAAGCGTTACTAACGCAAAAAGAGAAACATCTCCTTTTTTTTGCACTGAAAATTCAATGAATTTGAAAAATGTACATTTGATTTGCTTGATAGTTTTGCATAGTCAACTTAGTTTAATACGTGGGGATGTGTGTATGATGTGGGTGTGTGAAGTATGTGTGTGATGTGGCTTTCATGTACCCAGCATGTCAGCTGCAATGCAGCTGAAATTGCAATTGAAAATGAAATCAAATCAAATTAAAGGTATCCACCAGCGCACGTTGCGACTTCAAAATGGCAATTATAGAGCTGCAAACTGTGAACTGCGAACTGTCAGCTGCGCCGCGAAAACTCAGTGGAAGGAGTGCCTTAAACCATTTTTACCACGACGCATTTAATTGGCCTATAGTAGTTGTAGTGGCCCGGCGAGAAGCATTAAAACAAAATTGAATTACGCAACAAAGCGACAACTTTAAATTGACTTGACAAAAGCGGACTCAAACCAACTGTCTGCCACTCATTGTGACATTAAGCAGTTAAAGCCCAATAATCGACAGCCCCGAAGAAGAGTGTTAGTTCATAATTTCAACAACACTTAAGCGATGACAATATTATCATTATCGTATACGGAGTATGCCCAAGTCAAGCACCATCATTCTGTGGCATAATATAACTTGATTATGGCTATATTAAATAATTTCTGCAATTGTTGCCTCCAATATTATATAGCACGTTCGCAGCGGGGGCAAACAGAGCATAATAAAGCATTGCGTTGTCGAACCACAAAAGGAGTACAAATGCATTCATTTCCATTTTGGCTGCCTGAATCATGAATATAAAGTTGACACCCAAAAATGCATTGCATTACATATGTATTATTGATTTCGCTGTGGCATAATGACTTTGCAAGCGATGTGTGTCGTAATAAACATGTATACAGACGTACATATACATATATATATATATCTGTATATGCGCAAAGGATGCCAACGATACCCAATTGTTATGCAATGCAAAGATTCTTTTTTGCAGCTGCACATGTGTGGCAAGCCTGACGGATGTTCATGCAAATTTGCGTGTGTCTGTGCGTGTTACTGTGTGCGTCTCAGTTTTGTAACTGCCAAACTAATTCAATTGTCGTGAAAGTAGTCAACTGCACACAACCAACATTTGATAGTGATGTGTGTGTGTGTGTGTGTATGTATGCATTACACCTGTGTAGCTTGCCTCAGGGCGCCAGCTGCAGCCAAAGTTAGTCATCCAGCAAAACCATCGTCGATGGCTGCCAATACAAATGCAATTTTCAGCTGGCAACAACTGGCAGCTGGGCGTGCATGATTCGTTTACCAGTTGGCCAAAACTGTGAGCTTCAGCTGCAACGCGTATCCAACTCTAAAACCAGCTCCAGCTCCAACTCTGTAGTTAACCCCATAGTTGGCGCTCGACATACTGACGACGATGATGATGCCGTTAAGCATTTTAACTGAGTTTTCTTCAAACTGGTGTCTGTCAGAGTCCGTTGACAGTCGACTGCCTGCCTGCCAGCTAGCTGCCTGCCTGCCGCTGACGTTTTTCATTACATTTGCTGGGGTTGAAATGTGTTTTTGCTATTTTTCAATTTTCACTTCCGTGTGTATGGCTTATGACTTGGTGTGTGTGTGTGCGGCAACAACAACCTTAATGACATTGCCTGTGTTTGTGTGTCTGTGTGTGTATATTCGTCTGGTTCGCCTGTTTATCCAATCGAATTTTCTGCCTTTTTCCAGATGAATTCACGTGACGAGCCGGAAAAAACCTTCAAAGTTGCAATGCCCGACAATGCTTACTCGACAGTTTATCTACGTGACGCGATGTCTGTGGAGGAATTCCTTGCCAGCGCCTGCGCCCGTCGCAACCTCAATCCCATGGAGCACTTTGTGCGCGTCAAGAAGCGACGTGACATGGAGGATCACAATTACTTTGTGCCACATCGCAATGATCTGATTGAAAATTATGTAAGTTACCTACACCAAGTAACTGCCCCACCCAACTCTGCCTCAAGGGCCACCTCGAGCACACTCGTGTGCTGTTGTGTGGGTGGCAATTTCGATTGAACTTTGAACTTTGCGCATGTGTTTGTTGTTTGTTCAAAATTAAGGGCAATTAAGGGGTTCAGCTTTTTCTGTGAACAGGAAATTACAGCAAATTCAAAAGGATTAATTCCGATTTCTTTGGCGAACAAACGAGGTGCAAGTTCTTCTTATTTAATTGAGTTAACTAAGCGAATACACAAAAATAATATTCACAATTATTGCGGAATAAATATTACAATAATTGAGTAAATACATATCACATAATTATGTGGAGCAATCTGTTAAAATGACACCGACAATTACAGCTGGCCTAATTGAAATGTGTGGTAAAAACAATTAAATTGTCACAGCAATTCATGTGTTTTTTAGACAAGCATTAAACTAAATAGTTGCTCAATTTAAACAATTGAGTAATTTAATCTTATTTAAAGTACATAAATACCGTTAGCTGTCAAACACTCGCTCTCTATGATTTATGTAATCACAGTTTTGTGTAAGCCACAAGCTATTAGCACTTGTCGTTGTCTGCTTTCGTACCGAACAACACAACGTAGTCACTTAGCAGACGATTAGTCTAAGGATGCCATTTCTCAAACTGCCAAGTCAGCCCCCCAAAAACAAGCCGGTAGCAAAGTGCTTCAACAAAACTGCTAGTTCAACTCCCGAAAAAAAGTTTTGGCTGAACAACAAGCTGTAAATATTGCCAGGTCAAAAGTGCAGCTGTAGGAAACTTTTTGGCTGCTCGATAAATTGTGTATTAAAACCACTCTCGGTCTGCAAAAATTTATTGAAACTGAATAAAAATAAAAAAAAAATAAATAAAAAAAGAACAGGCAGAACAGGAAAAAACAAAAGCGACCTTTTTGGTCAATTTTTGTTGGCATTTGGCTAATTTTTTCGTGTGCTTTTAACTCACAGCTACATAATCACGAATTTGTGGAGGTCTGCATGAAAATACTGTACCAGGTAGAGCTGCAGCGCACCACTTTAGAGCAAATGTGGGGATTCTCCGTTGAGGCGGAGCTGATTGAGAACGCCGAACGACAAGACGAACTCTGCTGCTATGTGAGCCGCGTCGAGGACAAAAGTGTGGCCATGCACAATGGTAAGTACCTACTTGAATTGGCGGTATATAACACTGCAAGTTGCACAGCTGCTTAGCTCAGCGAAATTCGCGCAATTTTACTTACTTGCAATTTGGAATTTATGACACAAAATGCCAAATGGCTATTGGAAATCATGAATTAAAAACCGTTGCCAGACCAACTATGTAAGTCAAGCGACATACCTGAGTTGCTCGAGACTGAAACAATGTTTGCCAGAAGAATATTATCAAGTGCCACGAACCACTCGGCATGGAGTTGGGGTATGCGCTTTTACTGAGTAAGAGAACTGCGCTTCTTTCATATTTAAATGCTTTTCACTTTTATGTCACAAAAAAGCTTGAGGTTGCATAGACGAGAGTCAAGTGGAGCAAGCACATTCAAGCACTGGAGCTCTACAGTTGAGAACTGGAGTGAACAGCAGCAGCGAGTTTGAAAAGCAGCTCCTCAGGGCCAGCTACTGCAACTGCAACTGCATCTTTATAAAAACTCAACAGTCAGCGCTTGTCACCGAGTAGAGATCACGTTGATGTTGAACAACAGCACTCGAAGTTCTACTCTGTATGTGTATGTGTATGTGCATGTGTATGTGCGTGCGTGTGTGTGTGTGCGTAGTTGATGCACCTGTAATGGCAGCCACAGGGCCATAGCGCCATGTTGAGTCCTTAAAGGCTTTTCGGGCGTCATCTTAGTTCTCTCGTTTCTTGTTTCTTACCCGTTCCCACCGCGCTCCCATCATGTTGTTTTTCTATCACTTAAAATCAACTTAAGTTGGCATTTGCATGCACCCTGGAGGGGCAGCCGAGTGAAGGGAGCAGCTAGCAGTCAAGTGTTTGTAGTCGAAATGCCACTAGAGCAGCGCTTTAAATTATGTCGCCTGATGTTGACAGTGGGCCAACTACCCTATCTACCCACCTACTCTTCGCCAGGTGTTGGCAAGCCAAAAATACAAAAAAAAAAAAAGAAATGAGAAACTGCAATGGTTGCACTTGCAAAAGTGATGAACCTGAAAGAAAATTTCGCAGCGGAAACCTCATTAAGCACGTTGACTGCGAATGTGGCGACGACGACGACGACGACAACGACAACGAATCAAAAAGTCCATGAAACAATGCTCACGAAAACAGCTAGCAAAAAGTGAGACATGAAGTGCACTGCTATCCCCTTCCATTCCAATCACATTCCCCACACCTCTATTCGCAACTCCTTTAAAAGTTTGCCCTGCCATTGGCGGTTAGTTTATAATTTGCTATGAGTTTTTCTTTGTTTTTATTTTTTGTGGATTTAAACTGCATTAACAATGCCATTGGACAAGTTTTTGCCAGGGTGTTGAATTTAATGAGCAGCAAATAAAGTGCTGTAGTAAGTGCCAGATTTGCTAATGACTTTCCATTCTATTCGCCCTTTTTTTAATTGTCCGCTGAACTGCATTTCAATTCAGGTGCATTAGTGTAACAGAAAGTTGAGAATTTGGGTAATCAAATTGTAATTATTATTAGAAGTTACTTTTGGGGCAGCACAATTATTTGAAGTGCAGCAGCCAGCAGGAACTCATGTTTAATTTTTTGCCAAAACTTGAGAAACTTACAAATATAGTTAGATAAAATCTGTTGTGAAAAATGCCAGTTAGATAACAATAAATCAGAATACACAATACGTATACGCATTGTCGCATGGTAATTGAAATTATAAACAATCGAAAAAAGTTGCTACGATCTACAAATGCATACATAATAAAAAGCGAAGACTGTGTGACAATATCAGCATATTATTCAAGGATATTAGCAAGAAGGAGAATACACATATTCTCAACATGAAAGGGAAGCTTTGTGTCGTGCTTCTGCATAAATTAAGCAATCCAATTCGCATGTAATGTGGAAACTTAAAGTTCTCCACAGGGACATCTGTACAAATTAATTGAATGCCTATTAGCAAGTGCCAAAGACCAATTTAATGGCACCACAAAACAAAGCTGGGCATGAGCTGGCCAAGGCAGTTGCTGACCAGATTTGGGCACCAAACAAAAACAAATAAAACCACAAATGCAGCAGTTTCAGCAACTACTGTAAATGCAAATGCTGTGGCTACCCAATTTTCTGAAACCCCAACAGGCAGCACTTTAATGAGTGCACAAATTGTGTCTTAAATCGATGCACATTGGCTTTAAGCAACTATTTCAACTGGCAACGTGGAACTTTCAGCTCTCTCGATTGCGACTCGGCGCTTGTTTGCTTGGCTTTTTCAAGTTAACAAACAGAGGCAGTCGAGCAACCATAAAGTCATCCATAATAATGATGGCCACAAATGCAGCAGATGCTGCTAAAGTTACTGCTGTTGGCAGCATGTGCACAACAGTTGCATGCCGCACACACTCGAGTGTTGAAAAACAAACGTGGCAAAGTATTTGGCAAACAAGAAATAACAATTTGCTTAAGCCAAGAACAAAGCTGTTGACAACCCAGCCAAAAAAAAAAAAGAAAATAAACAAAATGAAAAAAGGGAAATATGGAAAAACTGAGATGGAAAAAGAGCAACCGCAAAATAAACAAAATAAATAGCAAGTCGAGTAGATATTTGTCTAATGCATATGCTGCCAAAGCTAAAGCCAAGTAATCCACAGCAGAACGTAACGAAACGTAAACGCAAACGTAACGCATATCCTTCCAAAAAATAAAAAATAAAATAAAAAAAGAAAACCCAAAAATGAAAAATCCATTTGAAATTGTAGCAAATGCAAAAAATTGTGCATAAGGTGCTGCTGGCTGGTTGGCTGGCTGGCTGGCTGGCTGGCTGGCTGGCTGGCTGGCTGGCTGGCTGGCTGGCTGGCTGGCTGGTTGGTTGCTTACTAGCAACTGTTTCAAGGTGCGCCACAGTCTTGCATAAAATATACAACTGTCAGGCAGATAAAAACCCACAACACACTTACATATACATACATACACACACACACACACATAAACATATGCATATCCGTCGAAGTTGCTGTGCGAAGCAAATGCAGTCTGCAACAACAATGATAACGTGCAACAACACAAAAAAAGGGAAGCCAAGCAGCAAACAAGCAAGCTGCCTGGTCGAAATAAATGTTGTAGTAAACACACACACACACACACACCCACATACACACAGACGCATGAGCTAGAAACGGCCAAAGCTGCTAGACGTAAAACTGGCAACGTGGCGTATGAACAATGCGATAGCCACAATGCTGTTGTTATTGTTCTTATCGCTGTGCGAAAAGACATGGGCGCTTATCTTACCGAAAGATGTGACTGCCCCGCAATATACTTGCACAATACTTGCAAACACAATAACAAAACGTGCTCGCATATATTACATTTAGCCAAACTGATGGACTGTAAAACAGGACAGCATTGTCTGTTCGCATAGTTTATACATATGTATATTATACAATAGTTAACATAATAAACTGTAAGTCGCTTCTAACTCGATTTTCTCTCTCTCTCTTTCTCCCTTTCTCTATCTCTTTCTGTTCTTTTCATTTCGTTGCAGGCATTATCAAAGGAGACGAAATAATGGTCATCAATGGTGCGATTGTATCTGATCTAGATATGATGTACTTGGAGAGTGTGCTGCAGGAAGAGCAATCGCTCAGCATGATGATGCGGTAAGTTCTTTTTAGTCCTGCCTATCCAAGCTGTCTGCCAGCCTGTCCATCTTCTTGTCAATTGTTTATCTATCTCGCACGTTCCGCAAACATCTGCTAGCAGCAGTTAAGTGCAACCATTTGCTGCAACAACAATCGCTGTAGCTGTCTCGCATAACGCTGTTACTCCCCCTTCCCCCAATCATCCTAAAGCCATTTCTATTGAAAATACACATTCTGCCATTGTCGTATTTGCATTCGGAACGGCATTGTTTAAGCTGATACCTAGATTAATTAACTATTTTAGTCGCAGGCTTTCAATAGAATTTATCACTATTTCGTGTCTCAGTTGATCAGCTACAATAGCAATAGCAATACTCCACGCTACCTTTTGTTCGTAAATTAATTACGCAGTAACTCATACGGATTGGTTTGCCAGTCCGTCAGATTATCAATTCAGTATGCAACGACAGGCTGTGTGGTTTACCTTTGTATACGAAATGTGCGTGAAAATTTGAAATTTGGTATTTCTATTCACTCTTGGGAAAGTTAAAGTTAAGTTAAGTGGAAGATTACTCAACATATTAAATTTTAGCAGTCGGCAGTAGAAACTCTAATATTTTTATAGTGTTATTGTGATTGAAAATCATTTAAAGTATTGTTTTAAAAGATTACAAAGAAACGAACTAAAAAGTTTCTTTAGAAAAATGACAATTGTAGTTGTAATTTTTACGCATCTCATAAAGTACCTTTTAAGGAATCGATAACTTTATTTGTAAGACATTCGCTTTAGCAATATGCACGTTTCAAGTAAACTTAAAACATGGTGTGTACCAAATTTGGGACAAAATTTCCCTCCTACAAATTTAACAAACTAAAGCGCAAAAATTGGATACCTGCGTACAATGCTCACTTAATATATATGTACTGCAAATAGTCCTTTTAACGCTCACCCAGCTTTTGATTTTGAGAGTTTTTCTGACAGCTCCTGCTATGCTCTCGCACTCGACAAAATAAATAGACTTTCTATGAAGACATTCTGTGCTGAGTATTTAATAATGGCTTTCGAGCACACTCAATAGTTACTGACCTATGTGTAGATATTGTGCAAAAGATACCAATTTGTGCTTCGCAAACATATGCACAATATTTTATAACTGTAAAGGCCCCAAAATTCTAAAGCCATAGCCGAGTTTAATATTGAATACCGCACACATCAAACTTTCAAAAATAAACAAACAAAAAAATTAAAAGCATACAAAAAATGTCAACGTTCGAGTAGCTTTTGCAAATTTTTGATGAAGCTGGCCAATAGCTGTGCCAAAAAGTGCTGAGGCTAGCAAATAAAAATATTCACACACACACACACACACTAACAAACTTTGTTTCGCAACAAATCAAAAATGTGAAATTTAGTACGAAAAATTGGCAGCGACTAACAATTTTGCATTTTTTCAATATTTCGTTTTTCATGCCAAAGTCAAAAGCAACAAAACTGAAGCCGCAGTGCGGGTTTGGGCAGCATAGGTTAGACTAGGATAAGGGAACTGGAGGGTTTGAACACTTGTTCCGTTTGGCTGCTGCGACCCTGCTACGGGCGCAGTCTCCGGCTACAGCTCAGGCTCAGGACCAGGCATTTTGATAGCCTAATTAGCTGCTCTTTATGGCCGCTGTGGCTTTTGTGCTAAGCGTTTGCGAGGCAACAAACTGTAACCCATTCCATTCCCACCGACCACCAATCAGCACCCCACCCAGCTCTAGCTCAATGTAAATCCCATTCAAATTATGCACGTTGGAGAGCATTTTTCCGCATCTTTTGCCACTGACATAGAAAAAGGTCAGCCAGGTGTTTGCTTTTAAAAGGCAGGCAAACCCAAAACTGAACCGAACCAAAAAATCAAATCTAATAAAATTTATGTTAATTTCTATGCAAAAAATAAAAATAAAAAAGTTGCTTAAAACTTTTGTCCTTTTTTTTATAGCTCTTCGCGTACCGAGCCGCCAGATCTAGTGGGTATCATGCGTGTAACAGATGATATGATTGATTCCCTGGTGTGCCCGCCGCCGCCCACAGATCCTCCAGTGATGAGTGAGGAGATGATAACTGGTTTGATTGTGCCAGCACCCGGTTGGAGTAAGTATATACCTCCGCTCCCAAATGAAACAAAATCTCGAAATACTTTTGGCTTAGCTACCAAAAAGATCTCTGTAAAACCAAAACCAAAAATTGTCTGTGTGTATATGTGTGGCATTTTTGGCGTTTTTCAACATTTTAAAAGCCGCAACACAACATTCATCAACGGCTACAACAGAAGCATACTAATCACAGCAGTTGTGCTCGTTTGTAGGTTATTCTGCTTCTTGTTGTTGTTGTGGTTAAGGTGCGGTCTCTCTATTCTGTGTGTGTGTGTGGGTGTGGGTGTGTGTGTGTGTCTGCGAGTGTCTATGCTTGGATGTAGCAGCGGAAATGTGAAGCGCATTTCCGGGCGCGCATGCGAATTTGTAAAGTTCATTAAAGTAATTTATATTTTTCGTTTAATGCACGTTGCAAGTGCTTCATACAACATGCAACAACCGACACAACAATTACATCAATAAGTAGCGTGCTAACCGAGAGAGAACGACAGTGAGAAAGAGACAGAAAGAGAGCAGTCATCAGATGAGGTTTACTGTGTGTGTGTGGCACCGTGCCTGCTTGCCACACGCTGTCGTCTCGTTTTTCAGTAACAACTACATAATTACAGGATTACAAACTGCACTCACACACACACACACACTCACACACACACCCACCCACCCAAGCACACGCTGCACTGCACTCAAAAAGCCGAAGTGGCTAAGAACACAAAACAATTAAAAACCAACAAACGCTGAAAACAACAACAACAATGCGAACAACAGATGTGTGTGTGCGTGTGTGTATTTTTATACCACACAAAATGAAACATTTTTATGCGGCAAACAATTAAAAAGCACAGCAAACTAAAAAAGAATTAAAGTAAAATACACACACACAATAAAAGGAACCGAACAAAAAAACTATAAAAAAAAATGTTGAAAAAAAATGTTGCAAAAATTAAACGACTCGCATGCAACTGGCATATGTATTGGGTGTGTATGTGTGTGTGTGTGTGTGTGAGTGTGTGTGCTGCGTATTTTGTACTATATTCCCCATTTTGGTGCACATATACGCACACTCATTGTGATGAACGGACATTTGTGGCATATATGGTTATGGATATGGCGGCATATGCAACAGAAAGCGTATGCCATTCAACATGACTGAGAGATAGACCCGATGAAAGAGTGGGTACCAGTACTGGATTACATTTCACTTTGCCAATTAAACAGAGAAAAGGACTTGTGCAGCGGAGGGGCAGCAAGAGCATGCAACTTGATGTTGAAGAACTTTTAGCTTATTAAATGCACAATTTGCTGGACACTGCTATCAGACAAGTCAAAGAACATAAAGAAAATGAAGAAGAAGAGGAACACGAAGCGAAAGAAAAACCCATCAGACACACACACAGACACACAACACACACACACACTCACTCACACATGAGTTGATCAAGAGAGCCGACCAAGCAGCATTGCTGCATACTCGAAACAAATTTTAATTATTGTATGTAACTCTATATTGCAATTAATGTTGGGTAAAAGTTAACGTACTTATTTTGGGGAGCAGCTGAGTATAATTGAGCTGTTATAGACACAGACTCTCACTTTGTAGGCTAGTGCTGCCGCCGGTCTGTGCCAAATTAGTTAAAATTAACTTTAATTATTCTTGGAGTTAATAATATAGATCTCTCTCTTTTGCTGCGAAACTTTGTTCATATAGCAACTATATAATACAAGATTTGTAGTCTCAGCATATAACTTATTCAAGAACTGCTTAGCTTCGAGTTAATCTCGATAAGCCATCAATTGTTGTCTTAAAGAAAAGTCTCATCTTCACCTGGCCCAATTGCATTTGATATTTTTAACAGCATCACGTTTGCAGAACAGCTTCACATAAACTTATGGCCCCTAGCCCAAAAACCATCATCATAGTTTAAGTAAAGCCACTAAAACTCTAGATTTTATGGGCAATGCACAAATTTGGCTTGGCACGTTCTCGACTGGCTCGCTTAAGCAACAACAACCCATAACACAACAACAACAACAACAAGAACAACAACAACAAAGAACGCAGAACATCGAACTTATAACGTCTATAAGTTATTAGCCCAGTTGTAGTTGTTGTCTTTGTTTTTGTTGTCTAGCTTTGTCTGGAGGACTACGTGCAATTTGTAAGAAGACCACAACTTCAAATTTATAAGGCGGCAATTTTAATATCTTACACTCAAACACACACACACACACAGGCATGTATAGCAATTGTGTGGTGTCAAATTTGAACCAAAATGCTCATAAAATTTGTTGTAACCAATTTGCATGCGACATGGGGCAGGAACAGGGAAGCAGCATGCAAGGACATGATTCTTAAACGCTTCCTGGCGCTGCCAAAAACTACCACTACATAAACTGGCAAACACACATACAGACACACTCTGTGTGTGTATATACCCACATATGTATATAGTCATACAGTGCTGCTTACATATTTATGCAAGCCATGTGTATGGGCCATAAATTTCTTTCTTTTTGGTTAAATCTTTGCCGCGCTTGCACATGTGTGCATGAGTGTGTGTGTGTGTGTGTGTGTGTGGTCCCTGCTCATGGCCCATTCCACATGTCTTGCTCCTTCCGCGCTGATGCTATGTGTGGACGTTGTGGCAAACACATCGCAGCAATAATCATTACAGCCTGTTTTTGTTGTTGTTTGGCGTTGTTGTTTTTTTGGCTGCTGCTAGCAGTATTTTTGTTGTTATTACTTTCAGCTTTGTGCTAGTAGGCTGGGTTGGGCTGTTGTTTTTGTTGTTTTTTTATTTTTCTCCTTTTTTAGCTGCCATTTCCGCCAGTATTAAATTCCTGCTGTTTTTTATTGCGCAAACATGGAATTTAAAATTAACAAGCAAGCTGTAAGAGCATAAATAAAATGCTTAATCGAACTTTAAAGCGCTGCCTGTGTCCTGTGGCAACAACAAGCAAAACACCCGCAACACCAGCAACACCTACAACAACTGCAGGCCCAACGGCAAACTGGCAACTAATTATGAGCCAGCCAAAAACTAATAATAATAAACATAACTAACGTGTTATCTTTAACTCATACCTCTTTTCTCTGTCTCTCTCTATCTCTCTCTCTCTCTGGTCTATTTGTCTTTCTCTGTTTCGCTACTTTTTAGATGGCACTGGCAAGGATTTGTACTCACCGGAGGCGGAAAGCTCGCCGGCGCCCTCATTTGTGGAGCCAACAGTGGCGCAATTGGCAGTGGGCGCAGGCGGCGTCATTTCAGGATTGGGCGTGGCCAAGCCAACATCGCGCACCAGCAGCTTTGAAATTGAGAACCTGCTGAAGACCGCGGAGCAAGTAAGTACCCAGTGCCTCAACTCCTTGTTTTTCTTTCTCCAAATATACATCAACATATATATAAATGTCTGTATATATGTATAATATAAACATGACCAAGAAGAAACAAAACGCAAACACGTTAAACCCGTCCACCCAAACCCAAAAAAAAAAAAAATTATAACCCTTGCCCCGAGACCTGATATCCAAAAAAAAAAAAAAAAGAGGAAGAAAAACCCCGGAACTTAGCACTTGGCAGCGGGCAAAGTCAGTTCCAATTGCTTTGAACTCGCTGAGCGGAAACGGAAACTATTAAAACGAGCGCCAAACTCGAGCAAGCAACGCATAGGGGTTGGTTGCAATGTGTTAGGTTGTAGGTTAGGTTTTGGATTTGGTCTTGGTCTTGGGGCATATGCACTACTGATTGAAATGTGCACAAATTGAAATTGCCAGCGCTATGAGAGGACCTCTTCAAGTGGGTTAGCTTAGTAAAGTGGATGGTGGTTGCAGGATGGGTGGCGGTTAGGTGGCTGTCAGTTGTCTGTCAGTTGTTGCCGCTCAAGATGTCGGGTTCACAAATTTGGCCTATTGGGTCTTGTTGCTTGCAAGTCACCAAACAATAAACGTCACAAATAGAAATGTAAAGGCATAAAAATATCAAGGATATATATACAGAACAAATATGAACCACAGGCTGGGCAGACAGACAGAGAGAGAATGATAGGAGACAGCAGACAAGGGACAAGAGATGGAAACCCAAAGACGCCACAGAATGCACTTTGTTTCTGGATATGCTTTACCCAAGTGTGCTCGAAACTGGCAGAAACCCACTTCATTTAATGATACTTGAACACTGTGACACACAAACACACTGAGGCCGAGCACACACACACACACACACACACACACAGAAAAAAACACAACATGCAACTGCTAGGCGAGACAGCAACTGGAGAGTCAGGGCGTTACATAAGAATCCTTTTAATTCAAGTTGACATTTCGCACAGCAGCAAGAAAGAATTTCAAGAAATTTTCAAATTTTTCATCTTTGGGGCATGACGCCAGCAGCAGCAGCAAAACCGACAACAACAACAAACAATGAGAGCTGCTGCAACAACAATGTTGGCACTCAGCAGCTGGCCCATAAGCCGCCTCAGCTGCCTCAGCCGCTCACCTGGCACTAAAACCCACACCGAACACCAACCGAACCCCCCCTGCCCCCTATGTACCATACTCTTTGTTAGTTTTGGGTCGCTGCTGCCCCCGCCGTTGTCGCCACTGACGCCGCCGCTTATGCAAATCAGCGGCGCAGCCGTCGACGACGTTGCAACTGAAAGAAATGCAGAACAATAAAACAGTTAAAAGTAGACAAGAACAAGCTGCACAGCAACAGTAGCAGCGCCAAAGAACAAACTACACCAGAGAGAGAGAGAGAGAGAGAGAGAGAGAGAGAGAGAGAACAAGTAACGAAACGAACGAAATAATAATACACACAAAGTGCAACTGCATAAAAGTGAAATGTCTTTCACAATGCCAGCGAACAACAACGGCAACAGCAACTACAAGTACAATACATCTGAATGTTGCACGAACAATGACAACTGAAATTTTATGAGATTGTTGCTGTTGTTGTTGTTGTTGTTGCGACTACGTGGCAAAGTCTTCAGCTGTGCTTATGTGTATGTGTAGAGATGAAAACGTGACAAAACTATCAGTCACGAAAAATGTGCATCAAGGAATATTCCAACACAAATATTTGAGAGAAAAATCTTTAGCAATATATCGAGAGTCTGGAAAGCTGCTTTAAATTAGCTGCACTTTGTTTGCTGCTAAAGAAGATAACGATAATTTTGGAACTACAATACATGTACATTGTAGCTTCAGGCTGTTAATAGAGCTATATTTCATGATGTTACATCATTCGCTGTGTATTTTGCTCAATTTACAGTCTGGCGAAAGCGATAAAATAATTTACACTTAAAGTTCATTTGCAGCTTCAGGCTGTTTATTTTGTGCTCTGGCAGCACTTGCAACATACTTTTATTTGATTAATGATGCTGCCAACAAACAACAAAGGATGCTAGCAAAAAGAAATTGAAATTTGCAATTGAAATTTAGATTTCTGTAAATTGAGAAATATATGTATGTATACATAACATGAACTTCTAACAGAGCCAAGAAAATGCAATACAAAAATGGATTTCAAGTTATGTTAAATATAAATTTGCATTTGTATTGTCAATTATGGCTCTCAGCTTTTAGCTTTTAGCTCATTCCATTTTTGAATTCTCATTGAGCTGTACATTTATATCAGGTATCTTAAAGTTGAAAGCCGTGTCCAGTTTAAGCCGTTGACTTTAATCACGCTGACACCATCAATCGATGGTCTGCGTCTTCCAAGCCCAACGCATTCTTAACGCTGTTAGGCACAGTGGGGAAGGCTTATGCACCATCTCTATATCTGTCTCTGTCTGTTTGCTGTTTACAGTTTGCCGCTCTGTTGATTTAAACTCTGACCTTTTGCAAATTGCACAGCACTCAAATACACACCCAGATAGACACACAGAAACCCAGTTTGGGGCGCATAAAAATATTTGTTTAGGCATTTACAATGCAAATTCGTTCAATATTTTGTCAGCAAGATTGGGCGTGGCCAAGTCAATTTATTTTACTTCCGGTCAACGCGCCATTTAACACTTTCTACTAGCAGCAACACAGAAAAAGAAAACCAAAAAAACAGTCAGTTAAGAATAATAATATGAAGTTAAAAACAAAACCTAAGCAAAGAGTGTGTGAAAGAGAGAGAGAGAGACAGAGAGAGAGAGAGAGAGAGATAGAGACCTAAAGCCACTGTGCAAGTGACATAAGAAGGCTGAAGATTTGCGCACCTCTACACTTTATGCAAAATGCGGTTGTGTGGTAAGCTGTGTGTGTGTGTGTGTTTGAATAGTGTAGGTGTATGCACACACCCTCTATGTCAACCGTCAAGCGTCAACTGTCAGTGCCAAATGTGCTTGTAACCGCACACAAACAGCAACACCAACAGCATCAGCAACAACATTGGCGAGGACAAAACACAAGAACAACAACACAGTAAAACGACGCCCCCAACTTGGACTTACGACAAGGACGTGACAGTCATTTAGAACCGCAGCTGACGTCGTCGTTGTCGCCGTCGTCGTCGTCGTCGTCGTCGTTGTCGCTGGGGCTACACGTTTATGTGTCTGTCTGTTTAAAGTGGCTGCCGCGAGTTGCACAGTAAAAACCACCCAACCACCAACCACTCAGTCAGTCAGCCAACCACCCAGCCGAGCGCGACCCATGCCAAACAGTTTGACCCAGTCCAAAGGCACCACCACCCAACCTCTTGCCACAACTCGACCCCCCCCCCACGCCCCCTTTCTAACTATCACTGTCTATCTATCTCTGTCATGCTAACTTCATTTTTGTTTATTGTCATTTATTTTTCGTGTCTCTTTTTTGTGGTCGCTTCGCTCGTTTTCGTTTCGTTTGTTTCGTTTCACGATCCTCGTCATGCAACAACAACTACAACAACAACAACAACAACAAACACAACAACATAACACAATCTACCAACCAACCAACCCAAACGAACCCTGACCTGTTAAGGTTACCGGATTTTGTCGTTCACCTCAGGAAACGCGCAAATCGAGCCCCACGGGTTCAGTCACATCATCGGTCTCGACCACAGCGCTGACGCCGTCGCGCCAGCTGACCGACGCCGAGAAACTGCGCAAAGTCATCATGGAACTGGTGGACACGGAGCGAACATACGTTAAGGTGAGTTTTACCCATAACTATATATATATATACACATATATCTATTAAATCACTTGGCCATCTATTGTTGTGTACTCTTTTCATAGGGTATTTTCCACTTTGTTACAAGCATTGCAACGTTTTTTGTATGTATCCTTAAGCTCCAAAGCTGATTTGTATTTAGTCTTCAAGTAAAATATGAAAATGTTATACACAAAATATATCAAAATACAACATTTATAATACCTATAGCCAGATCAAATAACTATATCCACAAGGGTATTTAAGCATTCGCAATCTGGTGAAAACTATTCGGCTGGTTGGCCTTGCCTGGCAGTCATTACACATTCCATTCATTAGTCCTGGCTTGCAATTAAAAATGCAAATTTTAATCCCTTAACCATGCGGCTGTGTTTTTTTCCTGGCTTTAAGCCACAGTCGCATCAGTCGAGCAATCGCCCGAGTTGGCCAGGAAGCATACAAATAATTATTATAATTTAGAAATTATGTAAAGCGCCGCGCCGCTGCGGCAACGTTGGCGAGCCTTATCTCTGCTTGTAGCCCCCTGTACCGACCTGCCTTCCTCCCGCCAGCGACTACCGCGGATGCCCCGCTCTATCCGCTGGCCGGAAGTATTGTTCCAAATGAAAGCGCGCGCCTGCGGCTATGCTACAGTTTTTGCCCATATTTTTATTTACTTTTTGCTTCTTCGTTTTTCTTTTTTCGTTGTTGTCGGGCAAACTAAAAAGTTGTCCAGAACTGAGAACCGGTCACCAGCTCAGCTCTGCTCAGCTCAACTGGGAGTTGGGTGGTTTGTTTTTTTTTTTTATTTTTTTTTGGTAGTCTGCTTCTGATTTTTTAATTTAATTTATGCATTTTGGTGTATTTTTTTTTCTCTTTTTCTCATTTTTCATTTTTTATGTGTCAACAAATTTGAATTTATTGAACAACAACACCAACAATATCTGAATTATTTCCTTGTGCAGCACTTGAACAATCTGCTGGAGCATTATCTGGAACCCATGAAACGCGAAACATTTCTGTCGAATGCGGAAATTAATGCGCTCTTTGGTAACATACATGAGATTGTTACATTCCAGCGCCAGTTCCTCCAAAATCTGGAAGAGGCGCTGGAACTTGAGCCGGAATTCAATAAGTTCGAGCACTGCGGCCAGTTTAGGGTAAGTTTTGGCATCAGTGCCTTTCAAGTGCGTGACTTGGCTGCTCAATAAAAATCTCTATTCATTTAATATGTTTTGATGTGCTTATCTTCTTCCTCTTGTCTTTGCAGAACGTATTGTTTGCAATTGGCTCCGCTTTTCTCTATTATGTCAATCACTTCAAGCTCTACTCGTCGTTCTGTGCCAGCCACAGCAAGGCCCAAAAGGTTTTACACCCAAGTAAGTAACACATCAAAATTCATTTTAAAATCGTGGTAAATAAATTGATTAAAAATCAACTAATATGCTGAGATCGTTCTTTGTTTTAAATGATTACAAAATGCTTGCTTGAAAGAGATTTCAACATATTTTTTGTTGCCAAAATTCGTTAAAAAGAATCACACAAATTTGGTTTGTTTTTCACATAAAATGTAAAATCTCATTCATATGTTAATGCTCAACTGATGTCCAATTTTGGCCATTGTTTGTTCTCAGCAATAATTCTGCTTTCCAATTTGAAAAATATGAGAAATCATCAAACCCTTTCATAGATTACCATTTGATTACTCATACGCCCAGTGGGCTTCGACAAAAAGAAAATCACTGCATTCTTTTCGGTCGCATAGGGAATAATTTGCATATGGGGAAACTTAAATTTAAAGCCATAGTCAAATTTATAGACGTGTTGTGTGACAAATCAAAAGAAAAGTGTTTGCCATATGCATAAATACATATATTATGAGTCATTTGTGTATCTAGATGTATAGATGTGTGAGACATGTGAGTGTGTCGGGTGTGAGCTCAACTATTGCAATCAGCGTGAAGCGTCAAAGTCTATTTGAGTTTAAAGTTTGTTGGAGAGGAAATGGCGGGCGAGTTTGGGGAAAGTTGTAAAAGTCAAACAAGCGACAAGTTACGAACAATTGGCAAACTATGCGCTTCAATTGTTGTCAGAGGTGGTTGCTTCTCTTTTCCCATCGCCTCTCCCCTTCTCACATGATTTGCAAGTTAAATGAATAATTACAGCCACAAATGTGTAGACGTGGCGAAAGATATGAGATGCGCGCAATTCCCAGGCACAGCGGGTGGAGGTGTGCTGGAGGCGTGGCATATTCGTATTCATGCCGTGGCAGCAAACTGTCAAGTATCTTTTGTTAATTAAACTTGCAGAATTATGACACGCCTGCAAGTAGGCAAATAGGCAAGCAGGCGCTGCCAAAAAAAAAAAAAACTATGCCACGCAGTTGCCACCGGCAACGAGCCGCATAATAGGCAGCAAAGTTGCCACTTTTTAAAGCAGCTGTGGCTCGGGACTAGCAAACTGGAGACGAGAATCTAGAGAGAGACTCCAGCGTTGAGAGTCGGCTGTGATTCAGGCTTAGGCAACAGCATGTCATAATTAAATTAGACTTAGTGGCAGCTTAAAAACACTCGAGCAAACACAGGCGTTGCACACAAATGAGACGCAGACGCACAGTAATAGCAAACAAAAAGCCATAGTTGTCAGTGGGAATGTGGAATAGTAAATACCCTTTACTAAATATAGGGCATATCTGCAAAGTACTTGGGTAATCTGTATGAGTTGATTAATAAACTGTGTAGAGTTTGACTTATGCTTACATTTCCAGTTTACAAACACTTCAATTGCATTAAGTAAATTGCTTTTAACAGCTAAAAGAATAACAAATAATTTGATATAAAAATTATTCAGATATTTAGTAAGCAAAATGCTCTTCAGTTAGAAATGGGGGACTGTTTCTATATTATCTATAATTAGATTGATAGATTATTGAAACTTATTATCAAATTCGTTTACCACTTATAAAAATTTAATTGATATCACAATCAATAATCCAATACGCTCAGATGCAGCATAAAATAGCAATAATGCCAAGTTTTCATTAAAATTGTTTGAAAACAAAGAGATAAGCTTGAAAAGAAAGGCGGACTGACCAAAATCTGTGTACTTAATAACACAGCATATTTCTTGACAATATGATTATGCAATGAGGAAGAGAAAAAAAGAGAGAAAGTAAAAGAGATATTTGAGGCGTGGCAAGTGTTTAACAACTACATAACAAGGCAACTGACGGTTAGCAAAAGCACGTAAAGCGTTGCAATATTTGTAATCAATGGCAGGCTAAACTGCTACCAGGAGAAACCAGGAATAGAAGCGGGGACAGGAGCAGGAGCAGAAGCTGTAGCTTCAGAAGCAGCTTGTGCCAACTTAAGTTACAGCTTTACGTTGAGGCAGCCACTCAAACTGATGCTGCTGTTTCTGCTGCTTGGCTGTTGCATGCAATTTTATGCAAAAAGTTGAAAGGATAATTAATTATAGCAAGAAGTGCACTTAAGTGCCTTCGTTACAAGCAGCAGACAGCCAGCAGCCAAAAGCAGGAGTACGAATAACGCTACCATAGCTAAAAGGGGGGTGCGTGGGGGGGTTGGCCATTAAACGCAAATCCGTGCAACAGACAGGCTTTGACGGTGCCTTTATCAAAGCTTCTCAGCTTCTGACAATAAGAACAAGTTAATGACATTTTCTTGTTGGCGTCGCTAACCTGCCGCAGACACAACCCAGTAACTGCTTATCGTTGTAACTGACAGAACGCAACACCATGCCCCAATTTACCTATTCCACTATGCCTTGTCACGGTCGTGCGTAAGGTTTTACAATTAATGGGAATTGAAGCGTGCATTGAAATCAAATCATTTGCCAAATGTCTCAATTTTGCAATTATCTCAATTATTTTCCAGATGAGGGTAATCATGCCCTGCAGGAGTTCCTTGCATCACGCAATCCCAAGCAGCAGCACAGCAGCACCCTGGAATCGTATCTGATCAAGCCCATACAGCGTATACTCAAATATCCGTTGCTCCTTCAGCAAATGCGCAATCTAACAGATTCGCGCGCCGATGAGCATATGCATCTGTGCGGTAAGCAAATATTGTCTTCTGTATCCTGTATCTTGGAGAGCTTGTACTTATATTGTTCCTTTCCTTCTCTGTCACAGAGGCACTCAAGGGCATGGAAAAGGTAGCGGAGCATATAAATGAAATGCAGCGCATCCATGAGGAATATGGCGCGATATTTGATCATCTATTCAGACAGCATCAGAAGTCATGCAAGCAGCCAATTGATTTGAGTCCAGGTGGGTTACAGCAAAAGCATTCAATAGCAACACAAGCTTCAAATGCCAATGCCAATGCAAATGCTCCAAATGCTCCCCCTCCCCCGCAATGCTGCGCATTCCCAGGCGATCTGCTCTACTATGGTGGCGTCGAGTGGCTGAACATTTCCGATTTTCTGGGCAAGATCAAGAAGGGTCTCGAGCTACATGCCATGTGCTTTGTATTCAAATCGGCCGTTGTCTTCCTTTGCAAGGAGCGCTTGCGTCAAAAGAAAAAGTTAATGGTAAGTAAATGAAAGATGCAACTGCAAATCTCTTTTCATCTACAACCGCATACGTTTAGGGCGTTTCGAGCAAGAATGCACCGAATGAGGTGGAAATTATACGTTATCAGGTATTAATACCCGTCACCGAGGTTCAGGTGCGTGCCAGCTCGGCCAAGGATATGGATTCGCATTTTCTCTGGGAGCTAATTCACTTGCGTTCTCAACTGCAACGCCGTCCCGAGAAGGTTTATGTGCTCTCCAATAGCACAGCCGATTTTCGCAATGCATTCCTCAAGACCATACGGCAGATAATACGAGAGAGCGTACGGAATATGTCAATTCCGATGAAGAACTTTGGCGGCAGCTCTGGTTCCGTTTCGGGTATGTCCTCACAAATGGGTGGATATGCGGGCAACTCACAAACGCTGGAGCGGCCCAAGCAGCAGGTTAGCTAACCACGAATCCTAATTCCAGTCAGCAACTAAACAATTGTTTCATTTACTCAGATCACCATTGCTCATGGTTCGCATACGCTGGGCAAGCCAAAGAAGAAGTCGGGATCACAACGCCACTCGGCTGGGAACATTGACTACGACAATCTGTCGGGTAGTCAGGAGGGCGATGATCTGCCGCCCAGCGTGGGCGTGGTCCACTATGCGGCACACACACAACAGCTGCAGCAGCAACAACAACAACAGCAGCAGCAACCGGGCGGCTTTCGCAGTCGCAGCAAGACGCTGGGTGATGTTACAGGTAAGTTAAGAAGAGAAGCCGAAGCAGCTATAAATCACTTGCCAAAACTAAACCAAAATTATCATTGCATCGCTTCATGCCATAAAGAAATCATTTACTCCTCCATAGATCCGCAGCAACAACAACAGCAACAGTTGCAGCAACAATCGGTGGCGCCGCATCCACATCCACATCCACGTGAGCCGCCGCCGCCTCCCATTAGGCAGCCGCATTTGCATCATCACAGCAGCGACATTGAACGCATTGATCCGGGCACCAAATCTGAGGGCGAAGAAGACTCACAGCAGGGCACAATCAGGCCCAAGGCCACCCTGGGCCGCACGCCCAATCACCTGACGCTCAGGTAAGTCCCGAATCTCACAAAGCACACAGAGTAACAATTTAACGTATTATGTATGTATCTAGAGGTCAAAACCATAATTAAGAATCGCTGGTTATTGAAAATCTAATCACATTTGACATAGTTAGGCTTGCAAAATTATTACCAGTCGGACTTTTACAGGTCATCATTTAACATGAATTTGAACTAAGAATTTGAAACTTTAAATGATTGATTGGTCTAGAAGTCAAACCACAATTAAAAAGCCCTGGGTTTCGAAAATCTGAATATTTTTGACAAAGTTATGGGTTTGTGTTGTTTACCAGTCCCACAAAGTACTTTTAAGGTCAACATTTCTACATGAATTTTGATTAAATATCGCGAATTAAAATTTAAATATATTTTTGATCTGTAGATCGAACCATGATTAAGAAGCCTTAGTTCTTGAAAAGCATTGGGACTCATGGTAACTGATGAATGATAATCTTATTGAAAGCAGCTTAGCACTTACATTGACAACATAATACAGTCGTAGTTATTTATACAACTTTCTAGTAACGCTCGCTTATTGCTCGACTTATTGCTCTTTCTATATTTTTATTAATTTTTATCATGTAGCACAACATCGACGCTTTCGGTGGGCAGCACTGGCAGCCAGGCGCGCTTGATACAATCATCGCATCCGCCGGCCAGCTATCAGCCGGTGCTGATGAAGGATCTAGGTAAGAGCAGCCTAGACGTAGTTGCCAGCGAATCCGAGCTCGAATCGGAATCCGAGGCGCATGCCGCACACGTGGCAGCCACGTTTAATCTAAGTCTAGGCAGTAGTGGTAGCTTATTTGCCAATAACGATACAAATCTGACTCAGACCCAGACCCAAAACCAAAACCAGACACTGACCCAAACTCAGAGACACTTGTCCCCGCGACAGTCGCCACGTCAGTCACCCAAACAGGAAATCGAGGTAATTGAGATCTTTGAGAGCGAATCAGAACGCTTGGCGGCCTCGCAGCAGGTTGCTGTAGTCCATCAGCATTCGGGGCAACAAAGAAAACGCGATCGCGACTCCAACGTAATGACTACAACGGATGCAACGGCTCGTTACATGGACAAGCATTTGTGCGAGCTGGAGCAGGAGCATCTGGCAGCTGGTACTTGCGACATTGTCGCCTATATGGCCAGTCTGCGCGAGAAGGCCTTCGATCCCTCGGATATTTGTGATGATGAGGCAGCCGATCAACAGCAAAATGATTCGAGTCTTTCGCCAGAGCCACAAACAGTTGTGGAGAATACACAACAGATTGTCACCGTCACCGTGGACATTGAGTCGCCGTCGTCGCGACCCACAACCGAATCCGATAGTACTGGGAATACAACTGGACCCTCGGAGCGATCGGGTGATGAGACAGAGGATGAACCTACTAGCTCGTTGGCCTCGCACATTGTTGTCATCGATAAGAAGGTGGACAAGGTGTTCAAGACCAAGTCCCCTGAGCGGCCCACAGGCTCGTCAACGGGCAGCAAGCCAAAGAGCGGATCGAGAAGCCGTCAGAGCATTTACATTTCGCCGGATCGCTGCAAATCGCAGGGTAGCTCACCGGTGCGTATTATTAAGATCAAGTCGCCGCGGCAGAGCATCAGCGAGCAGGGCAAACGTTTGAGCATCTGCTCCAGTCGCGACAACTCACAGGATCGGCTTTCGGGTGGCAGGCGTACGCCCAGTCCACGTCGCAGCTCCGAGGGTGGTGGCATTCTGAAGCACACAACTCCAGCGTCGGGCATATTGAAGCCACCGGCTAGTCCAGCCAAATCGAAGAGTCCCGATCGCAGCTGCCTGAAGAAGGGTGGCCCCTCACATGTCTGTGAGACAACCTTATCGCCACGCATCTCGCCTAGAGGCAGCGTGGATCACTTATCGCCAGATCGGGCGAGCATTTGCCATCGACATTCGCCGCGCAGTAGCTTCGATAGCCATGGCGGCTCCGATCACAATTTAGATGTACCATATGCTTCCCGCAAGCGCAGCATGTCTGCCCATGGCAGCTTTGAGACGGGCAACATCAACAAAGGGAATACCCAGGAGCCATATCAGTATTATCCGGTCTATGACAATCAGACCTGCAGTGATCACTATGTCGCTGCTGCTCCGACCACCAGTCGTTACACCAGCTCTGGTAACAATCGCAGCCGGCTGAGCAAATCACTGGAGCGCTCCACTTCGCGGGATAGCACAACGACGAGCAGCTCCTATCGCGCATATGGCGTTTCACCGGAACGTCCCAGCTATGTGGTGTACAGCTCTGGACCGCTTCGATCGCAGTCTGCGGAAAACACATTCTCGCAGCCCATTTACGATGCATTGCCGCGGCAAGCTCCACAGCAATATATGCCGATGATTAACTATATGCAGGAAATGGAAATGATGGGCTATGATGCACCGCTGCCACAACAGCCGCCTCCCAGCTGCCCCCATGAGCAGGCCGCTTATCAGATGAGTTCGTCGGCACCAGAATATACCACATGCATTGATTGTCTGTATCAGAAACGACCCTCCTAGCATAAGTCCCGCGTGCGGCAAAGTCGCACGCGGAAGAAGACGCCACGTGGCATGCCAACAAATATGGTGATTAGTACACAGCCAACAGCTGGTGGTCCCGGCATTGCCTACATGCAGGACATGAGCAGCGATCAAATTGGCGGCTGTGTCGATTGCCATGATTATTTCGAGATACACGTCTAAAGCTAGAGGAGAAACAAAACAGTGAGAGAGACAGAGATAGGAGGAGAATGAGAAAGAGAGAGTTCGAGATACATAAACAGGGATTTTATGAGACAGTTGAACTAAAACTTTGAATAGTCTTAGCAACAACGCAACCAAAGATAACATAAAAGATAACAACAACAGCAACCCGAAATGCCTCACAAAGTAATTTTACAAAAAATAAATAAATAAAAAAATAAATTTACAAAAGAAAATACCACTCAGCTCTACAACAAATACTAAACATATACGTAAACTTCAAGATGCAAACTATATAAAGAAAATATTAATCAAAACTTGAACATAAGGGATTGAAAACAAATACTTACACACACACACACACACACACACAGACAGCACAGAAAAGTTTAAGTGTTAGATTAAGTCAGCAAGCTCTTCACATAGTCCTTATGAACAGCCAATAAAATCCTTAGACATTCTTTTTTCTGGGTTGCGCTAAGATGTTGCAGCTGCAATTGCAAGTGTGTGTGTGTGTGTCACATTTCAGGTTAATTATTTTAGTTGTACACCGAGACAAACGTAGATTGAAAGAGAGATAAAGAGAGAGTGAGAGAGAGATAGAGAGAGAGAGGGAGAGAAGAATGAGGGAAAATAGAGAGTGCATAGTTTTTAAGGCTATGATTTACACAAAAATACGTATACACAGATGACGCATACGCCGCGTTGCACACAACGCTCAAGTTGCGTAATTACGACGAAAAACTAAAGTTGAAATTCATACTCGCACTCAAGTAAACTAAGAGACATGCATGCATACTAACAACCACACACACACACATACACACACTCCAAAAACAACAAGAACAACAACAAAAACAAAAACACAAAACTAAAAAAGGAAGGGTACTTACATACATAAATGGGTTAAAAGTTGTAGGTAATGTCAGATGTAGCAACTATTAGCTGCGCAAACTGTGTCACTGGCATTTCCGGAATCGTAAGGAAAAGTTTTTAATTACATGGCCTGCAAAAGATGAAAAATGATTGCAGCTGCCTCCGGGGGAAAATATACTATATTCGGGTGTGTATTTTTTAGTTGTAAGTCAAAATGAAAAATGCGGGTTGGCAACATTCTATAGGTTAACATTATACATACTACCTAAAACCGAAAAGTGAAGAAAACATTAAATACGATGAATATTTACATAGTTAGTTAGAATAAATGTCAAAAAATATATTTGTGCGTGTTGTGACAAATAATTTTTTAATTTTTATTTGAAATTTTTAATTTACCAGAATAATCAGCAAATGCAAATCATATTATACTTAGTTCATTTTCTCGTTTATGAATTTTAACAAATTAACAAATACAATAAAATCAAATGCAAATAAATGTATTGAAGAATGATAATCGTAAGTCGTACCTCAATGTTCAGTATTAAATACATACAACAAATTGCATATAGGCATATTATATTAAAGGATAATACCTAGAGTTACGTATATATGCGGCTATATACATAAATAATACACTAAACAAGAAAGGGCAGGCAAGTGTAAGCAATTCCCAATTTCCACAGACTCACTCATGATTTTCATGAATTTTCCTTTGACTACTGATTTCCGCTTGCCTCGCTCACATACACATATACAAAAAAAAAAAAACAAAACAAAGAAAAACAAAGAAAAACAAACCAACTTACATAATTAGGCTAAGTTTGGGTGTCTAGTAACTGCAGGCATATACTTAGTACATATAGAGACCCAAGACGGACTTAAAGATCAAATGTCAGGTTGTTCATGCTAAATGCAAAATAGTCAAAATAATTCTTAAGATATCTACAATATAAAAACAAATGTTTACAGTTTACACTGGGCTTCACAGCAGTAAAATCAAAAATACATTCAAATTGCAAAGAAAAAGAAATCAAAATATATACAACATACAACTTATAGGACAAACGACAAAATCCTGAAATATACTAACTATATACAAAGCATAAATATACATAAAAATAAAATAAAATAAAAACTACAAGCAAATACACTACAATTAAATAAAAATAATAAAATAAATTCTAAACAAAGCTCAACAAGCTCGTAAATGCCTATAAACTTTATTCAAACAAAAGTAAAGGAAAATACTACAAAATGTCATTAATGCATATGCAAAATGCATTTTATATAAATGTACCACTAAATAAATAATCAAACCAAATAATCAACAGAGTAAAAATCACAAAACATTAAGAGACACAAAAATCAAATGCGACGGCAAATAAAATGATAATTATGCTCGTAAAATTTAAATAACGAATATTGAAAAGTAAACAAAGAGGAAAGCTAATTACACAACAATTCAAATTAATGTCAATGAGCTCTTTGGACAGCGACAAAATGACAGTAATCGATGCAGACCCCACCCTGCCACGACTTCCCCTCCACCTTTGACACACCACACATAAGGACAGCTAGTGAACCCAGAGTTTGTACTGTATCTGTATTGTATCGTATGTTTAGGCGCCCAACACAATTAGTTATGAATTTGGCAAATTTAAATTAATTTAGTCACATTTTAGCAGGTAAGTGCGTATTTTCCTTTTTGTAACTTAGGTGCGTTTAGAAATAAATTATAAATTATATATTGAATTAGCGATTAAACAATTAAACGGGTGATATTTAATTTTGTTATTACAAATTATCTTGAAGATAAATAAAAAATAATCAACAAAAAAAAACAAAAAAAATACACGCAAACAGCTCAAAACAATGCGAACACAGTATCAGAATTCCTTCTAAAATGCAGAAATATTAATGTCTCTACTTATAAGGATATAATATATACATGCTTAAGCTCTGTAGGCGATACATACAACAACATTCCCAGTCGTACAGTGCATATCTGTTGTATCTGTTGCAAATACTTGATAGCTTAAAACAACAACCAAAGAACAACCAACAACAACAAAACCTAAGTATAATTAGTTGGCATCGCTTGATTAATTAATATTAATAAACAATAAATTCAATGAAATAGAATTTTTGGTGCGCTTTTGACGATTTTGCAAGTTTTCTCTTAACCACTTTCGTCATTTCAATAATAATCCGTTTTGCATTTTCTTAACAAACTACATACAAACAACAATAACAACAACAACAACAAACAACAAATGAAACAACTGTGCCAAAAATAACGTAATGTTTTAAATGCTATGATTATGATTATGGTAATTTAGTGCCAATGATAAAAACAGCAATTTATAATATGCAAATATAATCGAAATATTTATATAAATGTCTTATGGTTACACACACGTGCCCCCACAACCAACCAAATAATGAAAACAAGTAACAAGTCCATCTAAACATTTCCCCTCTCTTTCAATTAATTCGATATGTTTAACAATTTTTCGAAACAAAGAAAACTAAATAAATTTATTTTCGCTATTCGTACAACGTTTTTGCATTGCATTTTTCTGTACCTCATACCTCAAATAGCACAAAGTTCTCATCGTTTTTAATCACGCTAAATATTTTCCAACAACAAAACTTTTCTTCTTTTCCAAAACTATTTTCCGAAACTAGCTGAAAACTTTTTATGATTAAAATTAATGTGCGGCATCACACGCATACCCAATTATCAAGTTAACTGGCAAATTGGAGCTGCACTTTAGTTGTGTAAAACATTTATCATCAATCGTGGAAAAGATTAATTAAGAAATTTACACCTATTTTAATTTTCATTTCATTTGACCTAAACACGAAACTTACGAAAAATGTTGGCATAAAATGCAAAACTGTTTTATGAAATTCGAACATTTGTCCAATATTTTAATACAACTTAACAATGAAATGAAAAGAAAGCAAATATTATGAAAAACCAAGCGATGTCAACATTTTAACCCAACTTAAACTTTATCCCACACTGCTCCAATCCCTCAACAAATATCAAAAACTTAACTTTATACAAATTCTTACTTAGTTGTTTTAGCCTAGCTGTTGAATTCCAATCCCCCTAAATCTTCTTCACCCACCTACGATCCTCTTCTTAAGTAGCAAAAGCAGCTTAAAAGTAGTGCTCATTAAACATTTAAATAAAACAAACAAAAAATAAAACAATAATTAGTTTTGCTTACATTTTGTTTAAGATGAAAACGTTGAAAGTATTTGACTTTTGTCAAGTACTTTGAACGGGTTGCTTGCATGTTTTGAAGTAAATAATCTGAATTTTGAACACTACCATTGGCTACCACTTGATTAACGAAAACAAACTATACACCCAATTGTTAATTACCACAAAATGGAGAACTTTTCTCTTCTTCTCTTTATATACTACTAAAACTACAAATTAAATTTTAGATTCTTGTTTGACCGCCAAAAACGAACAAAAAACGAGAATACGAAAAATTTCATATTTTTTCATATATGGTTTCCATTGTATCTTTTCTTTTCTTTCATTTAATTGTAGGGTCCCCGGTGTGGAAACCACGAGACATGATAAATTTAGGCACAGATCCACAGTCAACAACCCGCAAAGACGATGTGAAAAATTAAATCAGAAAAAGCAAAACAATACATTTAGTATGAAGCTAAGCAAACATAAGAACTCTTAACTAATTTCTTTTGTTAAATTTTAACTAATCAAGTGTTGTATGAAACGACAGCAGTTCAATCAAAGAACACAACACAGAAACAATACGAACTAACACTTTTTCCCCCTTCCCCCGAATCAAGCAACTTACAGCAAATCCAAAAAAATAATAAAAGAAATAAATACAACTTTATTTATTATTAATTAATTAATTAATTAATTAATACTGAAACAAGTGTGTCAAAATGTTAATGTTGCTTTCGAAAAAGTGAATAGTTTCGAATTGTTTTTAAGCATCACAAAAACATCGAATGAAGGAGAAAAAAACGTTTGTTGTTTTTTGTTTACGTTTTTAATGAGAGCAAAAAGATGGTAACATGCACATCTTTTTTAAAACAAGACTTTGATTTATATTATCGATTGTATTTAATGTGCAAAACATATAATAAACGTATAATTAAAGCAAAGGATTTTGAAAAAATTTAATAAGAATTAAAGAAAACAAAACAAAAATATGTGAACAAATTCAAATGCATTTGTCGCTGAAAAAGACTTGAAAACAAATTTCGATTTAAATACATTTATTGAGGAGAAAACGTGAACAAATTGAAACATTGATTGTATTTAGGATTAGTGAATTTAAAAATAAATAAAAATAATCGCAAGTGAAACCCAAAAACCAAATATATTAAAAAATGCAACTTTAAACAAACGTTCTAACATACAAAAAAAGAAAAAAACAAAAAGATACAAACATAAATAAGAAAGAAATCTTTAGACAGTTAAGCAACACGAACAGCAAATCAACACACACACTCGAATTAAATTAAAGCTGCAATGCAAAGTGTTTAGTTTGTAGGAAGTACACTGAAAAAAACCGAATAAGAAAATACCATACAGATACCACATAAAATACATTTAAAAACACACACACATTTAAAAAACAAAATAGCAAAAATTTAGTCAAAATGTTAAATGGTAAACTAACAAGTAATACTAACTAACAAAAAAGAATTCCATACACTTAAACAAACACATATTTATAAACACACTAAATATAAATGAGTTGGGGATTACAAATCCAAGATAACAACGGTTAATTGCAGAATTCAGCGCCAAATACAGCAAAACCTAACATGTTAAACGCGAGCAAACATTTAAATAAACTAAACAAAAAAAGTATATAAATATATAAGCGTGAACACGGCAACAACACTACATACACACAACAACAAGAGAAAACAAAAATAAAAAGATAATGAAACACTCTTCTAGCTTAATAACAATAATATAATAATTAAGATCTTCACTCAAACACTTACAAAAGATGAAAAAACAAAAAACACGAAGCAAACAAATTACATGCATAGCTAAATTCCATAGATGACAAACAAGAAGAAAAAAACCAAATATTGAGCACAAATTTTGATTATTTTTTTATAATTTGTTTGTTTCTTAAAATGGGTTTTCAAAATGGAAACAAGACGCGAAGTTTTCCGTAAAGTTCTACAAGAAGATTAAAATAATAATTATATTGGTTGTGAATGCAGCTTGGAAGTTATTCAAATCAGGAAAAAGAACTCACCCAATTGCTGAATGATTTAATCAATGCACTAACCAGCTCATTTACCAGGCGTACACTGTACTGGCATTTGCGAATAGGTTTTGTTTTCAGTGTACGAGAAACAGTACTCGTATCATGTATTCATTTCTCAATCTCATTGAAAACACACAAGTAGCAAAAATCGAAACATAATCAAAACATTTTTAGGTTTCCAATCAAATTGAATTAAATAATATACAATGTAAACTTTAATTAAAACAGACAGTAATAACAAGCAAAATGCAAGAATCGAGTCAACAGAAATTCTAAAAAGTATACAACAGTCTAATTGATAAATGAATGAATGTTAATCAAACAAAAAACCAAATCACAACATTTTAACATAATTTTTACTGTTTATATAAGTTTGAGGATAAAAAATAAAAAATAAAAAAACAATACAAATAATAATAATAATAAATAAACCAAAAGCGAAGAGCAGTCAGGAGTAATTGTTGCCGGAAACTTTAGTCAATGAAATAGTTAAATTATTAAGCTCATTTAAAGATGGTTAAGAATATAAATCATTCGAAATAGTATGAACTTTTTGTACACATTTGACTATTTTTAATGCATTTTAAAAATATACATATATTAATAGATGTATATATTAATATATGTATTATTATTATACCATGTATAAAAAACACATGTACTTATTTACCTAGTTTAGTTCAGGCCGCTTCTCTCTGCCTCAGAAAAAGGTGCGCGTATCATGTTTAACAAATTGTTAATGGATATTTAATTTGTTAATACAATTGTTAGTCTATTCATTTTTTATTTTTTGTATCACGTTTACTTTGGGAAGAGAAGCAGAAGCAGTAATGAACAGTAAAAGTTGGTAAATGTATTACAGTTATAAGTCAACAATAACAACAAACAGAAAACACAAGCATAAACAAATTTATGAAATCGAAATTCAAATAATAATGAACCATTTGTAACACACAATAGTAACAACAAGTTAAACAGAAACAATTCTAGTTATAACGAACAAAATGAACAAGCATTAAAGAATTCCATTTTTATTATGATAATTAACAGCTGCAACAACAACATGCAATCGATGTTAATAATTTTTGAAACGATGAAAAAATATACAAGAAAAAAATACACAAAGAAAAAAAAACATTATTATACAATTGCAAATGCAAATTAACACTCAAAGTAAGGAAAGTGAAAATATGTGAAAATGAATAAATTACAAAAATCCCTTTGAAGTGAACAAAAATAAAAAACAAAATGAAATGTGAAATTAAAAAAAAAAATCAATAAAATCTGTTTTTAATTGGGTTGACTTTCTGGTAGAATCCTTTTTCAGCATGTTCCTGTAACCCAATCCCAAATCAATTAAAGTACGGCAAAAGGTTTGTTTGTTTTGAATTAGTTTATTAAATACTTTTTTCACGTAAATATATAATTATGGTACTAAAACGTACTACTTCTATTGCTTTCATATAATGTAGGTGTGATCTGCCTTACAATATAATAGCCGCGTGTATTAGTGTACGGAAGTCCTGCAGTGTCTTGTGGGAGCCGAGTTGGATTGGTCCGGGGATACATATGCTTTACAGTAGTAACGACGTGAATATATTTTAACAATTTGCAATATCATTAATTACTTTGGTTTATTGTTTAGAATATGATACAAAAAATATATATAATTCAGTAACCGATCAGTCTCCAGCACAAAACACGTTCAGCTATCTCGTACATACTACATGTATGTGTGTGTAGTTGTATTCAGTGATTTGTATATTGATTTTTTATCTTATCGCGAAAATTCAATTCTAAGGTTTTGCATTTATCAACATTAACATCGAATTCCTAAACACACGTTTGAAAAGGTAACATAATTTTTCAAGCCTACACAGAAAAATTAATTTTGCGTCCTATACATAGGAAAATATATATTATGGGTAAACTTAATTAGAAACTTAAACTAAAAACATACTTTACAGATTTTATGATAGAGTACAAAGCTAAACATTGTACAAGACAACCGAGTCGACCATCACATTTAGTTTGGCAGCGATTCCGCTAGCACTGTTCTTAAGCTGTTTGGAATCTTATCCGGAAATCTGATGTCGAAGGCGACGATCAGATCGCCACGTCGCGACGGCTCCTTGGGGAAGGGTAGTCCACGCCCACTGAAGCGCTTCACTGTGTTGGGTTTTATGACTTCGCCTTGCGTATTGACTTGTATGCGTTCGCCATGCAGCGTTGGCACCGTCACTGAGGTGCCCAACAGCGCTTGCTTGAGACTGATCTGAGAATTGTAGCGCAAGTCGCTGCCCTCGCGCTTGAATTGCGAGTGCGGCTTGTCGCGTATGATGAAGATGATGTCTGCCGGCAGCTTTTGTGGTGCCTGGTCGCCTTCGTTGGGGAATGTGATCTTGGTGCCGGCCTTCCAGCCAGGCTTAACAGTGATGCTTAGCACCTTTTCCTCTTTGCGCGCTGTGCCCGTTGTCATTGACATGCGCGAGATTTTCATCTTCTTTGTGCAGCCTCTGTCGACCTCCTCCAGCGTTACATACAAATCATGCTCGATCGGTGGGTCCTGTTGCTGACGCTTCCGACTGGGCACCTGTGCATTGAATGATTGTGAACGGAAGGCGCCCATGGGGTTACCTCCAAAACCGCCGCCAGCAAACATCTCATCGCCGCCAATATTCATGAAGATTTGTTCGGTGCCATCACCGTTGCCGCCGCCACCACCGCCAAAGAAAGCGCCAAACGGATCTGACGCTCCAAAGATATTCTGCGAGCCAAAGAACTGGGCGAATGTGGCGCGTGGATCACCATGGAACTGATAGGAGTAGGCACCCGGTTGTCCGCCGCCTTCGGATCCGGGTGGTCCGCCCTTCAGCCCATCCTCGCCATACTGATCAAATATGTCGCGCTTCTTCTTATCGGAGAGCACCTCATAGGCCTCGGCAATCTCCTTGAAACGCTCCTCGGCCTGCGGACTCTTGTTCTTATCCGGATGGTATTTGAGTGCCAATTTTCGATACGCCTTCTTAATGTCATCGTCTGTGGCCTTCTTGTCAATGCCCAGAATCTTGTAGAAATCTTTACCCATTTTGCTTTGCTTTACTTTAGCGCCGCGTACTCAACTGCAAATAAACAAAAGAAAGCACACAATTATCATACTGATACGAAAATCGAAACGAAGCAAAAGCAACAACTGCTTTTCTTTTCCTCTCTCGAACGCGCGACGCTCAATGGAATTTGCTAGAAGCTTTCGAGTTGTGCAACGACAACGAATTTCATTTCTGCTGCTGTGTTGTCATTCTACATACACACAAATAGTATATATGCGTGACGTTGACGTCGGATCCGTGTTTGGGATTAGAATTTTATATACTATTGTATTTTAGAATGTTTTGATTTTCGCTTATCTATATTTTTGAGGGTCACACAACTTGAAAGCATGATAATTTAAGCAACAATTATTATGATTGTTTGCCCACTTACCTTATTTGTTTTGCAGCTGTGCAGCAAAAATTTATTTATGTATTTCACTTGTACTTCTGTTGAATGTACTATAAAATTTCTAAGTTTACTTGATGTAAAATGCACTTTTGAAAACGCACAATTGTCTTGAAATATTTTATGTACTATATAATTTTCAATCAATTATTTCTTTCGGTTCTCTCTTGTTTTGGGTACACACCCTCTGAACACTCGTCTTAATTTTTGCTAAATAAATCGAAGTGGTAGCGTACGTCACCCTTATATAGACTTCGGGCAGTCTGCTTGTCGAAAATTCTCGATGCTTCTCGTAAGGTAGGGTTGCATCCGGAATATTGCGTTCCGACAACAAAGGGCGCCAGAATTAAAATTAACACAAAATTTATCTAGTAATCAACCAATTGAATTTTAGTTGAGTAATTCACAAGCAATAGACATTTTACGTATTTGAAGTATTTGATTTGTCGAATTTAAAGTGTTTTTAACATATAAAAAAAATCGATTATGCCGCAATCGAATTACAACTCTAGCATCGATGCTTCTCGTGAATAATCTACTTCAACTACCGATATACCATCGAGAGCAGGAGTTGCCTATCGGTAGTGTCATCGATAGAAGTGCAGCCAAACCGCAGCCGAACAACAAAAAACATTTGTTTCATTTAGAAAAATGGTTGCTGCTCGGTACCAACATCAACCATCCTCCGTTTAACTAATTTAGATAGCATTAAATCGAAAGCCCTGTGTTCGCCCAGACATTGGGCTGGATTGTGTATAAATCCCACACACAATATTGCAACATTTTCACAGTTCAGGTAAGTGAAATCATACATACATATGAATACATATGTATGTATCTGTATGTATGCCTACTCACACACGCTCAATTGCACACATACATCTATACATATATGTGTATGTTTTTTGTGAGCATATTTTGGAGCCGCAAGTTTTCCGACATTTGGTCAAGACGTTGAAGGACGCACAGCTTGAACTAGTTTTGCTTTCGCACACAAAACACAGTCACATGTGTCACGTTCCAAAGCAAAACCTTGACCGATCAACCGACCGCCCACCGGGCGGCTCACCCCCCAAAACCTGGCCCCCTACAACCATTAAGTGTTGCGCAAACGAAAATTCGCCAACATGAAAAGTTAACCCGCTCGCTCGCCTGCTCCCCCTTTGAGAAGAGAGCAACTTATGTCGATGCCGGCACTCATTGTTAGCGCTTAGTCACACATGAGACGCTGGCGAGGCACAGGCGAGAAGCAGTGCATAAAAATAGTCATTCATTCGGCCAATTGTCGAGAGGCATCTTAAGAAAACACAAAAACAAAAAAGAAAAAACATTAATAGCACTTTCGCCACTGTAAATTTCTACAAACATTGCTCTCTCCGCATTCTAATAAATGCACACTCGGCTATTCATTGAGTAATAATACCCTTTGCAGAGGGTCTTCCAATTTGTTTGTGACGTGTGTAACGTCTACCACGCAATATATTCTTGATCAGCATCGAGATCCGAGCCATGTCTTTCGTGGATTCAAGTTGAAGACCGATCTTACTGTCTTATTTTTGTATAGGTTAGGATACAAGCACCGACTGGGTGAACTACACAGCTGTGTCACCTGCCAGCCCCAATAAAGCTACTTAGTCATTCAAATACTTTTCGACATGTGATTATCAACAGCCAATGTTGCCGTGCCTTTTGTTATTTATCTTGTTGTTATCAGTGCGAACAACTGCATCAAATAAGTTGAGCACACTCAGATTCAGTCTGTAGCGCATTCAGCCGGGCGGATATTCATTTGCAAACGCGATCGCATCGAGTGGAGGGCGAGGCTGGGCAAAGAGAGCAGCGGCGAGGAGAGGAGAGGAGCAATCGGGTGCTCTGGGGCGCCAGCCCCAGTTCGTGTTATAGTCGCCATAGCAGTGGTGGTCAGTACTCGCATACGCGTGAAACGATGTCGTTGCGTTGACGGCGGCTTTTCACGGCGCAAAGAACTCGGGGAGCAATCAGACGGTGTGTGTGTGTGCATATAAAAAAATAAAAGATATATATATGTGTAGAAATAAACATATATGGATCATATATATATATATATATATATTTATAATCACTGTGTGTGTTTGTTGCTTCAAATGGAGTTGGTTAAGTCGCGTAAAGCGTGCAAATCCCCCAGCAAATTGGTCTATAAATAAAATCCATTTAAAATAGATTGCGCTTTCGTAATAAAAAACTATAGAGAGAGTAGAGAAAACTGCATAATTTGTGTATACATTGGAAACTCGAATATCGAACTCGAAACTCATTCAATTTGTGTGTGTGTGTGTGTGTGTGTACTATATAGTCGAGAAATTGGAAGTATAGCTATTTGGAATGTGTCTCGCCCTCAAAAACTAAAATGATGTACCGAAATAGTTTTATAAATAGCGCAAACTATATGCGAAAAAATTAAACACATATACACTTAACACTTAACACACTCATATGACAAAAACATCCAATTGAAAAATATGTGTTTGCTTGATTTTCGTTTAATTTCGATATCAATTTTCGCCCCTCGAACCCCTCACGCTTTGTGGGGATCAGCCTCAATGTAAATATTGATGAGAATTCTACGCGTCTCCGTTTTTCGATCTGTAGACATAAACATAGTATTCCCCTACAGTTTGGTAACGGAAACCTTCGCATTTACAAATAGCCAGATAGTATCTGACGGATACTTGTGCTCCCTGCCTATTTGCATATTTGTTTTTTCTTTGACGTTATTTATTTTTTTTTCTTCAATTTCTGCGATTTTTCATCGCCGTCGTCGTCGTCTCTTTTTTATTTTTAGACGCACCATTTTTTCAGCTTTATTTTGATTTGTGCTGGTCGCGTATTAGCATTTTTGGATTCCGATCTTGCTGATGTTTGTGTACCAGTCCACGTACGCCTATGTATATATATATATATACATATATACATATATACATATATATATATGTATATAAAAATATATCTTATAAATGCTTGCGTTCATCCAAAATGTGTTTGAAATTGCAGCTCATTTGCGTTTATCTTTTGGCCACAGCACTTGCCACAAACACATCTCATCTCTCGTCGTATTGCCTCAGTCCGGCCCCTCGCCTCAGTTTGCAATGTTTGTGCCTATTTTTGAATATCTCAGTTGGAAAAACATTGCGCATTTCGTATTTTCTAAATGCTTTGGACACTTAATTAGACCGTGAACGCATTTGCGCCAGAATTTGTGCAAATTTTCCGGTAAACATCGGCTTCAGCTTACAGTATAGAAATTTTCGCAAGAATTGTGCAACATAAGCTCCTTAAAATCGAGCTAAACGAATGTTCGGAGTCGAATACTGCATACCGAGAATCTAATGTGTGTTTTGGTTTCGTTATCACAAATGTATACAGATTGATGGCAACAGCTGTGCCTGGCACTGTTCCCTATAGAAAATTGACACATATCAATATATTGACATGCATATACCGTGGAAATTGCATACATGTACATTTCGTCGATTTTGTTTTCCAGCTGACAGCTTCCTTTATGAGCCGTCGTCCAAAACTGTAAAATGCCAAAACGCATTATAGTTCTTCCAAAAACCATTTTGCAATTTACTTTATTTACTTATATCTGTGCACGCCCCCAAATTTGGATGACCAACTTGTACATTTTGCGCATTGCGGCTAAATGCCAAAGATACATATATGTGTATATAATATAAATATTGTAACACTTCCGTTACAATGTCAGCCGTTGCCCAAATAGCCCAACAAAGAAAGCAACAACCATCGACTTGGAGAATGACATTTGTAGGAGCAATTTATGCGGCAATTATGACGCTGGTGCTGAAAACTCAGACGCACAAACAGCAACAGTAGCAGAAGCAGCAGCAACAGCAGCAGCAGCAACTGAAAATGGAATCAGAACGCTTCTAGAAGCTGCCTCCGGCCTCAATTTGTTTATGAAATTCCGTACTAACTGACTCATGTTATGTCGATTTTTCGTGGGGCCGCGCATACAAATAAGGCGCGAAAAACGCAAATCGCCGAAACAGCAAATGCGATTTTGGTTTATTTTCGAATTGAGGTCTGCGGTGGGTGTTGAGGGCGTCGTTGGGGAACGGATGGGAGCAATGAACAGCACGTATGAATTTGGGTTCCTTGTCTTGCTCAGCGGATATTGTCAAAATTGACTTCTCAATCAAATGTCAGTAGTTTATGTTTCTTTCTTCATTTTTTATTTATTTTCTTTATTACTTTCAGGCATTTCTTTTGCACAAACATTCAAAATTCTGAAATTAAACGCTATTTTTACTCCCAACTTACAGGCCATTTAACATTTGGTTGACAACACGCGCCAGAACATGGCTGAGCAGAACAACAAGGACAAGGACAACGAGTGCAGCACACAGTGCGCCGTCTTTGATCAGACACCCGGCTCCCAGCAGAAGAAAATCAATCTCGTTGTGCGTGCCCATTTTACGGTGAAGCAAGTCATCAACCTGATTGGCACACAGTTTGCCTATGGCAAATTTGAGCTGCTGCTACAGCCGCACGGCGACAAGGATCTGGTGAGTAAACAAAAAGTCTTGTCATCAATTCTCTCATTACTAATCAAATGCTTTAGGTCCATTTGAACACACTGGATGCGCAGCTGCTGTTCGATGTGCCTGGTTTTGAACGTAAGTTGAAGAACAATCTGGTGCTGCTGCCCGATGGCACCTGGGACGGCAATGTGGCTAAACGCTACGAACTGGTCATGAAAAAGTCAGCTTCAACGGCCAGCAAGCGGTTAGAGGCAGCAGATGGCACAACAACAACAGCATCGACGACAACAATAAAAACCGGCGAGAAAAAAAAGCGCACAACGACAACAGGCGAGAAAAAGAAAAAATCGCCGAGCAAAACCAAAACAAGCGTCAGTCCTACAACGGAAAAAACAACAGTAACCACAACAGAAACCACAACAGAAACCGCAACAGCAACCACAACAGCAACCACAACAGCAACCACAACAGCAACCACAACAGCTGAGCCAATAGCACCGAGCGCAACTTCGACGCCCACAACGCCCACCAAGATCAGCACTAAAGTAAAAACCAAGCCCAGCGTAAGCAACGATAAGGTTGTCAAGAAGGACACAGAACAAGTGGTCGAGGAAGTGGAGCTGTCAAGCTCACCAATCGGCGTATCCATGGATGAGCAAACCAAAGTTGAAATAAAAGAGCAGCTGCAACAGCAGTTGCCCCAAAATAGGATCCTCATATCACCTGTGGATGATGCTGCACCCGAGCTGTTCAACATTAGTCCCGTCTCCGATGCTGAACAACTGTCGGACGATGATTTGGCTTTGGGCGCCTCGGCAAGTCCCACGCTAATGGATCCACTTGTGCAGTACGACTTTGTCAGCGCCGGTCCAACCGTAGGCGAACTGTTGGCTGCAACTGAATCTGGCACCGATGCGCTTGCTGCTGGCGCAGACAGCAGTGCTGAGGCAGAAGGTGACAATAGAAAAGAGCTGGAGTATAGCAAATTCTTTGGCCGCAAGTACGATGAGGTGCCCGCTTGGCAGCTCTCCAACAGTGCCGCCGCAGAATTTGTGGCCTCAGCCAACACAGAAACGGAGACGCATCGCAATGGCGGCGGTCCACGCAGCTATGTGGGACTGGTCAATCAGGCGATGACCTGCTACCTAAACAGTCTGCTGCAGGCACTCTACATGACACCGGAGTTTCGCAATGCCTTGTATCGCTGGGAGTTTGACAATGACAACGAGGCTAAGAACATACCATATCAACTGCAAAAGCTGTTCCTCAATCTGCAGACATCGCCCAAATCATCGGTGGAGACGACGGACTTGACGCGCAGCTTTGGCTGGGACTCGTCCGAGGCCTGGCAACAGCACGACATCCAGGAGCTGTGCCGCGTCATGTTCGATGCGCTGGAGCACAAGTTCAAGAACACCAAACAGGCTAATCTCATTTCAAATCTGTATGAGGGCAAAATGAACGATTATGTCAAATGCTTGGAGTGCAATACGGAGAAGACGCGCGAGGATACTTTCCTCGATATACCGTTGCCGGTGCGTCCGTTTGGCAGCAGTTCCGCCTACGGCAGCATCGAGGAAGCACTGCGTGCCTTCGTTCAACCCGAGACGCTCGACGGCAACAATCAGTATCTGTGCGAGAAGTGTAAAAAGAAGTGCGACGCTCACAAGGGACTGCACTTCAAGTCCTTCCCGTACATACTGACGCTGCATCTGAAGCGCTTCGACTTTGACTATCAGACCATGCATCGCATCAAGCTGAATGACAGGTATGTCTTAAACTCCAGCTTACCAGCATCTCCTACCCATACTAATCTCTTTGTGTTTGTCACAGAGTGACCTTTCCGCAGAAGCTGAACCTGAACAGCTTTGTTAATCGCTGCGGTCAGGGTGAGCAATATCAAATGAACGGCAGCAGCAATGTGGACGATTGCAGCACAGCGGACAGTGGCTCGGCCATGGAGGAGGATAATTTAAGCAGTGGTGTGGTGACCACGGCCAGCTCCAGTCAGCACGAGAATGACATAAACGATGAGGACGAGGGGATTGACATGAGCAGCAGCACCGGCAAGAGCGCTAACATGGAGGCGCGACTCAAACTGGAGTCGCTAGCGGGTCCGTATAACTATGAGCTCTTTGCAATCATGATACACTCGGGCAGCGCATCGGGCGGTCATTACTATGCGTATATCAAGGACTTCGAGAGCCAGGATTGGTTTTGCTTCAACGATCAAAATGTGTCTTCGGTAGGTAGCCAATAATCCAGTTTCATTACCAGACGACATTATCTAATTGAAACCGTATCTGTTCATTTTGAAGATCACACAGGAGGACATCCAGCGCTCCTTTGGCGGACCGAATGGAAGTTACTATTCGAGTGCGTATACGTCCAGCACGAATGCTTATATGCTGATGTATCGCCAGGTGGACGCCAAGCGCAACGAGCCTGTGGCCAAGTGTGGTGACTTTCCGGAGCACATCAAGTCGCTGCTGCCCAAGCTGCACGCGGAGGAGGAGACGCGCGTGACACGCCTGGGCAGACACATCACCGTAACAGATCTGGCACTGCCGGATCTGTACAAGCCACGCGTCTACTTCTATAATCCGTCGCTCAAGAAGCTGAAGATGACGCGTGTGTATGTGTCGCAGAGTTTTGATGTGAAGCTGGTGTTGATTTCGGCACACGAGATGCTTAATGTGGATCAGTTTGCGCCGTTGTCGCGCTGTCGCCTGGTTGCATACGATTCATCAATGGATACAATTCTGCAGTCACTGGAGAATAGCACGGATCCGGCGCTGACGGAACTGCGTGCCGCGCATAACTACAATCTGGACTTTTTGCTGGAGTATCGGGCCGAGGATCAGCAGTTTGAGAACTATGCCGGCGATGGCACTACGTGGTATGTGTTTAAAGTAGATCTCTCGACCATGGCGATGGACGGTCCCTTCCTGGTTTACTCAGCAGCGCGAGACGATGCGCTGCGTCACTCGATCGCAACACGCCTACACATTAACGAGCAGCAGTTCCTACTGGCGACCGTGCGGGGCAAAGCGTTTGTCGCCTATGATCCGCAACCGACACCGGAGGCGCAACAGCATCTGCAGCAACTGGCCAACTCACAATTCAAATATATCACATACTTTTACTTAAACGTGCCTAACACCGACGCCACCAGCCTCGAAATGATGGGCGTGCCCAGCACCGAGTCCATTGCAGCTCCCATCGAGGTATGTTCTAGGTTCCCCATCAGTCCCATCAAATTATATATCTCGAAATACCGAATTGTTGTTAAATGCAAGTATTGAAGAGCAGAGTGTCAATGTTCAAGTAATTCTTTTCCCATTTGCAGACAGTCAATGGCAGCGCTGCCGGTGCTGATGTTGTCGATGCGGCCATGATGAACGGCATTAATGGCGCAAGCGGCAAGGCAACGCCAGAGGGTGGCAGCGCCGGCAACAACGACTGTGATTGGCGTCGCTATAAGCGCGATCAGCCCGATTCTCTGGCGCCGCTTGCAACGCCCGGCCACGAGTCCAACTCGGAGGACAGCAGCCTGAGTGACGGCGATCGTACGCTGGTTGAGAATAGTCTGCAGCATCGCGGCGGCGGCGATAGTCAAGTGAGCTCCACCAGCCACTCGCCACAGCTGTCCAGTCCCGAGGACGAGGCAGCCTCCCAAGACGCCATGATGCGCGTTCATGCCTACTGCAATGGCAATGGCAGTTATGACAGCGAAGCTGGCGACAACAGCTCCCTGCCCCATAGCACAACCACACACTTTTTCCATGCCATCAAAATCGACAGCGTGGATGTGGCCACCACCAGCAGCACGAGTGGCCACCAATCCGATGACGAGGCGCAGCTGCGTAAGCCGACGCACGCCTATAAGCTACTCGCTGGCACCCACATGCGCATGGGCACCTTCAAGCGGCACATCGAGCAACTGATCCGAGTGCCTGGCGCCTACTTTAAGCTGCAGCGCAAACATGAGAACACCATATCGAACAGTCAGACCAATTCGCTAGTCTTTCTCAATGAGGGTGAGACGCTGACCGTGGAGCTGGGCAAGACACTGCTGCCGGATGAGTACAAGACCAAGATATACTTTTTGCGCCTGGCGGATGTGGACAATGAGACCGCCAAGCTGCCCTGCGCCTGTGAGTGGGTGTACAGTGCCACCACCACTGTGGAGCAGGCCAAACAGGATCTGGTCGCGAAGCTGCATCGCATCGATGCCAAGTACACGTCCCTTACCGTCGACAACAGTCGCATCTGGCTGAAGGGCGGTCGTTGTCCCATCAAAATACTCGCCAACGAGGATTTGCTCTACTGCGACATGCGCTCCACAATTGCCGCTGAGGTGAGGAGTACAACAAATATAAAATTATCCACACCTAATGTCTCAATTTGTTGCTTGCCAGTTTATTTTGCAAGAGTGCGAGGAAGGCGTGGATCCACAGCCCAAGGATGACTCGTTAACCATATTCGTTCGTCGCTGGTATCCAGACAAATGGGAATTTGGAAAATTCCAAGAAATCACAATGGACAGTAAGTTGGCAAATGAGTGAATCATATTAGCATTAACAATACAAACTTTCTTCGTTTCGCAGAGGACAGCGAAATCAGAAGTTGTTTGTCAACCATATGCAATATCACCATTGACCGCATAAGTTATATGAAGGTAAGAGCAAAACGACAACAGGCACAGCAAACAGCAGTGAGAATAATACTCATAACTTTTTCTTCTGCAGGTAAACAGCTGCTTTCCCTGCACAAGCATATCGGCAGTTAGCGTTAATGAGGCCGTCAACTGGTTCTCTGTGCCGGCGGCACTGGACATGTATCCGTTGAACACAACACAAAGCGGCAACATGTATTTGTACAAGTGAGTGTTTCACCAGATAAATCGAAATCTCTTTCGAATGCATTTATTTGATGATCTTGTATTGCAGAGATAAAAGCGTGCCGGTGCGAGAGTTGACGACGGAGGAGCGCCGCTCGTTGACAAACAAAGAGAAGGCGCGTCTGGATCGATTGGGTTGCATTTCAACGACGCGCTACTCGCAGCGTCGCGAACGAGCTCTGAAAATCTACTTGGACACGCCGGAGAAGCCAAGCAATGTGACCGCATCGGCGCCCATGGACGCACATGCCGATAACTAAAGTCCTTAAAGCGGCGCTCATATAATCATCGTTGTCGTTCTACCCCGTTCCGTAGCCAACTGCAGGCTTGCTTTGCTTGCTTCCATAACCGGATCCACAAATACATGCACAACATGTATTTCATCAACTAATCAAACACGATTGATTCAGTCCAACTACGAGTCTGTTGATGACGCCGCAGCCCGTCATTCTGCTTGCACATTTCAATTTCAATCGCGAATCGGGCGCGTGCGTTTCCCGTTCTGATAATTTGCATACGTTCAGTTCGTAGCAATTTAATATGTAATTTATTTTGTTGTTTAATTTTGTTGGCACTATATTCGTTTGGCGTGTCGAGATGGAAGGCTGGCGACTGGGCGACTGGATGGGCAAAGTGGCAAAATGAGGGTGTTGCAGGGATGGGTGTCCTAATAACAGTAACGATAACAAATATTATTCTTGCTACTTTTGTAATACAAAAGAGTTCAGAGATGAGACTGTGTACAATTTTAATTACATGCAAGAAATTTATATAAACAAAAAATTGTGAACATAACTTAAATACATAAATCATAAAAAAATAAAAGAAAAATTATTTGTATTGGAAATAATCATTGTAGTTATGTTCTTTTCTTCTTCCGTCAATCAATTGAATTGAATTATTTTTAATGTTATTTATATCAGTTCTAATTCATAATGATTTCAAAACAGTTTCCAAAAAAAAAAAAGAAAAAAAACTCAGTTCAGATTTATTAGTTTTTTTCTTTTTGTATAAAATGTTAATTTTATTTAATACCTACTGTATGTGAATATTAACGTTTTTGTATTTCAAAGATCATGATCATGCTTACTGTAAAAATGTTACAAATCTTGCGATTTCTCATTTCGTTGCAATTTTTAACACACCGATATTTATACAATTAAATCGACAAAATTCAGTACGCTTTTTGAAAAAATGAGGGAAATAAGTATAGTTCTGGCTGCAAATCCAACTTTACAGGCCCAACTATAAGGCTCATAAGTGGTATTTATTTTTATTTGTTTCTTTTTTGTTCTTGTTAGAATGGAAAAGTTCTTGGAACGAAAACGAGTTGTTGTTGGTTGATGTTGTCAAATGGTTTCTCTGATTTACTACTCAACGAATTATATAGTAAAACTGATGTGGCGGCAGCAGTAGGCAGCGCAATTGTTCACATTATTGTTGCTTCAAGGCGGCGTGTTATGTACGGTGTACCCAGGACTCTATGCCTTGGTCTCAACGGCCGGCGCCGCGTCCACTTTTGTCGCCGCAGCAACGTTGCTGGCAGCCGCTTTCTTGCCTTTGCCCTTGCCCTTAACGGGTCCCAGTGGCTGTGCGACAAGTTCCTGAATAACAATAATAGAACACATAAAATTAGAAAGCAGACAAGGCTTAATTTAGATTATGGATTTACCTTGAGCTCAGCTTGTGCAATGCTGTGTTCGCTGACGTAGATGTCCTCGTTGAAGGGTATGCCGGTGACCAGATTGACTCCGTTGGGCATGAGCAATACCGTGTGCTTGAACTGTGCCACAATCTCAGCTGCAAGTGCAAGATATAAATAACATTAAGTCTACCATTCGGATGGGAGGCTATATCTTTGCAAAGATTCATTTGTAGCAATGGCATGTTCAGACCGAGGCCGAGGTTAGAGGCAACCGCTGAAGACGCCAAAGCCTTTGGAGCTTTGCTCTAGCAAAATGTCTGGCCGTAGTTGGCAGCTCAAGAGTTATACCAAATCCGGAATTAAGTTTTGCAAAAATCAAATCATACAAAGGTGTCAAAACTTACAAGGCTTCTCGTACAGCACTTGGAAGGGCTCAATCATCTTGTGCGATACGCATTCGACGACTCCCATGCGCGCCTTGGTCTCCTCCTCGAAGCTGCGGATGTTGAAGGGCATGTTGCCATACTTGGTTTTCACCTCGGCGAGCAGCGCTCGCGACGCCTTCAGCTTGAGCATGTAATTCTCCTCGGATTTCTTGTAAATCGATACCTTTGTGTCCTTCTCGCGTCCCTGCAACAAACACGAACTTTAGCAATGCTGCATATATCCAACAAATCAAATCAGTTCCCATGATGTGTCAAGGCGTTCTCAGATCTCATAATCTTGCTATCTTTGGGCCAGCGCAAGCGCAGCTCCGAAGCCAACATGTGCCAAGCTGCATAATGCCAGCTTGCCAAGCGCACAGGGCGCTTACATGTTCAGCCCCATCGCCTTGCAATTGCCAATCCTCATGCGCGTGTTTTTAATCATTGAACAAATTGTTGGTTGGCTGATCAAATTGATAGACGGTGAGCTTACCACGCCCTCGCCGCTGCTGACGATTACATCGATGGCATAGACCTCGTGCGTCTCAAAGGAGCACTTCTCGTGCTCCTTGCGTTGCGCCTCGCTCGGGTTCTGTATGATTGTCTTCTCGCCGTCGATTTTGAACTGCTTCAGCTCGTGACTGAGCATGCCCTCAATGGGCTTGCACTTGTACGACTCGCTGATCTGTTGCACGGCATCGGTGATTGAGTAATTCTGCAAAAATAAAACACAAAAATACCCAAACGTCAGGTTATACCATATGTTATAAATATAAATCGTAGCCGGTTTATGGGCTATTATATGTCGATTTGTGTGCAATTGTAAAGACCAAACATTTCTGTAAATAAACTTGTTTAGTTCACGAAATTGCCGCAATTGATTTATGCAGACGTTGAGCTGTGCTGTGCCAGGTGTATTTATAAAGCAGCAGACAATCCGTTGCCTGCAGCAGATGGATAACTAAACTATATTGAAATATGTATGTGAACAATCAGCAGAAGCCGAGCCATTGATATTTGATGACCCAAGCAATCGCCAATTGTCGCCAGTGCTTTGTGCAAGTGTTGAGATGTGCTGGCGATGTTTGATAGACGCAAGACAATCCGTTGCTTGCAACAAACTAATTGGTCTATTTTTGCTTAAACACTTACGTTGGAGCCGGATTTGAGTAGACGCAACGCCGCCTGGACGGCCCAGTATGCGGCAAGTATGACATCAGCCTGTCGTCCGCTTATCTTCTGATCCGTGCCATCGCCAATGACAATTGTGTGCGCTGCCACTGCAATGAAGCCATCAATATGGGCGCCCATATCACTATGTGGCAAGTAAAGAAAAGCAATTTATTTTCGATGAGTGCTGCCAGTTGCAGGTGTGTATTAACCGTACTCACATTTTAACCACATCGCCCACTTTGAGCGTGTAGTCGGCATCGTTCTTAGCTGGCGAGAAGTGGCAGACACAATTGTTGACCGACAGGCATGTTGGAAATGCGATACCCTTCTTCAGCTCCTTCTCCTTTTTGTACACCTAGGAACCACGCGAGTAGTATTTTAATTAATTTATCAAGAAAAATGACAAAATGAATGTTGGCTGTCTGCCAAAAGTGTCCTCAGATCTCATAATCTGTTGATCTTTGGGCCTCATCAAAGCAAGCACGCATCAATCGCAGCCAGCTAGCGCCAAAAGCGCACGTGGGTGGAATACAGAAATTCAACGCACGAACGCACGCACGCAGGAAGCATGCGGCTTTTTACGGCACACACGCACATGCTGCCAGCCAGCAGCGCAGCAACGGCGCACGCAGAGCTCGACCCTCAATTGCGTTTGTTTTAATCATTGGACTTGTTTTTTTGTTTCCTTTTCTTTTTTCCATATATGTACGATGATGTTCGATTACTCAAAACTCACTTTGCCGGTTTCTTCGGTCAGCAGATTGTCGCCCTTGGTGCAAATGTCCCTGACGGAGGCATCATTCACACAGAGTCCAATAACAGTTTTCAGTGTTTCTAAAATTAAACGCATTCAAACAGAAATAGTCGAGTTATTTCCATGCGAAACGAGTTTTGCCACTGTTCAAAATTCTCACATTAGCATTGAAATTTAGTTTTGCCGGCTTAGCTATGCTTGAAATTAAAGCTGAATGTGTTAAATGTCTTTTCATTTTAAGTGCATTTCGAAAAAGAATTCAACACCTGAAAAGTTTGAGGTTATGCACGCTTCGCTTTGGCATATCCCGCGTACACCGCCGCGTGGCTACTTGCAAGCAACGTCAACGTCTACGTCAGCGTCAGCGCCGACGTCTTCGCTGTCTCCATTGTTGTCGGCTACACGTAGCGGCCGAGTGTGGTACAAGCCAACAAATTGGATTTCACTTTCTTTTTACAATTCCATTATTTTTTACTTACTATTTACAATTTCGCCAGCCAATTTATATTTGGTAACAACCAAATCCTCGGCGATGGTCTTCTCAGGCTCCTTTTCTACGTCTGCCATTTTTAAAATGAAACACAAAACGAGAGCTGCTTAATGACGAAACGATGTTTTTAAGACTATGCTGCATGTGGATGCCAGACAGTTCGAGCTATCGACCGATTGGTAATGTGGCCAATTTGCTGATTTTGAGTGACCATAACATGCATATATTGGGAAATTTACGCAGTCTGGCAGCGTAGAATGTAGCTTTTTTAAATGATACAACCTGATGTTTATCGAATGGCCATCAACAAAAACTGGACACAACGGAACCGTAGCTAAGGCTATTAAAAAAGAACACGTTGCGCGCTGCGTTTATGAATTACGCCTATGATGTGTAAAGCAGAAATGCAAGCGTGAACGTTTAATAATGTGGCGTGGCAATAGTTAAGAAAGAATACAAAACCGAAACTGTGATAAAAACATATAAGCACACTCACTTACACAGACACATACACATACACACACACAATGTTGGGTGGCAGTCGACCAGTTGACAACGACGGACACAACGTTATCAGTATCAACAATAGTAACAACATCAGTAATGGGATAACAATTAATGATGCCCCACCTCTGCCCCCTGTGGCTACACAGCGCAAAGCGTCATCAACATCAAAATCGCCTCCCCCGCCGCCAGGGGAAATGCGAATCCTCTGCTTTGACCTGACCCGCTACAATCGGACGACGCAATTTCTGCTGAGCTGTTCGGGCGTATTTATACTCTACATAATCTACGGGTATCTCCAAGAGCTCATCTTCACCGTGGAGGGCTTTAAGCCCTATGGCTGGTTTCTCACTCTTGTCCAGTTTGGCTACTACATTGGCTTTGGATTGGTGGAGCGTCGCCTGGAGGCCTACAGGACGATGGATGCCACTCTGTGGAATGTTGAGCCAGCCCCACGTTGCATACCCCTGCGCACGTACTTTGTCCTTGCCGGCTTAACACTCGGCACAATGGGCCTGTCCAACTCGAGCCTTGGCTATCTCAACTATCCCACGCAAGTGATCTTCAAGTGCTGCAAACTGATCCCGGTGCTTGTCGGCAGCATCATTATACAGGGCAAACGCTATGGACCACTCGACTTTGCCGCTGCAACGGCCATGTGCATAGGTCTCGCCTGGTTTACCCTCGCCGATTCACAGATGTCGCCAAACTTTAATCCGCTGGGCGTGGCCATGATATCAGGAGCCCTGTTATGCGATGCCGTCATTGGCAATCTGCAGGAGAAGGCAATGCGGGAGCACAAAGCACCCAGCAGTGAAGTGGTCTTCTATTCCTATGGACTGGGTTTTGTCTATTTGTTTGTGGTCATGTTGATCACTGGAAACTTCTTCAGCGGATTCGCTTTCTGCTTGGCCCATCCAATGGAGACTTTCGGCTACGGCTTCCTCTTTAGTCTCTCCGGCTACTTGGGCATACAGTTTGTGCTGGCGCTGGTTCGGAGCAGTGGTGCTCCACTGGCTGCCACAGTGACGACCGCCCGCAAAGCGGTGACCATTGCCTTCTCCTTCCTACTCTTTAGCAAACCATTCACAGTGCAGTAAGTAGATGCGTTGCATCATCTCTAATTCTCTGTATTAAACTGCAACGCTTCTTCTCTCAATAGATATATCTGGTCGGGATTGATCGTTGTGTTGGGTATTTATCTGAATGTCTACAGCAAGAAGAACAAATTGACCTTTACGGATTTGCAGCACAGACTCAAGCAATTCAGTGCGAGACTTTCACGCTCGCCAAGTCGCAAATTCCTCATCGAGGTTTAAGGATCCTGCGTACCAAAAAATATTATAAATTTAACTTTTAGTCGAATTGGAAACAAACATTTATTGTACAAAAAAACTATATACTACATGCTTAAGTATAAAAGTAAATCCTTTTGCAAAAATTATAATCTATCTGTCCATGTCGAACTCCATGACGCGCTTGAAGAGATCCTGACGCTCCTTGGCCGATGCCACTTGGCCCATCATGCGATCCAGAAACTGTCGCTGATGCCTGATGATAAACTTATTGCACTGGATGATTGTTGCGCCCGTGTAAAGAGTGCGAAACTTGCCGCGCACATCGCCAATCTGCAATCAATATAGTCTTTAATATACAGACATACACATTTATATAGAATAATATAGTATATTTCTACTTGCCAACGTTATCAGGGGCAATATGCTGGATACGTAGCGCTGTCCGCGATGCAGGCAGCGTATGATTGCAATTTTCGTTCGCTCATTGCAGTACTTCACACGGAAACCGTGCTCCAAGAGTCCCAATCCGAACACGCCGTAATATTTCTCTACATTTTGCAGCAGGCATTTGGTCAAAGTGTGGTCGTTGAGCCGCAGTGTTTTCACCGGCGCATATGGCACAATCTGCACAGCAATGTATCTGATAAGCGACGTGGGTGGTTATTAATACATCTGCATGTCATAAATAATAACAATTATTTAATAAACCTACCGATTTTTAATGCGAACCATTGTAAACAAAAACCACAATAAATAAAAGCTGGTTGCTCTGTGGTGTTGCCAGACTGTTGGAAAGAGTTCGCTTGTATTTGTGATTGGCAATGTTGATGGCTATTTAAACGACTTGATCGTGAAAAGCAAATGGCCTTGAGCAACTGTTGCATTGTGTGTGAGTGTGTCAGGGAAAGAGAGAGAGGGAGAGAGAGAGAGTGAGAGAGAGAGAGAGAGTGAGAGTGAGAGTGAGAGAGTGAGAGAAAAATGCGCGCGGTAATTTGAGTTGATTGCCATTTGAATAATAAAAGTCGCACTGGAGAACGAGTCTTCAGTCGGCGAGCGACTGCTGTAGGTGTAAAAAGTGTGAAAAGTAAGTAAACAAAATTCCATCTCGGCAGCGTTATTCAGCTTAGCAAAGTTATTTATACACATATGCATGCTAAATAAATGTGTTTAGTTTGAGGCGAGTCATTTTAATACGATCGTCAAGTGTTTGTTTAAAAAAAAAGGTCGGCATTAAACAGAAGCACTGCCATCATTATTAGGCACAGTATCATTCTCATTAACACCACTCAACCTACCTCATTCCGGCTATTCACCACAGATTGCTGGAGATCTTCGAGAAACCGGTATAAGCTCCGCAAATCCACAGACAGCTCGAGTTTCTTATCAGTCAACGTTATGCGCTAATCTCGTTCGGTTTGAGAACCTTTATTTGACCGCAAAGAGCAATAGTAGCAGCCAAGGAGCAGGAGAGGGGCACATCATGTCTCTGCGGGCGTACTTTGTGGGCGTGGATGTGGGCACGGGCAGTGCGAGAGCAGCGCTGGTGGACGCCAAGGGACGTGTGGAGGCGCAGGCGGTGGAGATGATCAAAACATGGACACCAGAGCCGGACTACTACGAGCAATCGAGTGAGGATATCTGGCGTGCAATCTGTAAGGTCGTGAAGGTATGAATGGATTACAGAAATAAAACATGTTTGCTGATAACCTCTAAAGATTAGATTAATTATTAATTGCAGCAAGTCACTGCTGGTGTTAGTAAGACGCAAGTCAAGGGCATTGGGTTCGATGCCACCTGCTCTCTGGTCATCTTGGGCGCCAATGGAGCCCCGTTGACGGTTAGCAAGAGTGGCGTAGCCGAACAGAATATAATATTATGGATGGATCATCGAGCCGAACTGGAGACGGCCGAGATAAATGCCGGCAAGCATTCGCTGCTTAAATATGTTGGTGGACAGGTATCGCTGGAGATGGAGATACCCAAGCTGTTGTGGCTGAAGCGCAAGCTGCCCAAGACTTATGGAAGCATTTGGCGTGCCTTCGATCTGCCTGACTTTCTCACGTGGCGGGCAACAGGTGTCGACACGCGATCCCTGTGCTCCGTGGTGTGTAAATGGAACTATGATGCAGCCGCCCACAGTTGGAACACTGAATTTCTACGCGGCGCCAACCTAGAGGAGCTGACGCGTGAGAAATTTGCGGCATTGGGCAGCGATGTCCAGCCGCCGGGCAAACCTGTGGGAAATGGTCTTTCTCAGAGCGCTGCCTCTGAACTGGGGCTGGCCGTGGGCACTGTGGTCAGCACATCCCTAATTGATGCACATGCCGGCGCCTTGGGTATGTTTGGTTGTCGTGCCGATGATGCAAACGATGGTGATGATGTGCAGGGCAAAATGGCATTAATAGCGGGCACATCCACCTGCCACATGAGCATCACGCGTGATGCCTGCTTTGCCCAGGGAGTGTGGGGTCCTTATCAAGATGCTATCATTCCGGGTTACTTTCTGAACGAGGGTGGTCAATCGATTGCCGGCCATCTGCTGGATCATGTGCTCAAGACGCACGAAAGCTATTCCGAGTTGCATGAGAAATTGGGCGGAGATAAGTGAGTAAAGTCCACCTCGACATGAGAACCACAATTTATCTTTGTTTCTCATAGACACATCTACCAATATCTGAACAAGTTGCTGCCTGAGTTGGCCGAGAGACGAGGTCTCACCGACCTTAGTTGCTTGACGCAGGATGTCCATGTTTGGCCGGATTTGCATGGCAATCGTTCGCCTGTTGCGGATCCCACACTGCGCGGAATAGTAAGTAAGGGATGCAGTCCATCAAAATCATTTATAAATCCAGTCTTTTGTCCTAAACAGATCACTGGCCTGGACATGACACGCGGCGTTGAATCTCTGGCAATTAAATATCTCGCTTTTGTACAGGCACTGGCTGTGAGTTGAATATGAACGATTTAGTTTAAATCCGTTTATTTATTCACACTTGATCAATTTTTAGTACGGCACCCGACACATCATTGAGAATCTTTATCAGCACAAGCGGGCCGCATTTCAGACGCTGCTCTTTTGCGGCGGCTTGGCCAAGAATCCACTCTATGTGCAATGCCATGCGGATGCTTGCAATCTGCCTGCCCTGATTCCCGACGAGCAGGAAATGGTGCTGGTGGGTGCAGCCGTTTTGGGCGCTGCTGCTGCCGGTCACTACGACAGCCTTGAGGTTTGTCTGCAGCAGAACTAACTCACGTCTGCAAGATGAATATTAACGAAATTCGCATCTGTGTTTTTATAGAGCGCTTCGAAGGCAATGGGTGGCACTGGGCAGCTGTTGATGCCGAATCCCAACACTGTGGAGCTGCACAATCGAAAATACAAGGTCTTTCTGAGGCTGCTGGAGCATCAGCGAGAGTATAGAAACATTATGCAGGGAAACAGTGCTTAGATTGGCTTGGACAACACATGAAACGAATTTTATCAATATGGAAAATTGCACACTAAAGTAGCTCAGTAACAAACACTTATCGAGACAGTTACATACAGGTGATTCTAACTGAGCTGGATAACACAACAACTAGGCAATAAATGCGGCCGCCTTCGAGCCAATTTTGCTGCGGCAAACGGGGCAAGTAACGTCGATTTTTTGGGCACAATCCTCGCACAGGCACACATGACCGCAGGGCAACAGAATGATCTAGATATGTAAAAGTTAGAGTGCGCTTCTGTAAGTCTATCGATTAGCTTACCTCTTTGGGATTTGTGGAGCACACAACACAGAGCTGATCCTGCGTCAGAGTATGCGGACGGCTGCGTGCACGTCGCTCCCGTCGCTCCGACTCCAGGCGGGTGCGTATCTTAGCTTCCTCACGTTCCTGTCTCTTCTTGCGATAGACCTTGCGCACGATGAGGCCAACCAGGACAATGGATACGCTGCTACACAATATAATCTTAAAACTGCAAAGAAAGGCGATTCATATCCGAGAAGGGTCTAAGTATCTATGGTTTAGCTTACAGAGTAGAGGACTTGGCATCTTCAAATCGTTTAATCAGGGTCGATTTGGTGGCAGTGGTTAGGAAGAGTGGTCCCTGCTTGGAGGGCTGCATGCGTAGCGTTTGACCATCCATTTCCAGCTCACCGATGGCGGTCAGGAAGCTGCCATCGCGAAGCACTTGTTCCGTAGTCTGCAGTCCTTTCTGCCGCACACCCGTAAAGAAGCCAAAGACGTGATCGAAGAATGACAGAGATGTGGACTCATAGTTATCGTAGACAACGTCTACGTCCAGGACAGCGGCACTGATTGCATCGACAATCTCCACGCCATGTTGCTGATTGCACAGCTCGAAGGGCATCTCATTGGTGCTCTCGTGCAGCAGCTTGCGCTGCTCTGCCCAGAAGCCGGCAAAGGCGCGCATCACGCGATGCTCGTGCAGCTTCACAATTTGCAGTACGCCGCTCACAGTGGGCACAAATGAGCTGCGCAGTGGCACGCCAATGGGCGTGACTGTGCCTCGTATAACGGCATATGGTATCTTTTTGTCATGTTGCCGTGCCACAATGTTCTTCAGCTCACCATCTATGTTGTATTGTGGCGCCGCCTGCAATAATCCGAACATTGTTATGATTAGGATTACACATGCAATGCAATGCTGGATACATCTTACCTTCAACACCTTGACGGTGTTCTTGTAGCTAGCATATTCGCGTACACAGAGTCCGAGTATGAGTAAATCGACGCCAAGCGCCACAGATTCGTGTATGAAATCCATTAGAAATTTGTTAAAATAATAACAAAGCTGTTACGGCGAGTTATCTGTCAGTGTGCCTGTTTGAACCCAGCAGTAGCAATACCAAAAATACCGAAACTCAATAGAAATTCTATTGATGAGTAAAATACCAAAACAGCTGATTTTTGTAATCGATGTCGTTCTCCTATCTGATATCGATTAAGCTGCGCGCTAGTTTTCAATATTTATAAAGCAAGAGCGTAACAAATGTAGTAAACTAAACAATTGTTAAGCATATATTTGATTTTTCTAAAAGCGCACACAATTTTTAAGTGGCTCATGTTTGCCGAGAGAAACTGTTAAGCAAACCAAGATTTTGCCACAATGTTTTTACTGTGTAAATATGAACTCATTTACCCATCAGACCAGCATTCCAATCAACTATTTTTCCTTGTTGTTGTAATCGCTGGTGTTTGTAATGCTCACGCTTTTTGTTCTTTGCCCAACTTCTCACTTTCGCAAGATGTTAGTCACTCACACATCTATTTGATATAAAGAGTGTCTCCCGAACCATCCATTGCCATAGTAAAAGATATCTGCACATATCTGTATCTCTGCTATATTTGGGTTGTGACTCAAAACTGTGTGAGTTCTTTTCCATTTTTATTGTATCAATTTAGATAGTTCGAGTAACTCCCAGCAATTAGACGTGCTCCGAAATTGAAAGTGATCAACATGTCCTTCGATATGCTCTCTTTAAGCTTGGTAAGTTGCTGTGTTGTGATTAATTTACAATTTCTATTGAAATTATGCAACTATAAATCCTCTCATGATTTCTATAGCTGCTGTTCAACATCATTAGTTTGCTGTCAGCTGCCAGGGTCACAACGCGAATCATTCAGCCGCGCGAGACGAGCAGCTGTGAGGGCCGCCAGACACTGGGACCTATTTGTGAATCCTGCGAACTGCTGGCCACCTGTGTGCAGCACTCCAATGGCTGGGTTAACATACCCGTCGAATCATGTGATGTGGCCAACGGTTACTATTGCAATCTTCGGCTGGGCGCCTGCTCTAATGCGACTGGGCCCTGTCATCCAATTGGTATTGTTGGCAACTTTCAGTGCACCTCGCAGGGCATCTTTCCAGATCCATACGATTGCCAGAAGTATCACATGTGTTATTTTGTGGGCGCAACTTTGGTCGCAGCTGCCGTCGACTGTGGCAATGACAAGGCATTCGATGCCCGGACCGGTCAATGCTCGATGACGTTGCAGAGCAGCGTGTGCACTCAGCCGCAGTATTATTGTCCCAAGGTCGGCTTTGTGGCCGCCTGGCCGAGTAATCCCAACATCTTCTACGTGTGCAAGTCAACGGTGAATCAGAATCTGAACGATACCGTTGTCATTTATCCTTCACTGCATCGCTGCAATGATGGTGAAATCTTTTCGAACTTCGTTTGCAGTCCGGGCAACGGCGGCATGCTGCCGCCTCCTGTGGATCCTGTGGATCCTGTGGATCCGAATGACAATGGTTTCACCGTGATGCCCATCCAATGCGAGCATGTGGGTCTCATCGCCGATATGGATGACTGTCGCAAGTATTATTATTGCTCCGCCTTGAATGGCCAGATGCGTCATCTGGAGTGTCCTGCGGGCACCCACTATCGACCGGAGCAATCCGCCTGCGTGCTGGGCACATGCTAAACGCATTCTAAACAGTATCTTAAGTGAATTGTCAATCTTTCTATACATATATTAATGAACTACCCAATTGAGTCTTTATCTTTTAATTATGAGTTTTACATTTCCATCGAATGCTTATCTTTGGCTATTTAAGCAGCTGCCTGAGGCATCTGCAGACAACAGTCTTAAAAATGATTTGTATTAAGTTGTTGCTAGTGGTTTTTGGTTGCCTCGTTGCTGGCAGCCAGGCCAATCCGCAAGTGGTTAATAATAGCTTAGCCATTGATTCAGCTGACCTTGTAAGTAATCCGTGCCAGGATGTGCGCCTCGGTGGATTCATCTGCGTCGATTGTTCGACGCTCGGCTTCTGTTCGCATGTCGATGACCAGTGGCAGACGGTCTCCATAACCGAGTGTCAGACGGAGCGTGGCTTCTACTGCAGCGATGAGGGTACCTTTGGGTGCACCTGGCAGCCCAAGTGTCAAGTGCCGGTGCGCGGCAAGTTCTTCTGCCAATCACCTGGCATCTTTCCGGATCCGTACGACTGTCGCAACTATCATGTGTGCAACGAGCAGAATGTGGATACACGCCATCAATGTACCAATGGAGCCGCCTACTCACTGCTTGCAAACAGCTGCAGCTTGCCCCGAGAGAGTGAGCAGTGCACTGAGAAGCAATACGAGTGCAATTATGTGGGTCAAACGGGCGTTTGGCTCTCGAACAGCAACTACTACTATATCTGCCAGAAGGATAGGCAAGGCGATCAAGATGTCTTTTATCCGCTAATGATGAAATGCAGCGATGACTACAGTTTCAATGGACATAGCTGTGTGCCCAACATTAAGTTCATAGAACCCAGTTCACTAATGACACCGGAGAAGGCAGAGCTCTGCGAGGAACTCAAAATGTATCCTACAGAAAGCCTGCATGGGTATCTTCTGTGTCACAATGGAGAACTAACCTCTTATACATGCCCCGTAGGTACCACCTTTGATGGGCATAGTGGCATATGCAAACCACATTATGTTGATTAATATATGTATGTGTATATTAAAATATTTTCACAATAAAGTCATTAAAGCAAAACATTAAATTAGTTCATAATTTGCATTAGTCTGGCTCTCATATCAGGGATGACACATTACACATTCTTATCAAATACATGGATGATTTTTATAATTTGTGCAATCGCTTTTAATTAGTACCCTTAACATTTCGGGGCTCGTGCTTATCTCATGTTATTTAAACTGTTGCTCGAAGAGCTCAAGAATCAATATTCTTCATAGAATGAGTGGATTTAGGTTGTTGCTGATACTGTTGCTGAGCATCCTAACTGGCTGTCAGGACACAGGAGTTGTAGCCAAAGATGTGCCATGTGAAAATGGAATGCTTTATCCGGCAGATCCACCGTTTTCCTATTACTACTGCATTAATGGGGAACCACAGTATGAGCCCTGTCCAGTTGGCACTTACTTTGATGCCACATTTCTCATGTGTCGCCATGGCCAGCAGACTAACACGGACACAAGTCTGGACAAGTCTGGAGTTTGTCAACGTGGTGGTATGACTGGTGATTTGACCGATTGCAGTCGTTATTATCACTGCGATAGGAAAGGAGCCGATTTGAAACGTGGCGATTGCCCACCGAATCAGATATTTGATCTGACCAAGTTTTCGTGTGTTCCAGGCAAATGTTAAACTTTGTGAAACTTTAATTTATACGTTAACAAAACTTAGATCTAATAAAAGTGTTAGTTGTCCCATTTAATCATCGCATTCGCGCACAACGGGATGCAGGACAATGGAGGCACCATTGCAACCGGTGCGATCCGAAATGAAATCATGGAAATTGCTCTCCAGCGCCCACATGAATCTTTTATGTCCCGGCAGCACCTGTGTGGATAGACGACAGTCGCCGCCGCGTTGCACCTCCTGTAGATTGGATGCCTTGAAGCATGTCTGCGAGTCCCACAAATATATGTCATTCTCGCCCTTGTAGCGGAAAAAGAGCGAAGTGCCGCCATCGGCGCCCAGCAGCACTGCCTGCTTGCCAAATGGTTTGGGTCCCACATCTATGATGGAGCCGGCGCCCTGGCCCACCCTTAAATATTCGCCCTTAATCGAGTACAAGCGCGGTGAGCTCAAATAGCTGAAGAAGAGCGTTGAGGTGCCATCAGGCTTGGCTGTCAGTGCCACATAGAGTACATCATTAGTCGGTGCTGTTGCTCGGGGCAGTACAATGCGATACGATTTGCTGCTGGTAATGTCATAGACAAGAATGCTACGCGCTCCAGCATCGGCCACATAGCTGTGAATGAGTGAAAGAGTTGAAAGATTGTAATTGGATATCAGTTCAAAATGACTACACTTCGATTCAAAAACAATTAATGAGGCAGTTTTTTGTTGAAACTTTCGCTGTGCTTATCAAGACTCCAAATGCCGTGCACTCTGATAAGATTTCCGTTTCTCTTCTTTAACCGGGTTTTTAAGGGTATTATTATTTTGTCATGAAACGTGTAACGCATTGAGAAAGACATCTGTGACCCAAAAACTAATCGCTTATCGAAAGGTGACCAATTTTCCCACTTTCCCTACATTTTTACAACTTATTCGATTTTCGAAGTTAAAGCTAGAGTAATGTTGCATTTACATTTGAACACATGGCTTATCAATAACAATTCTATTCCAAGAAATCGCATTTACTTACAGCAATTAATCAAAAATACATATTTGTGCTCTCCACAATCTTAGATTCTTCGTTATGTAATCAAGTATATCAACTTACACGAAGGGTTTGTTATCCTTGGAGTAGTCAACGACAATAAACTGCAAGCGGCTCTCAGAGGTCACCAGATCGCTCAGATCAATGCTCTTGACCACCTTATTGTTGGCCGTGTTAATGGCCACAATTTTGGGACTGCAGCGGCGTATTGGCTGCTCCAGTGTATTGACAATGCCCACATCCAAGGCCCACAGCAGACCCTGCAAATAATAATAACACAAGGATGATGCTTTTATAAGTGATATGGAATTCGAAATATTTCCATTTTAATTGAGATACAGCTGGAATTTTAACGAGCCCAAACATTTAAGTGTTAACTCGCTTGAAAATTCAATATTTTTTATGCGCGTCAGAAAAATAAATAAGAAAACAGCAAAAACAACAATAATAAACAATGCATGCAAATTGAGTAGAGTTTCTCAAATGTAAATAAATTTGCGTGGCAATTGTTGTTATTGTTACATATAGATGATGATGTTGTTGTAATTGTTGTTGCTGCTTGTTGACTTTTGCCTAAATGAAATGCTGAATTGTTTTACAGAAACGCATTTGGTAAATGGCTTTTAAATGAATAACGACGTACGAAAAAATGAATTTAAAATCAACAGAGAAATATAAATACAACTTATTTACAAATGTATGAATTTAACTCAATTGCCAAACAAATGAAATAAACTCAAAAATATAATAATAAAAATGGAGAAAATTTTTCAATTAACAGAATGTTCTTCTTGTAGCTTAAAAAAGTACAACATCAACAATATGACGATAATTTATTGAACTTCAAATTAAATTTTAACGGAATCGAATTTCAATTGAAAGACGAGCTGTGTATTTATCAGCATGTTTTATTCGGTTCATTGAAATTGTTTACCTTGAACTAAAGGGGATTTTTGGATTGTGTACTTCGTGCAATCTTTTATAATATTCCATTTACATGCACAATTTTTTGTTGGGTGCCTGCCACTAATTTGTTATTTTTTGTTTTTAATTAAAAAAGCAGTTGGGCTCAGTAGTAAACAAGTTTTTGTAGAGCATGCACATATGCATTTTTATAAATTCTTGTATGCATTAAATGCGGAAACTGCATACAAAAAGAATAAATAAAAAATACATTTTAACGGCAAGCAAATTGCTTTCCCGATTAATTGACTTGTTGTTATTGCGCGTACAAAATAAACAGTGAAATAAACCATTCAAGGATGACTAAAAATAGTATTACTCACATTTTGATCCACGGCAACATCGACAACGGATTGCAGTGCCTGACAGTTGCCCTCCTCCTGTATGGCCCAGCAGGGATATGGTGCAATCTTGGTCAAGCATTCGCCCTTCTTCAGATTCACCTTGCCGAGGGTAAAAGGTACGCCCTGCTTGTAACGGGGCAACGCCACAAATGCCGAATCTCGCTGCAGTTGTGCGCGCGTTACAATCACATTTCTGGGCACATAGCGACCCGATTGGACATAGATGTTCTTGGTGGAGTCACAGGGCCAGTGAAGGTTGCTTCCACTCAGCTGGAAGGTGAGCTCTGTCAACGGATTCTTATCACATTTCGAGCTGCTAATCGAGTTGGAGCTGCTCGATGAGTCGCCGCCCATCGTGGAGCTATAGCCGGCACATGTCACAGCTATCAGGGAGGTGACCAGCAATAATGGCAGCAATGAAGCCATTCTTTCTTAATATATCACTTTATGTTACTAACTGTAGACGGTGCTGCTTTGTCTTTAGCTGCTTTTAGATTATTTAAAACAGTTGCAGAGCTTGGCACATTTATATTTATAGTCGTTGTCTGATTTGTGGCATTTTGGCGCGTGTTCTTTTGACGCATCTGCCACAGGGCAAGGTCGTCTGGTAAACATGAGGAAACATGTGTCTCGCCCAACTTAAACACGAACACAAATACAAACCCAAACACACACACACTACAATTGCTGGCCAGTCAGCACGTATGCTCCACACCATTTGGCAACATAGCGGAAGCGGCGTGCTAACACCCCACTTCTCAATCCACAGCCACCCCACCACCCAACACCCACACCACTGCACAGCAAACATGTTGCACTTTGCGGAAGTAGACACTGAACAATAAAAAATCTATTTCAAGCGTGTGTGCAATTTAAGCAATTCAATTTTAAATTGATGATGCTCCGTGCAATGATGTGCCTTCAATTAAACTGCGCGCATATCTATTAACAAGAAGTTTCAACAGCACAAATTTGCCTGTTCATTTGGGTCGAAAACTATTGTCAAAAACTTGCCGTGAAAAGCAAAGTTTCTCGACTAGTTAATTAATAAAGTTTCAGTTTGATTTTGTAGTTAGGTGAGGTAAAACATGTGTTCATCATATTTATCAGGAAATTGAGTGTATGAGCGGAGAGAGAGAGAGTAGTTTGTTATGAAGTTTGAGACAACTTTTGAGCAAACTATTTTAAACATATTTTGTGCAAATATTTAATACAAATTTAAAGCAACTACTGCCACTCCATTCAATTGAAAGTTGTGCTGATAACTCTTTGAATATTGATAAGCAAGTAATAGAGACTTCTATTTTGAAATTTAATTTATCTTAGATTTGTATGTCAATTGCAGCTCTAACTGCGTATATTTCATTGGGGGGTATAGCTCAGGGGTAGAGCATTCGACTGCAGATCGAGAGGTCCCCGGTTCAAATCCGGGTGCCCCCTGGAATTTGATTTCTTTTTTTTTCTAGTTAAATATGTGGCGTTGACCTCTTGTGTGAGATTGGGGCATCGTAAACAACGCGTGACCCGTCCTTAAGCATCGCTGCTGCCTGATTATCTTTCCATTTTACCAGTATCTTTTCCCAGCACAAAGCAAATAAGTAGCAGCGTGTGGACATAATGTGATGGAAAATATTGGCTGGGTCCAGCCGTGGGGTGCTGTTTAGCTTTGTTTAGTCATGGGTCCTGGCCCCTGGGTGGACAGCATATGCATTGAATTATGGTCAAGAGTGGCCGTAGTTTGGCTCCTCTTAAATTTAACCACAATAAAAGACAGTCCAAAATTTAAAAGCTTGTCAAAGCATTGTGCTGACCCTTCCGGTGAAGGCAGCCGGTCTTTGGCCCCCTCCAATCTCCCAATCTCTCGAGCCGAGCACAATGTTAAATGACATGCAGATTGAATTTGTGTGAAATTCATTTTAATAAACTGTCATAAGTTGCCTTTTTTTGATGGTAATCTGAAAATTTATAATGCGACACACACACACACAGGGCCAAAGGCATCTGTGTCTGTGGCTGTGGCTGTGACTGTGACTGTATGTGTGTGTGGGCGTTTCGCATTTCTGTGCCATCACTCGAGATCTGCACGAGCTATAGATAAATATTTATGCGATTTCATAAATAAAAGCAATAATAAATATAAAAAAATTTGCCATACGTGAATCGAGTGTAAAATGCAAGTCATATTTATAAATAAGGTCTGCCATATGCGTCGAAGTATGCATATGCGTATTGTTATGGTCTGGCCGTCATAAATGGCAAATATATTCCGTACATGGCATTACAATTTGCAGACAAGTCAACGAAAATTGAAATTACTTTTCCACACAGTTCAATTGTGCAACGATTTAAGCGAAATACAATTATAATGAATTGCTCTTTAAAATATGGCAAATCATTAAAGTCAACCAATCGAGTTTGTGCCCAAATTGTATAAAACTTTAAGCTAACGTAAACACTAAAACTTTACTGGCCAAAAAAAGTCAGAATACGAAAAAACGAGACAACCAGAAAGCGAAAGCAAAAACAACACACAGCAGCATGGCACATAAATTATGTGGCAAGCTAAATAGCAAAGAAACCATCCAACTTAACACTAAACCACTGCTGAACTTATTAAATACCCTAGAAAAAACCTTAATGTTTTTTTTTCGTACTTCTTGCACGTAATCAAAAATCGATTTATATTTGATAATCATTTATTAATTTGATTAATTAATTATTATTAAAATTTCTCAACTGTCACCAGATAGAAAAATTAAATAAAAAAACTCATCCTAACTAAAATAACAATGTGTCTTTCATAGCCAACGGTGACCCAAAGTCGCCTTTGATACCCTCGATAAACAAGAACAAAAAAATGCAATCCGCAAATCAGTAGCCAGAAAGTTGAAATATTATTATAATTTATGTGCATTTTCCACTACCCCGGCACAACGAAACAAAAATTGCCGAGTCCAGCAAGTTTAACGACCCATTTAACAGAGAACGACGCCAAACTTGACCACAGTCAATATTTATTTGAAGTGATTTTATTTTATTTTTTGTTTTTTTTTTTTGCCTTCTAAAAAAGGCACAGGAAAGACTGTGTGTTTGGATAAACAAATACGAAGCCAACGTACAATTTGCGTATTCAATTGGACTTTTATTAGGTATATTTGGTGTATTTTAAACAACCATTTCGTTATACAAAAATTTGGGCCAAATTGCCAACTCTCGATTGTCAATGGTCGTCTGCCTTTGGCCAAGTGGCATTTCTGCACATGACACATACGCCTCGTTAAACAGGCAATAAAAACTGTCCAAATGATCGGAGGGCAAATAGCTTGAGGTCAGGATTTGTGCCGTGTCGACTAGGGAGGTTTTATGTGGATGATTTCACTGTCGGTCAGTTTTCGTCTCAGTTGTCGTATCTTATCTCTCCGGGCGGTAAGCTAATGTTTGCATAAATTATGTAAGGCAAGACGGAAAACAGCCCGGAAGTGCTTGTCATCAATATTTTTTCCCTAGCTCCCAACTAGACAGAGTGTGGGATGTGTAAAAGTGCGCAAATAAATCACGACAGTATATGTCGGAAGGGGATTTGTTGGCAACACACATAACCTCCCGCCCGCTACCCCGCCCCACACACATACACATTCACTTGCGGGTCTTAACTGTCATTTTGGCATGCCAAACATGTCACGTTGCTGGAAACACTTCGGGCGTTGTCTTGTATGCTATTTTTGAATATATATATATTTTTTTTTTTTGGGAAAGGCGCAGCTGATGTGCTTGAGGGAAATGCTGTACTTATATCTATCAGATGATAAGTTAACTCTATTAATAACATTGCAACTGAGCTCGATGGGGCTTATATTGATGATTGAGTTATGAGAAAGGCATTTAAATTATATGTAATTTAATATTTCAATCACAATTTGAATAGGTAATTGGCCAATTAGTTTGTATTCTGTTGTGGCAAATTACCATATCACCCAATTTGCGGTGCATACAAGCAATTAGCTACAAATATCCTTTTAAGTAGGTTGCAATCAGGACACACTTGGCTTCCAACTGTGCCCGGGTTTATATGTGGATGTATGCGTTTTGTGTGGGTGTGTGTGTGTATGACACTCTAATTGCAATGTGAGACAACTCAGAGCGAGCTTTTGATATATATTCTACACTGTAAATAATTTAATAAATGCAAGCTGTAATTGATAATTAAACTGAGTCAACAAAACATTGCTTAGTTTTTAATGTTTGCCTATCTTTTAATTACTTTTTAGATAAATTGAGAAATTGAATCAAACTTTTTCTGTTTGCTAAACTAAATATAAATACATATGACACGAAATTTAATTGAAACTCACATTTTGTAATGTGTACATTTTGTCTATACTATATGCATATATCGTGTTGCGTTCAGTTTTGCCTGCTATGCTGCGGCTTCTGCCAGTGAAGCATTTCAATTACTTTTTAATGCAACTGACTGTCACACACAAACACACCCAGACACATAGACATACGCACAACCAAGCAGCAACTTTTCGAATAGTTTGTTTTGATTTTTTTTTCTGCTGTCACGCCCAAGGTTCTTTCACCAAAAAGTTGTTTGCAATCTGAGAAATTGGCTTGTGGCACGTCGTACATTTCTGACCGTTTCGATGGCTTATATAAGACACGAAACATCGCCCAACTTGGAGTGCAGTCAATATATATATTTTATCACGTTAAGCAACCCAAGACGCACACAGAGAGATGCAATTTCACGTAGCCGATTGGCTGGGGCTGCTCCTGGCCATTTGCATTGCCCCACACGCTCTTGGCCAGGGCACCAGGTACGGTTTGTGGACTCCGGATCGGGCTCATTCCGATGCCCAGCCTATCCAGTGGACGGGCGGTCAATTTGAGTTCCCCTGTGCCAGCACCAAATCGCTATTTAAAAGCTCCGGCAAATATATCGCAAAGAATGTGATTGCCACTCGTGCTCAACTGATTGGTGATACCATCTATCTGGCATTGCCACGCTATCGGAAAGGTGTCCCCGCGACGCTGGTGAAGTCCAATGTGCTGCCGGGCACCTGTTCGACAACCTTCAAGCCGTACCCCTGCTGGGATCTGCAGGAGGAGGGCAACTGCAAGGCATTGCAATCTGTTGTCGATCTTGTGGTAGATCAGAATGAGGTGCTCTGGGTGCTAGACACAGGCATCGTGAATACCCTGGAGACGCCGGTGCGCAAGTGTGCGCCCAAAGTGGTTGCAATGTCCGTGAAGACGGGCAAGGTGCTGAAGACTGTCTCGCTGGAGGGTCTCACCTCGAGCAGTTCCCGTCTGCAGTATCTAGTGGTGGATTATGCGCCGGATGGCGGCTGCTTCATCTATGTCAGCGATGCGGCAAATCGTGCGATTATCGTTTATAATCTGCAAGCGGATCGCGGCTTTCGTGTAGTCCTGCCCAAGGCCGTATCTGCGGGATGCCGGTCCCGGGATGTGCTCTACATAGCGCTAATACGTCGCGATTGCGGCACCACGGAACTCTACTTTACCTATCTAAGCACCAGCAAACTTTTTTCACTGAAATCCGAATATCTGCGCAGCGGTGTCGCCGATGGACGCATTTTAGGTGAGATTTCTTCTTTTTTTTATTTTGGTTGACAGCTTGCAGTTTTTAATTGGCTGTTGTACGTATTTGCAGATCTGGGCAAAAAGCCGAGCCGCATGGTCATCATTGGCACGGACAATGGCTCCGCCATATTCTTCCGCAACGAGGGGGATGCGGAAGTCTATCGCTGGGACACCAACTCCACGTTTGTGGAGGCCAACTTCAAGCCAGTCTATCGCAGTCAGACATGCCAGTTGGTCACCCACGCAGTTCCCGATTACAAACGGAATACGATGCGAGTGCTGCAGAGCAATTTTCCGGATTATATGCAAAATCGTATCGGATGCGGTGCTATTCAGCAGCTCAACCATATGCAAGGCTGTTGGTAGTCACAACACACACACACACACACACACACACACACACACACACACACACACACACGCACACACACACACACGCCCACACATAAGCAGACTAACACACATACAGACAATTTCACACACACACACACACTTACACCCTTAGTGGTTGTTGTTGCTACTACGCTGGCTTTGCGGCAAAAGCTTCTGAAATTGCAGTTGCAGCAATAACTGGCAAATCGTCAAGAGTTCCATCCGTTGATTCATAGAATGGATTTGCATTTTTGTACATAAACTAGCGTCTTTAGTTAGTTACTCTTTGCTTGTTGTTATTGTTAACTAAGTTAAGCAATAAACAGTTCTCAGCTGTACATTTGAATTGGCATCGAGTGTTCTTTATTTCTTTACATTCTTCATATCCTTAGCATTGAAGCATCCTGCAGCGCCAGTCAATTGGAAGAATGTGCATAGAAATGAAATCATTTAACTCTGTCATAGTCAAGTGGCGCTGCTACTTAAGGATATCTCTTTTACTTTTTATCAAATTTCAAGCTATTTACAGTTTTGTTGGTCTCAATGAAATTGAGTTTATTCAACTGGCATTCATCTTTCACTTGTCACTCGATGGGGTAAAATGAGTGCATTCAACTGACGTTCAAGCAAATATTATTTACTCAGCATTGCACAGAAATTTGCTGATAGTAGCTATTCTTTTGGGGTCAATTAACTTTATGCTAATCAGAAATAAATCAACTTAAAACAGACCAAGTTAAGTGCCTAAATACATATTATATATACGTGCTTGACAATTGTTTTGGTAATTTGATAAAGAAACTTGAAAAACTGTTAATCAATAGTCATAATAGCCTCGATTAAAGGTTATAAATATATCTACAAATGGATTAAAGCACAAGTATAAAGTATGCGAACCTTAATTCAATTCTTGTGTTCAATTATTTGGCAACTATATATCTTCCTTTAACTGAACAGCTTTCTGGGTCTACTTCTTAAACTCCATTTATAACTGATGCAATAATGATTCAATTTCCTAAGCAATTAAAATGAAAATTGCTTAAATCGTATCTTTATCTGATGTTAAGGAATGACTCGCATTCACAATCCATCCCCACATTTTTCGATTCGGCTTTATATTCAACGAGTTAATTAACATGACTGAGCGCTCCACATTATGTGCAAGCAGTTGTAATGATAATGGATTGCCAAGGCCCTTAATACACTTGCGCTGATTACAGTATATTTCAAGGGTAACAGCCACCACCCTTTTGGCGCATCAAGAGCCATGCAGACTACGAGTTAATTGCGCCAGAGATTCGCGAGTACCCGTTTCAACTTTAACTCGTGCTAATTGGGGAATTTCGTGATAAATTGCATGCTAGTTGCCCATTTGTATAGCTGGACTGCTTCTGTGTCGTCCTTGGGCGCCACTCTCCGTCTCTCTCTCTCTCTCTCTCTCTCGCTCTACCCTTAAGAATGTCGCCTAGCGTCATTTGGCGACGCTGAGGCGTTGAGTATTTTTCAATAATAAATCAATTAATGAGCTGCACTTCTGCACGTTGGGCTTCTGTTGCCTGTTGACCTTTGATCTGGTCTGATGATTGCGTGCGCTTCTATGGCTGCCGCAATGAAATAAATAAAATTGATGAGCTCATTTAGCAAATAGCTTGCCATTTGCATATGTATATTTTTAGATGTGTGGGCTTGTGTGTGATTACAATTGAAATTTCGACAGCTCAAAGGCTTCACGCCGCCAAATAGGCAACGCGAATGAAAATGAAAACGTGCCCGCTGCAATGAAAGCAGGTCCCAAACACACATGTTTATCATAAATGTGTCAGCGACAGCCACACAAATATTAACCATAATAAATTTTGTTTTTCAGCTGTTACCTCCACATGCACAAAACTCCCAAAAAAAAAATGAAAAAAAAAATATTGAATAAAAAAAGAGCCGAAAATTGTTGCTGCTTGGGACTTGAAACAGCTGACAATGCCAGGAGTTGGGGTAAAGCCAGCGATAAACTTGTCTCTCTGAGTTTGATTTACAAAGTGAACTGTTTTTTGCCCAACTCGCCCAATAAGAAAAAGCAACAAACCAAAAAAAAAATAAATAGCAATATCAACAATCGAGCGCCAGACACATAAATATTTTCACAGCCAAAACTAAAACAAACTGAGCAAAAATGTATCAAACCAAAAATAAAATAACTGTTTTGATAATGAAATATAAATAAACTGTGAGCGAAGAGCATTCATTCCCTGGTTACGTTCAGGAGGAAGTGAAATATAAATTAATCAATGTCTATGATGTAAATTCATCCCAAATTCGAAGCAATTGTGGTTTTCAATTGGTTTTATTATTGACGTCAGTTATACTGAAACAAAAAACAAGCAATCAGGTAAATTGGTCAAAGCTTGAGTATTATTTTTGAAATAAACAAAAGCGAAATCTAATAATCCATCTCATCATCGTCTTTGACAAAAACTTGGTATAACTTAATAACGCAAAAAGAAAGTAAAAGGAACGATAAAGACAAAGATAAAGATTTATGAAAATGAATTTGCACTGCACGAAAAGTTTCATTAACTTTAGTATCTATACTTGTGAATAATTCAGTCAGTTTTGCTTTGTTACGAGAACTGCTATCCAAAGTTGCTCACATATCTGCAGGTGAATTATGCAGATTTTTGTGCTATTTCCTGGCTCATTCAGTTTAGCCTGTTCTGAGTTTTATCAGATCTATCAACTTGCCAAAGTTCCTGCCATAATGAACTTGATTTCGAACTTGGTTGAAGAGCTTCACCTTTGATTTTTAAGGCTGTCAGTAAACCGCATGAAATTGCTATTAAGCAGTGATGACAGTTGCCTTATCTAAATCCTTAAGTATTTATTTTCCATTTTCCACACAACGGTTAACTGATTGACTTGAGTGAAAACTTAGGCCACTGTCTCAACTGACTGCCTAACTTGGCAATTTGAAGCGGGCTGTGAATGAATACATATATAAAAAAAAATTAAAAATGAAAATTGTGAAAAATTTGAACTTATTTGTATTATAAGTTAGCTTATAACAACTCAAAAGATTCTGATTAATATCTAAAAAAAACTTTCTGCTAACAAATCGATTCCAGTTTGACAAAGTTACTGGCAAGGTTACTGGTTGACAAGGATGGAAGTCTTTGAATATTCCTAACAGTGTCAGAATTAGCTTAAAACCATTATCGCGAGAATTTGTATGGGGATGGCATCCCATTGTGAGTGAACCATTCCATGTACACATATCTGGTCCACAATTATGAGCCTAAGTGCCGTTAAAGCAGCAACTGCTAAAAATCCAATCAATAATGCTCTTTCTGTTTATTTTTCTTATTATTATTATTTTTTTTTATTCATCACACAAGACAGACGTGCATGGCATGAGGAATGCGAGGAATCGCAAGCCACAGACATAAAAACAGACACGAAGACTGAATGGAGCAGACCCATTAGATATGCAAAGGCATATTGAAGGAAAGAAACAGCCCCTGGGTGGTAATGGCTGCTCACACATTACAACTCAACTCAACTGAACTGACATTCAATAAACATTTCAAAGCGTTCAATTATTTTTCAATTGCATCGATTTGTGCTGAACAGTTTTAAGGTTCCTTCACCAAAGCAGCTCCAGGACAAAATCAAATCTGCTACACAAAATGACAGCAAGACATTCGACAATGCGTTTGGCGACAGCGGGGCCGCTGGGGGTGCGAGTGCGAGGACGAGGACGAGTTCGACGGATTTAGGAAGGCAGCACACTATATTGATTTTTAGTGTCTTAAATTTGTACGTGACCCCACAGAATTAAAGCGAACACTAGCCGGAAGTTATTTAGCAGCCATTTTGTTGTGCCGCCTTCTAAATATTTCACTCACTTGAGTGCCATACCAAATCAAAACCAATTGAGCTACTTTGCATTAAAGCGTCCCAGATTCCTTAACTGAAGCACTCCAATATATATCCCCTGTGTGTTTTGTGTGTGCGTGTGACAGTCAAAGTGCCCGGAAATGCTGAGTTGACGGCGCCATATTCCCATGGTTACGCACACTCATTCCCATTACCAGCTTACCAAAATCAGAGAACAGCAGCTGCCACGGCAACTGTTCGCTTAACCGCAAAAACCAAAAACCATTTTGGGCTGCCAACCGCTCCTTGATAATCCTTTCAATTCACATGGACATTTTTTGTGTAATTTACATTCCTTCTATCCACACACCACGCCCTCAAAAAAAGGGGTACTACAACGTTGCTATGATATTTAATAGATGAAATTTGATATTGTACATTTGTGCACATCTAACGCTGCTTAGTCTTCTTTATTGCATACGTAATTCGAAACGTATTTTAAAGTCTTATATATAATTCGTAAAACTAAGTCTTTATAGTTTGACACTTTAATAAACTAAAAATATATATTTCCATTAATATAAACCATTTTGAGAACAGCATTGTCAAGCACTTAAGCTTATCAGAATGTAGAAATGGGAATGCAAAAAATAACAGCGGAAAATCTGAGCTCGAAGCGCAAGAAAAATAACCAAACCAAATGCAAATTGAATCACAGGCACACACACACAGACACATGCATGTATACCTAAATGACAAATAATATAATCCAAAACGTGCATACATTTGTGTATATGTATCTGTATGTGTGTGTGTGTGTGTGTCTGACTATATCAACACTAATCTAACAGTGAAACGGTTAGAAAAGTGTGTAAAAAAAATATATAAATAAATAATAAAAGAAAGCGAGCAGACAGAACAACAAGCATATAAAATATAAAAACGGTTTATGACCACTCAAAAAAGGATTTAAACATTTTTTCACACTGTCTTTTCAAGAGCATAAAAATTGTATTATTTTCACCGGTTCCTTTTCTTGTTGTTCTTATTTTGTTGGTAAAAATGGTATGCACTAAATCATTCCATTTGATGATTTATTACTCCTTGCGAATCTTGTTTGTGGAACGAAAGTAGCCAGTCAACTAGGCATGTTTGTCAGTTTGTTAAAATTCCTGTTATTCTCATAAATAGAGTGTAGCATGAAGTTTGCTAGAAATAAATAAGGCAGAATCACAGCAAAAAATGAGAGTGGGAAGTTACAACTGAAGTGTGAGGTTTCCATTCATGAAAACAATGTACAAATGCAATCCACATTGCAAACGCACGCAAAAACAAAATGGCTGCAAATCACTGAGAGCGAGAGAGAGACTGGATGTGAGAGAGCGCTTTGCAGCGTCAACAAGTCTGTCAGCTGTAGCTGTGGACCCCAACTGGCACACCAGTTGCGCCTTGTGGAACGCAAGAACAGCTGTTTTGCGCTGCCACCGACGCCGCCGCTGCCAATGCCATCGTACTGGCAACACTTTCGACAGGCGCACAGGAAATTGCCTTCAGTGCGTCCAACAGCTGGTCACAGATATTCCAGCTTATTCAGTTGGTTCTTCATTGCGGCGCCGCACGCACGTGTCTCGGCAACGCCACGGGTCTGCATCTGGATATTAGTAGCTCAGTTTATATTTCTTCATCGTTATTTCTGTTCACGTCTTGCGATGCGATGCGCCATTTGTGCGTGACACAAAACTTAAGAAAAAAAGAAGCAATCAACTAAAATTTATCACATTACAACATCTGGGCAAAATTATGGCTGCTACTGATATAAAATTTAAGTGATTTTTTAACAAAACAAAGATGATAAGTGATGGTTCGTTTGTTGACTTCAGTTGAAATCGGGTAAACACCATTTCACGCGGCTGTAAGTGAAACTCTATTCTTCAGTTTTTGTGTGTGCCGGTGAGGTGAGTCTTGGTTTAAGCACGAGCTTAAAACTTTTTGAAAAGTTCACAAAGTTGTCTTACAAGGGATTGAGGGCTTCTAAAATCCATTTAACAGCGCTCTACTCATGGCCATTGGCCCAAAGTGCTTATAAAACTATCTAGTTTTAAATTGAAATTTGTGGACGACATTGAATTTTGAATATTTATTTATATTCATATTTATGCAATGAATTATGCCTTACTGTTTTGTTGCTGTTATTCCAAAATGGAAGAGTTTAGATAATAAGCTTTAACTGAATAGTAGTTGATTGCTTTAATACTTTATAAGTCGTTCATTGCATTGCCCTTACGTAAGACAAAAGTTTATCATTTATCCATTCTTATCAGCCAGCCGCATGCTACACTCATGGCCATTTTAGTATCGACAGCCACATAAGTATATTCTTGGTTATTCTTTATGATCGATGTGGCCACAAATGTGCAATCGAAGTACCCTAAACGACCCAACGCGCACAACTAGCAACTGGGGTATAGTTTTCTGCGGAAAGTGTAAATAAAATTTATGCGAATTCATAAAATATACTTTTTTATAGTCTATAGTCGCTGCGCAACAAATCCACAATAAAAGTGACTCACATCATTTGTACAACTTTCTTGAAAGTCATAAAAATCATTTTCATTTTGTACGTATCTAAAAAAATGAAGGAGTCAAGATTTAACTGAAAAAATGGAAAACTAGCGACTGTAAAAGCTATAGGACAACACTACATAAAGTAGAAACCAACCAACGCCGACTTGAAACATATAAACCTGACATTTTTATACTTCTGTTAGATTCTATCTCCTTGCTTCTGTGTGTTGTTTCTTTTTTTATGGCCGCACAATAAAAGTCGAGAGTGAGTCGAGAAATTTGTATAACAAAGGCCAGAAAATAACCAAAGCACAACAAATGAAATGGGTGACCTAACACAATTTACAATGCATGAAAGGTTTGTTTGTTTGCCGAAATACTTGGCCAGTTAGCACGGAGATAGCGAAAAGTTTTCTAATTTCCCAAAAGGAAATTGCCGTTCGCAAGTTGACTTAACTTAATGCAAGCCTTTCTTTTTCACAGCACATGCCGCTCCTTATTTATGCAAACATTCCGAATTTCTGTCAATAAGAGCCACAATATGTGTTTTTCGTATATTATTTCTATATGCATAAAATGATCAAAGACGTAAGACATTAATGAGAAGATGGTCGTTAGTTTTAATTGACTTTTTCACTGCTGACACATTTATTTCAACACAATTTTTCTGGCGACAAAGCAAGACCATAAATTAGTGCAGCCGTTACCAATGTCCCAGACGAGTGTGATCGACTGGAGGATACCAAGTTTTTCAAACATAAATTTATTTACAAAAAAAATAAGCAGACTGGTGTTACTCTACTTACAAGGGTTTAACTAGCAGTAAATTATTTCTAGTAAGATTTTCGATATGTGTTAGTTAACAATTTAAAATATATGAATATAAAGACTTTAGCTGATATTAAAGTATCAGAGATTTATAGAATAATTTGAAATAACCTACATGGTTATTGCTATCTGACATATATTTCCACAGCATTGAGATACCCTTTTTCGAAATGCTTGTAATTACGGGGTACCTTTCAGCCGGCAATGAATGAATGTGGCCATAAATTCGGCTCTCTAATGTTCGCAGAGTTGTCTGACGTATTCATCACAGTCACAGCCCGCATGTCAAATGTCAATAGCCTATGTAATTGTAGAGTCGTGACTTTGGCTTTGACTCCCTCCTTTTCTCTCTTCTGCAATGATTTCAATGAGGCGCATCAAACAACAACAAACTTTTTACCGTGGTCAAGTTCATAAGAATTATCGCTTCAGTTGAGCTAGTTAGTTTTTGTTCAACTGTCCGTGAGACGGTAATTGTCTACTGTGGCTTGATCCCAACAGCTCAGCAAAGAAAATGATAACAGTCTTTGTCCCAGTGTAACCGCAATTTGGCTGGCTGCTTGAGCTCTGCTATGTCTGTTGCCAGTCTGAGACTGTCTGTGGCTTCTTTGGTTAAGAACAGAAACTCTTGTGAATGGCGTCGCTTTCACTTTTTCTTTGTACCATTTAAATAAATTGCTCGAGGAGTTTAACAGCTGAACACACTTAACAGGCCAAGTGGATGCTTAAAGTGAGCTTTGCATAAATTACTCTTGTTCTTCCTAATGCTTTCTTCGGGAGAATAAAATGTAACACATAAGCCACATGTGCTGCATTTTTGTTGTGGGTTTGAGTATATAAATCATAAATTAATCAATTTTTACTACGGGAAGTGTAACAATTTACAGCTTTTAACAAACATTCGAATAAGTTTGCGTTTACCTAAAAGATTCTATAAAAGACGATTACGAAGTCGATGACGAGGCTTGGCATGTGTGCTCAGAATGTGATAATCCAAACGGGTGATGCACAAAATAAATGACTATGCGCTTAGCCCACATTAAGACCTTTTTCACTATCAAATGAGACACGTAATGTGTGCGTCTAGCCTGCCTTGAAATTACCTACAATATATCAATGAGCATAGCCAAAAAATTTCAATACATGTATGCTGTGACCTGAGGATTTATATGGGTTGACAAAGTTGTGCCTGAATCGTCGCCTGGTAAAAAGTTTATGTGACATAAAAAGTTTTTGCTTACCCGGCTAGAACCGTTAAATGGATCAATATTTCATTTCGCCATGTCATGTGCGTCCACCCAGACTCCGTTGGGGCAAAATACTTGAAATAAATCAGTTACTCCTCTACATTGGCAGAGGAACTTAGCAACATATGTGTGCGCAATAAAAGCAAAAACAACAAACCCAGTCAAAGCTGCAGCGAAAACAATATGCAAATTACGTATGCATTTTATTCTGTGCAATGCCAACTGCAAGGTCAAAACCAGCCAGCGTTAAGATTTTTGCTCATCACATCCCATCATCAACAGCGGCTTGCTGCCAGCATCATTCCAAAAGCATATGCATGGGCGAAGATAGATATATACAGTGCAGATTTGATCAGTATTCATGTTTTGCCACCCTCTTTAAATTTTCACTTAGAAGCATCGTTAATATTGCATTAATCCTGGTGAATATTACGCATACGCAATGTGACGACAGCGAATATTGAGCAAACAATCTGAGAGTACAGCAAAAATGCATTTATGTTGATTGCGACTTGATATACATACAAATTTGATATCTATGCAGCATTTAATTGAAATAGTTGAACGGTTTGCAAGTTTGCAAATGCTTTATACGTTGGTATTAAATTAAATTGCATGCGTGATGCCGGGCAAAGATAATTGTAGTATCTCCTCGAGTATGCAATTATACATGATGCGCTCTGAAGAAATATATAATTATATAACTGTTTATACACAGATGCAATTATGGCCATTAGTTGAGGTGACGTTAGTTGAATGTGATTAAGTGCACTAAATTTAATAAATATAGCGACTGTTTAAGCTGGTCAGAATAGTTGAGGTATTTATATAAAAAGGTACTGATGATTATTAAACTGTGCTCCTTCTCGGCTAAACTTTCACCACTTTTCCGGGTGCAAAACATTTGACCTAATCATAATAAATATAAAAATAATACAGTAGCAAAAGTAGCTGCGAACCCTTGTTATCCAGTCCATTCACTTGGCGACCCACCCGCACACTTTAGGAGCAGAACATTAAACAAAGTGCAATAAACCATTGCATAGGAAAAGGGGGCGTACGTGGGCCTTTAAGCTCAAGCGCTTTGTTTACTTGACCAGCATTAAACAGTAGCGCAAAGAAGTAAAGATGAACACTTTTCCAGACAGAAACAAGAGACATTGCCCCGCATGGCAACAATGACGAGAATGGCAATATCAACAATCGACAAAAGATGCGGCAGACGGCCCTTAAGAGATTATAAAGAATAAAGTGTTGAGTGCTGACTGGGCTGATCAAAAGGGGATCCATTGTCCACATGCGAGATTTGTTTTTTTTGTTTCTTGAACACTGCGTTCTGATGGCATATTTCACTTAAGTATTACTTTCTTTTTATGTTCCCAGATTTTTGTGTATTCAGCTTAATTTTTATTTTGTCAGAAACATAAACAACGCCTCACAAAAAAAGAAGAAAGAGAAAATCTATTTGTCGTCTATTGACACTTGGCGAATTATTGGGTTATGAGGTTTTTGGCTTAGCAGCAGCAGCCACGTGCTTAATGCTTAGCACTAGTAAACGTGTTATTGCACTAAGACACTTGGTTGATTTGCATACAGCTGCTTATCAGCAGTATTACCAAAAAATTTCACATCCCAGACATTTTTCACTTTGCAACGTCATTTGTCTTGCAACCAAAAAAGAACCGAAAACTACATACTCTATACAAGCAACACTTGCAACGTGCACATTGCAACGCAACACATGGAAGTAAAGAGGCAAAGAAGAAGTTGTTGCTGCTTGGCTGACTGCCAACAGTGGCTGTTGTCTATTGCTGGCTAGAAATCCACTTTTTGACTTGCTGAAATGCCAGTCTTGGGAATATTGTGGTATAAACAGGAAGCGGTAAGGGCATGCTTATTACCTGATGTTGACGTTTCTCAACAGAGTGCTGTCAGGAACCGGAAAGTGTCATGTCTTCAGCTTGTATATTATCATTGGAAGGATTCCCAACAGCTCATTCGCAGACATTTATTGAAATATTTAGCAGCGCACTTTAAATATTTAAATTTAATCAAAAAAATAGCAGTGAGAGAGAGAGAGAGAGAAAGAGAGAGACAGAAAATGTGCCAAACGAGTGATTGAAGCCACCAAATCGACTGAAAATTGAAATTTACTTGCTTTTCAGATACAGACAGTTTGCTTTATTCGCACTTTTTGTTTGTATTAGTTACTTTTAGTGTAAGTTGTGTTGAGTTCGATTTGCGGGGCGATGCCCGCATATCATGTACATCATCATCACTCAACTATTCTGCACACGCCCGCAACTGTTAAGGTGTTTAAATTCCATAAAAAAGGAGCCCCAATTGCCAATATTTCAATGACACATGCACATGCTATGGCAAAGTGGTTGGAAAATCTCTATCACATTCGCTGATTGCACTGCTGCCTCATCGAGACACAGCTGCCCGTCTGTCGACAATTTATTAGATTTCCAAATATGCCACCCGCTGCTAAACAACTGACAAAGTCGAACTGTCGACGTGAAAAACGCGCTAGCGTGTTTTGTGGGTCGCCTGGAGGATATATGAGCAACTCCATTGAGCTACATGGTTGCATGCACCCCGAGCCATATGTCAATGATGAAATAGTTTATGTGGCACATGGGGCAGCAGCGCAGGGGCAGCGCAGTCAATAGTGATACTCAGTATTTGGCTTTGAGCTATAAACTATTTTATTACTTTAGGTACCGGTGAAAATGCTATGGATTAAATTTGAAATAATGATTTTGTTGTTATTATTAATATTTCATGATAGATTTTGTACTAACAAAGAGAAAAAAGATTCTACTCTTTTCACACGATTAATTTTGGGTATATCAAATAGACATTCCTCCAAAGACTTACCCAAGTTTCCAAATTGAAATCTTACGCGCTTTTGCTTATCCAATTTGTCTGCGGGACATTAATCTGTTCGAGCGAACTTTCGTTTTAAGTCTTAACAAACTTAAGTTTGAAGAATTGGGATAATTTAAGTATCAGCTTACGAAAAATAGCTTTGTAGCTTAAGATGAATATTGTTCGTGTCATAAAAGGCGACAACGACTGCTTTCTGAAAGAATGCTAGGGGCAAGTGTCTAAAAACACTTTTGTGTCCGTCCAAGTCCTCTTACCTTGGCCGTCTACGTTTTAGTTTCAAATTCCTTCCGTTGCTGTACTCTCTATTCATGTCTCGAGTGTACTCAAGTGCCTCTGGCTACTTGTAAATCTGCCTAATACTGAAGGGCATCCACACACTCACACAAGTCACACCTGCTATAAAAAAACAAATTTGCTGCTGCTTAGTTCATTTTTTTAGTATTCTCGACGCTATTTTTGCGCTCTGTTTTACATATCTGCCCTACTTTTCAGCCTCTTACACTATTTATTTAACTTACCTGCTTAGTTTTGCAATTTTCTCAAGTTTCTCTGCCAGCTTGTTGACCTGATTCCGCAGTTTCCGCATCCCTTTGATCAACGACTCCAACACGTCTTCTATTTTAATTTAATTAAAACGACAACCCTTCTGCTTAAAGTCTTCTTGTAGTATAAAAAAGAATGCCTGGAAGTAAAGCGCTGTGTAATTTTACTGGGCTCTTGTAATTTTATATGGTACGACAAAGAAAAAGGTTGGTAGCAAACGCTGGTCAAGTTAGTAAATTCATGGAAACAGCGATTTTATTATTTATTTTTCTTAGCTGGATAAGTCGCTCATTCAGTAAGCCACTTGTGTTTTTCCAGCTTTTCTCCACGCTCAAGGTAAACGATGCTGCCACAAGAACTCATTGTACTTGCCACTGCCATTGTTATTTGAAAGCCTTTAGCCCACCGAAAAGTGCGAATGCGAGTCAAGTGCTCAGCAGAAATTTCATGGATCGCTTTTGCAGTCAAGTGCCGTATGAATATGCAATTTGGCTTTGTTCTGATGTTCGATGTTGAGCAACTGCTTCACATTTGCATAGTGTGCAAAGGGCACAGTCTTAAAAGGTTGCCAGCGCCAGAAAAAATATGTGAATACATCAAAGCTGTTGCCCATAACTGAATCAATCAGGTGTGGTGACTTTAGAGCCTGTAACCAATATACAGTAGTAGCTGTAGCATTTGCTACCGACTTACCTATTTAAGAAAGTCAAATTTAAGGTCATAACATACTTAAGGCCATAAGAAAGTTAGACGAAAGCCGGTTTTATGACACTTAGCTTAATTGCTAAACCTTATGTATGCATAACGTTGCTTAAGCTTAATATAACTTTGGCAAGTAGTGCACAAAATGAAGAGCCTGTTTTGCCTTTGGGGCTATAACTATACAGACAAGAGTTGCTTACGCACTTATTTTATGCGTTGCGGCATAATAAACAAAACGAAATTTGAGTGAAGTGAAACTAACGAAATGAAATTTATTTGTGGTCCCATGCGGTATCTCCTTGCATCACATAAAGCTTATCAAATATTTTATACTTGTATATGGCAGAGGCAACGACGCTGTGCAAAATATGAATATTTAAAATCATTTTTAAAGTGACTGGGAAAAATAAAAAATCAAAAGAAAGCAGCAAGGAGCAAGGTCGTGTTGGTAGCAAGAATCGTAAGCCTCAAATGGTGTTACGAAAATTGTTGTAATTTTATAATATGTAATATACGAACGCACAAATAACACACATGTGGTTAGCTGCAAATGCGCCCTGGGAGCAGCCTTGAAGTAGGCAGCATAAAATTACCATTATCATAAACACTCACGTCCACAAAACCTCGCACACGTAAATTAGCATGTATAATATATATTAGTATTTACACCACGCCAGCGGCTCAAATTTAATTGGGCGTGCTATTACCGAAAATATTGTGGGTTGGAGGTGCATAGGTAGTGAATCGATAAGTTGCGACGCAATGGGTATTTCCCAAATGGAAAGTTAACGCTTTGGGAAGGAAAGTCCATTCCGATACCACTGGGAAGTGGCGTGCTTGCAGCTTATCGAAACTTTTCGAGAATACTTTTCGCACATATGAATTTAAAATATTTGAAACTGGTAGAGTTCGTACTTTAATAATGAACATTTTTTGCCAGGAAATTGTTGTAAGTTTGTTTGAAATTTGTTAGGAAAAAGTTTGTGAACAGAATTTTATGAAAAGGAATCAAGAATTATGTGTGCGTACAAGAAATAAATAATAAGAGGCTAACTTAATGCTCTTGGTTAAACAATGTGAATCATGATTTTCCGCCATTTTCGTTGTTTGTTGAATATTAAGGAAATTATGTATAATGTACAAAGTTTTGGGTAAGAAAAATTGTGTTTATTTCGATTATTTTAGGAGATTCGACGCCAGTAAAGGAATGTTATCAAATTTAAAACGCTTTTTTCGGACAGTTTAACAAGATACCAAAATAAAACGATGTGTTGGTGTATCAATCAATCATTTTGGCTATTTTAATTTCATAATGCGACAGGATATACATATATTAGGCTTTCCCTTTACGGAGTTTGAACAAGTAGTGCGCATCTGCTCGGACTTTCTATTTGGCAAACTCATTAATTTGATTATGACACTGCAGTAAAAAATTTGTTTGACTATGAAAAATTGATGGCATTTACTTGACTGAGTCTTTTACACAATTTATAGTATATATTTTTTTTTGAATGCTGTCTGGAAAATTTTGTTAAGGCCACACTTTTGGCCACAACTTGATGTTGTTGGTCACGTTGTGGCCCGGGCTTTATCTGACGATTGGTTTGCAAAATTGATGCCGTTTTAAAAGAATAATATCAACATGAATGAAAAATCGCCGTATGAAAAGCTGAATGAAAAACTCTCGTATAGAAAATACAAAAAGGCAGTTAAAGGAACTGCCAACAGGTACTGATGACAAACTCAAAAATAATTACATTAGAGTAGACTTTGGGCTAAGTTAAAGCAGTTGCGTGTGAGCGCACGTGTGCTTCTGACAGCATTTTCCTTTTATTTATTGTTTCATTTTTGTATACTTTGGTCCCTATGGGAATTTAAAATATTTACTTTCAATAAAGTCTTGCAGCATTTTTGTCAGTTTTAAAGCTAGATTATACAATTTTCAAGTTAGATTATTGATAAGTTTCCTTCTCCGTAACACATAATGTCAAAATATTTGGATTAGATTATTACGTGGTTGGTCTGCCATCTACAAATATCTTACTTGTTAATATTTGTTATTTAATGCTCACAACAAATATTTTTTCCTTGCTGTGGATATTATTTTTATTTATTGTGGTATCTCGGTAGATATGGTCGGGTAGCTGATATATTATTTAGTAGCAGCATGGGTTGCGTGACTGTCCAAGAAATTCCATCAGAAATTGCATGCCATTCCAAATTTGATTATCAGATTTATTGAAAAGTGAAATTAAGAGTTAATTATTTTGTTGCGTGCTTTTTTAATTAGTCAATAAACATGTGCATTTATTTACATACTTAATAAGTGCATACAAAATAATAGCCAATTTAATGAACGAGCACAATTAGTCTCATTAGCTATTATTGTTACATAAATTGTTGTGGTAGAAGCTCATAGCAATTTTAATTAAACTTGATGGCTTGATAAATTTTACATCTACTTCAGTCAAACCGAAAATGTTGTTTTTAATAAAGAGCTTGATTAAATATGCGTTGCAAAAATGGTTGATAAAGCTGTCATAAATTAATGTAATTCGGGAACTCGGCTCATATTTGTTGAGCCCATCATAACAAGGTGCGAAAGATTATATTTTTTATGACGTTCAGCTGCCAGTCAATAATTTATTGATATTTTATAGAGATGGAGAGTGAGAGTGAAAGCCGTTAATAAACTTTCAATTGTCCAAATGATCAACAAAATAAGTAAATATTAGAACATCTAATAAACGAGCTCATAAACAATATAACCAGCAGTCAATCTAGACAATAAGCTGACATAGATAAGATACAACTTGTTATTATAGCCACAGGGAACGCAAATTAAAAAAATAACTGCCATTGGCGCATATATTTTGTGAGGCTTAATTGAATTTAACTTCGAAGCATGGCAAGTGGCGCCACTTGCTGCCGCACTTTAATTTATATTACAGTTGAACAATGCTTGGATTATGCTTAAAATGAGTTTCACATTTATAAATGAAACTATATTCAAAGCTCGCAAAAAAATTTCAAACACAACTATATCTCCAGCATTTGCATTTTTAATTAAGCTCGATGTACCATAGTTTCAACAAGATCTTACAAAAAAAGGCTTTCGAAGTTGGGTCTTTCATATTTTCAGCCTTTTTACATGAAATGCAACTCGAGTGTTATTACCTTGACCCTAGTAATGGAAAAACAACAAAGAACATAGCTACCACTCTGTGTCATGTGGAATGTGTTGGTTTTCATTGTCTTCTTTTTTGGCAATGAAATGTGCAGTTGTTTTTGTTCCTTGTAGCTGCGGTTGCTTTATGCCTAAATAGCGGCCAACTGTTATCTCTCTTTGCTAACGACCCTTTCCACTTACCCCACATTTGTTGGTGATGTGCTTGTGTTGACGCTGCTTTTCTGAATGCTTAATTATGAAATGCTGTCACGAATGTGTGCCTCTGCATGTGAGTATATATGTACATAAGTGGATATATGTGTGTTTGTGTGCATTCGCGCCACTTCACCTCAGTAAATATTTGGCTGACAACATTGCTTGTCAAGCCATATTCCAACAAAAGCTTTAAATCCGTTTATGTGAATTAACATGCCTGTGGTAGATTAACGTTAAGAACTTAAATTAAAATACAGTCATTAAGTAGTATTGAGTGGGCCATGCATTTATAGCTCTCACAATTTGCGCTGACTTAAAGCACAGTAATTTATGATCTCTCATCAATGTGGAAAAGGGCAAGAACATTGCCATAATACGATTTTGTATACATATTTTCATCAATGGCCTTGACTGTGATTTTTTTCAAGCGCAGACAAAGTTGAGCCAACTTTGTTTCTTCAAGATATATTTCGAGAATCTGCTGAAGTGTGTCTAACGAGCAGTTGACCAACGCAAAAAAAAAACGCTTTTTTCAAGGAAAACAGGTCGAAAGTGAAACCCTTCAGGCATTAGGTGGAAACATTGCTCAGTAAGTAGTGCCCGCTCTAGCATAAGTTGTTCGTCGAGTATTCTCAGGCATATAGCGTAACAAATGCCACGTGTACAGGTTGACCTTAATGGTTTATGAGTAAACATGCCGATGTGGGTGTTGTATGTGTGTGTTTGTCCATATTGAAAGAAATCCGGTTTTACAGTTCGAAACGCACACGTGTGCGACTGACTGCCACTAGGTTTCCACACACACACAATACTCAAGTATAAAAAGAAATACACATTCGGGTACCAACTTGGGTCTGTATTCATCCAAGCATTCGCCTCTCGAAATCATCAAAGCAATAGGCGGAAGTAAATGTGCCAACAGCAAGCAACTAAATCAGCGTAAATAATTGAACAGGTATGCGTAATATTCAATTAAATTCATTAGATTACAAATGGAAATCTAAATGTGAACGGAAATGGTCGGTCTGCTGTCAAGTGCAGGCCATAATATTCAAATGTGGCATTGCGGTTGGTCCAGATTGTCATAATTCACTTTTGGCCGCTTACTATTCCTAACATGTTTTATCAATATGTTGTTTAGGTCGTTTGTTACGTCAACTGCAGTAATTTTTTTTTCGTTAGCATTTCTTTATTGTCATTTATTCATTTTCTGTGGAAAGTTATTTTTATTTGCCAAACACGTATATTTTATCAGTCTATTGGCACATTGCTTAAGTGAATTGCCTTGTGAAGCATTTGGTTTTTGATCTGTTCCCAATTTACTACCTTTTTGCTTATTTTACCCATATTCAGCTACAAATTCAGTTAAGGTTTGTTTTGGCATTTGCTATTATATTTGCAACTGTTGTTTTTGAAGTTTACTTTAAAACTTTTTCTCTCCCTATTTTGGCTTAGGCCGTCCTACAGAGTATCTCTTAATCGAAACTCTGCAACTATTTACTTGCTGGCCAACTCACAGTTTTCATCCCAAGTTTCTTTGGCTTCAATTCACAATCATTTTGATTGCCATTTCTCGAAATTCACTTTTCAACTACTTTATTGTGTGTGTTAGAATTAAAAGTCAAGCACTGTTAATACTTTAAGATTGCATTCAATGACCTGAACCTTTTGATGTAAAGACAAATGGAACTCGGGTAGAGTTTTAGATGGATTTCAATTAACTTGCTGGTGCAGAAGTTAACTGGATTTTAAAGTATTTTCAATTGGGTAGAAGAGCTGCCAATTAGAACAATACAAGTAAGTAAAACGTGCTTATCAGTCTCACAACCAAACAGTGGTTGAATTATAATTATTATTAAAACCTATGCCCTTGGTGCGAAAAATGGTTAATCTAAATGCAGAGAGTGTCTTTCCCAGTTGAATGAAGAGCTTTAATAAAAACGAGAGGGAGAAAAGCAAGCTTCCAATATATACAACAAATTTAAAGCACAGCATGTGGCTTAGCTACACTTAATCGAATTCTGTGCAGATCTTCTTGAAACTGCGTGAAACACTAATAAACAAATAGCTTAAATTTCTTGGAAACCACGCCAAGACAAAATGTAGTGCCCAACCACACACCAGTCATTCAGTCAATCATTCAGGCAGTCAGTAGCAGAAACAGGGGGTGTAGCAGGACTCGGTCTACTGATGGAAATATATAATTATATGTATATATGTAGCGTATGCCGCACATTAACGTCTGAGACTGGAGCGTTTGCTGTTCAGCAGCTGCGTACATTAGCATTTCTTTCTAGAGTCCGGTTCTCTTTCTACGAAGACCGGAAACCGTTGAAATTGAGGCAAGTCACGTAATGCCCATCAGCCCCCGCATTGGCAACTTGTTGATGCCGACAACAGCAGACTATATGGCATAAACACTTGGCATTTAATGTGTTACCAACGTGCCATTTAAATCATCTAATGAAGCCGTTGTGACCATTACCATGGTCTAACATTATTAATGAGGTCCTCAATAATGTGCTCACATAGTCAGCCTTGAGCCAGAGTTCTGGCCTATTTTAATTACGATATACATTGTTCGTTGCCAGCTGGTTCTAATTGGTTTAAGTTGCATTTGCGCTCGATGTTTCCTATTATTTAATAATATTCCAAACTGTGGCAAATACGCAAGGCTTTGCAGGCTGCCCATTACTTGCAGATGTGCCAACGGCAGATAGTGGATTATGTGTCTATTTGAGTGTCAGTTTTGGGCTCAACTAGGTCAGATTTAGCATGAGGGATTGTGTACCAAACCAAAATGCCAGCAAACTCAACGGAGATATAGATATAAAACTGGCTTTGTCAGTTTTCAGCTCTTAAATAAAGAAAGCATGTGTACAAATTGTGGCCTGAGAGAAATTTTGGGAGAAATGTGATAAACAAAAAGTTTTAATTAAATGTTGGAAGTGACTGCGGTCACATGGGATGCAGATGGTTACAGAGCTACAAATACAGCTGCAGTGTGTAAAGTTCTGTTAAAGCCCAAATGTGGTCGACAAAGTGCACAAGTCAAGTGGACCATGTAACTGACTGTCAAATGTTACTTTTACAGTTTGACATTGTCTGTTTGCGTTGTAGGCTAAATTTACATTGCGTATACGCAGCATGTGTCCCATCTTAAGCTGCAGCAAACCAGCACTGCTGGTGGACAATTGATGACAAAATCATTGCCTTCGTTGGTCGAAGCCAACTGCATGAGTTGACTTGCCTTTGTGTGAAGAAAATTGACATGTTACTGTCCCATTTCTTTATTTTTACTTTTTAACCGAATCACCTCTGTTTTTGCACTGGGGGCGTATGTATAGCAATGATTGCTTCTTGGGAATCGTTTTTGTTCGTCTCACGTCATTGCTTGGTAACTGTTCTGTTTCTGTCAATTACTTAACCTAAACTGTTTTGGACCTGAAATGTATGCTTTGTTAAGCAAACTTTTAAGCTCTTTTTTTGCTTCAAAACTGAACTTTCAAAGAGTTTGATAATAAAGAGCTTTTAATAAATTTCTGCAACTAAAAGTCTGCTTTGATTAAAGCATGATTTAAAGGGGGAACCTTGATGAATAATGTCTCATAAAATACTAGGTACTTAGTAGTACCAACTGTAGTTAGGAGTTTCAATTCACAATTTTGTTTTTCTGTTTTTTTTTGCCTCACTTTGCACTTGCCTTGCTGATCCGCCATTACAACTACTAAATTTATAGCCCTGAACTTGAATTTTAGATAAAAACACGTCATATTTCACTTTTCATTAGCATGTAACATGAAAAATTGTGCTTAAATGGTGAGCAATGAAAACAAAATTAATGGCAACACGTAATAACTTGGCCTTTTCACACGAAAGGTTCGCTTGCCTTTAACATGCTAGCCCAAACCCCAAAAAAATTGCCAAACGCAATGCACGATTGTTAAACAAATATTTTGTTCATTTTATTTCAGCTATTTCAGCAACAGGACAAGCCAAACAATTTAAATATTGGAAACTCGCAAGTGACCAAATAAAAAACCCCAAAGGAATTTTAATGAAGAGGCAGAGTTGGCTCGTTGCGGCATGCTGACAGCGTACTGCTGAACCACGAGTGCCACGAACACCACACAGCTTAAAGTGTACAGAGGAGGAGTGCATCCGGTGTGGGAAGTTGGAGGAGCGAAGGAAAAACAGCAGCCAGACCACGGACGCAATCAGGCGAATCGCCATCATTCAAGCAACTAGCCGAACAATATTAACAACATGGTCACGAACATGTCGCAGCCGCATTATTGTGGCTCCAGCATCGATGATTTTCACACAAAGTAAGTTTAATGATGGTATGGCAGGCCGAAGTGGTCAGCGATTGTGGACTCATTGCCTCCTGGTGGGTGTGCAGTTTCAGTAAATTAATTACTTTTTTTTATGTAATTTACATTATTATTTGCTTGCTTACGTGATAATTGATGTGTATATAATGAGATCAGCTGTATAATTACCATGAAATATTTTGGGCGGCTGATAATACGTTGTGTGTGCTTACTTTTTATTTGATAATCATAAATCATACTATGGGGCATAGACGTACGGTAACAAAAACTAATTATCTAACCTAATGAACTGTTGAAACGTGTGTATTCTTAGTTATTATTCAATTGCACTAACATATTAATAATCTGTGTTTATTAAATTGCACTGTTATTAATAATTTGTACACTTTCTCCACAGCTACAAATATTTTCATGGATATTTCTCGCTCATCGTTTGCATTTTGGGCACACTTGCCAATACACTGAACATAATTGTGCTGACTCGTCGGGAGATGCGTTCGCCGACGAATGCGATACTCACTGGTCTGGCTGTTGCCGATCTGGCCGTGATGTTGGAGTATATACCATATACGGTGCACGATTATATACTCAGCGCTCGTTTGCCGCGGGAAGAGCAACTGAGCTACAGTTGGGCGTGCTTCATCAAGTTCCATTCGATATTTGCCCAGGTGCTGCACACCATTTCAATTTGGCTGACAGTTACGCTGGCTGTGTGGCGTTATATTGCCGTCAGTTATCCGCAGCGTAATCGGATCTGGTGTGGCATGCGCACCACAACGATAACAATAGCGACAGCCTATGTGGTTTGTGTGTTGGTGGTGTCGCCGTGGCTTTATCTGGTCAGCGCAATAGCCAAGTTTTTGGAGACACTGGACGCCAATGGTAAGACCATCAACTCGATGCCTCTGAGTCAATATATTATCGATTACAACAACGAGGAGAAAGTGACGCTACAAGTTATGTCCAGCACCACACCTGACATGGCCTGGCCGATAGTCACAAGTGGCACTAATACCACAGCAATCAGTATGCTTAGCTATTCCACAGTGGTGCCACTGATCACAAAAGCAACAACAACAGCTCTGTTCGAGAGTGGAGAGCGCAACGTAACTGTTTACAAATTATATCACAGTGAACTGGCCCTTAATGATCGTCCACTGCGCAATGCCACATTCCTCATCTACAGTGTGCTGATTAAGTTAATACCCTGTTTTGCATTGACTGTGCTGTCGGTACGCTTGATTGGCGCTCTGCTGGAAGCGAAAAAGCGACGCAAAATACTCGCCTGCAATGCGGCAAATGATATGCAGCCCATAGTCAATGGTAAAGTGGTAATACCCACGCATCCCAAGAGTTGCAAGCTCCTGGAGAAGGAGAAACAAACGGATCGCACCACACGCATGTTGCTGGCGGTGCTGCTGCTCTTTCTCATCACAGAATTTCCACAGGGTATTATGGGACTGCTAAATGCGCTGCTCGGTGACGCATTTCTTATGCAGTGTTACCTCAAGCTAAGTAAGTATAGAGGAAACTTTCATTATATTTCTTTGAATTGTATTTAACGAAAAGACCTAGGCGCTGGATGGAATTTTCAACAGTCCATGAATAAGACCAAATGAACAAACTATTACCATTGAAACACTTTTCAAATTTAAGCTGAAACTTACTTTCCAATATGAACAGATTCTAGAAAAGTTTGACCAGTTTCTGTTGGCACTTTTTGAGGCCACAATGATGACGGCAAATAGCATTTCTATCGTTAAAGCAAATATGAACCTAGAGTTCAAACCATGATTAAAAGTCGCTCAATTCTTATATTAAAAACGAATAGCTTTTGACAAAGTTATGGTAGTGGAAAATTTGACCAGTACCTATTGTGTTGTATTGTGTTTTAAGTCTCGCCAAATCGAATCACGATTGAAGTCACTCACGGGCTCAACATAACATAAATTGGACATTAATCATACGCACTGCTAAGCCACAACTGTCATTAAACTTCACATAAACCAGACATTTACTTGTTTACCAGCCAAATAGCTCCAATTATTTTGTATTTAGTTTTCTTAACCCAAACAGCAACAGACATGTTCAGTTGTCAGAGTCTAAACTCATTTTGAATGTGCACTGGCACTCATCGCTTTTTAATTCTGATTGTCTGTTTACAGGTGACTTAATGGATATCTTGGCACTCATTAATTCGAGCATCAATTTTATACTCTACTGCTCGATGAGTCGACAGTTTCGCAGCACGTTTACGCTGCTCTTTCGACCGCGCTGGTTCGACAAATGGCTGCCACTGTCTCAACACGATGGCAATGCGAGAGATGGCGCCGGCGGAGGATTGGATGACTATGGCCGGGAGCGACTGCTGCATACCGATGCTGTTAGCAAGAGCATGGCCATTGACTTGGGTGCGACTACACAAGTGACGAATGTGTAGCAGGAGTGTAGCCGGACGGTGTCAACAGCAGCGACAACAACGACAACAACAGCAGCTGCTGCGCCGGCGGCAATGACTGAAACAGCGACTGATGTTGATGAATGTGCAGCACTGGAAATGGACAGCACTAACGACATCTGCGTTGTTGAAATGCTGCAGCCAAAAGACACTGCCGGCAACAGCAGCAGAACAAGAAGAGCGGAACGCACAGCAAGAGATGCCAATCGACGGCGTTGCAGTGTGGGTGGCAAGTGCATTTGGCCTACAAGTGATTGGCTGCGCAGAATGCGACACAAACATCCTGAGCTACAAGAGCATCAGGAGCATCCGGAACGGGAACGGGAATGTGAAATGGAACATTCACGTACTCGACGCAGCAGCGTGCTGCTGATGGTGCTGCTCAGCGGCAGTGAGATGGAGGCCAAGGCGGTTGTTGTCAACGAGCAGCAGTCCATTTTGACAACGCCACAACCACAGCGACTCAAGCGCACCGCAACGGAAGAAATGGAAGATGCCATCGATGCCCTGTGGCTATAAATTAAGTAAATACTATAATTCTCTGTCTTTATATATGTATTTTGGATTATTAATTTGATTCTTCATTTATTTGATATTTGCTTATTTTTATAATTATGTAGCTTAGTATAATACCAAATAACAAATCGTTTAATACTCTCTCGCACCCATTTTGGCCAGCGCTGCATGCACGGAACGAGCCCCTCCGCGCGTGCATCGCTCCGCCAAAGTTTGTGGTGGTGTGGTGTCTTTGAACATTTATTTTGGGTGGTGCATAAGTTTCTCCAAGTGATACTTGACATAGTTTATTAGTGACTAAGTGCAAATGCGTATGTAATACCATAATTTAAGAATAGTTCAGGATTTAAGCCCTTCCAAATGCCTTTTGAATATTGGTCATCATTCTTGGCTATAAGTAAGCATCGTATGCTGTCTTTTGTATTACGATAAATTATTATACCTATGATTGGAATAAAATATGACTTTATGTAACTCTATAAATATTTGCTTATCATTAGATAGACTGAAGGGCAGGTAAGTGTACTTTTATTAAAATGAAAAATAAAACAATATCACCAAAACGAACTTAAGTCTTACATTTTAAATGACTACGAGTTGGTATTAATATAATAATAGGATAGTATTTATTGTTCCTATTTAAATTCTGTTTGCACAGCTCTACTTAATGACCTGTTCCTTTTCCCCGCAGATCCTTTATAAATAGTGTTTTTTTATGAAACAATTTCTTTTCGACCTCTAAAAAATCAATGCCCCAATTTGTTTTTTTATTGTTTTAATTTCCTTGACTGAGCGTCCAGCGGGACTGGTCATTAAAATGTTGCTGACTCATGGAGGAAAAAAATATAAAGTGGAGTTTACTTTTCAGTATTTACATATTTAAATGTTACAAAATAACGAATGGAAAACAGAAAGCCAGCAAATAACATTGATTAATAGTGGTCATAATCAAAATGCGACTTCCTATTTTTCAGTTGCGTGCAAAGAGACAACGTTTAGAAACAAATATAACAAAAACAATTAGCTGCCTGATGACCCAATTCGTAGCTGCTAATGGCATAATTTTGGTTCGTGATTGTTTCTATTTTATATGATATATAGCTTGTTTCATACTGTGATGCATTAGGGCGCCATTTTTTATAGAAATGGCTTTCACAATGCACGCAGCTGCTAAGAACTCCACTTTGACCACACCAAATTGTGTGAAAAGCTAATAAATGGCCAAAATTGTCGGCTCAAAAGGTCAAAATGCTTACACAACTGCTCACAGCTCAACCCGCTAATTTGTAGATGTAAAACACAAATTGTTTAGGGGAAATACGTTTTTCGCTGATCTGATTGAAAAGGTCAGCTTGTGCTGATAACGAGTGTATAATATTGATATAATATATGTATCTTACCTATTGAGATATGACCTTTATTGCCATTCGCGATAGACGTGTTCCTTTTTTGCACTTCGCTTTATAATTTATTTCGTTGCTTACACTCGCGTTTTTTTGGGCATTTAATTGATAAACAAACCAGTATTCGCAGTTATTTAATTTTATTTATTTATTTTATTAAGTAAGCAAATTTATTTTGCTGCCAAGTCCAGGTAAAAAGTATTTGATAACAATACTATTTTACTTTTGCGTCCTATTCTTGAAATAAAAAAGGAAACTTTAACCTGTTACAGATCAACTAAAAGCATAGATGTCCCTAAAAACGACGGAAGCTGACAATTTTCGTAGAAGTTGGACTGATACAAAAGAAACCATTACAAAATGAGATGAAATGTAAAAAAAAAGAAAACCAAAAACAATCAAAAGCTCTTTTCACATTTTCCCCCACTTTTTCAACAGTTTTTATATATGTAGTTAAAGTCCCTCTACAGCTATAAATGCGACATGACTATTGTTGGAAACTGCTCGAATAACAGAATGATATGCTAGGCACTTTGCCATATTTCAATTTGTCATCACTGTGTGTGTCATGCAACGAATGCAAGCAAATGCAATGCGCAGCTCTTGAAATTGATATTTCGTTCCCAGAATAAGTTTTTTTCAGAGTTCCAATAAACATTTGTCGTAAAATCATAAATGGCAATACAGACCCAAAATGCGAAGTGCTGAAAAGATAAACGGAAAACAGAAAACCAATCAAAATGCTTAGACAAGGATGCTGCCAGATAACTGCAATTACATGCAGGCACATCCAGGGACACACACATACCCACACTCATACACACACACACACATACACATACGATTCACACCCCTTTTTTGAGGACTCACTTTCATCGTTGTGTCGCTTATGGCTTCTTTGCAGTTTTGTTTTGGGGATTTCCAAGTATTTGGGTCGTTTCGTGCAAGTTGAAATATTTCTCATCAGCAAAATGACGTAAAAAACCCAAATATTTTTATCATTGTTGGGAATTTTGCTTAAAATTTTCAAATTCATATTTGTCTGTCTCATTTGACTTTCAGTTATTGATCAACTAATTAAACGTAAACAAGAAATATAATATCAGGGTAATAAGAAAACAAACTGGACAGCTTCTTACAAATAAAATTTAAATATACATATGTACCAATTTGAAAAGCTAAGGTAATGTCCAGAATTTATTTTAGAAATTGTGTCTTGTGGATTTCTGTAAATCCGAGGCGACTTATTCAAATTAGCCTTATCTGACACGTAATTAAGACACTTCTCAGACTCAATGACACTTCATAATTCTATCATAATGCTTTTGACAACGTGTTTCTATCACATCCTAATAATTGTCCGAATAATTTGCTTGAAATTGCTTTGGAAATTCTCCCCAAAGAACGTGTATTCATTTCGAAATGGCCAAACTGCCAGCTGTTTTGAATGAAATTTAAAATGCAATTGTAGCCAATTTTGCTGAATTAAGCGCACGAAAGTCGCTTCCTACCAGTTGCCCCATTCCACTGCTTCTCCTGAAGGCCATTGGCTTTGAATTTTTGGCTGTTTGGTTATTCGTAAAATTTGCGCCATCTGGCCGGGAAAATTAACATAATTGCCCAGAAGGGCCAGTGGCAATGTGTTGAAATGCAAATGAGTTGGGCAACAAATTTTATACTAGTACAACTACTACCACTAAAATTTGCCGGCTAATTAAAAATCAAATTACACCACTCTCATGTGCAAAAATACTCTGAGGAATTGCAAGTCAACTTTTGATTGATCTTTGTCACGGGAGACAACTTTCAGTCGACTCATCAATGATTCATTATTTAGTTTAGAGAACTTTGTATAAGATTTACTAGCTCATTCAAAGTTTAATTGCATCTTGAATAAATTGATTAAGTAAACAACATCAGTTGTCATTGTGAGTGATTGGCACAAAAATGTGACAGGAAATAGAAATTCGGGTGAATTTTCATAAATTTTGTTAAATTTTTAAGTGTTAATTTTGACACAATATAAATATTTTTGATATAAATTGTTTTGATTGCTGCACATAGTCTTGAAAGCGTCGATATATTACAATTGATTGAATACAAGCGGAAAATATCAACAAGTAGCTTTGCCTTGGAAAATTTGAGTGAATATTTCGATGAATTTGATATATGTGCTTTAGTAAATAAAAATCTTCAATTTGCTTTATGAAGTTTGTGTCTATTATTCAGTAATTGATTGCCCTAGAAACAGCTCATGTCTCTGATTATTATTTTCACTTAAAAATATCAGTCTCTCAAGCAAACAGATTATTTAATTGTTAGTTGAAGAGTTGCTAAGGGATTGTATCGCGGACAACAAAGCGTGAAGTGTTAAAGTAATTGAAAATGTCGACGCTTATGTATTAAGGTGCTTGAATAAGAAAATTGATTAAAATAGTGTCTTTTGAAGTGGGTTATAAGGAAAATTCATTAGTTAAATTAAACAAAAGTGTGGTCAACGCAATACATCCGCTTAATATACAGTCAATGTCGTTATAAATGGATGTTAAGCACATTGAGTGTGGTATACAGCCAAAATACGCATTGAATTGAATTCTGTGAAATGTTTGTGTGGCAATGCGGTGTATACCCATTTTGTGCATAAATTATTCAGGCTTTATTTTCGCCTACGCAACTCACTGATTCAAACACAATATTTATTTGGCAAGTCGAATCTGCAGTAAAAATGTTGAGCAAATGTAAAGCACACGTGTTCAGTAATTGATTGATTGAAGGCCTAAACAAAGTAGCAGATATAACAACAGTGGATAACAGTATTGAAGTTCATAAGTGGAAAAAATATTAACTTTTTTTTTTTTTTTTTTGGGCATTGCAGACATGCATCAAATATTTATAAGTATGTGCGCAAAGTACAAGAACATGTAGTCAATAAATTTAAGATTAAACGTATGCTTTAAAAGATTGATTTTTGATGTACCATATACATTAGAAACCAAAATATATGTTGAAAAGTAAAGAAATAATTGCATCATAAAATAGAGAATAAAACGTTAACCTTTTGGTGAGACTCTACAGAGGGGGACGAAAAGATATTTAAGTTGAGTTTAAGTTTCACTCTTTGTATTCATCCTGTCATTTGAAGGCAACGTAAAGAGCAAGACAGCCCCCAGCGCGAATTAGGGAGACGGCAATCTTAAGCCATTTCTGAGCAAAGTGCACGATGTTGCAATTGAGAAAATGATGTACAACATTCACAAGCTCAACTTTCCATTAAAAATGCATGCTTTCACCTGCCATAATTCACATTTGATACACAGAAAGTGGAAACAATATTATTTGGGACTTAAAGCATACAACAAATTAAAAATTTAATTGTATTTCAGAAGCATTTCGCCGGAATGCGCTTACAAGCACTAAGACTAAAAGAACAACATGTTGAAGCACACAATGTGGCACAAGAACGTCATAAAAATTGAAACAACTTTGTGATGGTTCATTAAACACAAAAAACAGGAGCAACAACAACAACAAAAACGATAATAACGTTGCGTGCTTTCTGCCATTTGTGATGAACTGGCCCAGTTTAATTTTTTTTTTTTTTTTGCAGTCGACGCGATGCCTGAGCTCAACAATTGAGTCCAATAACAATATTGGCACAAAACAGTTGTTCAATTCAAGTAACGCCCACTTTTGCCAATTCGCCCAAGGTGTCTATTCACAAAGTAGAAACCAATCAGAAAAGGAAACCGCTGAAAAAAAAATAAAAATAAATAAAAAGCAAAAACAATGGGAAGGAAATCCGCAGTGAATGAACTCTTATTCCTTTGTTGTTGTTTCCTCTGTATTGTATGCCTTTTATATTACAATTTTCCTGTTCTCATTAAAAAAATTGTTTCACGCTAAATGCTGTCACTCCTACGAGCCGTATGCATATATTTTTTTAAGGCTTGTCAAGCAAACGCTGTGTGTGCGTGCTTGTGTGAGTCTCACCATTTTTTTAGTACGACATTTCTGTATTACAGTTGTTTGTCTCCTTGAACTAGTTTTGTAAACAAGCGAGTTGAGTTGAGTTGAGTTGAGTCAAGCGACAACCCAGTTGTGCCAAGCATTTGCTTCTGCTCCACTTAAGCACACACACTAATCCACAGACACACGTGCATAATAACAGGTAACAGCTGATGGACATGCGTTGTGGCTTCATCACAAAAGAAGCAATCAAAAGTTTCCGGCAAAATTGACTGAGACAGCTCACAGCTAAACTCTGCTCAACTAATCCTTAATGCTTATATATAAGTACATGCATATATGTAGTATGTTTGGTATGTTTTGTACACGTGCCGCCATTTGTGGCACTTCCACGTGGTGAATATTTGTTTTTTTTTTTTGTGCAAGGTCAAATAAATACATTAACAGCAAATGGCTGAGACTTTGCTTACAAAACAAATTTGCATCTTTAAATCGCTCGGTACAAGAATTTCGAATTTGAAATTCAACTTTGTGGCCGTCTCACTGCGAAGTCCGCTACGCTTATCAGATCAACAGGATTACCAAAGAAAATATTCAAGCAGCAGTTCCGGCAACAGTTTCTAACCCGTATTTGCATATAAATGAAGTTGACAGTCATCTGCTCTTAGTCAATGCCTTAACAGACAGCCCAAAAGCAAAAGCATCTGTTGCCATTGTCAGCTGACGTTTTAATAGGTTGAGTTGACAGGCTACAAAGTGACAGCACACAACACAAGACAAGAGAATGTTTCGTGCGCAAATAATCGATACCATTTGAAGTTATTACTTAACTTGCATGATATAATAATAATTCCTGTATTATTTTCGATGCCTGTCATTTTATTGTGTATATTGTATCTGCAAAATGCAAATGGATTAATGCCCCCGCAACAGCTTAAAGCGTTTACACTGAACAAATACGAAAAACCCATTTTCTAGTTTTGGGCTTGGTCAATACAAATAGCGAATGAAGTGGCGCTTAATTTTATTTGTGTGTCCTCAGCTGCAGCTGCAATTCCGTATAGCAGTAGTAGTAGTGGAATTTTACACTTGACAGTCATGTTGACTGGTGGTTAGCAGAGCAGAAAAATGGGCAAAGGGTTATTTATGACGACGACTATAAGCCGGATGGTGACAGCACCACATTAGAGTGCGTGAAAACTCTTGCCACTGTCTGCAATGGCTGTCAGCAAGTCTGACTTGATCAAAATGCCATGGGAATTTGTCAAATATGCACAAGTTGCGTCACGTTAATATAAAATTCGCATTCTCTTGTATGCAAATCAAATATGTAAATCACCCATCACACAATTTTAATAATCCTTCACTGCGGCACAAACACAGAACCCAAGTGTGGCCAAAATGTAAAGTGAATATCATGTGCAAATTAGTAACTGAAAATCGAAAGCAGTCTTCAGTCAAATATCTGCATTATTGAAAAGCTCAGAGAGGAATTGGAAAATCTGGCCGCGAAGCGGAAATACTTTTTTTGTTATAGATATAATAAGGCATGTACTTAATATTAATTTATTGTTCTTTAATTTTTCAATTGATTGATATTATTATCATTATTATATATTTACCACTAATTTAAGTTATGTTAGCTAATAGTCCCAAAGCAACTTCTTTTGTAAAAGTGCTTGTTTTTCTACATAACATTTTTTTCAAAGCCAATTCTTTGAGTAGTTTGGTATATTGTTCTATAGTGTATAACCGCAATTGATTATGCATAAATGGCTTGAAAAGCGTTTATAATCGCAGCAACCATATGTCGCAATAACACGACCAAATTCACAAGGGAAATACTCGATATGAGCTCATGTCGTTGGTGACAATACACAGCTACACACAGTTGCCACCCACAATTCTTCCACTCCTCCTGCAAAATGCGCAGGATATAGCTAAAAATTTGCGACTGTTTTTATATTCAACTCGTGTATTATGTTATTGTAGGTATATTTGTCAAATGGGTGAATCAGTTAATACCTAAAAGATGTTACGAAATTGAGTGTAAATAATATTTCTAAATTGACATTAATTCAATGAACAGTAACGTAATAGGGGATCAATGGCGAGACACATAGAAATAATAAAAAAAAGGAAATACAATTTTATATAAGACTGCTAAAGCGATTTAATACTTAAATGCTTGGCTCAAGTTCTTAGGCTATCTCGATTGGAATTTTTTTTTTTTGGAAAACACTTGAGAAATTGTAAAAAAGAAATAATTAGACAAGAGCTTAAGAATCGTCTGAAATTGACAGGCAAACGTCGAGCATCATTCATCACGACAGGTCATTAAAGGAGGCTCAGTGAAAAGTTAAAGTTCAGCCATTAAATCGAATAAGAAATACACTTTCATTCTATAAATAATAATTTTGGCTTGAGTTCACACAATTTGAGCACAAGAAAACACGTCCCCATCTATATCACAAGAATTCTGGAGAACTCTTGCTTTGTAGATATTTCCCTTTTAGACAATCGAGTACTTGTTTGCTCTTAAGTTGATGGCAATGATTTGTGCAGATGCTGAACAATTTTTTGTGTGTCCCTTCTTGACATTTTTAATGCTCTGTTTGCTTTGTCGCAACTTGTGTGGGCGGTTTGCTTGCACGGCTTTGCCTCACTTAGCTATCAGCTCGGCACTTGCAATTTAATTAATTTAAAACATAATGAGTGAAGAAAACTCAGTGAATTCGGCCAGTTGTCAGGCCATTTGTTTTAATGATCAAAGGACAAAAGGCTGCCAGAGGCGAACCCTCAGCAAATCATACCCTTTTTTTTTGCTTTTCTTTAATTAGTAAACATCACTTAAAGTGTGTACAACGCTAATTTTCGGAATCAGACCAGCGAAAATTCGGAACAACCCATTCGTTTCCTCCTAAAAGTATACTATATAATATGATTACACTTTGGGAATACCAATAACCATTATTTTTCGCATAGCACCCTACAACACTTTATTCCCACCATGTTTTGTAAATTAATTGCACAATTAACACAATAATAGCTTCGTCATTTGACTATACATCAAGTTTGTGCGTAATCATGCATTATAAGTGCTTCTCAAGCATCCGTGTGTTTAACATATTAAACAGCTTGGAGATTTGGCAACGTGTATGCGAATGTCTCAAAGGAGACATTCAATACTGATTACTTCTTTGTGTTGTCATTGAAATTGAACCAGACTTACTATTATTATAGCTTTCAGTCCATCTTGTGGTCAATACTAGTTCATTCGAATAAGAAATATGAGTTTTTAAATCTTCTTTCTATCGATATTCCTATATTCAGTGTTTACAGGGTGATTCATAGTCACTCTACAGTATTTTTTGTTTGCTAACTTGGTCAGCCTCCTCGTTTACTTGTAAGTAGGCATCAAGGAAGTAGCCAACTCATTGGGCACAGACGCATACGTAGTGGCCATTGCTGATTGATGGATGCCTTTTATTCTCGACACCAGTGTAGCCAATAGCGACTTAATTCGAGATTAATCAAAGTTGATTGTACGCTCCACAAACACGCATACGAGTATATGCACATTAACAAATATATTCCTCACACACGCACACACACACATACAAAATGAATAAGCAACAAGGAGAGCTTTTACTAATTGCTATTGTTGGGAATTCCAAGAACAGGAACAAAATTCTATTTAGCCGCAACAATGGTAAACTTTTATTCATGCAGAATCTGCACATGTGTAGGCATACGTGCGTGGGCATTAATATTCCTGCGTAGCATATATACATATACACACAGGAATGTTGCCAAGTATTCATTGCATTGGCTCGGAAAATTACAATTTTCATATCTGATGGCAACCATTGTCGACGAACCGTCAGGGACTGTTGTTTATTGTTTTTACTACCTATCGAAGGTCGCCAGAAATATAAAAGCGTAACAAATTATTTGGGCAAGGACACTGAATGAAATGGTCAGTCGAGTAATTCAAATAAAGCATTTGAATGCTTATTATATACTTTTTTATGGGGCTAAGTTTGTTGGTCATCAATTATGCAACCCAACCAACTATTTGCAAATTCAAACTTCTAACATATTTGGTATTGTTGTTAATTAACCATATTTCTTATACCCTGTCCATAAATATTGTTTATTCAATTAAATTATAGTTAGTCACATATATGTATTTTGATTTTATATATATTACACAGCTATGCACTATTTATTCAAATAAGTCCTTAAGGAATGTAATGATCTGATGTGTATATTTTGCAGATACCCTGTATACCAAATTGTTGGTGGGTTCAGAGTTGCAACCACATTTATAATTTAGTGAAAACTGAATCGATTAGTCATGGTTTTCTGATGATGGTTTTGGCCTCTATCATCATCCTGTACTTTGAACGTGCAAACATCCGCATATGACGACAAATCGAATTTTTCCATAACACACCGAAAATACACAATATTTTTAAACTAATTTTTAGTCCGGTTATAAGGGCTTAGATTTTCTTAATTTCTGGCCAACTCCCCGCAGTGCACCAAAATAATGTGTGGTTTACTTGCTTGCCTCGTATGTGGTGTAGAAATTGCAAATGCCCCCACAGTGTTCAGTTTTGCGGTGTGGCTTCTCCCGGATGAATTCCGGTAAAATACACAATAATACACGCAACGAATGGTTACAGAATTGTTGAATTTGCTGATGTGTAGAGAGATTTCTATTGGTAGAGGGAGATGGGCTGGGTTGGGCTGGTGCGGAAATGAAAGTTTATGCTTATGTTATGAAAAAGGTTGCATCAATGCGCCAGAGACACAAGTTTGACTAAACCAATCGATACATTGCTCTATACTTTACACCCAGATCAAAATTTATGTGTGTGTAAAGATTTTCAAAGTTACTGTTATGAGCATGCAATGATCGTATGTATAGCAATATAAATCAAATCATGCGGAAAGTTGCCAGATAAAACACACATGTATTACGGCTGCTTGTGAAAATGGCAGGCAGGCAGCAGGGATTTGCTATTTTATATATGTATGTGCATATGTATATATGTATTAATGAAAGTGTATGGTGTGCTATTATTTTAAAGACGCCCTCGAGCATGCATCGCAATTTGCATACGCCGCAATTTCATCTTTAATGCGCTTGTTAACAAGCACAGGACCCAAGTGCGCTCCAGCGCCCCAAAGGCCCGTTAAAAAGTCGCCATTGGCATAAAGTATGCAACAGTTCTGCGTAAACAAAACGTTTATTCATAAATGGCAGCCAGCTTGGCATAAGTCTACGTATATTTTTTCGACCAAAATTTCAATATATTTTACAATGTTTGTATTTTTCCTGGTGTTTACTAACTCGTCCTTGGTAGTAAATGAAAATTTGATGAGGCAGTTAGCGTTTGCTTAGGAAAATAAAGGAACTGAGGAAATAGCAAAACAAAATCTGTAGCTAAATCAAAAGCTTAATAGCTTAAAGCGCCGTTGTTCCCTTAAGTCACATGAAACTTGCTGAGTAAGTATAAGTATATTTAGAAAACTTTCAGTTTAATGGATTTCCTGTTGTCCTTGAAAAATGTTTGTGGCAATATTTCATACGAGATTCAACCAAATAAAGTTCTCTGCGTTAATTGAAGGGGGAAAACAAGAAAACAAAATAGCTTCGGGAGTCAAAAGTTTATCCACAGTAAAAGCCAAGTCAACATGAAAAGAGCGGAATTGCTATTCGTTTTTATTGCTTGTATGCTCTGTGTGATATTCATTCGAATTAAAGCTTGCCCTTATAAAGAATTAGTAGAATTGAACTTTCTTACGAAATGCCAGAATTGTTTTTATTTGTGCTATTCAAGTCCTGACGTTCAAGTATGTGCTTGCTTATCTCTCATAATACTATTGTTGGTATTCAACGGAAATTCTTATTAACTGTAAGCTGAGTAGTTTTCACTGAAACCCAAACGTTCTTACGCAAACTTTGCTTAGCTCAGCTTAAGAAAATAAATAGTTTATTGAAAATGTATATTAATTGTTGTTGTTTGTTCCGTTTTGAATATCAGTGGGTTAAATTACATACATTGTTTGGGTGTCAGCATTAATTAGCCGAGCCGAAAACAATAATTAATAGCTTCTGTTGCTGCTGCCGAATCATATTCAAGCCACAGGTCAGTTGAACAATCTGCAATTACGCATACGCATCGTATGACGCAGCAACAATATTCTAACAATATGCGACAGCTAAAAGTTCAAACATTAATTAGTCAATTGAGTCGGCAGACTGTCAAAGGACTCACATGAATTACCGCTGTCTGCTAATGACTTTTTCATTGCAGTCTTTAAGTAAACAAACATAAAATGCGCAATAAACAAACAGGCAAATGAATAAATGTGAGTGCGAAATGAATACGATTCAAAGCTGCATTGATTACTTTTTAATTGGCTTGTCACATTAATTAAACATTCTACTTTGATCGTGTACATCTTTGGTCTGTTGAGCTCCGTCTCATATAAACAATTTTGACTAACTTCAGATTTAATATAAGTGCTTTATAGTTGCAGTTGGTACTATTAAGTCGCTAATTTGCATAATTTTCATTTATATTCCCAACTGTTTGTCTGTTTGCTACATACTAATTATCATCAAAACAAACATAAAAATTATAAAATTATATATTATTATGTTTTGGATTAATTTGTTTGGCGCCACAGGCTGTTTAAATACCCAAATGTACATGCATATGACCGGTTTCCAGAAACACATTGGCATTACATTAAGTCTGAGGCATTTGTCGTTACCTCAGCCTCAAAGCTGTCTAAATACTTATTTCATCCTTTGATGATTTGTGGTGGATTTTGTTTTTTGGGGTTAGCAAATTTTTTGATCTAAAAAACCCGAAAATAAAGCCTAGTAGCTTATGATGTTGGCATGCTTACAAGAAAAACCTTTTTTATACTCTGTTATTATAAGTAAAATGAGTATAGCAGGCTTATAAAGTCACTGAAACACGCCGTAATTTAAAATATATATATTAATCATGGAATATGAGTATGCTAGTAACTTGTAGCCAACCCTTAAAAATTGCCACATTTATTTCCACAATTTGATTCAATAAGGTTTCCCATTTGTTGCACTTAAATTAAAGAACCACACAGCCGGTAGTAAAATTTTTGTTTGTCCACGGCACAAGTTGACTGTTGGCTAGCCTCAGATTGCTAGCCTCATTAATGTCTAAAAGCGAATCGAGCTTTTGTTTTCAACGAGCTGTCTAAGCTGGCCAAAAGCCACATATCAGCAACCAACAGCAAAAGCTGGTCAAATGTAGGCATTAGTCAAAAGTAATCCCTAGTGGCCTTTTTAAATGTTGTTCAAATGCAAATTTTAAATTCTTGGCCAGCTTAAGTGAGCCAAGTCGTCATTCCAATTTGCAAAACAGGCTATGATAAATAGCCAGCTTATGTGGACATTTTGCAAAATGCTCAATGGTGCACATGTTTATCCTTGCCGAGTTGCTCTCACGCTCAGTTGCAGGATAACATGCGCTTTGCTTTGTTTAGTTGTACATTAGCATATTTAATACACGAATTTTACAGATAGAAAGTGGTTTGTTGAACTACTATGCAGTTTGTTAAACCTGATTTGAATTGAATTTTCTTGTACTCAGACCTAATGATTTGGTTTTCCATTACCTTAATTTTGCAATGTATACAAGACTTCTTTTTTTTTCATTTTTTTTTGTTACCTTGTCGTCGCTTTTATCGATATGCAGCTAAACATCGCTGGTTGTTGCCTTGCTTAACGCCTCGGTTGTTTGTGTGTGGAAAAACTCAGCGCGAAAATTGTTTGCGAGTGTGGCTTAGCTCGCATGTGGGTGTGTCGTGTCTGTGTGTGTGTGTGTATTTGCCTGACTGCGCAAAAATATCCTAACGGACAAACACCCCCGCCACACACACACACATACACATACTTACTGAATTGGGGTCTTTGAATGATAGTCGCTGAGGGGTAGCGACCCTTGAAAGTTTTGCTGTTTGACACTTTTTAGCTCTTGAATTCTCAACATTTTGATTTGGCATAATGAAAATGTTCTTTGTGCGGAAAAGTAAATTTGTACAATTTTATGCTGTTTGCCCTTTTTGGCAAAAGCTTGATAGTCGCTTGAAAACGGCTGCAAAAAGTGCTCATTTGTGCTCATAAAATTCATTATAGACTCTATTAAGATGTTAGATAAGCCAGTCGCAAATCAAACTTAAATGTACATTAAATTGATCGAATTAAGATACCGCCTAAGTGCTATCATCTTGTTTCATGTCCAACTTTCAAATCCTTTAATTGCTGGAAAACTTTCTACCCTATCTGTTGTATAATACCTTGCAGCTGTTGTTGCTTCTTATTAGCTTTTGATTTTATTGCGGTTTAGTTGACAAACTTTATCCATGGCTTCGCCGTTTTATGCAGTGTCCTTGGTGGCTCAACTTTGGCTTTAATTAGTTACAAGTTTTATGAGTCTTGAATTTTTGATAGCCCATTGATTGCATATTAAAGCATCAAATGGCCATCTCCAAGCGTAGGAGCATCATTAGGTTTTTCCCGCTGACATGACAACGCATAAATTAATTTATCTGTGTGACATGCACGTGCCGACTGACTGACTGAATAACAACTGTAAAGCCGACAATGGCGGCTTCTTAAATATGTACACAAAACATGACACGACAGCGCATTTGTCAAAACTCCACTCGACCTGAATAAAAAAAAAAACAACCTTTGTATGATTTACGTGATAAAAAAAATGAATCCCAACAGAATTTCTTTTGTCAACTCTCCCTAATGAACACGTATGCATATTTTTAATTATAATAAAATGTTTTATTTTGCTTCATAATAATAATAAGCGCGAATCAAAATGAATAATTATCTGCAAGACTTGTGTTTTAAATTTAACAAAAATTATACGAATGCGCATTAAATATTAAACGGAAATACAACCCAGCTTCGCAAGAGATGAAAGATACTCCACTTACAAATTGTACACGATGAAAATAGCGAAAAAGAGACTTAGAAAGAAGAGAAACTTCCAACTTAGGACTTAAATATTTTTAATTTAGGGGGAAACTTGAGAAGAAAAAACTACTTAAATTCCGAACAAATGAAAAGGGCACACAAAGTCATGGTTAATAATCCTAAAAATCGCAAAGTAATCAAAAGTATACTTTTCAGTTTTATAAGCTTCTTGTGTTTTAATGCACTGGACCATGAATTGATTGTTCTTTAGTATCTATGCCGGATGTCAGTGTTGAGTTGGCTTGCCATTGAAAGTCAAAAGCAATACGATTTCCCTTATACATAAAAACAGCAAGACCGGCAACAACTTGGCTCGCCCTCAGCACAATAAATCAGCTAACAACGCATTTTGCTTTCTACTAAACAACTGAGACCGGTTCAGTTTCAGCAAAGTTGTCATTAGCACGCATATGGTCTAATCAAATCAACGTCATTACAGAGCAGATCACATACATCCGCACAAACACACGCAATGCCATACCAAATTCACGTATACGTTAATATCACGCATACGCCCAGTTAGCAGTTTGGCAGCATTATGAGCGCTCAATTACACTGTCAATACACACAAATATGTACACACACACACACACACACACACACAAAGCATACCCATTAATAAGTTAACGACAGGATGAAATTAATACATTTGTTGCTGTTGCTGTGCTTGGCAAATTATGCCTGCTTTGTAATGTTATCTGCAGGCCTAGGAAATATTCTGTCCATTTGCTTTAATGCCAAATTTAAATGTTTACGTGACTTCATTATATAAATTTACTCCTTTGCGACCAAATCAACCCAACAAGGCAGCAATAAAGCAAGAATGCAAACAACATCTGATCCTTGTGCCAACTTTATTTATCCCTTATTTGCTTGACTTGACTTGTTGCTAAGAACTTAAGAGTTCTAACTTTCGTGCGGCTCAATGATAATTACTCAAATTGCTTATTCTAACTTATTTTAACACATGTTGCTCATTTTATATATGTATATAACGCAAACAAAGAAAATAAGCTTGTTATTTATTCAACATTGTGTGAGGAGCCATAGAAGCATGCACTTGTGAGCATGCATATATGTGTATGTTTGTGATTATAAACATATATATATATGTATGTTCACGGATGGGCATACAAAATGCCCGTAAGCATGTTATATGCGCCCTCACAACAACTGTCCATTCAGACCGAAAACCGGCCCTGATGCAGTTGCGGCGAATTCGCTCTCTTTCGCCCTCTCCCTTTCTAACGCGGGCGTTCAGCCGTTTGAACGTGTCTGACACACATGTCCATCAGGACATGTGCCGTTAGTGTGGGAAGAGTATTGCGAGAACAATACTGTTGTCCATACTCACACTGACGGCAGACAATGGCTGGCGCCAGCAAAAGGGCAGTGGAAAAGTACCAGAAAATCACGCCACCAAAAGATCACGCCACCAAAGATCACGCCACCGAGGTACAGTCCCGGCAAAAGGTGGCCAGCCACGGCCTATAAAAGGAGCGCCGCCGCATAAGGCGGGGCTGTTTGATTAAATACGCGAGAAAGTGAACACGCTGTGAAGTGAACAAGCTGTACAAATAAAGCAAGAGAGGCTGCGCGCATATACACGGAGCGAATATATGTGCGAGTGAAAGCCAGAACACCAGTGAAAGTGCAAGGACACGGAGTGTCAAACTCAACAAGGATCACAGGACATCGAGGTCCTGGAATTAGGTGCGAGCCGTATATCCTTGCCACGCTTGAATTGTGGCAACAGGCGATATCCGCAAGGAACCAAGTGAAGCAAGCGAGGCTTGGTCTGTGATTAGCCAGAGAGTGAGACACGCGGATCCTGACTCACAAAAGGACTCGGCGCAATCCTTGAGAAGCAAGGGAGCCGTTAATCCTGGTGAACGTCAGAAGTGCTGTACGAAATCTCTGGCGCCCAGACTGAGAACCTGGGCTTGCATAGCTGGTGGCGGAGGGCCTAGGGCAGATTCTGGCGCACAGGAGCTCGAGTCACACCTGATCAAGGATACCGAGGCGTGGTGAGACGCTACGGAGCTAGCAATAAGTAGCGATAAGATAAAGAATAATAAGAAGACCAACTGTGATTGGTAAAAGCAAGCAATAAAAGTGCAATAAATAAAGTGAGTTTAATATATTGATGCTGTGTTGTTAATTGTTGCAAACGCAATATAAATTTGTTGCTCGAACCCACAGCTCGACTGAGTTTTAGCCTAGCTAAAACACCACCTAGCAAATAGGTTCGTTACAACTGGCGCCCAACTTTGGTGGTTGCAATAAATTAAAAACACACATTAAATATTAAAATAAAATAAAATAAAAATGGTTCGCGCGTGGGTGTACAATTTAAAAAAAGACGAAGTGCTGAAATATGGAGCTGAATTCGAAGTGGAGTTATCCGGCACTTTGGATGCTATGCGCAGACAATTTGGAGACTGGGTGAGTACTCACGAAAACAGATTACCATATAGCACAAGATTGGAGGAACTGGCGGCGATTCATGGCAGACAATCGCCGGCCAGAGAACTAGAAAATGGTGCAGATGCAAGAGAGTCGACAAATATAAATTTCGCCCAGCTGAGCATCCCAGCAACAAGCACAGCAGCGCGGACTCGAGACGCCAATAATACTCTTTGGGGGGTAGCGTCCACACCACAGCCACAAAGAAGAGTGTCCATAAACGAACAAGCTGCACCGACTATGTCCCAGGAATACCCCAGAGTAGCGAAACAAGTCCGCGAATGGAATTTTCGTTTCGACGGCACCACCAAGCCTCTGGAATTCCTGGAACAAGTCGAATGGTCAGCGGATACATATGGACTGAACCTGAATTTAATTCCCAGGGCGATGCCCGAATTACTTCAGGGAATGGCTCTTAAGTGGTATGTAGCCAACAACCAGCACTGGACGAGATGGGTAGCATTCGTCCAGAGTTTTCAGGAGTATTTCCTTCCAAGGGACTACTTCGAAAACTTAAAGGACGAAGTTACCAGAAGACGACAGGCGATGCACGAACCGTTTAAAGTGTACATGGTAGAAATGCAGACGCTCATGCGGCCACTGCAGTACACGGCGGAAAAACAACTCAATAAAATATACAACAACAGCCTCCCGGATCTACGAGCTTACGCCAGGCCATATCAATTCAATAATTTGGCAGAATTGATGCATTTGGCCGAAGCGTTCGAGGAACTCGAAGCGGACAGGGAAAAGCTGAGACGACAGAGCCGCATGGAGCAACCGAGACCCATGGAACCACCACGACGCCGCATGGAGCCGCCACAAATGCGTCAGGAAGCTCCTCAATACAGCCACAGGGAATCCGCGCAGAGATGTAATCGACCACGATTTATGGCAATGACGGACAACCAAAACACACACAACCAGGCGTATCAGGAGCGGACAGAATTCGACACGAGACCCAGACCTGCCCCGAGGACGAGACGAGACAACATACAAACACATATAAGCAACCCAGCGAGGGCATGCAGATTTTGCGGCCAGGAGGGACACTTCGCAATGGAGTGTACGAATCCTATGCTGGAATATTGCTGGCTATGTGGACGTATCGGAGTTCGTACGTCAGTATGTTGTCCGTCGGGAAACGAGCACCGGCGTCCGCCACCGAGGGGCGAGCGGGAGCCGAACAGGTCAGCCCCAAGACGCTAATCGGAAGCCTGCAGGACGAGGGAGCGCAGCTGACAGCGGTCGTAGAGATCGGCAACTGTCGGTATAAGGCTACGATTGACACAGGGGCCACGAGTAGCTTCGTTAGCGAGAAGCTAGCTCATGGACTGATCAACGTAGGCCGACGAAGCGCAACCACACGTCGAGTCCGGTTGGCAGATGGCCGAAACAGCGGAGTCCGAGAACAAGTCGAGGTGAACATCAAACTAGGGCTGAGGAATATGGATATTGCCCTACTGATACTCCCAGGAGTCATCGACGACTTAGTCCTCGGATGGGACTTTTTGTCTGGCATGGGAACAGTTTTGGAGTGCGCAGGGTTACTAGTAAACATTCCAAAATGCGAGACAAACCACCAAGAAGAGATGTTGTCGGTTGCCAAAACGGTCGAAACACCAATACATCCGGACGCAAAGATTGATCAATTTTTGCGAGGAGAATTGGCGGCATTTGGAGAAATAAAAGGAACATCGCCTATAACTGAGCACCGCATTGTCATGAGCGACGACCGGCCAATTAAACAGCGGTACTTCCCTAAAAACCCCAAAATGCAAGCCGAGATCAACAAACAGGTGGATGACTTGTTGACCAAAGGGTGCATCGAGCCCTCCAGAAGCCCACACAGCGCACCAATCGTGATGGTGAAAAAGAAAACGGGAAAATGGCGTCTCTGTGTGGACTTTCGGCAACTAAACAGCAAATCTATAAAAGATGCATATCCGTTGCCGCGAGTCCACCACATTCTGGACCAGCTGAGAGAGGCAAAATACATAACGAGCTTGGACCTGAAAGATGGATACTGGCAGATCCCGATGGAGAAGGAGAGTCGAGCGTTGACGGCATTCACAGTTCCAGGGAAAGGACTGTTCCAATGGAAAGTAATGCCATTCGGACTCCATTCGGCGCCAGCCACGTTCCAGAGGGCCCTCGATCGCGTGATTGGACCCGAAATGATGCCGCATGCGTTTGCATATTTGGACGACATTATCGTAATCGGGAAAACACGCGAGGAACACATGGACAACTTAAGAGAAGTGTTCCGACGGTTGAGAGCAGCGAATCTGAGGATCAACGTGGACAAGTGCGACTTCTTCAAAAAGGAACTTAAATACCTTGGCCATCAGGTGACCGAAGAAGGGATATGCACGGATCCGGAGAAAATAGCTGCTATCGCCGAGTTGAAACCCCCTGGAAACGTAAAGGAACTACGACAGTACCTAGGAGTGGCATCATGGTACAGAAGGTTCGTACCAGATTTTGCCACAACAGTACACCCACTACACACACTATTGAAGAAAGGTACAAAATGGGAATGGACCGGAGAGCATCAAGAAGCTTTCGAAAAGGTCAAAGCTAAGCTAACACAATCCCCTGTGCTAGCATGCCCAGATTTCTCAAAGCCATTTTGCTTGCAGACGGATGCTAGTAATTATGGCTTGGGAGCGATACTGACCCAAGACTCAGAGGAGGGCGAACGGGTCATATCGTATGCAAGCAGATCTTTAAATGGTGCGGAGCGTAACTACTCCGCGACCGAAAAAGAGTGCCTTGCAATAATCTGGGGCATAAGGAAGCTAAGACCGTACCTGGAAGGATACCACTTCACTGTCATCACGGATCATATGGCACTGAAGTGGCTGAACTCCATCGAAAGCCCATCAGGTAGGATTGCGAGATGGGCACTGGAACTGCAACAGTTTGACTTTGACGTCAAATACAGAAAGGGAAACCTTAATGTTGTTGCAGATGCCCTATCCCGACAACCCCTGAAGGATACGTGCCTCAGAGTCTCGACTATGGATGACGCGATGGACCAGGCAAACAAAAGCTGTAACTGGATCCAAAAGATGCGGTCAGACATAGCGAAAAATCCGAGGAAGTTCCCAGACTATAGTGAAGAATCCGGCAATCTCTATAGACACATCCCGCATAGAGCTGGAACCGAGGATGTGGTAGCCTGGAAACTATGTGTGCCAACCGGAAAGAGAAGGCAAGTGCTAATTGAAAACCACAACACCGCCACCGCTGGTCATACGGGCAGCAGGAAAACAATAGCCCGAATAGCAGCACGCTACTATTGGCCAGGCTTATACAGAGACGTACGTGCATATGTCCAACAATGCGAAATATGTCAGCAGTATAAGCCAAGTCAAATGGCCGCGGCAGGACAAATGCTGACCAAGATACCGGAGGAACCCTGGACCACAGTTTGTGCTGACTTCGTGGGACCACTACCGAGATCGACCCACGGAAACACAATGCTGTTGGTCTTTATAGACCGCTTCTCAAAATGGACGGAAATGGTACCACTCCGAAGCGCCACTACAGCAACACTACAAAAGGCCTTCAGGGAAAGGATTCTCGCGCGGTTTGGAGTACCTAAAGTTTTAATAACCGACAATGGAACACAATTTACAAGTCGGGCATTAAAAAATTTTCTTGAAGAGATGGGAATCAAACATCAATTCACAGCGCCCTACACTCCACAAGAAAACCCCACGGAACGCGCGAATCGCACGGTGAAGACAATGATCGCACAATTCACCAAGGACAACCAAAGACGTTGGGATGAAGCTCTACCCGAGCTGACACTGGCAGTTAACACCAGCGTCTCAAGCTCCACCGGGTACAGCGCGGCGTTCGTAACACAAGGCCGAGAGCCTAGGCTGCCAAAGGCGTTGTTCGACGAGGTGACAGTCGGAACAGGCCAAGTAGCTCAAACACCGTCCGACAATGCAAAGAAACTAAAGGAAGTATTCGAAATTGTCCGGCGGAGTTTAGAAAAGGCAGCACAGGACCAAGCAAGGCACTACAACCTGCGCCGTAGACCGTGGAAGCCAAACATCGGAGACAGAGTGTGGGTGAAGTTACACCACCTGTCGAATGCGGCAGAAGGATTCGCGGCGAAGCTAGCACCGAGATACGGGGGCCCGTACCAAATTGTGGATTTTACCTCACCCGTAATATGCAAGATAAAGGGCATAACGGACAGGCGGATAAGGACAGCACACGTGAGCGACCTGAAGCCGCACAACGACCGGAAGGATACGGGTGAGCCTGAAAAATCAAAACAATAAATATTGCCAAAAATTCCAATCAATATAACAGCGCCGTAGGTCACATTTTTTTCTTTCCCTAGATAATAAGAGGGGGAAAATAAATGTGGTCTTATAGATATATGACACATTTATAAATATATATAAAAATAATTCAATATAAACCCAAAGGAAAGGGTATAAAAATAATTCAATATAAACCCAGAGGAAAGGGTATAAAAATAATTCAATAAAAACCCAGAGGAACGGGTATAAAAATAATTCAATATATATAGTATGTGTATGAATAATGTTGGAATTGATGTAAATACAACAGTGCCCCAAGGCGGGCCTAAAAATGCAAAAAAAAAAAAACAAGCAACGCGCTTGCAAATCAAAAATGCAACAACAATGCGGGAGCGAGCGCATATGTACGCGCAAGGGAAATGGAACATGCAAAGAGAGCGCATGACCATGACCTACAAACGACCGCAAACGTACATGCTAGAGAGCAACGGCCCCTAAAACGTTCGCTCAGCAGCACGCTTGCACACAAAGTGCAACGATAATATTTGAGCGAGCGGACAGGCACACACAGCGAAAAAGGTCAACGCACCCGAAAATTAACCAGCTGCGCGTTTGCGCACAAAAGGGCAACAATAATTTAGCACATGCACCGTTGGTTACTCACCCACACTAGACATATGCGTGTACACGATGCACCGTTGGTTACTCACTAATATTAGCACAGACGCGTGAGATGCACACCCGAAGGGCAAAGGGGGGATTTTTTTGGGTAACCATGACCTACACTCGACCGCAAACGTACGAGCTAAAGCCCAACGGCCACCAAAACTTCTGCTTAGCAACACGCTTGCACGTAAAAAAAAAAAAAAAAAAAAAAAAATGCAATAACAATGTGGGAGCGATTGCAAATGTACGCGCAGCGAAGAGTGAATCGCACCGAAAACTAATCAGCAGCGCGCTTGCGCACGAAAAGGGCACCGTTGGTTAGTCACCAATATTGGCACAGACGCGTGAGAGGCGTACCCGAAGGCCAAAGAGAGGGTTTTTTTTGCGCAGGCGTACGCCCGAAGTTCAAGATAAGCTCAGCTCTTATACTAATGCTTAGGCGCGTGCATTAGAATAGTGAGAATATGGATTAGAGCTTTGCGAAAGAGAATTCGAGCATCGCGATCAACACACCCACACGCACACGCCCCAAAAGGGTATATAAGGCAGAAGCAGCCACACACTCAGCTTCTTTGGAAAAAAAAAAGTGAAGAAAATTTAAAAAAAAAAAAAAAAACGCAACAATGGAGGCTCAACAAAATTCTATGCTGGACAGCAGCGTGTCGGCAGCAGGTCACCGCCGCGCCTCGGACCCAAATCCCTTTGGCCGGCCCAGCGAAGCTGGCGTCCCGTGCGATGAGGGAGCCGGTCCGGGTGCGCGCGCGGCTAGCGATCGCCGGCCGCGACGCCCAGTGGGACGCGGAGTACGCCTGGTGCGCGAAGTGCGCGTGGTGCGCGTGGTGCGCGTCGAGAGACGCCGAGTCCTGCGTCGCATCGCGCAGGAGATGCGGAACCGGCAGAGCGACGAGCTCGAGCTGCTGGCGTCGCCGCTACACCTCCCCAGCGACGAGGAAGGAGGGGCATCGCCGCCAAACGCCCCCAGCATGGGAGAAGATCCGGTGGAGGACGCAGTCCCGGAAGCCAACGAGGAGGCCCAGCCACGACGCCGACGCTATCCTAGCGAAATGGACGAGGTCAATCCGGAATGGCTCCGTTGGCAGTACCCGGAACTGCCCCCGACACCGGAGGCCGACACCACCGACGAAGAGGAGCGCATGCTCACATCGTCGGAGGACGACGAGGAGTGGCGGGCATCGACGTCTCCGGCGATCTCGGACGACGAGGAGGCGATGCCGTGGCCCCAAGAGACGCCGGAGCCGGAGGTGATCACGATCTCAGACGAGGAGGAGGACACTGGCGAGGAGCGGTGGTCATCACCGTCTCCGGTGGTCTCGGACGACGAGGAGACGATGCCGTGGCCACCGGTGACGCCGGAGCCGGAGGTGATCGTGATCTCGGACGAAGAGGAGGAGGAAGAGCAGCCCGATGGGGGAGAGGCGCAGGGGCAGGGTGAACGCCCGCAAATCCCGCCACCCACCGTGACCGCCACCTACGCGAGGGCCTTCGCGGACGGCCGCTGGAGGCACCAAGTGACGCTGGTGTGCGTCTGGGAGGAGGAGGCGGGGGTGCCACCCACCTGGCAGCTAAAGGAAGAACACCTCCCCGCAGGCCCTAACCCCCCGCAGCGACAACGGAGCCCAACACCGCCCGCCGCGAGATCGCCACCACCCCCACCGCCGGAGTGGAGACCGCCCTTCCTGCGCCAGACGTCGTGCCCCGAGGCGGGACCCCGACCCACCCGACCGACGCTCCAGCGACAAAGCTCGGCTCCGGAAGGAGAGGCTGGATGGCAGGAGCTGCCACCGCCGGCTTGGCCACCTGGCATCACGGCGATGGCCGATGCCCAGCCGGGACCAAGCCGGCGGGCGTCCAGGATCGTGTGGCTGGAGGGGCACCGCTATCGAGTGAAGACCTCGATGCGGGGCACGCGCGTCTTCCGCAAGGTCGAGCGGCATTAATAAAAGAAAAAAAAAAATATATAAAACAAAATAAAAAAAAAAAAAAAAATAATAATAAAAAAATATTTAGAATTATTAGTTGCACACACAATAAAACAAACATAACCCCTTCAAACAGTATATATTCTCTATTTACATTTTTAGGCCGTTGTCTCTCCTTAGGTTGGAGAGCGGAAGCTTTCCGCTGCCGAAGAAAGAGGGGAGTGTGAGGAGCCATAGAAGCATGCACTTGTGAGCATGCATATATGTGTATGTTTGTGATTATAAACATATATATATATGTATGTTCACGGATGGGCATACAAAATGCCCATAAGCATGTTATATGCGCCCTCACAACAACTGTCCATTCAGACCGAAAACCGGCCCTGATGCAGTTGCGGCGAATTCGCTCTCTTTCGCCCTCTCCCTTTCTAACGCGGGCGTTCAGCCGTTTGAACGTGTCTGACACACATGTCCATCAGGACATGTGCCGTTAGTGTGGGAAGAGTATTGCGAGAACAATACTGTTGTCCATACTCACACTGACGGCAGACAATGGCTGGCGCCAGCAAAAGGGCAGTGGAAAAGTACCAGAAAATCACGCCACCAAAAGATCACGCCACCAAAGATCACGCCACCGAGGTACAGTCCCGGCAAAAGGTGGCCAGCCACGGCCTATAAAAGGAGCGCCGCCGCATAAGGCGGGGCTGTTTGATTAAATACGCGAGAAAGTGAACACGCTGTGAAGTGAACAAGCTGTACAAATAAAGCAAGAGAGGCTGCGCGCATATACACGGAGCGAATATATGTGCGAGTGAAAGCCAGAACACCAGTGAAAGTGCAAGGACACGGAGTGTCAAACTCAACAAGGATCACAGGACATCGAGGTCCTGGAATTAGGTGCGAGCCGTATATCCTTGCCACGCTTGAATTGTGGCAACAGGCGATATCCGCAAGGAACCAAGTGAAGCAAGCGAGGCTTGGTCTGTGATTAGCCAGAGAGTGAGACACGCGGATCCTGACTCACAAAAGGACTCGGCGCAATCCTTGAGAAGCAAGGGAGCCGTTAATCCTGGTGAACGTCAGAAGTGCTGTACGAAATCTCTGGCGCCCAGACTGAGAACCTGGGCTTGCATAGCTGGTGGCGGAGGGCCTAGGGCAGATTCTGGCGCACAGGAGCTCGAGTCACACCTGATCAAGGATACCGAGGCGTGGTGAGACGCTACGGAGCTAGCAATAAGTAGCGATAAGATAAAGAATAATAAGAAGACCAACTGTGATTGGTAAAAGCAAGCAATAAAAGTGCAATAAATAAAGTGAGTTTAATATATTGATGCTGTGTTGTTAATTGTTGCAAACGCAATATAAATTTGTTGCTCGAACCCACAGCTCGACTGAGTTTTAGCCTAGCTAAAACACCACCTAGCAAATAGGTTCGTTACAATTGTCGATGTAATTGCAACAATATGCTGTGGTTACCACCGCACTACCGGTCAGAGTTGCCACAACAACCGCAAATTCATCAATATGTATTATATAATAATATTCAAATACAATCGATTATTCTATTTTTTGCTTATATAATCAAGTCAGAGTTTATTTTTGTATCTCAATATCTGCGAAATTAATAAATTGGCAATCAATAATGTATTTATTAATAATAAAAGAAAATTTTAGTAATGTAAATAATTCATATTCACCATGTACAAACAAACATTTTTAAGCGGTCCCAATGAAATTTAAAACGTCTCAGAATAAACGTATACATGTGCCTGTAAATTGTTGGGAAGATTGTTTTTGTATAAGAGCAAACAAAAATGCCTGTTGTCTTACATTTGCCAGAGAGTAAAAAGGAAATGTTAATCAAACGAAGCGGTAGCTACGACAAAGGCAATTTGACTTATATGAAGGTTGTGTAATTTATTTGGCATTTAAAATTTATTTGCATGCAGCACACTGGAGGCCTATGAAATTCTTTTAAGCGTCATCGGAGCTTACAAAAATGCTATAAAATTTTTGTTATTTTGGGCATGTCATTTTTGTGCGTCTGTTTTTGTTTGCGGAATTGTGGAATTCGTTTTTCCTTATTTCTTCAGTGCCTTCTCCAAAAAATCAGCACACGGAATGGACGTTAATAAACATTAAAAGAGAAAAATCCATTCATTTGTTAAAAGCTGTCGAGCTCGAACTCCATAATTCTTGTCTTTTCAAGAGGGCGACTTTTATCCTTTCATTCTTTTTTTCGAAGCTTCGAAGCCCTTCTGACCAAACACGCACATTAATGCTTTATAACACGACGACGTGCTTCGCTTATACATTAAAGCGTGTATACCGAATTTAAAATAGCCCCCAAACAATAGGGAAGCCTAGTGCACTGCCCCAAAAATGATGTTCAAATGTTGCGCAGCCCATAAAAAGGGATCAGAGGGAAGTCATTCGAAGCGCCGTTGGTTGTCAGGGAAGTCAATAGGCTTATGATTTATATTACCATTAGTGAAGTACGGTTCATTGGAGTGGTAGTGGAGTATTTCGACTTGGCATTGGCCACGGCCTTGGCCCCGGCCCTGCTTGGGTGCTCTTTATGGCCAAAAAATACTTTTTAGCCCTTTGCTTGCTGTCAACTTTAGGGGAATAATATGTTAAGTTGACAGCTAGTGTGTTAGAGTTCAATAATTTATATTTGCACTTAAGTTTATCATTAAATTTTGGTCACCTTTATCTTTTGCGGCTTTGTACAATTTACATTTATTATTTGTAAAAAAGACAAATTGCTATGTCAAGTTCCGTTTCCGTCCTCCAAGCAAGACCAAGAATTTTGGTGAGAAATGCACTGAGAACTGAGCTGTGGATGTCAAAACACAAAGGTGTTTTAATTAATTTTGTCCAAAGACTACAAAGGCGGCGAGACTGTGCCCAACAGCGGGATGCCAGTGCTTTTAAGCAATACAAATTTTAATTATCTTTCTGCAAATGAAGCAAACCACAGCCCAACACCTGCGGCTTCCTGTCACAGCCCACAATCGCAGCAGGTGACGAAATAGCGGAAATCAACAACAGGCGAAATGTGACACGGGACTAATGACAAGCGGTACTAGAGACATTATAAGCTAAATAAAACAAACAGAAAACAGTTCGCTTTAATAATTTAATAATCAAACAACGGCAAAATGTAAAACAATAGAGGCAGCCAGGCACGAGACATAAAATTTTATCTCTTTGTCATGTATTAGGCAACTTAATTATTTATGAAAAACATATATAACAAATATACGAGAAGAGTGCATATTTTCATTTAAAGAAATGCGTGCGCTTAGGCAAATTGAAATTTTGTTTATTGTTTACAACAGCCATGAATTAATTTAATTTCTTTTGTTTACCAATTTGCAAACTTTCACCAAGACTTCAGGCAATTTAACATATTATTTTTAGTTGCTTGCTTATGGAATATTAAAAAGCTCACCTTTCATTATTCGTATATTTTTGAATAAAATACCTCTGCTATTAAATATATATATTAAACACACAGCATTAAACTACTTTATATTTGTATAGGGTAAAAGAACAAAAACTGACAGCCATTTAAAAGGCTGGGCATGCACGTGCCATGTGGCTTATAATGAGTGGTTGTGATGAGAAACGTTGGCCATAATTCAACTAACACAAACTGTAAACTTTTGCGCAGCATTGTGTTGCCACTGTAAATAAGTGACTTTGTTTTTTTTTTGTGTGCGTGTTGGCCAAAATGGAAAGTGTATTAGGGAGGCACATTGTCTGACTTGTCTTTAGCTTCGGGCTAAGCAAACAAAAACACATACCCACAAATTATGCAGCTAAAATTCCACAGGCATCTGTTGCTAAGCTCAGGAGTAAAGAAATGTTGTGGGATTGATGGCATCCCTCTGTAGTTTTCAGTTATGAGACATGTGACTGCCATGCGAGCCACTTCAAATTGGTTTCTAAGTTGCGTCTTAAAGCTGGGCAAGCTGGGCATTTAATGTTTTACTTTTTGTGTACCTTTTTCTTAAAGCTGCAGATCTATGGATTATTTCTTATTAGTAAGCGAACGCGATTTAGCAATTTGAATGCGTAATTTGATTTGTGATTTGCATTTGTATGCGGTGAATGCGCCCAAAAATTGAAATTAATGTCTGACATTGTCAAATTACATTTCGCCGTATGTGTGTATGTTATGGGATGTGCGGCAGTATATTTTAAGCTTCTTAATGTTTATTTATAATTCAGTGCACAACATGAATTACGTTTGTATTTTGTTCTACGGTGCGTATGCGTTATGTTTCCGGAAAATGTCAAAGGATGAGAGCTCCTGAAGAAGCTACTCGAGGTGCGGCAAAATAGAAACTGTGCATTTGCTCTAAAATTCATTGTTTAAATTGTCATAAAGCAATACGACATCAAGCAGACCACATTTTCTATTATAAAGCGCAAATAATATAGATGTATACGAATTGGAGTACATGAAAATTAATATAAATAATCTATCCCCTTTCTACATAAAGATCTTTAACATTTGATGCTGCAGATGAATAACCCATACGCCACGTTATACTGGATGAGCCCCTTTAACTGAAATGCGAACGCTGTGAGCCTTAATTACAACTGTTGCGTGATTAAATTATAAGGCTGCTCGAGCTACCTTTTAAGCATCCCTTGACGTAGCCGTTGCAGATGCTGTTTTTAATTAATTTGCGCTTAGACGTCGAAATGGCAAGAAAAATTACCAGCCAGCCACGTAGTAGCAACAAAAAGAAAATAGTACATAGTACAAGTCTAACAAAATACTTTTTTCAGCCGGCCACGGGAAAATTAACAGCGTTTGTGGCTAGTCGCTGGTCGGTGTCGCCATTACGCAGATTTCTCCAAGGTACCTCTCAAAAAAAAAGAAGATAAAAGTAACGCACGACACTCGCACAAAGAACCAAATTGATGTGAACGTGTCCTCAGGCGAGACTCAGACGTGGGTGGGCGGATAGTCGCCTTGGTTGGTGATCCGTTTCCTGGTTGTTAAGTGGCGAAATGGTTTCATAGTTGACCAGTTTTTTATGAGAAAAAGCTCTTTTCATATTAATTTTGTCGCAGAGCTAGGAAAATTCAAATGACAAATTTGCTTATATATTTTTGGGCAGCTATCAACTTTAATGAGCAAATCTGTGAAATAGTTAGTCCTTAAGCGAGCACAACAAAAAACAACCTCAAAACTATAAATTCAATTTTAAGATTTTCAATTTTGATATTTCAACAATAGATTTCATAGGCTGTGCAAATTAAACTACGACATACATAACATTTGATTGGTCAGGGCCTAAAGCCATATAAATATTCTTGTCTTTTGTCACAAAGTGTGTCACGTGTACAGTAAATCAAATTTAATATTGAGATTGTCTTTACTGTCGTTAGTATCTCAATAGAGTCATCGACACGTAAAACAATAGAACTGCTGACCAAGCTTGACATTTTAACAAGCTGTTGGGTAATTGGGAACACTCTGACGTAAATCTCAGGCCCAACATCCCCAGACTGCCTCCAGGCAGGTGTTTCGAAAGTTCATTCATGATATTTCAAACAGAGACTCTATAGAACTAACAGTTGGCTTAGATACAGCTGGATAACCTTCGCGGTTTATGGCTTTGCTACAGACTCTGTTTTATGTCCCTTGGCAGCTTTCCGTTTTTTCTTTTTTATATTTTACGCGTAACGCCTAGCAATTTCTGCTTCGTTTTGATTAATGTACAAGCCCAAATAAAAGTCAGGAATTGTCCCAGGCGTTCTAATAAAATGCAAATTGAAATCGCCACGAATTATAATACCCGCACCCAAGCTGTGCCAAGGGTATATGAAATATATTAAGTAAAGCATATTTGTTACTGGCAAAATGAACAAGCATTTAAATTCAAGAAATAGCTACAATGAATTAAATTATGGAAATAGGCTCATTTAAAATCTAATTTCTTTCACACGCGCCAACAAATTTAAAATGTTCTGTGAGTGCGTCCAAATATTTTATAGTTGCTAGCATATGCAAACCATTTTACTCATTTGATTTAAGCATATGCAAGAAAAATATGGAAAACTCAATTCAAATTAGTTTCAAATTTTGTTTATATTCAGTTGCGCAGATTGTTCAACAACAGATGAAGAAAAAGATATCACACAGGCGATTTTATTGGGCGCCTACCAAAAACGAAATTTAAAGCCAAAAGAAATTAAATTATTATTTTCATTGAATTGATTTTGATAGAGACAATAACTGTTTATTTTTATCTTAACTTTAGAGCTTCCTTTTTTACCTAATTCAGTAGTGATTGTCTTTGTTCTAGTCATCGCCCCATTTTTTGGGCCATATTTGCAGTCCGCCCCTGCTGTCGCCCATTTAAATAAACACATTTGAGCGCCGCTGACTTTGGCGCTTCTGGCGCTTCCTTTACAAAACTGTCATTGCCCACGCGAAAGATGTATTGAACAATTTCATTGGAACAGTTTTTCCTTTTGCTGCCCGCTTTATGCTTTTTGGCATTTGTTAATTCCAGCCAAAAGAAAAAAAAATGAGAGCGTATTGTTTAGCATTCAACTGACGTTCTGTTTGTTTATAATCATAACACCCGCCGCCACAGCTCCACACTCTGCGCTTTCGTTGAGGCTAATGACAGCTTCTGTAAATGGCATTAGATAAATGCTTCACAGTGGTGAAATAATATCGTTGCCATATTTTATTTCCTCGGTTCCCCGACTACATTTATTTGCATATTAAAGCCCATAGGATAAATGCACGTATCTATTTTTCATGAGAGACATATATTTTTGAGTTGGAAACTGACACAGTTTAGATTCCATCCCCGAAAGGCCCCCTCTATCTTCGGTGTCATAGCGTCAGCGACCAGCAGCTGACTTGTTATGCATGTAATGCATGCGAATTTCCCCGGCTGTCAGCACAACAAATGTCCGCATCCACATTCACATCCACATCCGTGTCCAGATGGGGACGCCCACACGTGCACCACATACAGCACAGTGTAAAAATGCCAGACAGTTCAATAAATAAGAATTTTTTGGGATGTCAATGCAAAATCGAATGTGATGTTTGGTTTTTATTTACAATCATCTTCAATAAGCCAATATATCACATAAATTGTGTATATCGTATTTACTTATTTATTTATTTATTGCCAAACTGCAGCGTGCTATATTTTCATTTCATTTTGCTTCACACCCAGTTTTTATATTTCCTTTTTTCTATCGCTACTCTAAAAAATCCGAAACAATAAAATAAATAAATGTTATATTTAAATTGAAAAATGACATGCAGCTTGTTTGGTTTTCATCAGTGAACTGTTATTCTGTATTCTGGAATTAATGGCGAATATTGCAAATTCGCCGGAATACGATATAAAACAACAAATAAGCAACATAAAACATGAAATATGTTGTTGTTAGCAAGCAATTATTTAAGAGAATTTGAACAAACTGAAATTTATTTGAATAACATTAGCAATTTATGGTTCATTTGCATCACAGAAATGTTCGCATTAGTATTCATTTATATTTCGACATTAAATAAATATAAAGAATAGCTTTCATGCCAAAAAAAAAAGTAAATATTCTGAAAAATGTACAATTATTTTGCAACAACTCAATAAACATTCATTTATGTTATAACTACAGCCTTTCGCTGATCGCTTCCTCTATCTATTCGAAGACTGCCAGCTGTTCAGTTATCATTGCAAAATGCTCCATGCATCAAAACTTAACTCATTTGCATTTTGTGCCAGTAAAAACTGATTGCACTAATTATGAACCACCCCATAAGCCCGCCTTCCCTGCAGCAATCATGCATTGAAAGCCTGTCGGGCGAAAAACTAACACAACTGGCTTTTGGCCATAATGGCAGCTGCTCTGACCCCTATAAAGCAGACCCTGTGTAATGAGGGCGCAACATTATGAAATATTTTGTGGACACGGTGGGTGGTGGCGGTTGCGAAATTTGTTACTGAGCCGGAAATACTAACGAGAAAGGCCTGCAACATTTTTGGTGAAAATATATTTGGCAACGATTTCACTGCTGGCGCATTTTCAGTTGCATTTGTCAATGAGACTGCGATTTAACAGCACTTTATGGCTACGACCACAATTTGTGTGCGCTTCCGGGCTTCGTTTGCGATCCCTTCCGGCCTGCATTTGTGTGATTCCAAATTGCAACCATCACTTAAGCTGATTATTTGTAATTTCATATGCAATTACTAGGCGGCTTAGTTTTTTTTTTAAATGTTTTGTTGTTTGTTATTTGACTTAATTGCGCTTTAAGCTGACGGGATTTTATTCAATTTCAACATCTCCAACTCAAGTACCTCGAGTTAAATTGGCACAGACAATCCGTTGTCCTAAAGGATTAAGGGATTAACAGGCAAAAGCACAAGTTCTTTGTTACTTGATAGACGCATCTGTTGGCCAACATGGCAGCCAGACGACGCCCTAGAACCATGACCACCATCGTGACATGGAGCATAGAGCTTTGTTGCTGGCCTCCCTCTGACAGTTTCACGCTTCATTTACATAAAGATACGCTATAAATTTTCCATGCAGACGCCGCTGATGCTAGCTGCCAGGACAACTGCGACAACGCCAACACTGAGGTCCTCTACTGACAAATGTTTGCTGATTCGAATAGTGTGGTAAAGACGATTTTTGACTGGGTCAGTGAAGTGATTATAATGGCCAGACATGAGTTCCATCTGCTAGTTGGGCTTAACCGGCAATTAGGGCCTTAAATTACTGGTAGACGAAATCGAATTAGTAGTCCAAAAATAATGATTTTTTAATCTAAAATTAATGTAAGAAACAAACAATGAATATAGAGAATTCGATCTGAAAATTAGTTGACTTTCGATTACGTTATGGCAATCGGAATTTGTGGCTCCTATAACAATTTTTCAGGGTAGAATTTCCAGCTTTATATGCAGTGTCAATCTAGAGGTCGAACCATGACTAAAAAGTCCTTAAATTTTTTAAGTTGACCATGGGAAATATTTTGACTAGTCGCTTTTTAAGAAGATGTTTGCAAATATCGACTAATTTCGTTTCTAAATTTAAATAGAGGACTAATCTTGAGGTCGAATCATGACTAAACTGACCGGCTTGTTAAAATTTAATCAATTTGGCGAAATTTAAGGTCGTGAAAACTTTTGAAGTACTTAAGGTTATAATTTTAACATGAATTTTGACGACACATCCAACTTCAATTGTAATATTAACTTGATTAATACATGATTGAAAATCACTGAATTATGAAAATCTGAGCAGTCCTGATAAAGTTATAGAAAATACAAATTGACTCGAACCCACAAGCACTCTTTGTGTACAGAATTATTAGGGTTAATTAGTTTATTAGTGTTTTATTTCATAAATATAATGTGTGCACCTAATGGCATTATTTATTCTCTGTCTGGCGACATATGTGGCAGTCATATTAAACATGACTTTAACAACATTTAACATACATACATATGTAAATACGACTTGTTGACTGCATAAATTAGCTAAGGCCATTACCATAACCAACCAACACAAGTATTCATGCAGCAACAACTACAGCTGTGGCTGTGGCAACTAAAAGCATGTTGCGTGCGGCTAAAGCGCCATCTGTTGTCGCTTTTTCACTGACCTTAACCTCGTCCCCCTTCCAAAGGAGAAGCAAACGCAAAGAACAAACGACAAACGACAAAAGCAAAACGAGTAACAGAATTGAGCTAAGCATAAAGTGAAAGTAAGCCAAAAACATAAACATTGCGATTGGCAATGAGCAACAGCTAACAGCTGTTCGTTCCTATCAGCTGTTCTTAGGCAGCGCCTGCGCAGCAAACTGAAATTTAAGAGACCATCTGCTAAGAGCTAAGAGTAACAATTTGCAGACGCTGTTTGCATTTGCTTGGCTTAGTGGTGACTTTGCTTTTGCTTCTGCTTTTGCGCTTTTGGATTCTAGGTAACTGTGGAAGTTAACAACGTTGTTAGGCATTTGTAGCCGCCAGCAGCCGCTAAATGCTGCTGCGAATCGCGCACTGTGCTATTGCCACTCGGCCGGCATGTTTAGGCAGGCATAGCGGATTCTCGTCGTTTGCCAGTCGCCTCGTCGTCGTCGTGGTCGTGGTCGTCGTTAGTCGTCGAGTCCGATTTTGGACTGCGTTGCGAATTATATCATGCGAATATTTTGGCATTTTGTGTCAGTTGTATTAAGTATTTCGTGCGTGACGATTCGGCTCTCGATCGGTCTGCCCAAATACGGCAAGCAAATCGGTGAAAAGTTTCCTGACACGTTATTTGAAAATAGGAAATTTAAAAAAAAAAATTAAAACTGTTTAACTAAAATTTACATAAAATAAAATAGTAAAACTTAGTAAGAAATGTTAATTTAAGTTAGTGTGAAATAATTTAACATGTTTAAAAAAGCAGCATTTTTAATATTGTAATAAATAAGAACCAAATACCATTGGAGTTTGGGCTTAACATAAGATTCTGATTGCTGTAAGTGTCACTCCTGAATTATTATAGTCATTCATTTTCTGCTTAGTGCTGGGGCGACGCAGAAAGTAAAACAAAAAAAAAAAAAAAAAGATAAACTGATACATAAACATGTAGTAAACGACAGGCATGAATAAAAGACGAAATTTTTCTTATCGAAATATATGAGCAAATATATTAAAGTTTTTTACCACATTGTTTATCTTTGACTACATTTTTAAGGATGTTGGGTCATATATTTAATTTTTCTAAGTCAACATTTATTTTCTGCACATTTTCAAAATTTGTTATGATACTTAAAATCCTCAAAATCAATTGTAGCAAGCTACTTTCTCCGAAATTCACCTACCTTAAGAGAAACAATTCAATCCTCCATTTTGGATTCGACTTTAATCACTTGTATACATTTATGTTTGTTTTCAATTGTACAATACGGTTGATTAGTTTCGACATTCCCTATAAAATAAATGAAGTGTGATAAATGCTATCACATTTTTTGTACAATTGCTCGTACTTATGCGACCATTTATATTCATTGAAGTTGTATACTTGGGCATTAATAATAGTCAAATTTTTCTTCCCTGATGCTATTTAGATAAAATCGCAGCTCAAATAATTTTGGTGTAACTCCACACAATCCTTTGTTCCCAAGCAAAGTGATTGCTATTAGGAAACCGTAAAAAGAATAAGAAAGTAGATAGCAAAAACAAAAACAATAAACAATTTCTGAAATAAAACAATCCAAATAATCCCAAAATGGCACCAGGCAAATAAAAAAGCACGTTGCACGCACGTGACGACAAAATAGAAAATAAAATGCTTGGGCGAAAAAAAACTGAATTGAATTGAAAAAGATGAGTGGAGCATGTTCGACAACGTACTTATTCTTTTTCGAGTCGATTTGTGAAAGAAATGGAGAGTATTGGGTTCAACTGAAAGCAGATATATGTATATATAAATATATATATATATATGGATATATATTTATTTAAGATATGTCAAAATTGATATATAGTATTGACTTCATGGCGAAATTAATATAATATATCACAAAAATAGGTGTAAAGCATGGCATTATTTGCTAAAGTGCAAGAACATTTCATATTTGTGATGGATGTACATCCTATAAAAGTTTTTGAGTGATTTGTGCCATATTAATGACAGGATAGAGTCGCACACATTTGACAGCCATTGGATGGTTCATGTTGTTCAGATATTGTTCACATATGTGCTGGGCTAATTAAAATTCGTGTTGGTATTAGCAGAACCCGAGTCTGGACAATAATCACACTGAAGCTGGCCCACGCTAGGCGCCATCAATCAAACGCTGGGCCCTCCTATAGACATCAAGAACTTAATTAAAATCAATGTCCGATGGCAGAGTACGGATGCTGTTTTAATGACTAGACAGATTGTGATTCTCATTATTTCTCAATTAGTTTTTGCAACAAACTTTTATAGTTGGAACTTTAAGGCTTGGTCCTGCCACCTCGTATTTCATCTCTTCCCCATCCAACTTTTGTATTTAGCTATACTTGTTTCCTGTATAACAACGGCATCAAGTTTTAATCAAAAATCAGTTGAAAGTTTGTACTTTTTGATAAACAGCATTTCAACACCGCTGCCAAAGTTGAACCCAACTCCTTGCCAAACTTTGTCAGACAAGTAACAAAGGATGAATAATTTTTTGTTGGCAAAACTAATTTCAACCATAAATTGTAAATTATATGTCATGCGGAAGAAGAGTACTTAGTGATTTTTGCTGCTGAACATTTGCCGGAAGTTAAGAAAGCAAGCGATTTGCATAACACGGCGTATGCGTAATAAAGATAGCAATAAAAATCAAGACTTAGACAAATGACATATTAACATTATACAGCTTTATTTATGTCACTTCTTATTTCCTGATTATTAAAATTCGCCTGTGGGTTTGTTTTGGTAGGTTTTGCTTCGATATTTCACTTTTGTTTATCTGCACGTACACAAAATTTTCTTTATTCTTTTGATGTTTTTGGTTTCCGTATTGTGCCCCACTACTTCATGTGTTGTTTTGTATTTTGATTGTGTACGCGTAATTTGATCTAATATACGATAAGCCAGGATGGGGATTGGTGGGCGGTAGCACATACCTATCATGCTGGCTGCTGATTATTTCATATTATATTTGTGCGTTGACCTGGCAGCCTTGGCCCTGTTGCCGCAGGCCGAGTACGCCTTATTCTTTGCAATGCCATTGTTTATAGCGCACTTAGGCGCAGATTTGTGTGGAAATGATACGTCAGTAGCCAGCACGTAATACCAATTATAATCAAATTACTTTTTTGCATTGCAGCGATTTATTTATGAATTGGCTGCTTACTTCGATTTTGCCTATTTTCGTATATAAAAGCTTGGGATTCTTAACAAGAATACAATTATATATAATAAGTTTTTGTGTAATGTGTAACTGCTTCATTATTTTTATTAATTTAAATGTTGCATATCCATGTCTATCTCATTCCAAGTCCATTACAAACTCTGAACAAATTATTTAAAAAAATTCAAACAATTTGCCCGAAAGTTCAAGTTCAAGTTATAATTTTTTAGAAAGGCTCTCAAAAAATGGCTTTTATAATAAAATATGCATTGCTATCACCTTCCATTAAGTCGCAAGAAACAAACAATGCCAAAAACATTGCGATGTAGCCGACACTTTTTCCCTCCTTGTCAGTACTTCACAACTCTTGGGAATAGTGCCTGAGGCATTTGGCTAGACACAATAAAAAATTGGAAAAAAATGTAAAACTAAGCCATAAAAGTTACATCCTCTTGCCGAAGACTTGTTGGCCAACAATATATTATACAAAAATAAAGTTTCTAAAAATTGTCACAACATTGTTTGAGGCATTTTATGAACAATGACAACATCAACAAAAACAAAATGAGTAAGTAGAGCGTGCTCTGGACCACAAGTTTATGTTGACCACAAGATACCACAGCCAAATCAGAGAGTTTTCCAAAAGATATAAACAGCATTTGCGAAGCTTCAGGACACCCAATTTAAGTTATACATTTACATTTACAGAATACACCAAAAAGCAGTTTAAATTAAATTATCAAAAATAAATTATAGAATATAATATATTAGAGCATCTGGCAGTAGAGCAAAATAGTAAAAATACCTTAACATAATCTAGAGTGTTGTCTCTAATCAAATTAATATTATATAGCAAGCTGCAGTTCAAGTTTTCGGCAGAATTCCCACAAGTTTTACGTGACTCTGGCACTTGGGAAGTCAGTCGAGTTGCTCCAACTACTGTCAACTAATTGTTAAATGCTGTCAAAGAGGAATGCTGGCATCTGTGTCTCTTTCTCCCCATCTTACTTTGTCTCTCTCTCTCTCTCCCTCTCTGTCTCTCTCTGAACTGCTCAACATTCGTAAACAGCGAATGACTATTAAAATGCAGAGGCATGTGTTGAATGAATTTAACAACAGGCTGCGGCATTTCAAGCACCAGAATTGTAACGAGTTTGACAACATTACGGGTAAAATGGTTTTCGGATGCAGACCCCACGAAATGGTAAGGGTACATAGTAAATGTATCAAGGTTAGCGAAAGGGGTACATTTGTATTGAGTTAAGCTTTCTGACTAAAGAGTAAAGTGCGCAAATAATAGAACTTTTCAAACTGCAATTAAAAAAGACACCCCAGAGCATTGTAAAATAAATGCGTTTAAATTGGGTATATTTAATTTGATTGAAACTTTTCAGCATAAATTAAGTGAGGTAGTATTATTTCGGAATATTATTCATGGCTGTGAAATAGCTTGAAGAAATTCCAAAGAGTAATAAAATTAATTAGGTATCAAAAGGCTGTATTTAATTCAAAAGAGTTTTTAAAAGCTGCTCTTAAGGAAAGTTAATACATCAAACAGCAGCTGTTGGAATGTAGAAAAGTCATAAAGTTAAAGGTCAAATTGAACTTTTTTACTTAAGTTCATCATCTTGTACAAATAGGTGCGCAACGGCAACAGCTAGTTCAGTTACTTAATTGGGTATGACATAGTCGATCATCGTTGCCTCCTAGCCAATAATACGCCACATCTTTTTTGATGACCAACTGCAAGTGGTGCTGTAAAGGACTTCGTGACAGGTGGTACTGCCGCAGGACAGAGCAATGAAAACGCTGTAATTCGGCAATGAAATGAGACACAGCTGTAACAGTTTGTGCTCCGTACACTTAGGCGTGACACGACCTTTGGCTAATGGCTTTTAGATAACGACCGTTTCATAGCCACTCCCAGTTATAGTGACAGACCCTACGCATCATGACACACGTGCCACAATCGGGGGCTTGAACTCGACGACCCTTTCAGCATTGACACAGTGCAGGCAAGCCAAATTTCATTTTAAACGGCAAACGGACAAGAGCAACTACTTATTTTGTAGACAATGTGAGCACTCGAGCACGTACCTGTTCACATGTTGTAAATGAAAAAAAAATTGTTTTTATTTTTTTTAGTATGTGCAAAATATTGAAAATAAAGGATACACCTGAAATACGAACTAAGATTGACTGTAAGTGCAACATTTGCGTGTGCCACTTGCTGCGTGTCAAGTGCAGTCAGGCAAAATGATGGTTTTGGGGCGAGGTATGCAAGGGGGGTGACTCAGTGAAAGTGCAGCAGGCGAGCTTTTACAATTTTCCTTAGGGTGGCGCAAAACGCATCGCCAATTGTCAGACACTTTGGCACAATTGGGTCATAAACTAGTTCAAGGATCTAACATTGCAGTCAAGTTTTGTATAATTTGAACTTAATATGCTTTGATATCCTTTTTGATTGGATACTTGTGCGTCTGTGTGCCTGTGTGTGCAAAATAGTTTGGTTTACTTTCTCTAGCTGGGCATAATTATGAGGTCGTCGATATCGGGTTTGATATGCTTGTGTGCCTCAAGCGCTGGTCAGTGATTTGTAACAAGTTGTATTTGATGGGAGCGCCAATTAAAGAATTGATTTTCATGATTGATTGCCCCATAAACTATGAAAGTGCTTTACTAATCAGTAAATTGGTTTACTAAACTAGCTTTTATTACCCACCCAATTCCCTCTTTCTCTCGCTACGTATTTTCTGCCAGTTCTCTAAGTAATTATATTGGCTTACTGTAGCGCATAATTAAAGCCATCTATATTATATGACCAAGAGCTTCCCATATATTTTGCTGTTTGCCTCTGCTATTATTATTCTGCCTTATAATTATGAAAGTTTGTCACGTTTATCAACTAAAGTGAATGAAACTTGCCCAAGCTGGCTATATACATTCGTTATACACTAGAGTTGAGCACTTTTTCGGTTCTCTTACACGGCACGCACGAGAAAAAACTCAGCACGATGTTCTTATGTTACGCAAACAGATTGAAGATGTAATATAAATGAAACAAATATTTTAATATTTATTAGATGAATTTTAATAATAATTGTCTTCTTACGGCAAATATTTAATATAATCAGAGTTTATAATTGTGAAAAACTATCACAGGTTGTAAAAGATGCGCAGCTCTAATTAATTTGTTCCTTCCCTGTATTCCTTCCATCTTTTGTTTGAACATAAAATAATTAACTTTTGTTTTCACCAATTTTATTGTATTAGTACATGAATACAATAAGGCATATTAAAATTTCATTGCCTTCTTCTCGGCGCAGAGTAAGCATAAGGAAACGTATTTGCAGTACATAAAGCTTTTAATGTTACCAAACAAGGCAACTAATTCACAACCTTGTCAGCTCTCACATAATTCAATTAGTCAACTTCAGTATTAATTAAAGCGAACGAGCTGCCCGGCAGAAGCAGCATATATGGGGACTTAGGACACGCCCAATCGGGTGTCAGCTGCTTGTAATTTTCTTGGTGCGTTTCTGTAGTAAAATGCGTCAAATAATTAAAAGAATCACATCCCGCAAAAGTAGTGCTCATGAAGTGTCCTTGCTGCAAGGCAACTAGCTAAGTAGATTTCAAATTATTCCATTAGTGCTTATGACATTTGGCATGGGTCTAGGAACACGACATGATGTTATGATATGATATGTGCGTTGCTAATGTGCCGCTGTCTGGCTGTTGGACAACTTAATTAAATCTCGGACGGATACTGGGCGTCGCCGGAAGGGACTAAAGAAGGCATTAAATACATACATTTGCCAGGACTGCTTTGGCGACTTAAATACACAAATCCAGAAATTTGTCAAAGAGAAAAGCAATAAATCTTAACAATTGTTCAAAATCATTTTAACAAATGCGTAGGCGCTAATTTTTTGTGACACACTTATAATAAAATTGAAACGCAAATTGCACGCACGAATGTCTCGAGCCCAGTCCAGTGATTTACGCGTGCGAATACAACAACAAAGTAAATAAGAAACATCAATCAAAAGCAAAATGATTGTGAGAAAGACAGAGGGTAGGAAGGGAATGGCGAGGTGAGCTGGGAATGATTTCTCAGCTGATGAGCCCAGCACTCTGTCATAAAGCGACTCTATTCTTACTACTTTGTCAGAGTTTCCTGCTTCCTGACAGCTCTGATAGGAAGCTAGCAATTGATTGAGACCGACACAAAAAGCGGCAACGTCAAACAGATAAAAGATAAACAAACTACAAAAGTTGTCAGCTAAATTTTAAAGCAATGGTAAATATAAATGGGTATCTGCACTGGGACTGACAGGACATGTCCAAGGGATGTATAATAAATTAGCTATGGCCAACACGTAGGCGCATAAAATATTTGTTATTTCGTCCATCGACTGTTTCACTTTTTCCGAAGTGGTCAGCAGAAAGGGAAATGCGAAAATTAACATTCCACGCAAATACATAGATACAAAGGCGCTACACTCACACACACACACATTTATACAAAGGCTCAGAGATAAATTCCCACACTTGAAGTTTGTTGCGACTCAGTTGGAGGCGTAGGCAGCTCAGCTTTTTACATCTTACATGGCAGTTTTCCCGCAGGCGGCTGCCATTTAAAATTCGCCCACCGCCGAAAAAAATGTGGGGGTCTGCTTGGCTCTTCCATTATTCATATTTGACAGCCTATGGGCCCACGCCACGTATGCGTTTTATTTGCTTTCATCCTGAATTCTGTGCATATTTCACATGGCACAAGTTTTTTTTTTTTAATTTTCAACGCCAACGTCGCAACGAGCAGCTAATGTGCGTGAAAATGTACTGAAAGAGTTCAAAATGCAGATTCAACGCTCCAAGGGCATCGAGTTGATGGGTCGTATATTCAGTTTCCAGATAATTTCTTTCATTTTTGATTATGTTTCATATTTCTTATCAGCGTAGGTGTGTATTTAACCTGACTAGATAAAATCGCTTTAAATACATTTTTAAAATGTAAACTTATTTGTTTTTTACCACCAATGTTATTTCTCAAGTGGTCTTCAAGTGATTTTCCATCCGATTGGGCAGTCTTGACCAACGAAATGAACTCACTTTCAATTGCACAATCAATCAGGCTGACCCAAGGGTTCAACCGACTGCAACTCAATTTGTGGTAGCTTTGAGAAAATACCAAGCATACCAGCAGCAACCAGCTAGGATAACAAAACAATATCGCTGCAGCTCGCAGAACCTTTTAAAGGACCCAAATTTGGGGACTAAACATTTGTATTTAGGACCGGCACGCAGCCACAGCGGCCTAAAACAATTTCGTGATGCCAAACAAAAAATTTACATAAATTGGCATAAGAGAACGTCAAACGGTAGAGCAAATGGTAGACATGTGTTGATGCAAATAGACAGGGTTCTTAGAATATATATGCTAAACGTTTCAACACACAATTCTTTCTTTGCACATTTTTTCTAGTTCGCATAATTTAAACTGTTTCTGTCATGCAAAAAAATTGCTATTGATTTTTGCAGTGCAGTCACAAATTTCAGTACATTACATTTTTGATAAAAATTTAATGTTTTAATCATAAGTGAAGAAACTGTTGGGTAGTTGTTTGTCTCAGGTGTGTCATTAAATGTTGGTCTATAGAAGTCCTTTGAAATTCACATTTAATGAGACACTTTGCGGTTCGGGTTTGAGGTTTTGTGTCTAGCCAACAGAAAGATACCCTCTAAGTGAGGATTTGCTATAGTGGTTACAGAGTATAGGTATAGGCTGTAAATTTACATAGAACCCAATCGAATGTACTTTATTTAAATTTCTCTTCAGACAGCTTTGTCTGCAAATAATAGTTTATAGTTAAATTAAAACATAATGACTTCCTTTGTCAGCAAATCGGAATAGCACTCCCATTCGACTGACCTCTATTTTCGAGCTATGAAGGATGTAGAAAAAAAATAAAATCAACACGATATGCTTACTTGACCAGTCTTATTGGTCTTGGCCTCCAGCTTGGCAGATTTTGTTAACCGACTACAGCTATGATGCAGAAGGCACAAGGTTCGGTTCCATTCCATGACGCGTTGTCTATTTATGTACGAAAATGAAATTAACACAACATTGCAAGGCAGAGGAAGAAGATTCTTCTTCAACAACAAATACAACTTTTTACATGTATATGCCATAGGGACCAAGAAAATGTGCAGGAGTAGCAGTCACAGCAGGATGCTAAAGTAGGATATCAATGGCAAGCTGCGTGGAGTAGCTCGTAGACATTTTCGACTGCTACTTATAGAAGGACCTCATGTCCTTGCTTATTCACATACATATACAAATATATAGTATATGTGTATACGTATTTTTTACATTTACTTTTGTCTTTCTTCTTTTGGGCCGACGCTAGTTGTACGCTTGGCTCATTCATATCCATTGTGGCAAAATGCAATCAAATTACTTTGATGTTTCCATTAATGTCGTTTACTTTAACGCTGAGACCGACGAACACCAACAACCGCAATAACAACAACAGCAACAGCAACAACAATTGTAAGCGGTAACTGCTGATTATGATAATGAGATGTTTCTAGCTGCCTGTTGGCGAGGCCTTCACAACGCCTGTGCCTCATTTCCTTGTCCTTGTCCCACTGAAAATCACAAACAAAACAATGTCCTACGAGGTATTTATACTGGACTTGCGAATTGTCGCCTGCAAGGAATCAGGGAATGCAAAACCTTATTTATGTGTATGCCGCCCCCAGGGTCTCCGCAAGTAATTCATTTGAATTATTATCCATTGAATTGCGGAGCTCAGCTTCAAAATGCAGCCACACCCACTGACCAACGAACACTTCTCCACCGCTGACGCTGCGGGTCCTTTCCAAGCTTAGTAGAGTTTGCTTCATGCAATTTTCATTTCTGACTTGCATTTTTCTTGTTATGCTTTCATTTTTATACTGTCGCCAGAGGTATTATTTAAATTTAAAACGAGAAATCAAGCAGATAACTATCATGAAAACTAACAATCGTTGTAAAAGATTTAGAAGTCTAAGAGCTGCAGACAATTTAAAGCCATATTCTATCATTTAGAATTTATACATTTGATATCAATATATCACACACTGTTACTATAGCAGTTATCACTTGGGAAGGGTGTCATTGCCGTGTTGCTGCTATGACACTTTCCACCATTTAGCGGGTGACATTTCACTTAACTATTTTCATTGCCTATCCTGCCCAGGATTTAAGGAAATCGCATTTCCTACACAAATACCAAGGTGAAGGATATTCCAAGAAAAAGGCACAAGCAAATGCACAGCTTTGACTAACCTGAAACCAAGGACGCCCTTAAAATTGTGTGCATAGAGAGACCATTTTAATCAGAATTTTATTTCAAACGAAATTTTCTCATAGTAAAAAGTAACAAAATGTCGGCTTAATATATTCAAAGTGAATGTTTAAGAGAAATTCAACTTGTATTCGCAGGTCAAACTTATGGCGAGTTTTCGGACAACTTTGACAACAGTTTCATTTATTGGCTCTCGAATTTTATATGCACTACTTATGTATTTAAATTTTTGCCTCCACTATTTTATTTACCAGTTTGCAGCGCAATTACTATTGCGACTCTTTAGTTCTTGCTCAATGGTAATTTTCATGAATTTTGTATTTTTTATGCTCTCCCTTACATTTTTGACCTTGCAGTTAGCTTTTAGTAGTGCACTTAAGGAGCGCGCGCCCCAATACTTGTATTTAATGATAGACCACTCGCTTACTTGTCTGGGACCACGCCCCTTTTCGAGACCATTGAAAGAAAACTTAGTAGATATTGTGGGATTGGGGGGAAAAGTCAAGCTAGCCAGCTGCTTGACATACAGCCAATTGTAATGAGCAGTCAACTTTTCAATATGAGCAGCTGGCAGCTGTTTATTATGTCTGTATGTGGGTGTTGAAATCAAGTTCAGGTGCAATGTCAGGTAAACAAATTGATTTTTATAGAAACACAGCGCGCACACGGCGTATACGCGATGATCATATAATGCAATAAAAGAACGATTTACAAAATCAGATTGTGCTTATAGTTTCTGTCACTAAATAAGTGTCTAATGAATGATGTAATGCAGATATTTAAGTTAATTTAAGTGATTAATTTGAAATTGCTTATCAATTACAAAACATATTTGACTAAGCTTCTCTTTACTCAGTCACTTACTTCAATTTGCTGCAAATTATAAGTTCGTTTTTAATGTGTTGGAGCAAAGTTAGACATCCTTTACTCAACTCTGTTCATTCAATTAATTTTGGCTTTACTGACGTGCCCCTTTCACTTTTTGATGCCATTTATGCGCACATGTGTTTGTGAAAATTTTACTTGCAGTTGTTGCTGCTTTTGCTGCTGCTACAAATTGGTGCCATTCAGTTGGCTCACCGGCAACTAGTAACAGGATTTAGTGTCAGACCCGACACGTTTCAATTTAAATCAAAAATATATGTATGGCATAAGACAGTTTGCTTTTATTATGTTTTGTGTGACACTTTTTCCCAAATTTGCCGACCGAACTCGATTTGGTTCGAAAATTTGACAGACAAAATTCTGCCCTTATGTCCTTGTGCACATACACACACACACACACACACACAAACACACACACACACACACACACACACACGCACACACACACACACACACGCACACACGCACGCACACACGCACACGCACACACACCCACACACACAAATATACACATTGCCATCGATAAGCGCTACAAATAATATGTACTCATGTGTGATTGCATTGATAACTCAAGTTGTTGTCATTGCTGGTTATTATTGTGGCTACGGTATCATTTTAGTTGCAAACTTTGGGACAAACAACAATTAGCTTAATTACTTATTATGACCAAAGTCAGCAGTTGATAGCTTGTGTAAACCAACTGTGGCTGTAGCCGACGGGGCAGGAGAGGGAAATTTTGTGTCATCTGGGCGCGCGCTTGTGGATTTGCATAGTAATTTGTGGGAATTATATTTATGGGATTATAAGCCAATGTATGTTATTTCAGCTGTTGCTCAAAATACTAGTTTTAGTCTCTCTAAAATTTAATCCAGCACACCTAATATCAACTTCAACTCTTATCAATGTCAAATTTTTACTACTGCCGACAGACCATCAGATTCCAAGGACATGTGAGTACACGAAGTCATTCCCTTGATAAAGAAGAATGGGAAAGTTTCCAAGTTTTTACTGAATATGTATGTATATATACACATATATGTTTTTTTGTTTTGTGCTTCCTTAAGCAATTTTCAGATCTGATATGCAAATGTCAAATGAGCTCGCTTTTGTCTGCCCGCATTTGCTCACATGACGTATGCGTGACAAGCGCAAAAAAACATTGAAAGCAAATACAACATAACAAAGCAATCGCAAAGAGAGTGTAGAGTGAGGCAAACAGAGGGAGAGAGAAACAAAAAGAGTCAGAGAAAGAGAGAAGGTTAAGAATTCGTTTTAACATATTTGAGCTGCGTTTTATTCATGAAGTCGAATACTATCTCACCATACAAAGTATTCGCACCCACAAAAGTAACAAAATCAACAGCAACGACAGACAGGCTGACATTTGAATTATTGGCAGCAACATAATACAAGATTTTGCCCGGAAAATCACAACCAGACACCTGTGCGGATACGCAATTTGCTGAACATGGAATGGAACATAAAAAACGCAAACGGATTCCTTTCACTTACTTTCCAAACGAAATTTATTATGACTAGCAAATAAAAAATTGCGAAAAATTAAGCCGCTTGTAAGCCGCAAATTAAGCCAGCAATTTGTTACTTATACCCTAATTAAGAATATTCTTGTGAGGAAATTAGTTTGTCAACGTTTAATTAAAGGCATTGTAAGACCGCTCATTTATTATGATAACTAACTAAGAATATTTTTATGATGACAATGCAATTGAATAATTCATGTTTTATTCAAAGCACTTTAAGACCCTTTATTAATTGGATACATTTTTCATTATATAGCTACAGCATTTACCAGATTCTAATTAAGTTCAAACACTTTATAGAATGGTCAATGAAACAAGGGTATTTCGTATTCGACACACTGAGATTAACTGAGTTTGGTTGAATTTTTGAAATTACCAACTCAAATTGCTATAATTCTGTTTTTGTTCATCCAGGCAGAGAAAGCCACACAAAGGACTAGTAAATACAGTCTGAAGGTTGTAGGCGGATGAGTGGAGTGTGTTGAGTCAACTGTCATTATGATTGTGCTGAAGACAGCTAGCGGAAATTTGTTAGGATATTAGCTGACAGAATGGCACAGTCTGTCACAATATTTGCAGCATGTAACTCTATTTGTATTTGTGTTTGCATTTGTATTTGTTTGTCGCTGTCTGTGTACTTTGTATATGTATGTTTATGTTGGTCCGTATGATGTATAGAAAAATGACCAAAGGCTAATAAACGTGCTGCAAGAGCCATCAAAATTCACCACTTACCCAACCTTATCCCATCCCATGCAATTTGTATTGCGCTCATCATCCAGCCATTTTTTGTAAAGGCCAACAATATATAATCACGTTAAACAGTAGGCAGCTGTTAAAGTTAAGGCCAAAAGTGCAGATTCAAGCAATTAAATTTGAGATACACATTTTGCCAGAGACTATATGGGGTTAAATTATGGGACCTCTCACTTGCATATTTAATGCCAATTTAAGTGCTTCGTAACGCTCCCCAACGCATCTCTAATGTGCCGTTCGCTGCAGCTGCAATTCAGTGGGGCACCCATATTTATTATTATCCTTCTTATCGTTGATGTTGTTAACTCTCGGGAGGCTATATCACATTCGGGGGTCCCTTGCATCCGACGCAAAAGTTGATGCTTGCTGGTTGTTGTTGTTGCTAAGAAAGTTGCGTAACAAACGTAAATAAAAACATTGCGTTTAATGGAGGTAGCATCTTAATATAAGTTAATTGCAGATACTTAAATGGTTAAGTGAACTTTACGCAACGAGTAAACAAGCTGCCAGCAAGCAGCAACATTTGGACTTGTCAATAATAAATACTCAACTTGGCTTTAGGCAAAGGCTATTTAAATTTGCATCTCTATAAATATACTATAATAATTTGTGTACTTTACTTTAAATTTTAGTTAATTCAAAATGTATACTATTCATATTATTTATTCAGGCTAAAGTGAAACTCTAAATTTTAAATAGTATAAACAGCTGAAAGCTGAAGTGCTTTGGGAAATCTTTTAAATTTGATTTGCTGTCAAGATTTTAATGCAAAATAATCAATAGTAAATCTTTTTACGGAAATCAACATCACATAACAATATTTCAATCTATCTATGCGTGATGGGTTCGCAGATGTTTTTTCTTTGCTTTCTGCCCCAACCTTATTACATATGCAAACCTTTTTTTAGGCTCTTCAGAAAATATTCAATTTTTAGTGCTATACTTATTCCGTCTCGCTGTCCCACTCTGCTTTCAGCTTCTTCTTAACGTTTTCATATCTGGCAATCTTTTAACAAACTTGTACTTCGTTCGCATTTAGCTTGTTTAAATCATCTGCCTTCGAAACCAATCATCAACTCAATCGGAAAAACTTACGCAAACTTCTTGCTTTTATTTGAATTGAGCGAATTTGCGCTCATTCACAATATTCATTGCACACTTTTTCGCCATTCACAGTTCACTTCCATATCTTGTTTGTTGGCCATTTAAAAAACAATTCAAAATAATGCCAATGGTGGCGTGTTGGTAAACAAAAGTGCCAAAGCAAATTTAACTTTTTGTTTACATAAAAATAAGTAAAATGCAAACTGGAATGGGCACGAACCAAATTGTTGTAAACAAAATCAAATCAATAATTGTAATCAATAGCATAAAATGCATATATATTTAAGTGCCCAGAAACTTGAAATGCTCGTCGAGCTCTTGCTCTGACCCTGGGAAAGTGATGCGTGTGTCAATGCATAAATCAAGTCTAGATGTCAGGTAATGCATTAGCAAAAACAAATACAGATACCGGAGATAAGTTTGGGTAGCTTCGGCTTACACCACACTTCAATTTGACTTGTCGGTACCATTTTTCATTGTTCTCCATTGACACAATAGCCAACGGCGAATGCTTACAGACTTATATGCTTTTATATTGCTGACATGTCTGGAAGCGCACTCGTAAATGAAATCTCTGCGACTTGTGACTTCCATGCACAGAGAGTAAGCTGGACACACATGAGTCACATTCAGCTGCCCCCCATTGACTTCTGTCATTGTCATTCATCCAACGGCTAGACTCTTCAGTTTCTATAGCTGTGTTATTTTTGCTGCTCTTGTGCATTCAAGGGTATGTGTATCAAAATGTGTCTCAATGTCTTTTTACTGCATAAGCTCATACATTACCTGATCTGATATCGATGACCAATATGGCTATTAAACAAATCAGCAACTTAGATTTGATGATTTAATTCGTGCACAAATCATAGCATACATTTGAGCGCCGCCAGCTAGAGCAGTTGCTGCTCTCTTCATTAATCATTTAATTTGTCGTCCAATTACATACACACACACAAATGCACACTAGTTCTGTTTGTGTGTGCTTGTAATTAATACGCTCTCATAAATATACGTCGACGGCTTTAAGAGTTTTATGTTGTTAGTGTGATATATCTGCGCATGTTAGGAATTTAATTAGCGTTTGCCATAAAAGTGGCAATTAATTGCCTCATATTAGTCGAGTTAAATATGCTACTTAATAATTATCATATGTAAGATCAAAAGGTTAAACAGCTATTTAATTTTAATTTAGCTTTTAATGCCAGACTTTAATGGCCTAAGAGTGGCAAAAGTAGTCCAATGAAAATATATTTTATATATTTTTTTGTCATCTGTTATGTGCTGCTTAAATTCTTAATAAGAACTTTTATATAAACTCAACAAACTAATATTGTTTTTCTTATGTATCTTATAATAAACATATAAATTAAAATGGAAATGCAAAAAAAAGATTGAATGATTTGCCCAAATGCATATATTGACTAGCTGTGTCTTTTATAAAATTTGCATACTAAAACATGAAACAATTTGAAGCTAAAACTGCCAGTTAAGCAGAACTTAGTCGACGTTGCATATTATAAGAGTCTTTCAGTAGCAGTTGTGGTACTTGCACACCATGCAACGTGTTAATTGCAATACCTCATTCTCTCTGTGCTGGTGACACTCCCAACTACGCTGTCTGCTAAGTGGCGTTGCGCAGTTCCGCAAATGCAATTAAAATCGGTGGGTGCCGAGAATGTTGCAGCAGCAACGAGTGTAAAGCAAAGCGCACGACAAATAACAAATATTTCATGCTAAGGCTAAGGGAAAGACTGGTGATACAGATGCACGGAGAGATAGATACAATTTATCTGCGTGAGTTGCTGGAACAAATTTAATTTAACACAAGGATAAAAGCGATCTCCATCAGATATATCTGGATTGATGTGGGTCAGCTGCTGCTATTCCTTTATGATGAGCTGTAATAATTCAGTTGCGCTGCAGCGGTAATTAAGTTGCAACACGGCATGTTCAGACTGCGATTTTGTACCATTTTACGACTTAGTTGGCTTTGGGCAGGGATAAGGCGCATGATAAATTATACAAATGCTAGCCACATGCAACTTTCATTATTTACACACAATGCTTAGCGTTATCTCATTTGTCCTTACTCACGTTCCTTCATGTTTCTTTCGTTATATTCTATTTGCAGCACTCGGAAAAATATATCTATTCACAATATTAAATTATTAATGCGCCGGCGGGCAGCGGATTCGATGCATATGCCGCCGCTGCTGTCCTTGACAGTCGTGGCTGCACTGACTGACGACCGTCAACAACAACAACAACTGCAACAACAACAACAATAGAGTGTCAACAACAGTAGTGCAAGCAAAAACAATGCCTGGGGGCAGCAATGATACAACGCCGCTCTACTGCGGCACGGGCATGGATAATTTTCATACGAGGTAAGTAAGCAATGCCACGGTCATACCCCAAGGACAGCCTGACAACAGACTGGAGACAACAATGACTGTAAAGCTTTGGTTTTTGTGTGACATCAAAAATCCATTAATGTTTTTTATTTTTTTGTATATATATAATATATATATACAAATTTGTTGTTTTTTTTTTTTTGAGTACCTTTATATTTTTTATTTGCCACTTAAAATACAATTTTTCGCATTGTCAACTATTGAATTGATTTTAAGGTCATATTTGTCATTTTTATGACTGAACTGCAGCATCTATAAAAATTATACACACTTCAAATATAAATAAAAACGAACGCAGTTTTCTATTTATCGCATACTTCGCACACGTCGAACGAAAATTTAAATCGATGGTAAAAACAAATGGAAACAATCTAAGCAAATTTGAGAATTGATGCTGCACCAGCAACAAATATGATTTCTTTTGATTTTAGGAAATAAAGGACTAATGTAATTATATATCTTGGGTTAAGATAATTCTTAAGCAAGACAAACATATTTAAGAAACAAATGTTAATCTGATGTGTTTAGTGCATAGATATTATGATGTGATAAGTGCCTTAATAAAATTTAATAACCAAATAACCTTTTATTTGCCGTAAACAAAAAAGCATTAAAACCAAATAAGCTCATTTAAGAGCCATAAAAAAGCGCACATATATTTTTTTTGATTTACGCAGGATATTTGGAAATCTATCTAAGATTGGGTAACAATTTGGATTTAACAGTCTCGGTTGATGCTTACCATACATAGTAGACATTAATAAAAAAAAATACTCTGTACGTTTTCTCACCGTGCCTACATAGCAAACAATTGGCTGCAATGCCAATAAAGACTGTAAGCTTGCAGCCTTTGCCTACTTACAACAACAGAAAAGCATTTTATGGCCATTTTGATTAGTTTGCAGCAAAATTATTGCCGCATTTTAACGGCCAAGCTTGGTGCCTGAAACTTTTTCTTTAGGCAACTGTAGCATTAGAATGTAGCATTCAATTTGGTTTTGGCCCCCAAGAGACTTTTATTTTAGGATTCGAACTAGTAGGATGTTTCTGGTGTGTCTTTATCTTGTGGGTTTGTCGTTGTTCAACAAATTAGACTTAAAGTAGAGTGTGCAGCACTCAAGCTCAAGTTAAGTGTGTGTATCTCAGCCAGAGGCTTCTCCTAAACCACCCACACACAGCATACTGAATGCTCTAGCATGCTAAAATAAGCAAATATATTACACAGAAGTGTTTGCTTTTACTGGCGTGTTACTGAGTTTGTGTTTATACTTCAGCTTTTAGCTAGAAAAAAAGAAGTACAGAAAAGGCAAACTCAAATTTCCAGCAAAAAATATTTAGAAATTGTTATCTGAACATATTTGTTTTCTCATATTCCCATGCAAGCATTGTTATAATTGAGAATAATATATCTTTTTCCTTCCTCTTCTACAATAAAAAGCATCAGCTCAATTTGGGTTATTTTTTGGATTATTTTTTGATTTTCTTTACCTGAGAACTACTAACAGTAAACTACACCCAAGCAGTGATTTTGTTGAGCGTCTGTAAAAGTATGTCAATAACGGATAAATATGCACAAATGTGCTAGCTGGGAGCTCTCACAGAAATTGAGATTTGTTTAGCACACACATCTTCATTTATGCAAAGCCAATTGCTCGGATAGCACTTACACGTTTGAATAGTACACACGAGGCTAGTGAGTGACAGTTACACTATTTTAGAAGGCTCTAAGCACATGCATATGTAGAATTGCCACGACTCACTTGGAGACGACGGCAAGTATCAATGTAGACAACAACTCAGTGCGTATGTCGTATGTGAGTCTATGTTGCCATTCATCAACATGGATTACCAAATGCAATAAATTAAAGAAAGCAACGTATTTTCATTAAGCGGCATCAAGATCAAGCATTCGGCTAGGCAACCAAATAATAGCACATGCAATGCGTTAAAGACATTTGCGTGGGCATGCCCCGAACGAGTATGATGAATGGTTGGCTGTAAAATTCAGAGCCAAGAAAAAAGCCGTCTAACTTTGCTGGTATTGCTGGGAGGCAGGATACCACCTGCCTGGCCATATCCTGTGCAATTGTGTTCTTCTGTTGTTGTTTCCAAATGAGAAACGCAATGTAGCATAATAGCACTCAATTTCAGGCTGCGACAGTGGGCCCAAAACTAGTTAAAACCCATTAGAAAAAGTGCCGCTGCGACAAGCTGTCCATCAAAATTGAAGCCTTTTTCTATTTTTCTTTTCTTGTCGCTGCTCATGTAACATATAATTTATTATTATATTTTTTTCTTGTCATTTTCTATTGCTCTTTTCGGAGGCGTTCTGGGAAAAACGTCGCGACGCATTTGGAAAATAAAATGTATTTTCATTGTCAGGAGAAAAAAAAAGACGAGCTCCCAAAATGAACATGATTATTATTCATGTTAATTGCTTGTTTTGTATGTATGTCAAAGTTTACCTTCAACCTTGCCATGAATATAACGCATACGTCGTGTCGTCATGACAGTCGAAGCCAATTTAAAGGTTGACTCGCCAAAAAGGGTTGTACTGGATTCTTATTTTGTCCATCTGTCTGTCCATATGTCCCAGTTGCCGTTTGCCCGTCTGCGTCTTTTGTATGACTGTTGACACATTGGCGTTAGAATTTTTTTCTATTGTATGTGTCGCACTCGAGTGGTGCTTTGAACGACTTACTGTAAGTCTGAGGGTGTCTGGCTGGGGCGTGACAGCGTCAAGTTTCGCTGTTGTGGCAGTCACCAGCAATTTAGCACGTAGCACTTCTTTGACATACAAAGTAAATGGCCAAGTGTTAGATACACATCTAATTGCTGATGCAGACAGACAGTCCTTAATTTAACCACACATCCACCTACACATTCCAATGGATTGTCAAACCAGAACAGCATCTTGACGGCCCGCATTTAGTGAACATCACCCTTTACCACCAGCTTTAGCCAATTAAAGTGTGTGCTACACCATTTCTGCTTAATATACTTAAAGATTACTTGGACTGTACTCTGAAGTACATTCTTATATACAAATTAATTATTTATCAATACATAACATCCAGAGGAAAAGGCGCCTCTTGAATTAGCTATTAGCTTGTAAGTGTCTTGTTGCATGTACTTTATTTATAAATTAATAACCAGCATTAACCTAGAGCGAGCTTTCAGCTCAGTTCATTGTAAAAACTAGTACTTATTGATGCCTTGACATACTTATTAAACTGTCAATATAGATTTATAGCTTAATATTACCATTATTGAAATTATAAAAGTACTGCAATAAATACATTAATTGTTTCATTTGTCTCCTTACAGTTATAGGAATATGCATGGCTATGTTTCGCTGGTGGTTTGCATACTGGGCACCATCGCCAATACACTGAACATAATTGTTTTAACACGCCGCGAGATGCGTTCACCCACCAATGCCATCCTCACAGGTCTCGCGGTGGCAGATCTGGCCGTGATGTTGGAATATATACCATACACGGTGCACGATTATATACTGAAGGATAGCCTGCCCAGGGAGCAAAAGTTGAGCTATAGTTGGGCCTGCTTCATCAAGTTCCACTCGATTTTTGCCCAGGTGCTGCACACCATATCCATCTGGCTGACAATTACGCTGGCTGTGTGGCGTTATATTGCCGTGGGTTATCCGCAAAAGAATCGACTGTGGTGCGGCATGCGCACCACTATAATAACCATAACGACAGCGTATGTGGTTTGTGTACTTGTGGTTTCACCATCGCTTTATCTGATCACAGCAATTGCGGAATGGATGGATCAGCTGGATGCCCAAGGCAAGATGATAAATAGCATACCAATGAGTCAATATGTTATTGACTACAGGAACGAAATGCAGACTGTGATGGTGGCTGCTCTGAACGCCACACCCACTAGCCCCATGTCCAATGATACTCAATGGTTAAATATGACTGCATCTAGTCCTAGTCCCAGTCCTAGTCCTAGTCCTAGTCCAAGTCCTACTCCTAGTCCTATATCCGTACCTGTGGTGGTGCGCAATGTGACCGTCTATCGACTCTATCACAGCGATCTGGCGTTGCATAATACCTCCCTGCTGAATGCCACGTTTCTAATATACAGTGTGGTTATCAAACTGATACCTTGTATTGCATTGACAATACTCTCGGTGCGTCTCATCCTGGCGCTGTTAGAGGCAAAGCGCCGAAGAAAGAAGCTGACCACCAAACCGGGGAATAGCAATGGCGCCAAGTCTGTTGTCAATGGCAAACCGTCAGAGCGACCACGTAAGAATAGTAAAACACTGGAGAAGGAGAAGCAAACAGATCGCACCACTCGAATGTTATTGGCGGTGCTGTTGCTCTTTCTTATCACGGAATTTCCACAGGGAATTATGGGACTGCTGAACACTGTGCTGGGCAATGCATTTCTCATGCAATGCTATTTCAAACTGAGTAAGTATGATTTCGACACTCGCAGAGTACAAATTATACGAGTGTGGCTCCTTTAGCTGATTGTTTGATTTTCAACCGCTTAGGTGACCTTATGGATGTGCTGGCTTTAATCAACTCGAGCATTAATTTTATACTATACTGTTCTATGAGTAAACAATTTCGCAGCACATTTACGCTGCTGTTTCGACCCAAGTTTCTCGACAAGTGGATGCCGGTGGCACAAGACGAACTGACTGCCACACGGGTGGATGGATTACAGCGGTCAGTGGTGGCAGCGACGCCTGACAACTGCCATCAAACGATGACACACAAGCAGCCGCAAGTGGTGACACTTGCTGCTGCCAGCACCGTGACAAATAACACCACCCAAGTGACAAATCTGTAGCAACAGCAGAAGCAGCAATCGCGTTGCTTATCAAAACCGCCAATTGAGCTCATTCTCAGCCGGGAGGATGTTGGTAGCCTGAAGCGTAGCTCGATTGTGGCAGTTGTGGACGAGGGCAGCGGAACTGTGGATCATTGCTTGTTTGTGGCCGGAACATTGCCCATTAGCAGTTCCAATTCCAGTTCGACGTAGGTTGAAGTTGTGATGTAAGTTTCAGCTAATGAATATGTAAATGTTTTGTGGTCCAAAACGACAGTTTAAGGTTGATAAGAATTTTTTTGGTGGTGCGCACAATAAACTTCTGCATACATTAGAATGTTTTGCATAACATACATATAAATAAAATGAAAGCGCTCCTACGCACCATTGGTTTCGCTGCAGTGCAATGTATAAAAAAGGCGCCATGTCGCTCTCGCCAGATGCAAATCAAGCTGAATGACTACGCATATACGATTTAATTTGAATTCTATGAGAATGTGTATTTTGCGCAAAAAAAAAACAAAAACTACGAATTTTTTACAAAAGGAGCAACTATTCAACGTTGTCATTGTGTGTATATATTTTCAGTTTTTCAATAATAATAATAATAATAATAAATACAATTTAAAATACACAAATATGAATTTGTACAGATTATTTGTTTATATTGATTCCAAAATGCAGTGACTGTGAATTAATTGGATGATATGATTTGCACATAGTTTTACATAATAAAATGACTTAGTACAGCTTTTTGTACTTAAGAGATTAGCTTTTGCTATAATTAAAAATAATTAAAGCATTTTATTTGTTGAAATCGAGCGATTTTATTTAAAGCATCGACTGTTTATAATAATACTTATGTAAGTGATAAGCGAAGGCTGCATAAAACTGTTCTATATGCATAATAAACTATAATGATGGAAGTGTTTGCGAATGAGCCCCAGCAAATATTTTCAATCGTTTATAATAGAAACAATATAATCCATAATTTAAACTTATGACAAAAGTATTTAAATTCCAAAAAAAATAAACTGAGCATTCGATTTGAAATGCAGCCCATTTTAAATGTTTCATAATTAGAATTTAATAACTCTATTAAAATAAACAAATCTTAGACAAGTCACCAACGCAAAATTTAACCGATAAAACTAAATGTAATTCAATTGAAATATTGTCATTTAGCTCGATATATATACGAAGAAAGTCGTTGTTTGTTATAATAGCTGTAATTCGTTTAAAACACATATTCTAATGAATTTATTTGTATAAATTGTATAATAAGTCCTTTACAAACAAATATATAAATATACATTTGGTTTATGTACGGCTTATTATTATTAATATGTAATAAATAAATCGAATTACCAAGAAAAAAGTTAAATTTCCTTAAATATTACATATTTAAAATATGCTTTAGTGTTTTATTTACGACTAAACTTATATATATATATAATTTTCCAACCACTTAACAAGTTTTTCAATCATTTTAAGTAAGTAAGTAAGCAATTTATCGATAAAGCCAGGTCTCAGCGGGATTGCCTCAAAACGAAATTATTGAGAATTCCGAAACTTGAAAGCATACATGATAATAAAGTTAAATTATCATTTGGCCTAGGAAACAGCTCGCTAGGGAGTGTTTATTGCATACTTAAATGAAGTGATGTAAAGTTAAAATGAAAAACCAAAGCTTTTAGTCGTTTTCTTCAAAATATATAAAGAGTATTATCTTGATAAAGTGCGGAGAATTTTCGTCCAACCTTATGCTTTACAAGTAGCTTATGGCTTTAAGTAATTAATGAATTAGACTAATTTCGTAGCTTGGAAATTCACTTTTTGGCTGCTTATTTATTATCTCAATTTTATGTTGCTCATTTTTAAATTTTATTTCTACTAAATTCTAATTATAACTTTTGGAATCTTCCCATGCTCCCATGCAATGGCGTAATAAATGACATTGTTTTGACAGTTGAAATTTCTTCCACATTTTCAATAACAACCGCGACAGCCGGTAATTGTAATATCATAAAATTGAGTCAGGTAATCAAATGCTGCAGCGCACAAGCCAGATCCTCTTAGCTAGTCAAAGGGAACTGAAACTTTCTTACTCATAAATTTTAAAGCAGCTCAAAAGATTACAAGATAATTATTGAAATATGTTGCGAAGAATTTAACAAAAATAGCTATCCTTTTTTTGCCAAATTTGGTCCTAAAAATATTAATATTGAATGTGAAGTGGGCACAAAGCATTTTTTTTTAGAAAAATAACCCAAAAAACTATTGAATGTGAGCACAAAGCAGTTTTATTTTTATTAAAACATCATTTGACTAAATGCTTCTATCGAGCTTGTAATTATGATTGCTCGCTTATCTTTTTATTAGGCATAAGTACTGTCAGCCTTTGTGTGTTTAGTGAAAACTTTTCATATGAAATTGATTGAAAAACTTTCGCCAGGCAGTCAGCCAAACAAATTGCTACTGAGCTGGAACTCACTCATGCGCCGTCAAGTGCAGCTGCGAACAGCATTAATGCCTTAGCTCAGCACAAAAAGGACATCAACAATATGTGTAGAGGCAAACGCGCCCAACCCCCCACACCTACACCAAAGCCCGCTACTCACATCCGGCGGAGAGCTGGAATGCGTTACCTGCGTTGTACGTGCTGCAGAGCCTAAATTTCGGTGCCTGACTCTTAATGCCAACTGACGGCTGCCTCTTACACCCTTTGCATATTAGATTTAACTACAATTAGCAGACAACTGCAGATGGAGAGCAACTGGCTCCTCTCATATCTTTAAGATCCCTTTTGGGATGCCCATCACACACATCTCGAAATGAGCTTTATGGCCTGCTGGGTTTGCTTGGCATTACTTACATTCATCTAGTCATCATTTGCGTAATTCTTGTTTGCGCTTTAAAACCATTTGCAACAAGTTTTCACAGTCATACCATGCTGCATGCCGCAGTTATCAAAACATAATAAATTCTTGGCCCTGCCCGTTTCCTTTTTGCTTGTTTGCCACTGCGCGTTTAGTCAGGTCCTCTCGGAGTGCCTTTCCGCTGCTGCCAAGCTGTCGTTGCCGCATCTAATGAGCCTCATTAGCGTAATTACTAGATGTCTGTAATAACTGGAAAAACAACCTAGCCATTTGATTACATGATGCATATGTGGGCGTATATGTGTGTGCGTGGCTCCAAACTTAACAATGCAGCAGACTGCACAAAATATCATGGATGTGAACACAAGTGCAATTTGCAGCCAAAATACGAAACTGCTTATTGCCAGATTTAATTATGTAAATAAAATGATAATTAGATAGTTTGCTGTGCGTGTGGTTGATTAAATTTGCATGATTCAATTAAATTACTTTTGGAAATGCAGGCAGATAATATTTAATAAATATATTTACATATTGATTTTTGAAACTCGTATATTTGAGGTAAATATATATTTAATTTCTACTCGTTGCTCTATATTAGTTTGATTATTTGTGGAATCAGTTTGTTTTTTTCTGCAGTAATCCCGTCAATTTTCTATGAGCTGCAGAGTCGGCCACATTCAATAGCAGGCCTGAAAGTGAACAATATTTCAGAATTACTTTGAATTTGAAATGGAATATATATTTCAGTTAGTTTGAGTTCTGCAAATTAAAACCAATGGAGTGAAATGAACTGCTATTAAAGAACTATAACAAACACAGAGCAATTAAGCTAATAGCCTGATCAGATTGTCTAAGCTGGTGCTGCTTTTGCTGCTACTTATAAAATATATATATTTGTATCGATATAATATAATATATATATGGATATATTTTCATATATGTGTGGTTGTTTAATGTATATGTATTTAATGCAGTCTACTTAAGTGAAACCAAAAGCCTGAAGAAAACATGTCTACAAATAATTGCTTTCTTGACCAGAACACACATTTCATTTGAGACGCCTGGTTGCCTGCTTTTCCATGTAGCTGTCAATTGTCAGAACAGTTGGTTGGTTGCAGCTTTCAGGATTGGGTGAATCCAAGTGTCGCCTTACGTGCCTTAAGCCATGCGCATTAATTTCGTCGTTAAAAGCAAAAACCTCAGAGATATATACATTTTTTTTGTTTGCTTGATTGCACCTCAATTGTAAAGTACTTAAGTTAAATACGTTTTTGAGTGTGCTCGCTCAGTTAGTTCTGCATGGAACTATATTGTTAAGTCTTGCTTATTTCTTAGATATTACATTTAATACAAACATTTTAGGTCGAAATATTTGTAATTATTCAAATTTATATGGCGAGCCTTTGATTTTTAACTGTTTATTATTTTAAAATCTTACTCTATAAATGTAATTTTATATAGAGCATTCATAGTACATCTAGCTTACAAATAAAATTTCTTTTCATGCCTTAGCTCATTTTTTTTTTAAACACGGTCAATGCCTTAGGCCTCAACGCTTGGTTTAACTAAATAGGATTTCATTACCTGAAAAGTACCAAAAAAAAGGAAAATGTCGAAATTTATTGAAACATGGCAGCTTTATAAGTTGTTTGATGTTAATAATTAAGAAAACCAGGCCCAAAAGGGCGTGACAAACGCTTGCTTTGTGTTAAAAAAAAAAAAACTGGCTATAAGCATGTTAAGCTGAAATGCCACATTTTGGTTATTTCAGCTATTTTTTCGACAAGTCGGAAATGTAACAACGAAAATTAGTCAAAATGACAAGTATCAAGTCCCGAAATGATTTTGATAATTAGTCCCTACAAGCCCACAAAAATTGCGTTTCCAACCAAGAATTTCGTACAAATATGAAGGTCTGATGAGTTTAACAGAGCTATGCCCATTTAACTTATTTTAATCCTTACAAACACTATGTGTACATGAATCTCTTTCAATGTAGAATTAAAATAGATGGATCAAAGCATGATTAAAACGAGCTCGTTTCTTAAAATCGGCTGACTTTTGAAAGAGTTTCGACGTTGCATGTACCATTAATCTACTGATCGAACCATGACTAAGGAACCCTGGTTTTTTTTAAATATTATACATTCTGCCAGAGTTGTGGAATGTGCGAAATTTGGACACGTCCCAGGTTGTCTTCTAGTCGACTCGCTCGCCTAATTTACTCTGACATGCTTTTATAATTCATTTGGGAGACACAGCATGTCAGAGCTTATACATGGTGTGCGAAATTAAATATTTATTAATGCAATTCTCCACAAATTATTTTAGCTGTTTATTTAATTTTCGTCATCTGTCTCAGGCAAAAAAGCATTTATTAAAAGTGTTTAAATATGTATGTATAATAAGAAACATGTAACACAAAGTATCGGAGATTGTGAACCTTAACTCAGTTGATTTATTGATAATGGTTTGTCCCTGAAAAGAGGTTAAATGCGAAGAATAGCAGGTGGAAAAAGTAAAAATACATAAACAGTTAACAGCCTTACAGATTTTGTCTATACTGTGTGCAAATACCAGAATGAAAACTACACAAACAGGAAATTAAGGAAATTGCAAAAAAATCCATTAATATTTTCTATTTTAAATTGTGTTTGGCAAACGGGGCAACAACAAATTAGATCAACCACAGCAGATGTGGCAACACTAGCTGCATGTGTATCTATGCATTTGTTTTTGTACTGAATGAAATTGGAAATTGGATCCAGACGTGCAGACAAAACAATACTCATACGCTCTGTTCCACTGAAACGTGACCGACGGCGCTTAATCCTTGTCTCTATTTTTATTTTCATATGTATTTATCCCTTTTACTCCGCCTTTACGTTTAATTCTATCTTCTTGTAATGTTCTTTTATTTTCCAGGTTTTGTTGATATTGAATATCTCGATTATGTGTGTGCTTGTGTCTGTGTTGCCTAAAAGGTAAACTAGTGGTAAGAAGATAAATATTGACAAAGTACTTTGATCCTTATGACACAGGATCAAAGAAGTATTTGATGTTTATGTAGAGTGTAAGCAGCTTATGCTGTAGCGTAACAGCATATAAAACGTTAATATTTGATATTTGATTTAAATCTTTAAACAAGGAAATGCAGACTATAACTGCTGATAATGAAGACAAAAATAATTAACAGCAAGCGTAGTTGCTAGATTTAGTAACTTGTTATTCTTGTCAGCTCAATTTGCATAATGCTCGAATAGTAAATTCTTCAACAACACTGGCAAGGTAATGCCAAACAAGTTGGCGCCATTTTCAACACCTGTAAAGCAGCTAAAACAACTTTCGTGAGCAAAGCACACACGCACACACAAATCAGATTGTGCTTTAAATTTCTGCTGCTACTGTTCATTGTTATTCTCATTTTGGATATGCGAAAATTTTGTTGCTCCATCCTAACGCCCACCAACCACATACATATATTTGTTGGTTGACTAGACTTTAAGCCAAGTGAGGCTTGAATAAAAAAGTTGATTTCATAAATATTTTAGCAGCTATTCTGGCTCACAACTTTTCAACCCGAAACGCAAGCGAAAAATCAGTTAATTAATCTACTTCAGTCATTGAAAAAAACTCAACAAGAAAAAGTCAAGAAAAAACAGAACTTGAGCAATTTCTTAACAGTTAAGCCATTTTATTGACAAGCTGGCAAAGTTTGTGCGCCCATCGACAAAAAATAAGGGTGCAAATTTTTAAGATAATTGTGCTGTGTGCATCGGTGCGTATGTGTATCAACAACATGGCTTAATTAAGGCCCAACAATGTTGCTGCCATGACAGCAGCAACATTGAAAACGCGCGTCGTTTAAAGACTTTCTTTCGACTCAAGCTGCCATTAGAAATGTGCTGCCCCTTGTGGCATGTGCGGCATGCGGATATCACACACATGGAGCGTATGACGCAGCAAAAAAATCTCATTTATATTTTTGCGACATTTTCTGGATGCTTCACAAAAGTGCAGCTGCAGCAGTATTTTATTTGTATGCAACTAAAACAGAATCGAATTTATGGAACCGCCAACTGAACATATTTAAAATTTAAATTTAAATAATCTGGATTAAAGTAAAATGTTAACCAATTTATCATGTGTACATTGATTTTTTGTAAATAAATGAACTTTTATAAATTACAAGACTGTAATTAGAAAAATATTTCAGATTTTAATAATTATACTTTGACAAACTTTGTGTCATTGAAACCCCCTGTCAAAGCAAAGATAATCAGGGTGTTCAAGTGTATAAAAAGCTTTCACGCTAAGAAATAAATATTGTATCTTGTTTTCCTTTACCAAGATTTGCGGTAGTCTTAGGATTATGTCTGGCAAAAAAAAAAAAAAAAAATCAACATTTAGGCAAACTTCTGAAAAGGGGTCGGCACATAGGTGTGAGAATATGGCCACGTGCCCTTGACCCTACTCAACAGCTGCAGCAACTACAACCACAATGGATTTCAATGTTGAACTTTACGACAGTCGTGTTTTATAGCATAAGCTGGCGGCCGGTGTGCGATCCATTGATATTGTCAGACTTTAAGGCTTAACACTGTATATAAATACATGCTGCGCATATGGCATTAATCGAGCAATTACAATAACAACATTAACAACAACTGTAGCGGCTGTGATAATAATGAAAATGCGTCGAGCAGCACGCATCCAAATTTGATACAAAATTTGCATAACAACTTCCAGCATTTTGGGCCACGCTTATTTGTTGCTGTCGCCGTGTTGACATTCTGTCAGCTGTTGTTGTTGTTTTGCCAGTTAAGCCCCTTTATTGTCTATTTTGGTGTGCATGTGTGTGTGTGTAACAGTGTGTGCATGTGTGTGTGTGTGTAACAGTGTGTGTATGTGTGTGGAAAATGTAATTTGCACTTGAACTGCCAACGACGTGTCGTTCAACGCACGCGAGTAAAAGCGACAATTTTTTAAATGAAACCACAAAATAGATAAACACACATACACACAGCTACACTTCTACAAAAACCCCTCACCTTCCACAGTTAATTTGTTAGGTTTACTGGTAAGCCGCTAAATTCATTTGTACATAACCATTGCATGCGTCCTTTAGCTTAATGCTCAATTTCGCCTGAGGAAATGTAAGCCGCATTCGAAACCTTTCAGCAAGCAGCTCCTGCTGCAAAGTTCAACGTTTCGATTGTCCTTGGATTCAAATTTTCATACCTGTTCATCAGTCAGATATGTGATTGAGGATATGATTGATGCATTTGGGATTGGAACTGATACTATGCAGGATCTAATAACAGCTCCTCTTTGTTGTACCTAGCTCGTATATCCTGCTGATATTTTTTTTACTCATTCCGAGTTACGTGTTTGAAAGAATCGGAATGAGAAATTAAATTTAGCTCTAGGCCATTTATTTTAGTTAACTTGCTGTTTGTCTGCATAAATTTTCGAATTTCGTTGAATTTGTATTCATGCGCCGCCGGCTATAGAAAAAACTGTGAAACTCTGAAAATGGCCCTAAAATACTATTATAATCTGAACAGATTTCTGTTGAATTCCCCTAATCAAACAAAAGCACACAGAAAAGTAATATTAAACAAAAAAGCAAGCATCAGACAATAACTTTAGCGAAAAATCGTTTCCATAATTTAGTAGATTTTATAGTTTCAGGTTTTTTTCACACAATGATGTAATGAAAAAAACAGATGGCACACCCAGTGAAATCAATTTTACAAACTTTTGCTAGCCATCAACTTTACAGCTAACTCCATTTCGAAGTCTATTCATGCCAGATGTTTTGGTTGGCAGGTGTTGTAGGTATTCAGCTTTTGACGCGATTGGAAACTGGGAACTGAATCCTTTGTCAGCGTAGTAAATAGACAAGGACTATCCGAAACGTGAGTGAAAGCTGAGATAAGCAACAGCAAAAGGAAGTAAAGTGAACATTCTTGTGCATGCTGACTCAAATATCAGGAATGGTGAGCGGATGCATTGAACGCGAACTTTTGACAGGAAGTCGTCAAGAATATGGGGTACATGGACGAATAGTTAAGATGCATTTATTATGCCATGCCGTTAGCAATTTTAATATCCGTTGACTCTTATAGAGTTGGGGCAACACGGCTTATTATTAATTACGCATTATTATCATATTAAAATTAAACAGAAAGTTTGTGTAAACGCAATTTAATTGGCAATTACACAAACTTGTAGTGAAAGTTGTAAGCATGCATTTCGAGCATCCATAACGCATTACAATGGCCTCAGGACGCTCTTCCGCGCCTTGTGTCTAAAATTAATTTAAAATCCAGTTCAACAGTTGCTGAAACTTTTCAACTGGCAACATTTATTATGAACAATGCGAGGAGAATGCATACATTAAAGCCCTTGCCAAAAGCTATCGTCAACAAAAATGGAGAAAATTGAAAACAAACTATCTTCGTAAAAGTATAAATATAACGAAATTACATTAAATTTCAATTTAATAACCATTTTTCTAAACCCCTTTGAGACAGATTTCATCATAAACTTAGTGAGTATTTAAAATGAAACAAATTTAAATTGTAATATCCTCCAGTTTACATGCAAATCAAATAAAAGGATGTCGACTAGACAGAGGATTACTGCTAAACTTTGTTATGGAAATGAAGTAATCATTAATTCGATGCTCGGCTGTAGCCAAATTTCCATAACTACACTTTGAAAGCAAACGACAAGACTATGCAAATCATTTTATTCGAGCTTTGCTCAATAAACTTATGCAACATAAATAAGCCGAAAAGAGATATTTACCAAAATATTTGTAGTAAATTGCAATTAAAATGGCACAATGCCAAATAAATTGCTTTACCAATTAAGCAAAAAGTGAGTAAGTAAAGTAAGCAAATATGAGTGAAAAATGCAGCAAAATATGAAATTCTATTTGATTTCTAACTCAGAATAGCAAGAGTCTCTCAATATATACACTTTGAATATTCTTATGTTAAGTACTTATAACAATCGAAATACATATACGTATTCATTTGTGTAATTATTTATAGTTATAGAAACAACAATATATTTTTCAGAGGTCAAAATCAGATCAGTTTACCATACTTCAACTGCCATAATAAATTATAAGGTTGCTTAAGCTGATAGTTCGTTTGTAAGCCAGGCGCATAGCTGCCTTAATCACTGTAACTGTTAAGGGCTGCCAAGTTAAATGCCACGCCCCTATCAGCCGCCTCTGGGGTGCTCTTAAAAATGCAATAATCAAGGGACTTACACCCGAGCGCCAATTAATTTTGAAAATATGCTAATTGGCAGGGAAACCAACCATTTTAACTCTTACTCCAGTTCTGTGATGTTCTTTCTCGTCGTGAGAGAAGCGAATCCAAAACGGCTTATCATTATTTACACAGCAAAACAATCGAAATGAAACCAGTGGAAACCTATTAAAATATAAATAAAAAGCTTTTATTTGCCATTGGCTCTGTATCGTTTGGTCTGGTGTGGTCAGTGGCAATAAATTTAATGACTTGCCTTTTGGCTGAGATTGCGTAATTTATTGCAGACCGAATTACGATGATGCTTGCCTTTTTAATTAGATTATACAACACGCCAGTTCGATCAGATTGAAGCTCACTTGTTCCTGTCTCAAGGATTAAGCCAAAGCATTAAATTTTATGTGCTTAAAGAGCCACAATCAGTTCCAAACTCAGCAAGGCCACAGACTAATAGACAAGTCAATGCCATTGACACTTCAGTCAAGACGTAAATTTGCCTATTGATGGATTAGGCAACCAAAGCTTCAATCTGAATCAATTAAATCGATTGAGCAACATGTTGAAGTGTCAATATTCACTATTGTTGCCCTTAACCAATTGACATTTCATTAATAATGAGCTTAGAATATTAGCAAAACAAATGAAGATAATATACATAATTTGTATTAAAGATACAATTAATACCAACTAACAAATCTATTCAAGAATTTGATAAGTTCATATTGTTTTGTCAAATTTAATTGAATGCAAACACAAAACATATTATCGATGAAGTACTCGAATTTACTATTATTTTATATTTTTATTTATTATTTGTAGTTGAGCCAGCCGCTCTATTACAATAGTGTGCATATTTGTCCATATTTTCGACGTCATTGACATCCAAACAAATTTATGTTTGTCATCGATCAAATTGTATACAAATTGAGAATGGGAACTTTGCAATTAATTAACACAAGCAATTTGAACAGTAAAAATAGCAAACCCAACAAGAACAAAAAGGGGCGACTAGTCTAGAAAAATTGCCTGCTTTAATGGCAGTCCCTGGAACATAAGAATGGCAACAAATAAAAAAAAAACTGTCGCCCAATATTTATATAACACAGCGAAGACGAAATAAAAAAAAAAGTGACAAATACAAACGCAAATATAAAACTCTAGACCCCAAACTGAGCGCTTCAAGAGGCTTAATGTTTTGCCCAGTATAGTAAAAAGGTCTCTCCTTGAAATACTTAATTAAAAAAATTTAACACTTTAATGAATCTTTATTTATTTATTAAAAAATTGTCTATTTAAAATACATTCATAAAAAAATCGTTAATAATTCCGAATTATCGAATTACTGTATATATTTGTATAATTTATTATTGCATTATTTTTATCAATTTGCATAATTTTCTTTTAATGGGTAAACTCAAAATTGTTTTGTCAATAAATTTATTTTGCTTGCTTACATTGCATGTTACCCAATAATTAATATTAATCTGCTGTGCAAATTGCATAATTACAAGTATAATTAATGGTGCTACAAAAAAATCAATATTAAAGGTGCTGGAAATATATGCATAATTGTTGAGCTCACCTCTCAAGACAGAGACAGATTTCTTGCGGCTTATGTTAAGACCATAAGCACATTAACCATTTATTTAGATTGATTTGTGTGTGCGAGTCAACACCTGTACGTGACTTGCAGATACGGACATTAAAAGTTTATCGAAAAAAATAGGTCTTTTAAAGCGCACTCTTCAGTATAACTAAGTTTTCTACAAATACACTTACTGTCTCATGAACAGCGTTTCTGTCTCTTCCTCTTTCTTTCTCTCTATATATATGTATACATATATATATTTAATGTTAAAGTAGCAGGGCGTTAACTTGGATTGTCCACAAACGCTGCTCAACTTGCTACAGGTTGAATAACCAAGCATTCCATGCACTTGAGCATAAAGACAGTGATGGAAGAGGAGAGGAACGAAATCGATACCCCTCCTTGCTCTCTCCTTGAGCAACTTAAGCAGGTTGGCAGGATCAACAAACTGTCGACAACACTTCTGACTGCGGGGTAAAGTATTATCTTTCAATTAATGATTCTCATGTCATCGTTGTATAGAAATTGTTATGCCCTGTGCACTGCGGCAGGACCTCATCTTTGCTCAAAGTGTGTATGTGCGTGTTTTTATCTGTTACATCATTTTTAATTTATATTTTTATTATCAAGTATGTAAATAGGAAATGCTGATTTGCATAATCCACAATGTATAACGCATAAAATGTAATAACTACAAGTATATGGACTACAGTCATTTACATTTATAGTCTATTCGTGTTTATCCTTTTATAATAATAGCTTTTCTTGAGTGAAAAATAAGAATGCATTTTATAGTCAATATAATGACTAGAAAATTGAAGTCAGCTTTTTACTCAATATCATTATTAAACCTGTGTCAAAGTTTGATATTAAGTTTCACTTTTCACCGTAGCATCTACATCTGCAATAAATCATGAAACTTGAGACATATTCAATTATACTTTTCTCAACAACTTCACTCAATTCAACTTTTGAATATTGACATTCACTTCTTATCCCAAATTCTATAAACATAAATCTGCAAGAACTTGTGTGACATTCAAAAAATTTGAAAGGACAATCACTTAAATATTCTCTTGTCATACACATTTCTATAACAACAATGGATCATTCACAGCTGAAAAAGTTGTATAATATTGGCTTTGAGAAAGTTATCACTTGTGCAAAAAAAAAATTCATTATATTTGTTTTATAATTAGATATATTTTCTTGCGTGAGCTTATCTCTTCGAAGACTTGTTAGATTGGAATTTCGATGCGATTGAACATGTTTTTAATTAGCGAAATGTGAAATTTGCTGCTGTTACCGACTGCCGCAATGGATACATTGAAATCCACGCTTTTTTGGGGTGCTCTATCCATTTGTCTGGCTCCTTTTGCCCTAAGCTCTGCCATGTGAAACGCCGCCTGGTTGCAGGCGCTTAAGTTACCGTTGCTAAGCACTTTCAAATGATTAAACACGCCCACATGACGCCCTTCGCCTGAATGCACAATCACTCCCCCCTACCCACTCCCTAAACACCTTGCCTACGCCCCTGATATCAATAAGCCGTGTATAAGTAAGTGAATAAATATATATATTTGTAAGCCAAGTTTCACTTTGAAAACTTTGTAAGCGCGAAATGGAGACGCGTAAATTATTGTTTCTGATTGGTTTAATGAGCCAATTGGCTCATGTGACTGCCTTCTGTGCTTGGCAGCGTTAACAATAAATTTAAATAAGCCAAACATTTGCAGCTGCCGCTGTATATTGGGCCACTACAATTTCCCACAAGTCCCGAGGACTTCAAAGGCCTGCGGCAGCAGCTGTGCCTCTGCATTTAATTATGGGCTTTGAAATAAATACAAGTCTCAAAAGAAGCGCCCACACATACGCACACACACAATATCACTTATGCATATATATATATATATATATATATATATATATATATATACATACATATACTGCGTATGCATGTAAAGGGATACTTGTGGGACGGACCTTTGCCAAAGAGCACATCTAGATGGCAAATGTCGAAGTGGTGTTGCTGTCGTGTTGTTTGTGGGCAGCTGTTGACATTTGACTGGGACTCGGTATTGGCCTAATGGGCACAACATCCACCGAGCGCGGAGTCAGGAGAGCTGCTTGGCCGTTTCCATTTTGCTAATTAGACAACAACAGCAGCGGCAGCAACAGCAACAACAAAATACCAGAATCTAAACTATGCCATACACATAACTAAAATTGTACCAAATTCCCGAAAATGTTGCATAGAAACCCCAAAACAAAAAACTCTAAGCTCAAATTGACCACAAATTGAGTTGTACAGTTGCCGCACATAAAACCTAAATGAAAACTTAACCCAAAAACTAAATGCTCAAAACAAAGTTTCTCTTTTGGTTAGTTTGTAATTTCTAATTTGAATTTTATTATGCATATAGAGAGGAAGAGCGCAAAGTAAACCCAACTTTTAAGTATACTTATCTAGCTTAGATGTATATAAATGCTTAATTGCTTAAAATGACAATATTATTATCCGGATAAACTGCTAGCCTTCAAAATTATATGCATATCACACATTCGCCATGTTACTTGTGGTGACCATTGCGGTTACTGTCGCAATACCACTTCAACAAATTATCACAATTTTACTTGCACCAGTAAAGAAACAAAAATCAGAAGGTAAAGTAAAGAAAGTATCAGATAATATATAAAAGAAACGTACTGCCTCATTTCATTATCTATATATATCTACTCCATGCTTACACATGTCTTGCGTTCTATATATATAGATATATATGTATCTGTATTTAACATATGCATATATTTATGCAGTTGTTTCTTTATCCAATAATTATGTTAAATAAAAATACTAAGCAATTTATATTCATTCCATGCTTCTCACGAAACATTCGCAAAATCCGCAGACATTGAATTAATATTTCATCACCTCTACAACACACATCGGCATATCCCCCACATACAACCCCCTCTGTCACACCTTTACGTAGGCTCAGCTTTATTTAGTTTACAAAAAATCACCGAAAATCTGGTTACGCCCTTGCCACCACATATATTTCCATATTGCTGGCCTTTGAATATTGCAGTGTGTGTATGTGTGCGTGGGTATGTCTGTGTTGTATATTATTTTGGCACTGCTTAGACATCCTGTCTGTCTGTGAGCCAACAATGTGCATATAACGATATCCCTCTTCTTCTATCCCGTCCACTGTGGCTTTATTAAAAAGTTTACAATGCGCTGCCATAAGCAAATTGTTGTTGGACAGCATACAAAAAATTCTACATTTTGGATTGCTAGTTGGAAATGGTAAGAGTCCATAGCCATACACCATGTTGGTCTAGTGAGCATGTGCTAAGCTTAAGTTTCTTTCTTTTCATTTTCCCATTTATTTATTTTTTTTTTACTTTTGTGTCTGTTTTTTGTTTTGCTGTACAATGTTTTAGCCTCACAATGCTCTGCCTCCCAAAATGCCACTCAGAGCTTTGTGAATAGCTAACAATTTAGAGCATTAAGTGCGCACATATCATATGACCGCTGAGTGGCAATTTCAGCTTTCCTCTATTCAGGGGTTGTCCACATTATACAGCCCCACAAATCTAGCCTTCTAATGGAACCCCAGGACAGCGTGTTTCGTAGATGTCTAATTACGCGCAAATTACGCAGCTAACTGTGCGGCACTGTTAATTAATTTAATTTTAATTATATCGCTTAGTGGATTCAGCCAGGGTGCTGGCGGTGAATGCTTTACGATATTTATAAACTTACTTGCCTGCAATTTATCAAAATCATAGAGGCAAACTTTTCCACTGCTTTTAGCACAAGTGGCAAATGTTTCCACGTTATGGTTGTTGTTGCTGCCGTTTATAAAGTTCTCAACTTAATAAGCTACATGTCAATTTGTCAACGAATGTCATTTGCAACAAAAAGCGCAAAGTTTGTACACAATTTCCATGCAATTCTGCAGTGTCGTCATGTTGCAATTGTCAGCTAAAACCCCTCACAGAAGTTGTTAATAGAAAACGACGAGCGTGTGAAATTGTGTTGACTAATTGTAGTTTATAAACTATGGCAAGGGTGTCATTTGGATACATACATTTCAGCGATGTCGCCTTTCAATTCCACTTAAAAATGTGTTGTCATCATCTCAGGGCATTTTATATAGAAGCAACCGCTGACTAAATTCCACAGCATACCAAAGTGGCCAAAAATCCCTCCACCCACTTGAGCACGCGCACAGAATTCCTCAACTCTCAACTTTTGACTAATACAAATTATGTGATTTTACTTATTTCATTATTTGCTTGTTATATGCTGCTTACAAAAGGATAGAGAGTATATTAGGCAGGGAGTTGGTCTTGCAGTGTAACACCAACGATTATGTTGCAATTAAATCCAATTTTTAGATGTTGATCGAATTTGCTTGTCTCCTTGCTACCAGTCGTTTGACTTGCTTAAGTTATGATTTTATTATTATTTGGTTTGTCTACAAATACTAATAGATACCAATTTCAATCAAATGCTTTAAAATGCAAATATTATATTGAGAAAGAGTATCTCACAGTTGTGATCTGCCAGCTTGTCCTCTTGCACGCTTGGGTGCGTAAGTAAGCTTTAAGTTGAGCATTGAGTTGCCACACATTTTAATAGTCACTGGCACATAAACCACTTAAGATTGGCCAGGATACACGGCACCGCTGGGAGCCCCTCGCAGTCACAGTCGCAGTGTCATGTTAAACCACCAAACAATTTAAGTTAGCAACATTGAAAACTTTTCTATTTGTCATGAGCACTAAGCAACAACCAAAGTGACAACATCTGACTGCCAAAGTTGACAAAAACTTTTAAGTGATAAGACGAATAAAAAATACCCTTGATCAGTACTATAATATATTATAAGACAAAATTCTATAATGAAAAAAAAAAAAGTTTTCCAAAACTAAAAGAACAATAGGAAAAAAATAAAATTCTTCAACTTTTTGGCAAATTTATAATACCCAAAGTTAGTGTCTAACAAAGCTAAAAAGAAACTCAGGACATTGTGTTCATCCGCAGGCTAAATAAATACTCTCGAAAACAAAAAACGAAACCTAAAAAGAATATCTGAACGATTATAATGGGTTCTCCACTCAAGTGGGGTTGGATAAACAGTTTTTTTAGCTGTCCAGGCAACGTAGACTACATCTTTAACTTGTGCCGGCGGCTGCCCCCTGTGCCGTCCTCATTCAGATAAATACTCAAACAAAAGCGACTCCTACGCATGAACGGCCATTGCGCATATGCCACATTGCATTGCTCTTCGTGTGGTTAAATTGCTTTGGCGTTGTCACACTGTGCGTATGATTGACATAAACACAAGATGTTCTCTGTCTGCCCGTGTCACTGTGAAGCTATTTTCAGGGATTGTACTGCTCTTAAGGTGACGGGACATTGATTAATTGTCAGCTACAGCTGTTTACATTTTGATGTCTAAATGATTATATAAACAAACAAAACATTTGCGACACTGTTTGTAACCTGTTTATGAGTCTAGATCTGACACTGACACACCTCACCTTCAATTTTCTTCGATGAGCTCTCAGCAAATGAAATCCATTAGACAAGTAATCGGTTTTTATATATAAATGGGAATGAATTGGATTTATTTTGTTTTGCTTTTGAAAAGTAATACGCTAGTCAAAACAAAAAAATCAATCAGCTATCGTTTAGCTGAGCCTTCTGATTAACGATTTCCCATTCGATAAATTTCAACTTAAATCCTTCACTGTATCTACAAGTGAAAAATGGGAAAACCTAATTCAGTCCACATACCAAATTAAATAAGAATAACTTAAATACTTCTGCAGTTGTGCAGACTGCATAAATATCGCTTTACCAATTCATATTAAATATATTTTGTTGCGGTTAAGCTTAAATATTGTTGATTGGGCTTTTCACAACATAAATATACATATACTTACTCTTCTTACCCTCACGCACTAAGTGTAGAATAAAAGCTACGCCTTGAACTCTTGCCAAGGCAATGGTGCCATAAATTATGGGATATAACAGCTGCACTCGTATAATTCGCAAATGCGTGACACTGTCTTGAAATATGCAGGCGACTTGCTCATTGCATACACAATGCCGTTTAATTACGCATACGCCATGTGACACAAGTTGCAGAGATTCTTCGTACATATTATATATATATTAAATATTGTAGAAAATTTATCAAATGTTTGCTGAAAGTGGATTTTGGAGATTTTAAGTATTACGGCTTATACGTACCACATTTTGGCTGCAGACCTGGGCCAAGAAGCCAGCCAGGCGGAATAATTGTTGTTGTATTTGCATTCAAACGAAAAATGCCACAAAAGCCACATAACATAACTAAGGGTCAAGTTTGGTTTGAGGAGGTCAATCTAACAACGCTGTACCACATGCTCTCAATGGCTACGTAAATAAAATTCAATCAATTCTCCTTGGGCTGTTTCGCATTGTGTTGTTGCTTTTGCTGAGATTTATTTGGAATATTAAACAAATATCCATTTAAATAATTCAACTGTCAGCAATTCGAACTGTTGAACTGCTTATTTTATGTCCTTTTGCGCTTGTCCTCACTTAAAATGATTGTATGCTTAAGTTATGCAGTTTAAATTCCTGACTAGCTTAATTTAATTTATCCGTCATAAACAGCACATTATAATGGCAAGTGCGAAAATAAAAATTAAATAAATCAAAAACACGAACAAAAATTCGCTTGTTATATATCAACTATCTTTATAAAAATATCTATGAATTTAAGAAGTATACGACTAGGAGATATTCAGTAGGCAAGTCTGAAGTTCCAGGAATTATTGGAACTCAGTAATACATGCATCGATTTCTTAAAAAAGTATCCTGTATGCCAAATTTAGTTGCTCCTTTAATAACCATCTTATGTTTACTTACCAATTTTAATTTCCTTACATCGTACAATTTTTTACAGAGTCTAAGAGTTTTGTTAACAACTCAGTTTTACCCAATATTTTTGTGAACAGGGCAAAAAGTTTATTCTCAAGCTTACACTTAAAGCGATGCCAAAGTTTTGCTTTACTGTAGAGTCACAAGTCACCAGCCCAGCCAGAGGCTCCTTTTATTCTTTTGGGTTTCCTGTTCAAAATTAACAAATTCATACAATCTTTGTGGTAATAGCTTCCTTGCTACTGCCACAGGGTTCTGTTGAGTTCACACTCTTATCACTTGCCACACATCACCAACGACAGACGCGGCGTGTGTGTCATTTGGGAATGCTTCAGGCGGCGGCACAGTTAACTGTCGCTCATTTGCATGACTTATTTCCCCGTTGTTGTTATGATTTTTTGTTGTTGCTGTTGTTTGGGCTGCTACTGATGCTGTGGCAGCTCTTATCAAGCGTAGCCAACACTTCATTAATTGTCTAAAATTGGGCATAAGCCGAGCAAAATATTGCATACAGTCAGTTATTTATAAATATAAAATACTCTCACGTCGCACACTGAGGTCTCCTGTCGCCATTAATATTCAGCAAGTCTAGTCAAAAATATTGGTTGACATGGCAAAAAGTTTTTAGTTTAATCTTTAATCTTTTTGCAGCTGCTATTGTTTCGGTTTCTGATTTTTTTTTCTTGTTTTTATGCTCATTAAAGTGGCCTTTGATTTGCGTTGACGTATTTTATTATTTCTTTAACGCAAAATAAAATAATTTGTGTAGAAGAATCCCAAACAGTTAACCACAAGTCAAACAAACAGAAAAACAACACGATAAGGGAAACAAAAATCGACAACAAGCGGCAAATGGGCAACCTCTGAATGCTCTTTCTTTGCATTTACATGGCTTAGTTTTTTTTTAATTTTTTAGCAAGCGTTTGTCTTCCCAATTCGGACCAATAAGCATTTTGTTTGTATAAATATAAATTACAATTTTTAAATGTCACTCAGTCTTAAAAGTAGTATATATAATATAGTATCAAAAAGGATGCGTAACAAAGGGCAACGTAGTTGATGTTTAGGCCACAAACGTATTTATTTTCTTTGGGTTAGGGCTGGCACCGTTGCGGCTTATGTCCTTTGCTGACTTTTGGTATTCTATGTCAACAACGCACAGCACAAATAGTTGTCGCTTTCACTCAATTTGTATTATATTTGGTTTGGTTCTTGTTCATACCTTTCCAGCCCACACCTTATTTTGTTGCTTTAATATTTGCTCTTTGTAGCCATGGTCACATTCACCTTTTGCGTACTTGTCTAATTCATTGACTGTCTTGGGTTAAAGTTTGAAGTTCGAGCTGTTACCGTTTTTATAGCCCTTCATTGTCGTCGCTGATTGAGTGTGAAGTTGTAAAACTTAAGGAGTGCTAAGTGCTGCGGCGTTGTTGCCGCTCTGCCAGCCTTTCCGATTATGGTCAATAAAATACGCATGTTGACCGAAGGGGGGAATGGGCCCAAAAAACAAAGGATATAAAATTAAATAACCCCAGCATGGGCAATGGTCAGCTTAAAAATATGGGACACAAAGGTGGTTGGGTGTACGGGTTGGGTGTGTGTATGTGCTGTGTGAAGGGTTTATGTATAAGAGCAGTGTGCTTTCAGCTAGACTGGCATGGAGAGATTATTTCAAGTTAAACCGCTTGGCAAGTGATAACTGCTGCACGCATTAAGCCAAAATTAAATTAGTGAATATTAAAGTTATGTTTTTATATTCATACTTATTACTTATATAAACGTTAATCTGGTAGAATAATGAATGTTAAAAAAGTAACTTGAACTCTGTAATTTTTTATTATAACTTAATTCAAAAAATTCATAAAATATTAAGAGATAAAATCGTTAGGACGTCTAAGAACTACAATAGAAATATTATTTTAAATTTATTTATAATCCATGAACCGCTAAACGCTATTACTTAAACTTGGCCAATCTGCTGCCATATTATAGAGCAAGCAACGCCAGCCAAAGGAAATCATTGCATAATTCATTCAATATATTTTTACGGTGTATTTTGGCTATCAATACCCTGCTCCTGTGGCGCATACAACGCACAACCAGCTTCTATAACAGGCAATCTATCTATGTTGTTTTAAGCGTAATTGCAATAGGCAATTGTATAATGTGCCCAGCTGGAGGCCTTTCGCAATGCAAAGGGCTGGCGATATTTTGGGCCAGAAATGCAGATAACAAGCCATATGGCATACGCCAGCGGATAGTAGACTGTTTATTTTGCGTGTTCTCTGATTTGTTAAATTGACCTTTTGGGCTCGAGCTAGTACTTGGTATACTTAGGTATATGTGATTTATATATATATACACTTACACTGGTATAAATGCGCGAGTACTTGTTGTACATAGCATGGCTGGAGCGCATAACATGCTGGACTAAGATACCCCGTATCCAGCTAATGTATACATAAATCCATTCATAGTAATTTCCATTTTTAGTTAAAAAATAACAAAAATTAATCTTAATATGTGTGCTCCATACAATATAAGACTCCCTTTTCAGTTACAAGTCTTTTTGTAGTTACAAGTCCAGAGTTTTTAATGAAAATGCCACATTTGTTTAGTTAGACTTTCATTTCAACTCTTTAAATTTATGATACCCATTTCACAAATTTTTGGCGGGTACCATGAAATTTATGGTTACGTCTTCATTTTGTTAGTTTCATTTCAACTCTTCAAGAGAATTAAATTTACAAACGCGGTACTTTTATAAAGTGAATCAAATATTAGATATCCTTGTAGACCGAAGTTAATCTGCTGACATATAAAATGTGTGATTACGCCTATTCAGAGCGCACAACTTTAATATTAAATTGAACTTCAAGTAATGCTGATCACGACTATATATGCTCTATTGGTAACCTTCTTTGCGTTGCACAAGTCACGATAAAATTTTAATACCCTTTACAAGAGTATAAAAATAACAAAGAACGCGCAACTTTTAACATTTTGATTGTCTACAATGAAACAACTCTTTTCCATTGAAATTTAAAGTTACATTTATTTATTTATAATTGTATTTGATTTAATATTAAATGTATACATACATATATAATTTTTACAAGTTCGTAAATCTACTCAAAAGGTTTCACCACATTTACCAAGTTATTATTTGAAATATTCTTTAGTTTTTTTTAAATCATTTTTTTTTAAATATTCTTCGAACATACATATATATCGCGTATCAGATCCTAATACAAGGTAATTCTCTCTACATATATATTAATTATGAATCGCCATTATTATATATCATATCATTATAGTTTATTTTTAAGCCATACTTGGACTTTTTACAAAGCAACCGAAAAGTTTCACGTGCATATATCGTATATGTATAGTAAATCAGTAAAGTGTTGCAATCAGATGGTGATTATTGGCTAAATATCTGCCTGGCTTAAATTATCGTAAAGTTTAGGGACTTAAAAGCGAATCGATTTAACAAACAATTTTGGCTAACGTATAAAAACAAGTTGAATTTAACTTGAAAATAAGAAGCGAACTCTGCGGCTACTTCGTCCAGGATGCAGGATGCTGAATGCCGTTGTTTTGTGTGGCACATGCAAGGGGCGTGGGCACATTATTGCCTACATGTACCGCTCCGGCGGGAGCATGTTTTTAAAAAATAGATATATCAGCAGAGACTCCATTAGCAACATGCACATAAAGTAAACGTAACCCTAGAGCAGCTCTTCGTTGGCATCCACAAGGAGGGGGCGTGCCAATTGCTGGCGTCGCCGTCGGGCATGTAACGCCGCCTGCTCCGCCAAATCCATGGGGGGATTGGCGTCATCCTCTCCCTGTGCCTGTGCCAGGCGCGCCTCTTCCGCCTCCAAGCGGGCCTTTTCCTGGGCGGCCTGCTGCTTCTTGCGATGCTCATAGTTGACCAGTCGCTGACCCACTAGATACTTGTCCACCTTAATCGACAGATACAGCTTCTTCAGCTGCTTTATCTGGAAGAGCACAAAGCAAATGCTGCTAACAAGAATGGCGCTCAACGGATACACCAATCGGTAGACGATAATACGATCGTTCGGATCGGCAACGAACATGGGTATTATGGATTCACTAAGCACATATGGTATGGCCAATGCTAGACCAAGGGTGGTCACCACCGGCACCGCCAGATCGTTCATCACAAACTTCAAATCGAAATCCCTCAGTCCATCCGTATAGGCGCGTTCCAGGGCACGTTTCAGATGCCAATCCGGTCCCATCAATGTAACTGCTATGGCGATTTTGGTATACAGCACACCGAGTGCCCAATCCTGCCACAGAAAGTGTATGGGCGTGTGGAGCATCGGGACACGCAACGGTATAACCACAACCAGCTCCAGCACCAATCCAAATAGCAGCGGGACCAGCACAAAGATACCCAGCAGCGTCAAAACTGGCAGCGCATATTGAAGGGCAACGCGTGCCCAATGCTTCAGCTTGTTGACAATGGCAGTACGTCCCTGGGGCAACAGTGTTACCACCACAGCAATCCCACGCGACACAATCCAGCACAGATAGCCACCAATCTCAGCCGTGTAGAGCTCATGGGGACGCAGCATACGTTCGCTCTTACGTGCTGCCTCCGGATCGGCCAGAGGCACATCGCCTGCCACAATCGGCGCAGCTTTATCGCCCGGCTGTCCCGTCCAAGCCATCATTAGGCGACGTCCAATATAGACGGGCACTGTAAGCATCAGCATGGCGGCGCACATTATGGAGAAGCACATCAGCGTAAGCAGTGCACTCAGGCGCAGCACAAAGAATGTGGGACGTTCGTAGGGCTGGAATCCGACGGGTACATCACGCTGCATGATCGCCTGATGAGCGGCAGCCAAGTTACGAGGCGCTGCTGGCTCCGGTACAGCTGGCGGTGGTGCTGGCGGTGCAGCAGCAACAGCAGCTCCAGCCGCTCCATCGGGCTGAGCAACAGGATCGGCAGCTGGCTCAGCAGCATCAGCTGGCGGCTCCGGAGCGGGCAACAAATAACTGCGTATGCCCAGCAGCCAGGCGACAGCCCGGCACCAGATGCGCAATAAACTCTTTAGCCATGTGCGCGTTTGAGTTTGCTCAAAGAAGCCGGGCAGCACAATCTGCAAGTGGAATCATTAGCAGGAGGAAACCATAGAATTCAGATAATGCTCACCTGTAGTAAGAGCAGCTGCAGACTCAAATCATTCACCTCGGAGTCGCCGCTTAAGGCATAGGGCAAGAAATTGGGCCAAACCACCTGGAGGATGCGAATGGGCAGCCACAGCATGAGCAGCACAGCAAAGCCAAAGATCATCGCGGAGGCGACCAGGCGGCGCACATGGCGTACAATGGGCACATGAATCATTTCCTGTATGGGGCTAAAATCGGGATCATTGACGTTGCGGAAGATCCAAAGGACACCGGGACGCAGGACCTCGCGCAGCAGCGATATGAAGGCAGCAAAATAATAGACATACACCATGCCAAACATCCAGTGGACAAAGATTGAAGTGCCCGGTGCAGCCTTAAAGCTCGCCTTGCGATCCTTCAAGCTGGCATCAAGCAGCGGCAGCGAACAGATGTCCAGCCACCAGCCGCAGATCAACGGCAGCACACCAATCTCCACGACGGACAGCAGCGATACCTTCACCACAATGTAACAGAGGCCAATGAACCAGCAGATGCGACGCATCCGAAAGACGCGTGCAAAGAAGTGAAGCACGACCAGCGTCAGTCCGATGCAACAGTAGCCAAATAGCGTCGTGATCATGCCGTGGAAATGGAGCAATGGCTTCTCCGGCTGTAGCAGATCCATGGAGCTCAGTATGAAGTTGCCCACGCAATACGGACAGAAGGCGAACGTAAAGATGAACATGGTGTTCAGCGAGATGATCCAGAAGACGTGCTCCAAGAAGACCAACGAACCATCCAAGCCAAGTAAACGCTCCCAGGTTAGCTCCTCGGCGGCACGATCCCATTCCATGGGATTCCAGTTCTGTTCATCGTTATCCACATCGGCAGCAGCCCCAGCACCAGCTGCGATCCTGGCAGCAGGTGCTGCAGCGGCCGCAGCCGCCGGCTGTGCAGCATCACCTTCGTTATCCGCCGGATTGGCCACGGCGGGCGCTTCATTATCCATGGGCACATCTTGCGGTGCATCGCCATTGTTGTTGTCATCCTGCGCCGCTTCGGGCACAACGGCAGCGGGTGCTGCTGCAGGCACAGGCGCTGGTACTGCTGCTGCTGCGGCGGCTGCTGCAGCTGCTGGCGCCTCATCTCGTTCAAGCCAATCGGGTCCGCCACCGTGTAGGATTTGCTCACGTAACCACACCAAGCCAATGAAAGCCAACAGCGTGCATGTTACGACAAAACACCCGCGGAATGAATCCACCGTCAGATTATCCATGGAGAAGATGTCAAAGGGCAGCGAGAGAATCATATCAAACGAATTGGCACGGAACAGATAGCGATAGGTGCGATATGCCGACAGTGGCACCACACCAAACCAGGCCATGCCCACCAGTGAGTAGTGCAGCCAGCAGCGGGCGCCCTCAAATACGGCGGACATGAGGCCCACGAGGACATCGCGCAGCGGCAGCACGCGCGGCATATCAGGCGCATAGATGGGCTGGAAACTGAAGCGATGGCCGCACAGCTCACAATATTCCTTGTGCGAGTAACGCATCCATTGCATCAGGCAATCCTGGTGAATGTACTTGATGCTGCCCGTGCAGATACATGGATAGAACAGCGGTCGATCGGGCAACGCCTCACAGCGGCAAACGCGACAAATGTCGCCCTGCGACAGATCATCCATCGTGCTACTTCTGTCGTCCGTCGTCTGTCGTCTAGTCTATCTCGTCTATCGTCTGCTGTCTCCTCTACTGTTCCACTGCCATTTGCGCAGTTGGCGAGGCGCTTTATTTAATGCGCTCCGTATCGATGAACCTTTAAATTCGCACAATGCTCACTCGTGGACAAAGTCTTGATCAGACCCCGATTGTACAACAAACACTTGAAATTTGATTTTTAATATGCAATCGAATCAATTGAACTTTTGATATATGGCAATTTTTTTAATGCTCGATGCAAGTACGTGTTACAGTGTGTGTGCGTGTGTGTTCGCGCGCATGTCTGTATGTGTGTTGGTATTTTTTTGGAAAACTTTCGACCTTTATTCTGTATTCTTTATCAAAAGTAAAATGGTCACTCTTGGTATTTATATATACTCTATTTAATATGCTTAAATTTGTGCAAGCAATGTGTAACACATCCACCAGCACAATTCTGCTATATCTAGCTTTAATTTGATAACTAATAATTTCAATGATAACTTGATAGGTAAAGCCAAGAAGATTTGAGATATTGAAAGAGATTCTTAAGCAGCAGTTATAGTGGATTGGCAGTGGTATGGAAGGGTATTTTGAACTCAGGTGTATTGAACTTATCTTATATTTGTATGTTCATATTCTGGTCACACTGGTATACACATAAAAATAAGAAGAGAAAACAGCTGTTTTGTGAGTGTTGGTAACGCCACTTTTAGCTGTGCCGTCAGCTATAAAAAATATATTATAATCTCGCTCGTAACTTTTGATCGCATCTAATCTAAGCAAAAATGCAAAGGCAAGTGATAAATCTGCTGGGAAATGTGACGCGACAGGTGCGCAGCCACCGTGCATTCTCCGTGACACAGCAGAAGTGGGAAATCTTCAAAGTGCAAAGCCCCGAGGATTTCGAAAAGAAAGTGAAGAACAGCCAGGAGCCAGTTATTGTAGATTTCTTTGCAACGTAAGTCGAATTTGACTAGCAAATTCCACTACTAAAACTCTTTCTCTCTTTCAGATGGTGTAATCCCTGCAAGCTATTGACGCCGCGCATCGAGGGCATTGTGGGCGAGCAGGCGGGCTCAATTAAACTGGCCAAAGTAGACATCGATGAGCACAGTGAACTGGCGCTGGACTACGATGTGGCTGCCGTTCCCGTGCTAGTGATCATGCAGAACGGCAAGGAAGTGCAGCGCATGGTGGGCCTCCAGGATGAGGACAAGATACGCGCTTGGGTTGCCACAGCAGTCAAGAATGCAAAGCAGTAGGGGATGATGAAATCCAGCCGCAAGCAATCCAAAATGTACACAAAAAGCTTTAAGTTTGTTGTGCTTTTTTCATAATAAATGTTATTACTCGTTGCAAAAACAGCTTAAACTATTATGTAAACTAAGTGCCTAAATGGAGAACCAGCCTGGTGTGCCGGGTCTCTTCTTATTGCGATCCAGAAATCGGCGAAATCCCTCCTTTGACTCATCCATTGACTTCTCATCCTTCTCCTGTTTCTCTCCCTTGCTCGCAAAGAGATCTGGGAACGTAAACGCTTCCGTTTTGGGCTGCAAGGGAAAAGATGAATATGTAGCTTAAAATATTTTAGCTTCGCCTTCATACTCACCATGGTTACATAAGCCAATTTGACATCATCTTTTTTGGTCACATAGCCGTAGGTCAGATCACGATTGGTCTCGCCCAATGCGATTCGTGTACGCACATCGACCACAGGCACTTTGTAGATCTTTTCTAGGTAGTTTTTAACATCGTGTTTCGTCATTTCCGTCGATACAGCAAAGGTGACAACATTTGCCGGCTGATCCTCGGTGGGTCGCACCAGTTTCATCCAAAAGTTTGGCAAGAAGACGCGTAGCTGCGGATTACCACGTTGATAAATTGGATACCACCGCGTTGACATTTCACAAAAGTTATCTTTTAGACAAACTATCAAAAAAAATTACAATTGAGCAACATAAGAAATAAATCAGCTGTTTAGCCTGGAAAGTGTACTAAACTAAAACAGGAAAAAAGCACTAAAATATCCCACACACGTGTTGTGCACAGCTGATTTGGCAACACTTGAAATTTTATTGGTGTTTTGAATTGTTGACATGGTCAAGCTGAAAAAGCAGAAGCAGAAGCCGCTCAGCCGCAAGGAACAGCGCAAACTGAAACAAGAGACCAAAAAGAACAACAATAGAATCTTCCATGCGTCCAAAACAAATGGAGCGCAGCGCGTAGCTGAGGCAGCTGCGGCTGCGTTGGCAGTGACAAGCAAAACCAAAAGGAAGAGGAAACCAAAAAAGAAGCATGCGAAACCGGAGGAGATTCCTCGCGAAGAGCTGCTGGCGGGCGAGGTGGATGAGGATGACGATGAATCCATTGGCTCAGATTTTAGTGATGCGGAAGTGGATGCCCGTTTGCCGCCAGCACGCAAAGTAGAAACATTTGAGCCGCTTGGCCAGAAACCGCCCAAGAAACACGCTGGCATCCAGCGAGTCGACGAAATGGCAGCACGCAAGCGAGAGCTGCGCCAGCACAAGGAGCTGCTAACTAAGTCGCGCAAGCAGCGCGTTAAGCAAATGAAACTGGAAAACGTGGAGGAGGACAAGGAGATTGCCAAGTTGGAGAAGAAGCTAAAGCTGAACAAATCCAAGGATAAGAACCGTTTAGTGCGCAAAATGTTCAACGATGGTCTGGACTATCTGCTCGATTTCGTACTGGATGATGACGAGGAGAAACAAAAGTGGGAGGAGAAACAGCAACGGAAAAAGGAGCTCAAGGAGCGCCAGGAAAAGGAAGAGGCAGGCATGTGGAGCGAGGAGGAAGATGAACCAATGGACATACCAGAGGCAGATGGCGAAATGGAAGAAGGCGACGATGAAGATCTGACGGATCAAAGTGACATGGAGCAGAACGAGGATGAGGATGATAAGGGATCTGATAGTGAAAACGAGGAGGAGGCACAACAAACGAAATGTATGCAAAATTGTTTCAATTTTTTACGTCCTTTAATGATGACTTTCCAATCTATTTACAGTCAAAGAGGACATTTACGGACGACGTCGCGATGCCGATGGCAATATTGTGCAGGATGAGCGAGAGATGGAGGCGAAGGGCACCGGTCAGAAGTACATACCACCACATCAGCGTGCTCTGCTGGCCGCCAGCGAGGGTGCCAGTGTCCAGCAGTCGGAGCAAATGGCTCGGCTGCAGAAGCAATGCAAGGGTTTGCTCAATCGTCTTTCCGAGGCGAATCTGCACAAGATTTCCAGTGGCGTTGAGTCGCTCTACATGAACAATTCGCGCTACAACATGAACGACACGCTGACGAAACTGCTGCAGGAGGCGCTTCTGGGTCGGGCACGCGCCAACGAGCGTATGGTGCAAGAGCACATGGTGCTGCTGTCCTATCTGCATGCGCACATTGGCAGTGAGATTGGTGCGCATTTTCTGCAAACTTTCGTCGAACAATTTGATGGCTATGTCAAGGAGATTGACTCCCTGGACTTGGAGGATAAGCGTCTCAATAATCTGGTACTGATCCTCTGCTATATGTATATGTTTAAGATCTACGAGCAGCGTCTGCTATTGGAGCTTATTGCCCGACTTGCCGGGAGTCTGTGCGAGAAGTCTGTGGAATGTCTGTTGCTGATCTTCCAAACAGTCGGCTTTCGTCTGCGTAAAGACGATCCGCTGGCCTTTAAAAACATGATGCAGAATGTCCAGTTACAGATTGCTTCATCGCCGCTGGAGCTTAAGGAGAATCCCCGCCTGCGTTTCATGGTGGACATTCTGAACGCTGTAAAAAACAACAACATGAGCAAGTTGCCCCAGTATGATCCCGAGCTGGCAGAGAATCTGCGCAAGCGTCTCAAGGGAATGCTGAAAAATGAGCGCTATGTTGTCACACTGAATATTACGCTGGAGGATCTGTTGCGTGCAGATAAGCTGGGCAAATGGTGGATTGTTGGTTCCGCATGGGCGGGCAATCTGGCCGAGATGGGTTCCGCTCAGGCGGAGCAGGAGAAGCAACGCCCTCAACCAGGAGGTGAACGCTACTCAGAAAAGCTGCTCGAACTGGCCAAGAAGCAGCATATGAACACCGCAGAGAGGCGCAATATCTTCTGCATCATCATGAGCGCCGCCGACTATGTGGATGCTTTTGAAAAGATTCTGCATCTGTCACTGAAGGATCAGCGCACGGTTGCCTATGTGATCATACATTGTGCCCTTAACGAGCGTCGTGCGAATCCTTACTATGCGCATCTAGCATTGAAATTCTGTCAGTACAATCGCAAATTCCAGCTCGCATTTCAATTCGCCAGCTGGGATCGGATCAATGACATTGAAACGCTGTCCAAGGCACGGATACGCAATCTGGCCAGCTTTCTCCAGCAGCTCATCCTATCCGCCGGTCTACAGTTGTCCGTCCTAAAAGTTGTTGACTTTATGCAGCTCCACAAGCTCAGTTTCTATTTCATGCGCGAGATTATGCTGCGTCTGCTGCTCAGCAGCGAGGAGAATCAAATCTATTCGGCGTTCGAGCGCATTGCGAAGAACTCGAAGCTGCAGCAGTTCAAGCAGAGCATCCGTTTGTTTATGCAGCACTTTATGCTGGCCAAGCTGGAGGAGCACGCTGAGGAGCAACAGCAGCTGCTGAGGCAGCGCATCGAGCATCTGGATAAACTATTGGCCTATGTAGATTTGTAAATAAAACTCGTTTACTTTGTTCATTAAATCCTAAACATTAACAAAAACGCATTTCTCGCTACATATATAATTTGTATATCGAAACTAATAAAACCTAACGCTTAATCGAAGCTCTGCAACAGGTTGCGTGCACGCTGATATCGCGTTGAATCCAGAATGGCCTGGCGCTCCGCCTCGTCGGTGAGCAGCTCGCACTGTTTGTCCATCTGCTCGATGGCGTCCTGGGCCAGTTTTGTGACGGTTGTCTTTGAGGCACCTTTCGACGCCGCCAGGTACTCCAAAGCAATGGCCCAGATATCTGCGTTCAGCTTTTGCTCATTGAAGGCGTTCTGTTGTATAGATATCTGTCGTAGTTTCACAAACTTCCAATCCTGTCGACAGTCCCGCCACTTAACAAGATATTCCTCATTACGCTTGGCTTCTTTGTCAGAGCTCTGATACTTTTTCTCCTCGAGCCGTTGCAAATGTTTTTGTTTCTTCTTCTGGCGTACCGTAACAATGGCATTTGAGTTCTCCGGCTTGGCTGCCTCCGCCAGTTGATCAGCTGTGGGCATGTCTTCCGGGTCATCTTCAGCATCTTTGTTGTCATCTGTTGACTTACTGCGTTTCTCTTTGATAACATCGGGCTGCTCCACCTGTTGCTTTCGCTTGGATGCCTTGACTGCAATCAGGAGGAACTCATTGAATAACTGGCTATATATTTATTTAATTATTTAGTTTACCTTTTCGTGGGGCATCTTGCTCCATTTGCGATTCACTTGCCACCTGCTGCTCCTCCACAATTACACTTTTGTCGGCCACTTCGTCGTCGCTGCCAGCTGCCTGTGTTTCGTGCTTACGTTTTTTGGCCTTACGTTTTTGTTTCTTTATTTCCAGCTCGGTTCGTGCCATATTTATTCTCGATTTGCGATGACTTCCAACTACATTTGAATTAAATCACTCGTTTCATGTGCTTTTTTGCTTGTTTATAAAACTGAAAGTTTCGCGCAGCCAACTTCACGTGAGTCATGAAAATGCGTTGCACTCGGGCGCATAACGGCGCGCAGCCAACTTCAAGTGAGCGCTTTAAAGTGCGCAAATCATTTTATTTTGTTTGGCAACAAAATTTAATCTTATCGCCGCTTCGCCCGTACATTGTGCGCCAGCGATAGCAAATGCGAATGCCAGAAACACGGCGAACTCAACACATATCACAATGCTGCTGCTGGAGCTGAAAATACTAACATTGAACATTTGGTGAGTGTGTTTTTTAATTGTTTTCCCCCCATTTGGTCACGCGGCCGAATCTAAATCGCCTTGGCATTGTTTTTGTTTGTCGTCGCGAAAATCCAATTATAATTCCAGGGGTATTCCATTAGTTTCCAGTCACCGAGCGCCACGCATCGAGGCCATATGTAAGGAGCTCAGCGGCGGCCAATATGATGTTGTGTCCCTACAGGAGGTCTGGTCCCAGCACGACAGCGAGCAACTGCAGCAGGGGACATCCAGTGTTCTTCCCTATTCCCACTACTTTCACAGCGGCGTGATAGGTGCCGGACTGCTGGTGCTCTCAAAGTATCCCATATTGGGTACGCTGTTCCATGCGTGGTCCGTCAACGGCTATTTCCATCGCATCCAGCATGCGGACTGGTTCGGCGGCAAGGGAGTGGGTCTGTCTCGCATCCTGGTCGGCGATCAAATCGTTCATCTGTACAATGCGCATCTGCATGCGGAATACGACAACGACAATGATGATTACAAGACGCATCGGGTTATTCAGGCATTCGATACGGCCCAGTTTATCGAGGCGACACGTGGCAATTGTGTGCTCCAGATCTTGGCTGGTGATCTCAATACGCAGCCGCAGGACATTTCATACAAGGTGCTCCTCTACACCTCGAAGATGCAGGACAGCTGTGCATCGGACGCATTCCGAACGAATGAGTGTGCCCGGAACTCGTACACATCGAAACGTGCGCTGGCCAAGAATCCACTGGGCATCAGGATCGATCATATATTCGTGAGGAGTGCCGATCATATTCAGGCTGAGATTGCCGAATATACGCTACCGTTTCCGGATCGCGTGCCTGGACAAAAGTTCAGCTATTCGGATCACGAAGCTGTTCTGGCTAAAGTAAGGCTGACACGACTGACTGACAATACTCCTGTCGACATCGAGCAAGTGGAGTGCCACATCACACAGGAGGAGGAGCAAGGTTGTGGCGATCCGGGAGCCAATGGTGCCAATGGTGATGTCGCTCCAGCCGCCAATGGCGAAAGCATGAGCTGCTCGTCATCCTTGCCCGCTGCACGCACCGCAGCCCTGACTGAGGCACTCACTCTATGCGATTCCTCCCTCTTGCAATTGAATACGGATCGCTTGTTGTACTACAGTGCGGCAACTGTTCTCCTTGTGCTTCTCGTGCTGCTCTGCGAATTTTCTGCACCTGTTGGATTGGGAACTATTTATCTGTTGCTCAAGTTTATTGTGTTTGGCGTTATTCTGTTCTGTGTGTTCATGGCCTCCATTTGGAACTACATGGAGCGCAACGGGGTGCTGCAGGGCAAGAAGGCGATGGAGGTGATGCTGCTGCATGCCCAGAAATATGAATATTTCTATTGACGACCGACTGCAGTTTAACATTTAAGTAGCTCAAGAAGCATTTAAATTGTGGCCAAAGTGCTATATTCTAATATTTATATACATACATATATATGTCGACTAAGATAGGTGTTCAAAGTGTGTAATGTTCAATATTAAATGGTCTCTATCCCCGTCTTTTAAAAATCTATTAAAAGTTATTGTTTTCTGCATTTGAAGTTGATATACAAGAAAAACTAAAAGCGATAGTCATCGTTATCGATAATCGTTCGATATATTGCGAGTGGCCACAGCAACAGCATCAGCTTCCCGTTCCAGGAAAAAAAACTTTGTTTTGCAAGTAATAAATGAAAAATTGTGCAAAAATAAACGCAATACGTGCCAAGAGTAGATTTTGCTAAATACTTATCAAGCCAGGCAACATTTTCGCTACCAATTGATAGCCAAAAGGGATACACACGCGTCTGGCCCGAGGCTGACTCTGAGTCACAACGAACCAAACCAAAACAAAACAAAGGAAAGCAAAGCGAAGCGAAACAAAGGCAACGAGAACAATGAACAAGCTGCCAGGTGCTAACTTGGAGTTTGTGCGCGAAGATGATTTCGTCGAGTACTACATATTTCCCAAGCTAAGCGATGGGGGCGATGAGGAGCAAGTGCGTCAGCAGCTAGAGCTAGTCCGTGTCGAATGCCTGGCCATTGTGGAGAAGAAGATAAGCGATCGTTGTTATATTTGGCACAAGGATGAATTTCAGCTGCTGACACGCACGGGCAGCGCCGAAGAATGTTTGCTAAACGAGGAAGACAACAACAAGCAGGAGGAAGAGGAGACGGAGACGTATGGTAAATGCATAATATTTATGCATCTATATTTAGCCTCTAACACATTTTGTGGTGCTCATTTTAGGTGCCCTGCCACCCCATTTACATGGCGTGACACACTACGGCGACAACATCGGGGACGAGTGGTTCATTGTCTATTTGTTGGGCGAACTGACCCGCTCCCGGCCAGATTGCATTGTGCGCGTCAGCGATGCTGATGGCGAATTTCTACTCATCGAGGCTGCAGATGTGTTGCCCGACTGGGCCAGTCCAGAGACCTGTGAGCAGCGCGTCTACATCGTCAATGGGGGTCTGCAGCTGGTGCAGAATTCAGCGACCACCAGCGAAAGCGAGAGCAAGCGCATGCCTATTTCCAGCGCTGTGCAACGCATCCGCCTCAATCCCACGCTTTTTCGCTGCTCTCGCGATATACAAAATTGCATTGATTCGCGTTTGCAGGAGTTTCTGGCGGCAAAGCCGCATGCATCCATTCATCGTCAGATTGTGCAGTTGCCACAGAATGCGGCCCAGTTGCTCAAGCAGCGACCCGGTCTGGTGGCATCGGCTGTGCGCGCCTTCTGCGATCGCGACTCATTGGACACAAAGGCATTGCGTACGATGCGCTATTTTCCGCCGGAGTCGCCGCGCAAGCGCACAAATGTCGCCTTCACTCGTTGTCTGTATGCAATGCTAATGCACAACCAGTATACGCCGGAACGGCGTCTTGGCTGGCAGCTGACGGACGCTGTGGCCCAACCGGAGGCCCACAAGGAACAGCTGCTGGGCGTTAAGCTTGCCAGCGGTCTAGAGATACTGGCCAGTCAGGCGAAGCGTGCGGGCGACGAGGCGGATGAAAAGTCAACAGCCTGGCGTGCCTATTTGCGTAGTCTGCAATCGAAGGGCTACTTCCGGGACAACGTTGAGGGCAGTGCCGAGTATGTGCGCCTGCTGGCAACTGCCAAGGAGTACTTCAAGTCTAATCAGACACGTTTTCGCACTGCGCCGCTGGTGGGAGCCGAGATCGTCGATCTACTGCTCCACACGGGCGAAAGCAGCGCCGCGGAACAGTTGCGCGATGAGGAGAACAATCTGCTGCCTAGCGATGCAGATGATTGGCTGAACATCAGTGCCGAGGACCTGGATGCCATGCTGCAGCAACGTTATGGACCCCAAAAGCTATACAATCCCAATGGCGATATGAATGCCGCTGAATTCACGAAGCATCTCTCGCAATTCTTGGACCAACAGTCCAATTTTGAGGGCATTGAAATGCCGGGCGAAGCCGGCAACGATGAGCTGGACTCGGACGATGATGAGCCGCCACCGCCGCCGAAGTCGAAGTCAGCATCGAGTGCTTCGAGCAGCCATGCAGCCAAGGTGAAGAAGAGCGCCTCGATGCGGAAGGCTTGTCAGCGCAACTCCCTCATCCAGTCGGATGAACAGGACAGCACTCATGTACGCAACTTTCTGGACTTTGTAATACCCGAGGACAACTGGGACTCCAATTCCGATATGAGTGACTACGCGGATGAGGACGATTTGCAACGCAATTTCGATGCGTTGTCCAGCGCCAGTGCCAGTGGCGGCGATGATAATTATCGCTTGGATCGCAACATCAAGGCGTACATGGAGCAAATGGATCGCGAGCTAGCACAGACCACGGTTGGCAAATCCTTCCACGGCAAGAGTGGGACTAGCAACAACACCTCGCCTCACCACGCGGCCGAGGATGACTTCGATGACATCGAGGACTTTGAGCCGATCAACATTAATGTGAACACGCTGCGCAATATGATGGACAGCTACAAGTCACAGATGGGCGGCGCCGGACCCGTCTCCAATCTATTCAATGCCATGGGCGTCGGCATGTCCACAGCGCCAGCCGCCGATGATAAGCCCAAGGATCTCTCCGAGTCGGCTGTCTAGGAGCAAAACACATCAGCTACAAATTAAGAATACAGTCAACATTTTATGCATTCAACTCGAAATATACACCTAAAAATATATTCATGTGTGTGTGTGTTGCTTATAATGATAACCAAGTGGAACAGTTGCAGCTAAACACTAATCTTTGGACGCTGGCACAAAGTTGCCATAGTCACGCCGGACCTTCATAGGGGAACCGCTTTGTGGCGCTGCTGGCTCATTGTGATTGCGATTCCTATATTCCATGTGACGCTCCGAATTGAAATCGCCTCCGCTGCCACCTCGATCCCTGCGCTGATAAGGTTCATTGCGATTACGACGATTATCTGAAAAAAAAGAAGTTGATATCAACTGAATTCCATTCAATTCCCCATTAGTCACCTCTGAAGCCTCGATCTTTGTAATGGTTGTAGCCACCGCGTCTTTGCCAGCCGCGATCGCCGCCTCCTCGCCGCTGGCCGCCATTATAGCGATTATTATACTGGCCAGAGAAACCGGCTCCTGCCCGGTCTCCTCCTCCTCCTCCTCCTCCGCCGCCGCCGCCTCCTCCTCCCCTTCCTCCCATCCAGTTCTCAACTAGTGGCGGCTCAGGATCTGCCTTAGCACAATGTGCCATAAATTCGACATCGTCCGTTGTGTAGCGCAATGCGAACTCCGCCTCACACTCGTCCAAGAAACTTGTGTCTTTGTCCGAAAGTCGATTGATTTTGCGGTTCGGATCAACCATTTTTGTATCTTTTTTTGTGAACAATTCTTGTTGTCTTCTTGGTTTAGATGCTAGTATGCAGATCCCGGAAGTGGGTACAATTTATTAAATAAATTCTAAACAAGTTATACGTTGTATTTGTGTACATATAATTTTTGGGACAAAGGCTACTCGGCTTGTTTTGTTTTTTATTATCTTGATAATTTCCAAACCTCTAAGGGTAAATATGTACTAATTAAGTATGGTCACACTGCAGCAGGTGATTACCGGCTGTTGCCACATTTGGTACACTTGTGCCAGTAACTGGTACTTTATTTCAGCGACTTTTAATTGAAATTAGTTTTTAATTTCTGTGTTCAGTTTAGTTTCTCACATTAAATAACAGTTCTTATTTACGGCTGCCACTTAAAACCACTTAAATTATAATATTGATATTCTGCTTACTTTATTCGCTTGTGGGAATACCGCCAACAGCTGAATACCGTAAATAATGTTTGTAAATATCGATAAATGCATACGATATCAGCTTTGTAGCAGTAAAATGCGGGAGTGCTTTAAGTGAAATGCACTTAATTTAATCGCTCGCAATCAATACTCCCCGTACGTGTCAGTCAAGCCAACGGCTGCTCGCAAGGAGAACCAAAGAAACGCTGGACATGCCACTGCATCGCAGCCGTAGCACGAGTAGCGCCACAAGCATTTCAAGCGAACGACGGGTCAGCAAGAGAACAGGCCACAGATGGCCATGGAGTCGCCAAGTTCGCTCTCGGTGCGATGGCTGCGACGTTATCGTGCCTTCTTCGTAATACTTCTCTTCATCATTGCCATTCAGTTGTTTCTCGCCTACAAATCTGTGGACATTGATTTGGCGGGCGCACTGCAACGCAACCAGCGAGATCTTCACGAGGGAGCGGTTCCATCGGCAGCGGAGCCAGTAAAGGCGCCCCCGGAGAGCAGCAAGAGTTTTCGCCTCACGGCAGAGGAACTGGGCTTCGAGCCCGATTGTGTTATCAGTGCCAAGGAAGCAATCTCGGCACTGCAGCGTGCCAAGACGAAAGACTGCCGTCAACATATCGCCCGAATCGCCTGTGCCATTCAAGCGGGGCGCTTCTATGCCACACACCTGCACAGCAGCTGCCCGGCGGGCAATCATACGGCCAACGTATCTCTGGGTTGCTATCGCGACGAAAAGGATGCCCGCCTACTCGCCGGCTACTTTACCAGCTTTAAGACATCCAATTCCCCCAGCGGCTGCGTCGAACTCTGTCTGCAATCGGGTTATCCGTATGCGGGCGTTCAATATGCCCGCGAATGCTTCTGCGGTTTCGATGCGCCGCCCAGCTCGGCCAAGCTGCCCGACTCCAGCTGCAACATGAAATGTGTGGGCAACGCTAAGGAGATCTGCGGCGGCTTCTATGCCATGAATGTCTACGAAACGGGCATCGCCAGTGAGTGCAAATCCAAATTGAGCTGATCTCATCTAATAGCTCATTCATTTTTCAGAGTTCACTGCCCAACTGGCAGCCAGCAGTCCGGCGCCGGGGGATGAGCAGCGTGTCCGCATTGCATTTCTACTGACGTTGAATGGACGCGCATTGCGCCAGGTTCATCGACTGCTCCGAGCACTCTATGCCCCCCAGCATGTCTACTACATACACGTGGATGCGGTGAGTACGGGTGTGGGAGAGGAAGGGGTGGAATCGACCGGATTTCACAATTAAAGCGATCAACGAGCCTCGCGACTTGTGCTAATTAAGCGGAATTTGACGCCTCGCTGCTGCTGTGCAAGCAAATATTCCGTGGAAGAATGCAAAGTAAACAGAAACGAAACAAATGTTTTTAAATAATCATTAACTAGTTGTTACACAATTGCATAAGGTATGATAGATATAGATATATATGTAATCGAAGATAAGCACCTGATCCAGTCAAAATCAGATAGTGTCTGCTATAAATTATCAATCCTTATCTGAACATCTTAAAAGCTAACAGATCTTTACTCTATTAAATAAGACATGACATATATATATATAAATATATATATATATATATAGAGATATAGATTATTGTTAAGATAAAAGTTCTTTTGTTAACACAGAGCTCAAATTGCAAATCTTAACTAATCTTTTTACTCACCTGTTTACAGCGTCAGGATTATCTGTATCGTCAATTGCTGGAGCTGGAGCCAAAGTTTCCCAATATACGTTTGGCACGGAAACGCTTCTCGACAATTTGGGGCGGTGCCTCGTTGCTGACCATGCTGATGCAGTGCATGCAGGATCTGCTGCAGTCGCACTGGCCCTGGGACTTTGTCATCAATTTGAGCGAGAGTGATTTTCCCGTCAAGACGCTGGATAAGCTGGTGGAGTTCATGAGCGCGAATCGAGGACGCAACTTTGTCAAGGGCCATGGCCGGGAGACGCAGCGTTTCATCCAGAAGCAGGGACTGGACAAGACGTTCGTCGAGTGCGACACGCACATGTGGCGCATCGGGGATCGCAAACTGCCCACTGGGATACAGGTGGACGGCGGCAGCGATTGGGTGGCGCTTTCCCGTCCGTTTGTCAGCTATGTGACGCATCCGGCGAAGGAGGATAAACTGTTGCAGGCGCTGTTGCAGCTGTTTCGACACACGCTTTTGCCGGCGGAGTCCTTCTTCCATACGGTGCTGCGGAATACGCAGCACTGCCACAGCTATGTGGACAACAATCTGCACGTGACGAACTGGAAACGCAAGCAGGGCTGCAAGTGCCAATACAAGCATGTGGTGGACTGGTGTGGCTGCAGCCCCAACGACTTTAAGCCGGAGGATTGGGCACGTCTGCTGGCGACGGAGCAGAAATCGTTGTTCTTTGCCCGCAAATTCGAGCCGATTATCAATCAGGCGGTGTTGCTGCAGCTGGAGGAATGGCTCTACGGGCCGTACACCAGCGAATATGCCAATCTGCATGGCTACTGGCAATCGCTGTACCATCATGAGGACAAGCACGGCGCTGGCGATGATCTGGCCCGCACCGTGGGCGACAGTCTCATGCGGCATGCGGCGCAACAGTTTAAGCTGCAACCCGTCGAGCTGTTGGAGCTGACCCACTATCTGCATCGGGATCAGTACAAGGGTTTCCTGCTGCGCTACAATGTGTTGCGTCGCAACGACTCCAAGGAGCTGCAGATGGAGACGCGCGTGCGTCCCGTACAGCATGGCAAGGTGGCGAGAAATGCTCGCTTCAGCAAGCGTTTGCGCAACTTTGAGGTCTCCACGGACTTTGATCAGAAGGAACAGGTGGCGCGCAATTTCGCCAAGCTGCTGGGGCCGCAAAGTGAACTGCTGCTCAGCTATACATATCAGGGAGTTGCTGCCTCGCCGGATGTCTCGCACTCGTACAACTTGACGCTGCTGTGGCTGGATCCGCTGGGTCGACTGCAGGACTTCAATGAGCTGCACGTGGAAGAGGCCCAAATCGATGTGATCAATCACTCGAAAACGCTGCTCAAGCGACCGCTAACACCGGGCATCTGGACGGCCAAGTTAATTGGACGCACTTCCATCTATGCACAGCTCAAGTTTCTGATCGCTCCGCTGGCCTATGAGAACGGGGCGCCACTGGAAACTGTGGCAGCGGCACGCGCCCAAAACGGTGGCCTGGGCCTCTCACTGCCCGAGGACTTTGAGCTGCCCGTGGAATGGCAGCAGCATCTGCACACGGATAGCGATGTCTTTGCTTTGCGTCAAGAGGCGTTGGCCAATGCGGATCTACTTGGCCAGGAGCTGCACAGTCGCATCGATGGGTTGGTTGGGAAATTCTTTCAGCTGCGCGAAACGTGCATTGTGAGTGGGATTAATGTGCTGCAGGATCTGCCACTGTGTCGAGACACCGCCTGGAGCTCACTGGCCATGGACCCCAAGAGCGATATGGATGCGCTGCTCAAGCGCTAAGCGGACGCACAGAGGAGAGGAGCGAAGTGGAGGCCAAAGTCATTAGGAGTATAGCCATTTGTAACCGCTACCATTGATCAATTTTTGTTGTTAATTATGTTGTGTAAATAGTTTGTGAATGTCTTTCTCTCTATTTCTGTGTGTGTTTGTGTTTTTTTAACCATCTGTATTTGAATCGTATAAATTAATACTTTTATCTCTCAGAGTTCCAATTAAAATTTTTAACTAACGATTTCAGCAATATTCTGCTCAACGCACACAAAACTGGAAGCAAGCCCTTGCAATACATAATAATAATAATAGTTTTCAGTATTACAATACATGAGAAAATTGCATTATATCCGAAATATTATATGCCCTATGCATTTGTAGAGATGAAAGCGAAACTGGAATTCAGATCAGACACTTTGTACTATACAAGTTTCAAGTAGATAGGAGAATTACCTTTCTTTAATATAGGATAGTCCCAAAAACAATTGAGTTCACTCAACGAGCTATGCAATGGCATCGAAGCTGCGGCTTTGCCTCTTTAATCTTAAGTGTTTCTTGAATATATTCTGTGTAATCTGCGTGTATTTCGAACTAAACTCCGATTTCAAATTCAACATATTTAACGCACCTTAAAATGTTTTTTCTTCTTATAGAATGTTGTGATATATGTAACATGTATGTAAAATGAAAATGAGATTCGAACTCGAACAGTTCACAATTGATGAATGAATGATGAATGTTTTACAAAAAGAAATAAAAAGTATTACAAACAAATTGTTAGGTTTTAAGTAACTATGCGATGCAATTGTAACACTGGACACATATATATATATATATATATATATATCATTGTAGTATATAAATTTTGAACTATGCAACTACAAAGATTCATTAATCGTTTTCATTTTGGCCGGAATTGGAATTTCAATTGTTGAGCTCGCTTACAGGTATTTCTTGTTCTTGTTCCTTTTTTTTTCTTTCTTTTTGTTTGTATATTTTTGTATGTTAGACTTAAATATTTAAAGCCAAGGCCATTTGTACTGCCGTTTGGTGTGCAAGCACATTTCTAGATCAACAGATCCTCATCCGGATCCTCATCATCAAAATCATCATCGGCATCGGGCGTATAAATGATGTTGCCCTCAGTCGCTTCGTTGATGCTGCAAACCGATTGATTGATTATAAGGAATAGATTTTTAGGAAGCTGCTTCAACTCACCGTTCATATGGCAATGTGAGCGCATTGCGCGCCACAACTTCATCCTCATCCAGTTCGATCTTAAAGGTGCCACCGGGATCAGAAGCTGGAACGCCATCGTCCTGGATTTTCAAGGCGGCAGCTGAAGCACTAGCATCAGTGGCATCTGTGAGCGGCGTCACTTGGAACTCAGTCTTGCTGACTTGGCACGTGAAGCGTTTGTTGCTGACGCCGCCACCTGGCTTACGCGTTATCAGCGACAATGTTGTATCCGTCTCCAGGCGCAGCACCAACTCCGCCAGATACTCACAGCCGGCTAGAATGTAGTCGGCATCGGGATGTTGTAAGTACTGTGGTGAAGCCCACAAGAATACGCGACGCACATGCTCGGAGCGGCGGAGACGATTGAGGAAATCAAAGATGTAGGCAGGTGTCTGATAGCACAGAAGATCGGCCAGCGTTGGCAGTATGATGTTGCAGCCACTCTTTGTGATTGGCTCCGTTGAATTGGTTTTGCTGATATTGTTATTGTTGTTGCTGCTGTTGCTGCATTCGTTCAACAAGGTCTCAAAGCTGGCCACGTGCTTGAGTTGCGTGCCAATTGGCAACGACTTCACTTCGTCGCTCTCGCCTTGCTCGTGCAGCAGGCTGTCAATGAACCTCAGTGCGATTCGTTCGCGATTCAGTTGATCTGCGATTGTGAAATAACACGTTCTTTGAATGCTTTTGCCAATAGTTGCCTAAAGTTACTTACCAATTATTAGTACGACCTTTTGATTGGTCACAATTAGATTGGAGAGCATGTTGCATTTAGTTGAAATAAATTAAAATAAAATTCAAGTGTAGTTTTTATTGTTGCTTGCTGTTGGTGATGTTAGAGCTTTTGAGATATCGACTTATCGATTGTCGTACAAGCGATATCAACTTGTATTTCGCGATACAGGTGCGAGTAAGTATCGTTCATCTCTATAGCCAGCTGATATTCGACACTGTCGCCTTTTCCAAATGAGTAAACAATAATATGAATGGGAAAATGTAGGGCCATGTGGCTCGATTACTAATCGGCTTAAGGTGAAGTGCAACCTTGAATAACCCGTTAAATTTGCCATGTTTCCCTTATGATTACAGCTTCCGATAAGCGGTCACTGACTCTGGCAAGCAGTCTGCTTTATTTGCTTGGTCATATTTGCTTTTGATTGCTCTCGTTGCTGATGCCGCTGACAGCGGCGCTGACGTTGCGATGCTTTCGCTTTTATTGTGGTTTTTTCGATCAGTTCAGTTGTGGTAAAATTTGCGTCTCCTCGCTTGCTTTTTGTTTTTGCTTGTCTCTTGTTATTAAAATATTCTAGTGTTTACTAAGTTTCTCAACTGATTGACATACATAAACCGTAAGTATTCTTCGTAGTATCAGACCATGCTTAAGAAACGCCAAAATAAACAAAGGAATGAGTCCAACAAGTGGTTAGCCAAGTGTGTGTGTGTGTCTGGGGTCGTTTGTTAGTATTAGATACGAAAAGCTTTGGCAACAGAACTTTTTATGAGTTGACTCCAGCGGTGCTTTTGAGGGGAAAGTGCGGGGGCGTCGCTGCCTTTGCAGATATTTTCGCTGCTTCCATATGGACGAGGAGCTTAAATTGATATACCAAAGCACAGCAGCCGCAATCCTGCAAACACCGTTATCTGCTCAACAAGTTACGGCAAGGCAGCTGCTACAAAATTAAGTAAAATTGCAACTGCTTTGCAATTTTAATATTTCAGCTTAATAAAAGTTATAAAGTCACTTAAAATTCAGAACAAATAACAGCAGCAACAAAAAAGGAGAAAAACTGTAGCGATGCTCTTCTCACTGGGTAAGTCGTAGTTGTGAGTGGGTGTGAAATGGAGGGGGGTGAACTATTACCAGCAGTGTGCAATTATTATGCAGAATAGAACATGTTATTAACATGCTGACGCGTTAATTGAAATGCAGCTCAGAACAAAATCCCAATCAATAGAGGCGAAAGGAATGCGCAAATTCCCTGCCTGGCATACTAACAATAACACTGACAACAAGGTTGCCAATTTGCTAACCAATTGCTTGCCAATTTCTATTAGCCAATAGCTAACACAAACCACTTTTAAATGTGCACACAAAAAATTAAGCAATTAGGATAATAATTAACAGACCTTATGGCCGCCGCATATACGAAAAAACATTTAAAGCTTTATCGCATGCGAGCAATTTGTTTTTGCTAAAGCTCTAGGCGACGCAGCGGCTGTTACTCTGCTGCTTTGCAGCTGCTCTGCTACTCTGCTCCTACTGCTACTGCTGCTACTGCTGCTCTCTGCTCTGCTACTGCTCGGCTAGTTTGAAGCATATATTTCAAATTCAGTTGCGCATTGCACTTTGAGGTGCTCGGTTGTATGTAGATCTACGTCGCGTTGAGTTGTGTTTGTTGTGTCTCTGAGAGTTTAAATCAAATTCGGCATTGCATGCAAATTAAAACTGGACTATTAGCCGGCAAATCGTGTATTGATTTTCAACTCAATAAAGTGAACACCACAATGTCTAACGATATGGATGTTGAGCAGGCGACAGCACCAATGACAACGACCACAATCGAAGTCAAAGCGGTGCCTGTTGCTGTTATTGAGGTAAAACCAACAGCAGCAACAGCACCAGCAACAGCACCAGCACCAGCACCAGCAAAAACAACAAATGGCGATAATATTTGCAAGGCGGCTGAGCAGCCCAAACCGCAACCAGTGGCGGCAATAGCAACTCTGGCAACAATAGCAGAACAAGTGCAGCCAACAAATGCTGCCGTCGAAGCGACCACTAATAAAGGTACAAAGACAACAACAACAGCAACAACAATATCAGATATGGCTTTGGCTTTGGCTTTAAAGTTTGCAGCTCAACATTTTAGTTTCGCATTAGTAAAAGTTTTTTTTTTAACAGGACGGACAAGTATAGAAAGGCAGAAAGAAAGGCAAAACAAATAGATAGTGATAGAGAAAGAGAGTGACCGTTACTATTGCTGATCCTCCTTTTTGCGGCTGCTTTCCTCACTCCCCTCTTGCGCTAACTCTCGATCACCCTCTCCCTCTTTCTCTCCCGCGCTCGCTCTCTCTCCCTCTCTCTCTCTCTCTTTCTGCTGGGTGTCTGCAGAGTCATCAACTTCATTCGCACCAAATCGAAATTTCACTTTAGTTTTTCAGCATTTTGTTGTTGTTGTTATGTGTGTGTGTTTTGTTCGAGTTGCTTTATTTATTTTTCTTTAGCCTTAACGCTTTTCCAAAGTCATCGTAGTCGCATCTTCAGAAAATTTTTACTTTTTACGTGGATTATTTATTTTTATTGCTTGTCGTTTTTCTTCTTTTTTACTTTTCTTTAGCCCATTACCTCTAAATTTTGCGCACGATCTGTTGCAACGCTTTGCTGGCCACCAAAACACCAAATAACAACAACAACAACAATGAAAACAAAACTGCAGCACGCCTGCTTAATTAACAATCTATTAATTATAATATATACTTTAATCATCATTAGTATTTGGTTTTTAATTTCACTGCCCAAAAATTTGGAGCCCCGAAATTTATTGTTTTGCTTGTTTGTTTGCTTGTTTGTTGCGGTTAAATGCGGCACGTGCCACAACAAAGATCACACTGCCACATTTCTTGGCGTATTCGCAACTTCATTTGCAATTTGCTTCACTTGTTAAACAAATTCACCTATTGGCATTTGATTATAACTTTAATTAAAGCGCCTGATAAATGATTGTTATCTGCAACTGCTTTTTATTCATTCTGCCATGTTTTTCGTACTCATTTCTAAACAAACAATTAAAATGTTTAACATTTTGTTAGCCTTTTTTTTATGACTTTTTTTTATCTTTGAAATAACTCTTCAGATTGCATACTTATTCGACGCTGTTCTGAGACTTATCTTTCCACATGGAAACCACCCGTCTTCGACACCTTCTATAAGCATTAGTTCGAATGAATGTGTTTGCACTCTGTTTTGTACACGATTGTAAACACTTCAATTTATCAGAGAAACGCTGAAAATTTTAATTCATTTGCAATTTACTTTTCTTTTTTGTTGTTGTTGTCTTCGTTCTTCTTCGCTCTTTTGCCCGCACCAACATCAAACAATAGATACATGAATGAGCAATGCTATTTAAAGCGATTTGCTATCATTTTGCTACCACCGAAGGAAGATTGTCGAGTGGTGGCTGCTAGAAAATGTTTACATGCAGTGCTGCTGATAAGAAGCTAGCAATTTAGATTCTGGGACTGCTCTCCTCATCTCATAATATTCGACAAACAATTACAATTTTTACATAAGTCGTCTACCCGACACTGCTTATATTTAATAATCGCAAGACGTATTATTCCACATGTATATATTATATTTAGTTTCACACTATGTGCAGGCTGCTTTTTTGTTATTGTTTTTTTGATTTTGTTTAGAGATCTCAGATGGCCGGCGTCGCTGTGCTTATCGTAAGATCGCTGAAATTACATACAACTTGTTGCCGTTGCATGGGTGGGTTCTCGTGTGTCTTGAGTCGACTCAAGTAAGCCTTAAAGTCAAATGAATGGCTCTGGCTCTGGCTATGGCTATGATATCATGTGTCAGCTATGGCAAAAACGTAGCGGGTCAATTGGTACGCACTGATGATTAAGATTCTAATTAATGGATCGTGAAAAGCATAACATGTAAGAATGCGCAGCTAATTACAAGTTTATTACGAAGTCTCCTCTCAGGCCTGTAACTGTGTCAAATCTGATGCGGCATGCAATTCTGAGCATGAATCATCGTTGGTTAGAGATATGCTAATTAAATGTTGCGTATGTGGGTGCATAAAATGCTTTTTTAATTTTAATTAATTAAAGCTTGTGGCCATTAATTATAAGCAGATTCTAAAGATGTTGATGGATCTAAGATAAATCTCTGCTTAGACATTTAACTTGTGTAACTGAATCGAAATGGATCAAATTTTCATGTGAAATGTTTGTTTTAATAGAGTATTTCTGGCAATTCCCTTAACAGCCTATTCAATTTCAAACTGATGCATTTGTAAACATCATTAGGGTATTAAAAAAGCAATTGGGGGAAAGGGTTATTTGAGCAATGTTTGTGTTATTAATTAATTTGTTTACATAATTTTGTCTATTTTTGGCACACAGGCAACAACGACAAGTCCAATATGGATCCGGCGCTGATTAACTTTAAGGTGCTCTATGTGCTCACTCAGCTGTGCGGTCTCACAATGATTGTGCTGGTGGGCACCTGGATTGGGCAGCACTTTGGCGGCCTCGGCGGCACCGACAATCCCAAGCAGGAATTCAATTGGCATCCGCTCTGCATGACCATTGGCTTCATTTATCTGTATGGCAATTGTAAGTAGTCGAAGTAAAACTATTCTTGTCGTTGGCCGGAAAAGGTGTAACTAATTGTGTGGCACTCCATGCTATCTGCCATCTACTTTTAGCCATACTCGTTTATCGTGGTTTTCGCACCACACGCAAGAAGACCCTGAAGCTCACCCACGCCGGCATCCATTTGGCCGCCTTCGTGCTGACGGTGATTGCCCTGAAGACAGTCTTCGATTCGCATAATTTGAACGATCCGCCCATTCCCAATATGTATTCGCTGCACTCGTGGCTGGGCCTGTCGGCGGTTCTCATCTTCTGTCTGCAGTATGTTGCTGGATTTATGGCCTTTCTGGTCCCAGGCATGCGGGAGACTTACAAGATTGCACTGATGCCACTGCACGTGTACTTTGGACTCTTTGGATTCGTTCTGGCCATTGCCAGTGCCGTAATGGGACTCACCGAGAAGGCCATCTTTTCACTGTAAGTGATTTGGTACACTTGGCTTATAACTTGTCTAATACTCTTCTATTCGTAGGGGTGCCACTTATTCCACGCTGCCCGCTGCCGGTGTTCTGACCAACATTATTGGTGTGCTCTATGTGATCTTTGGCGCTCTCGTTGTTTACCTGGCCACAGAGCCATCGTATAAGCGCAAGCCGCTGCCCGAGGACACGGCCCTGCTCACTGGTGCGGCAAATGAGTAAATTATTGCGAACCGTACCCCAATACCAGCTGCAATTGCATTACTTAAGCTCAAAACTGTGCACAAAATCGTAACATACCCAAAACAAAGAGTATAATTTTAACCGTTTGGTGCTTCGTATTCGTTTTCGTTCATGTTAGAGTTGAAATGCATGTTTACAATATATTTATTTTATAAATGATACACACACTTATAGCATAAATATTCTATGCTATATGTGGCAACAAAATAAGCTCTCAAATTTTATGTGTTTATACGTAATGTGACTCCAGAACTTCTGTATTATACAAATATATGTATATCTATAAATATATATGTTGTATATGTAATATATCGTAAATAAAATTCAAAATAAATAACTTCTTGTTATCAGATTACCTTCTGTTCAAAAGTGTAATCTACACCAATTAGAAATTGTGTTTAACAACTTTGTCTGACTTTGAATAGGCGTCTACGAACTCAATAATATCCAAATCTTCCTTATCAATATGTTGCAAGTTGAGCCGCTCATCCAGATCTACCAAATACGATGAAACCTCACCTACGCTGGCGACATTCATCATGCCTCGATAGCTGCACTTGATATCAAAGCCATGCAATGTCTGAGCCGTCTCCTTGGTGACCTGTATGAAGCCCGCAATTCCTGAGGAGCACATGCCGGAGGCGCTATTAACGGTATGACCCCAGATGTCGTAGTGAGGTGGCGATAAGCCTACAACGCCGGCAACGATGGGTCCATGTGCAATGCCAATCTTCATTTGGCCTCGCATCGATCCACCAAATTTCAGATGCATATTCTGCAACGCTATATCGTGCATCATGCGCAGCAGGTCCACAGCAAAATGCAGCAAGGTCAGGACACAATTGTCATCGTTCTGCAGCGTCGGATGCGAGAGTCGAGGCTCATTTTGCTGTTTACACGATGGCAATTCCATTGAATGATCGACTTTTAGGCCACAAGCAGCCATATATGTCCAGTTCTTGACCTTGATCTTCTCCACTTGAAAATCGCCCCTGTAGTCCAACAATAGATCATCAATGTAACAAATGTACTCATTGAGCACTCGCAATCCGCACTTATCCCGCTCAAAGTTCACGATGGAGGCGGACATGACAGCGACCTTGTTGTAACTCTCGTGGAAGAGCTCTTCGACCTGCGGATGCTCCAAGAACAAACGCGCCACATGGTTGGGTAATATGTTGACCATGAGCACTCTTTGAGAGCGCCTGATAATCTCCGTTTGCCTCTGAGTCTCCACGTAGCGCATGTTGTAGCTGCAACAATTTGGTTATATTTATCGTTAGGATGCGCTTAAGCTCAACTTACTAGTAACCCACTTTCTTGAGATAGGTATTGTGCTGCTCCATGATCAGGAGCATCAGGCAAAAGGCTATAATAAACCAGATGATTTGAAATTCCGACTTAATATGTGATGATTGCACGATGACGATATGTGAGATGCAGACAAGTATGATCAGGGCCATCTTTAAGACAAATGGCAGATCAGTAAAGAACATAAGGGTAAAGACCATAATCACATTATCGGTGGCTTCCTGTGTGAGATCAGTCAGTTAAATCAGTCGGGTAATAATTTGTATATAGCATTATCTACCGCAGGCATTAAGAGTTTTACTCCGTCAATATTATTCATTTGGATACCATGTATTAAGCATGCAACCTGCAGGAGAACTCAACAAATTATTTACCCAATGATAAACTATATAAAGTTATAGTTACCGTATTAAATGATGCCAAGATATAGACTAAGAATAGGCCGAAGAAGTAAATTCCGATTCGCATGGCGAGGTTCTCTTCACATAACTCCGATATTTTGAAGAGCCAGCGATCTAAGATAAATTGTGGCTTATATTCAAGCGGGTTTGTGCTTAGTTGAAAGACAATTTTCTTATAGAACACCAGCAGACACAATAGCAATAGCACAACCAGTACTACCCACATAATCAACACATATGAGTATCTATAAGAGGAAATATCAATTTTATATATACATATGTAGGTATTTCGATATGGACTTACGTTGGCGACAGCATATGCTCGATAATGAACAGTAAGCCAACGAAAACCATCAGTGGCAGGCTATATTTCATAAGTAAATCTGGCTTATTGATGTATTTCCATTCGATGTCAGCTTGACGAAAGTGCCGCCAGAACGAGGTGATATATGATTGGAACACCCGATCTTCGTTGCCATCACGGGAACCATCAGAGAAATCGAAAATTCGCGCCATTCTTTAGATGCTGGGATTGTGGACTATATAGGAACTTAAACTTAATGAATTTTACTTACTGTATTGCGCCGATAGGCATGCATTTCACTTTTTTGTACATGAGGTGATATATTTTCAGCTGATACTCATGCGAAGCATCCAACTCTTTCTCAAAAACGCTGTGAGCTGTTCGTGATCCTGGCGTCATATTGAATATACGTTTCGCTCCCTTGATTGTGGATTTGGATAACTTTGGGGAGATTAAATATGTGTTGATATAATATGTCTTCTTCAAGTAGATATCTGAACTGTCCAGTCGACTGCTCGGCTCATAATCGTATTCGTTGTGCAGCAACTTGAGCGTTGTCTGCGAGATGTGCACTCGACCCGGCATGCCCGTGAATTCCAGACGATTGGCAATGTCCACGTCGCGTGACCATATGTCATACTCCCATTTCGAGCGACCGATGATGCCTGCAAAGACCTCACCCGAGTGCACACCAATGCGCATTTTTATGTCCAGCAGATCATGCACTTCGCACAAATGCCTTGCTTTGAGGATCATGTCCAGAGCCAGTTCGACACAGGAATTGGCATGAGTGTAACAATGCTGTGGTATACCAGAGACACAGCTAAAGGAATCCCCCAGAAATTTGATGCGTAACACCTTATGGTCCTCCGCAGCCAAATCAAATTCGACAAAGAGCTCGTGAAATATCTGCACAAGATCTTTGACATCCATTTGCGAGGTTAGCTGTGCATAGTTGACCATCTCAGCAGCCAGTATAGAAACATCCGAATATAACTTAATAGGCAAAATACTTGATTTGGGATTAGATATTGAACTAAAGTAAACTATATACAAACATTGGGTTCAGATACCGCTTGCAGAGAAGTTGATCCGCGATGCGTTTTTGTATTTCGTGGTCCAGTGAATGTGCAATATCCGCTGGTACTATTGTCGCCACAATATTCTTCTCCTTCTCCTTGGTTTCCTAGAGGATACAATCATAAATCAGAGCTGATCACCTGAAATTGAGTACTGAGCACCACCTTTAGGACAAAGCTCTGATGCAGCAGCTGGCGACGAGTTAATATCAGTTGTCTCAGATGGTATTCCATGCAAATCCGAAATGCCATCATAACCACATTCAATGAGATCAGATAGAAAGCATTGCAGACGTGTTTTGACAGTTCAAACGGTCGTAAATTAATTGCATTTGTTAGCATGGGGCACAATAAATAGATTAGGGACACTCCGATGCCAAGCAGATAGGGCTTCCCGTAGAAGGCAATCGGCAGTAAGAAATACACCGATACAATAATGATGTGATCGTAGCGACCCTTAACATAATTCCTTCCCAGCATATCTGATCAATCGAAATGGAAATCAATCAGAACATTCATAATTATCATGTAATGTGTTTGAGAAGTACCCATGAGCAACACCAGCAGGGCAGCTGCACAGCTAGCGATTATGTTGAATAGGCGAAAGTGTTGGAAACTTGACTTCCTCTTAAAACAAATCAGAAGTATCAGCGGCAACAGGATCATCAGCGTTAACAGTGTCCCATATTCCCATTTTATGTGCTGCAAAAGCAGTTGGCTGTTATCCAGCTCAGTTGCTGGTAGCTGACACACATTACTCGGCTCACCTGGGTTAAAATAACTATTGATATTAGGTTTATTGCCAATAGTAGCTCCATAATGAATAGAAAGAGTGCCACATTGGTTACAATCAAACGCTCAATGTAGAGATCATAGGAATGCTCCATTTTCTGGACTTGGCATTCTTTCTGTAAAACAGCTTAACACTAATAAATATCTGCTATGTTCTTTTTTGTTGTGGTTGTTGGGATTTGGGTTTGGTGAAACTCACTCGCATTGTTGTCCATTCGCAGTCTTTTGTATAACTCCGATCAGTTCCAGTTGGACTTGCATGAATTGATCCAATCCAATGAGCATCTCTTTTAGGTGCCATCATGTGTTCCATTGTTTTTTTCTACTTTCAAACAATTTTCAATTGACTTTCAATGCTGTGCCAGTAAGTCAGACATTTACTTTACACAATATGAGAGAGAATACTTGACTGCCATTTCTCTATACAAGCCGCCGACTAATCTCTAATTCTAATTTTATCGCATTTAAATTCACATCTTACTATATCAATAGTTTGTTAGCTTGGCGTTTTTTCTTTAATATTTACAAGATATGAACATATAAACTTCGTAATAGACTTAAATGATCGATTATTTCTACTAGGTTATGGAGTCAGGCTGGTGTGGCAGGAATCCTTCGTATTCGTCATCGGTGCCAAGTATATAGGTAGGTATATTGCCACGCCCCTTGACAAATGTCTTGCCCCGATAGTTGCATTGTATATTAAATTTGCGCAATTTCAGTGCCGTATTCTCTGTCACCTGTATTTTGCCCGGCATACCCGTTGAGTCCATGCGCGATGCCATATTTACTGGATTACCCCAGATATCATAGTGTGGCTTCGATATGCCAACCACACCGGCCATAGCCCTGCCATGTGAGATGCCAATTCGGAGCATGCCATAATCGGTGCTGCCCTCGTATTCCGATTGCATATTCTCGGCATTAAATCGTCGCATCGCACGCATCAGATCCAAGGCAAAATTTGCCATTATTTTGACAACCTCATCGTTGCTCTTGTCACTGGTGTTCTCCGAGCAGCTCATTCGCGGCGTCCCGCTAACCATATTGCCCTCATACTGGCCACGCTCCAGATCCAGAGCGATGGTGCTGCCATTGCCGTATGGCACACGCTGCATCTGCTCAGAGCCGGAGTTGCGATACTGACTCCGTCGTCCATTTGGCATTAGCGAAACGTTGCGAAACTTCACTTGCGGCGCATTCACCTGCTCGGATCGGGTGACATCGAGACCACAGGCAGCCATATATGTCCAGTTGGCCACCTTGATCTTCTCCACGCGCATGCTGGTCGAATATTTATTGAGCTGCAATGTGACACAAATTAATGTGTTCTAATCTGTACTATTTGTTCGCAACACTTACCACATCATCAAAATCACAGATGATCTCATTGAGAACACGCAATCCTATTTTATCGGTATCAAAGTTTTTGATCGAGGCAAACATAACGGCCACATTATCATACTCCTCGTAGTAGAGCTCATTCTGCAGCTGCGTGGATAAATAAAAGTCCGCTAAGAAATCCAATAGGGAAATTTAGATCTCATCCCAGACTTAGACAATCTACCGACTTACCAACGTGTGAGGGCAAAATATTGACGAGTAGCACTTTAATGGTGTCATTGGTGATGAGGGCATCATCCTGTTTCTGCATCAGTTGCCGCTTCCAGCTGCCAAAAGCTGTTGATTTTAGTGGGGAAAATCCGGTTTTGAAAGCTGAACGACTTACTTGTAATCCACCTTGGCTATAAACTCCGTCTGGCGCTCCATCAAATGAAATATGCCCAACGTGATAAAGATGAGCAATATGTGTGAATATTCCGCATTGAAATTCACATTCGTCGATGGACTCGTGGCAAAGATATAGTCAAATTCAAATACTACCAGCACTGCATAAGTCACAGTGATGGACACTGCCACTGTGGTCTTGATGATGAAGGGAACACGCGTGAACAGAAAGGATGTGCCAATCACCAGAGTCATGCAGTTGGTCAGGATCTGATGAGCCAATATAAATTATTGATAATCATTGAACATAGTTTGAATTTGTCTTCACTTACCCAGGGATGAAAGCATAGCACGCGATCCTCATAGGTCTCCATCGGCATTAATTCATCATCGTCCGAACTGTCTCCGCAGTCTAACTATAAAGACGTTTTGAGTTAATAGTTAAACACGGATTTAGACAACCCTGATTGGAATTGATTAGAACCCAATTGTTAGTCAGACTTACCACCTGCATAGCCGCCACAACACAATACGAGATAACAACCAAAAAATAGACAACTAGGCGTATGATAATATTGCGTTGCATAAAGTCAGACGATCTATAGAGAAATCGGCTAATTTTGAACTTAGGCAGCGACTGTTCCGCATCGGCGACATACATAATCCACAGCTTTTTATACCAGGAGACGAGCAGCAGAGTGCTTAGCAAGAAGATCGTAATGCCATCGATAACCCAGTAGTGATACCGCGGACTACAAGCAAAAAGTGGACCATTTTCATATGTTCAGTGGAAATCTTACGTCTTATTTTGTACGTACTCCTTGCCAAGCAGCTGAATTGTCAGCATGCACATGTAGACAAACCAGGCAAGGGCTATGCTATACTTGAACATCACATCCGGTTCCCGTAAATATTGCAGCTCCCAGTTGCGGATGCGAAACAGCAAACAAAAGGAGCTGATGTTGCGTCGAAAGGTTTCCTCCTCGAGTTCATCCTGGGTTAGGTTTGTGGAGCGACGACACACTTTAGTGATCCTAATTGGATAAAAGTAGAGCAGTTATTGGAGTAGGATATGAGGCGGAATTCTTCGCTTTAATTAACTTTATACGACCGATTGGCATTTTATCCAGCTCCCGGCACATTTCCAGCTTGGCCTGGTTGCGCACTTGATTGTATTGCTGCAGCGTGGAGTTGTACATGAAGTTGGACTTGCTGGCCTCGCTCAGCTTCTTGGCCTGCCGCTCGCGTTGCACTCGACGCGGATCATGCATGGGGGCCTATAACTTTCGACACTGTGTAATTGTGCAATTGGCTTTGGTGGTAGAAGTGCTACTCACGCGCAACGACTTGATGAGAAAGGAGCGTATGTCGTGCTTCTGCAGCACTGGATCCTCGCGTGCCTTCTCCGTGCCATCCTCAAAGAAATACTCGCCATCGAGCAGACGCAATGTTTGCTGACTGACATGGACACGCCCCGTAGCGCCAGTTGCCTCCAGTCGATTGGCAATGTCCACATCCTTGGACCAAATATCAAACTGCCATTTGGCAGCACCTATCACGCCGGATAGCACATCTCCGGAGTGCACTCCGATACGCATGTCAATATTCAAATGTCGCTTCTCCCTGCAAGCACGGAAGATTAGTAATTAGAGAGAGAGAGAGAGAGAGAGAGAGAGAGATCGATGCGGATTTGGTTGTCTTACCTAACGTCGCGTATGTCCTTGATCATGCGCAGTCCCAGATCGACACAGCACTTGGCATGATCCTCATTGGGACTGGCCAGTCCAGCCACGCAATAGTAGCAGTCACCCAAGAACTTGATGCGCATCACATTGTACTCCTCGCTGGCGATGTCGAAGCGCACGAAGAGATCATGCAGTGCCTCCACCAGCTTTTTCACGTCCAGCGTTGTGGTCAGATATGTATAATTCACCACATCCGCATACAGTACGGTCACGTCCTTGTGCGGCTCAATAAAGAGTGTGCTGTTATTTGAGGAGAAATCACATTTAAATATTACTCAGGTCGGATAGAATTGGATACTAACCCACGATCAGGTTGGCGCCAACGCTTCAATGCCTGACTGTTGTTGCTGACGCACTGATCGAAGTCGGCTCGTTGCTTATGCTGTTGCTTGGAACGCTCGATGCGATTCCGGACATCCTCCTGCAATCGATCGGCAATCTGAGCGGGCAGTATGCTCAGCAGTAGAGTGCGCTCCTGATCTCGTGCATAGCGCAGCAATAGGTTCTCCTCCACGTACTGGCGCCGATCTAGGAATGTGGTGCGCAGCGCAATATCTCGCATCAGGCGGAAAAAGATGCCCAAACAATTGACGGAGCTCAAATAAATGGCTTCACTGTAATCAAAGAAACGCACTTTTAAATTTAAAAAAAAAAACTAAATAGGGTCTACTATTGGGAACAGAAATATATTGATAGTACCAAGAAAGAAATCAAGTTAAAATAATAGTATCCAAAAGAATAGTATAGATAAATGTTCGTACAACATTTTTATATTCAGAAGGGGTTCTAATTTGCAAATAATTTAACTAAGTAATATTTTTAAGAATTTATGATTTTTATAGATAATTTGATGGGGAGTTTTAAAGTGGCTAGCTCAAAAATACGTAATTTTAATCGATTTGATCGATTTATATATTCTTTATATTCTTACTTTAATATGCTATGCATTCGGTTTTCCTCCTTGGAAGTGATCACAAAACTGTAGTTGATAATATAGCAGATGGTAACCGCTGTGCCCAGTATAAAAGGTTGCAGGATATAGGGAATGGGCATAAACATATAGATGGCATACAAGGTATAGGCGTCATAGATGGGATTTAAGATATCATTGTTGGTAGTAGCGTGATAGATATTCAGGCCAATATCTGGTTAACATAAAAAGGCAAACATGTAAATGCAAAATAGAGTTGAGATAGTCAGAATAACACACCCATTAACACCATGATGGATACGGCCATCCAGGAGGAGGCATAGATGAGATAGCCATGTTTGCTAATCAGCTCACTGTGAAAGTTCACCGAGAGTATTAGCCAAATGAGTAAGCCGGTGATTACATAGCTGCCCATGTCTATGTAGCTATATGTAAGATCCGATGAGGTCAGCAGCAGCAAGGCATGCGTGAAGGTCACCAGTAGCTCAATGAAGATGAAGATCGATAGGTATCCAATGCGCAATCGGCGCATATATAGATCATATGACTCCTCCAGCTCCAGATTACGGCATTTTCGCTAATTGGGATCGTATAGTTTTATGATCTACGTTATGATAGGTTGTTATGATTGTAACTTACCACTAGATAAGACCATTCCCAGTTCTTTTCATTGAGAGTCGTTTGAAAGTGCTCCACATGGGAGCCGAAGAGATGTGCGCGATTGTGTCCCATGCCCGAATCATATTTTGAATTCATTGTGTTCGTTATCGTTTCAAGTCTTCAACATTTTTGATGGCTAGAATTCACTTTTGAAACTTTTTATCCGCAATCAGATCAGACTAGTCCAAGTCCAACTATCTTAAAGAACACTACTAAACAAAAGGAAAACACAAACACTTTAAATCATTGAATCAGGGGGGCTTATCAGGGCAGCAGGGCGGCAGGGCGATCTATTGAGCGGACTGAGCGCAAAGAGCGTAATTATTTGGGATATGTACGAGTATTGGATGGTACTATACTATAATATTTGGTTGATTCAGCTCATTGCTTTTAAACAAAAAAGTATATCGCACTGTGAGCACTGCGTGACAATGCGGCAGCTAATTTAGCAATTTGTCTAATGTGTTGTTGATAGCGTTAATGGTTTGTAAATCACACACTCGTCTATCAATGCACACACACACACATACGCACACACACACATACATATATATATAGAGAAATTGAAAATTTCTTAACCATTATCTGAGGTTGCATTTGCAAACTGGACAACAAAAAAGGCAGCTGCTGTTCTTAACTTTTGTAATTTATTGTTACTGGAATGGTTAATGGACAGAGCACTTGAAGTAATTCGCACTTCACTTTCGTTGCTGGCAATAAACACGATAATAATTAATAAAAAATTAACACCACTTAAGCTCGTCGCGCTGCGCTCTACAAGCCAATACAAAACGGACAGGTATCACAAATTACTCTTTGGCAAAGCTGATAAGCGACGTCGATTGCCAGTGACGACGGTTGCGGCTACGGCACACGCTTTACGGCTATATCACTGTATCACACTGCTTATATTACACTGCGCCTTTCCGTCCAACACGCTTGAAATATTGCGACCAACTGAGACAAGAGTGTCGACGCATTTCAATCACACCTAACTCTTGTTGGAACCGCTTGCTTATCGGTGTGAAGTGTTGGTTGAAAAGGTTGGACGCCTGCTCGCCCTATTATTGTTGCTGATTGATTACAATTGTTGGTTGTGTGTTTGATGGAATGTGTGAGTGCATTTTTATGAATTTAATTTGCTTGCATTTTGGAGCATGCCAATTATTTTAAAATCTAAGTTTCAAAATACGCGCGCATCTTTCGCAAAAATCTGCACACATTCGATCAGGTAGCGCTATACTGTGCATTGAGTTGGCAGCTCGCATTGGTCGTCTGATAACATTTGACTTATCGATAATTTCGAGACTTAACATTAGTGCTCATGCTGTTATGATTGGTTAACTGCTGTTAAATTTTAAATTCGAGTCAGTGTTTAGTTCAAATTAGTCTATCTGCTAAGCAACTATTCTTCATTAATGATTATTATGTATTAATATTAAGCTTTTATGATACTGCAACACGAATATTTGAGTAAGTGTTCATTCAGAAAAATATGTTGTATACGCTGCTGTTTAACAGTCAAAGCCAATGTTAAAATTTTTGCCGCTGTTATCAACACACGAGAAGAAGAAGACACAATTATTTTTGTTTTTCGGCCCCGTGTGTTTTTTCTGTCCCTTTTTTTCGTCTTTCATCTAAAAAATAAAGTACGGCATATAAATAGAACTTGATCACGTTTCAGAGTCGCTGCAATGTCAGCCTTTACGGAATCGGCGCTACTCAAGAAATTATCAGAACTCAATCCCAGTCAGCAGAGCATTCAAACATTATCCTTATGGCTCATCCATCATCGAAAACATCACACGGTCATTGTTCAGACCTGGCAACGTGAACTCCAAAATGGTACGTAATCAGCAAACAACAAGGATGCGGACACACTGCAACATTATCTATTTATTCATAGTGCCGGAGCCCAAAAAGTTAACCTTCATGTACCTGGCCAACGATGTCATTCAGAACAGCAAGAAGAAGGGACCCGAATACGGCAAGGAGTTCGGCAATGTGCTGCCCAAAGTCTTTGCGCACATTGGCGAAACGTGCAGTTCGGAAAAGCTGCTCGGCAGTCTTGGGCGCATTTTGAATATATGGCAGGAGCGAGGTGTCTACGATCCAAAGACCATTGTTGATTATCGCGCACGCATGAACAGTGAGGCAAAAGATGCCCCAGCTAATGCGAACGGCAATGGCAGCAGCAGCAGCACCAAAACCAGCAACAGCAACAGCAAAGGTGCCACTGTATCAGCTGTGCCCCACAAAAGTAGTAGTAACAGCAACAGCGGCAGCAAATCGGAAAAGTCTGAGAAGCGCGAGAAGCGCAAACATGAAGAGCGGCAGTCGAAATCGAAGAGGCCGCGTGCATCTTCCCATCATCAAAGTGTCAGCGTTGTTGAGCCGCCTGCACCTGAGGCGGAAAATGGTCACACACCGCCTTATTTGACGCTGGGTGAACCACCGGAGCCCGAAGAGCTAATCAAAGCGTTGACCAGTATTGAGAACTCGGCGTCAAGTGATGCGCTGGTGCGCGAAAGGATCGCCAAGCTGCCGCCGGAAATATCGGAAATTGGCTGCATTACCAAACTAGAGGATAAGGACAAGGCCAAAGTCTTGGCCAAACAGGTTAGCGTCTATAACTGGTTTACAATTAATACAATCAATTTACTAAATCGAACTGATTTTTAGGTCAATGAGGCGGTCGATTTGCTGAACGATTACAATGCGCGTCTCTCTGCTGAGATGGAGGAGCGGACCAAGCTGGCCGCCATGCTGCGTGACTTTCAGGCGGAACAGAAGGAGTTGCTCGCTCAGGCCGAGCTGCGATTGGATGTACGTTGTGTGGCAAATGTTTATATACTTAGAAATTTACTTTTGCTTTGCATTAAATGTTCAAATTGGTCTCTCCCCCAAAATCGAATTGCATTTTCCCAATCGCTGTGCGGCAAAGTGTCGCATCGTGCATCGTGGCTAATCTTCGCTCTTCTCTGCTCTGTGTATATTTGCAGGAACACAAGAAGAAGCTGGCCAAGATGATGGGCCTGCAGAAAGAGATACACGATCATTTATCCAATCTACCAGATCTGACACAGCTGCCAGATGTGACCGGTGGCTTGGCGCCCCTACCCTCAGCCGGTGATCTCTTTAATACGCTACATTGATTCGATTCAATTCGATACATCTATGATTCTACTCCCGTTACCGAGCAGCTGCACGAGGATTACACTTGATGAATTGATTCTTACATAATATACATACACATATATTATATTCGTGGCGTCGATGGACGTGAATTTTTGTCGCATTATTTTATAATCAATCAGTTGATTGTAATTAATACACTTATTGACGGTTAAATAGAGTATATATTTATTTAGTTGCATGCATATTGGGTATTAGTAAGGACAGTTCGAACATTTAGTGCATTACATAGTTGGCAGCTCCCTGCCACTTCTCGACAAAGCCAATAATATCGGTGACACCACTGCTAGGTGCCATCTTAACGGCCACCGCGAACTTGCTCCACACATCGCGATTCACTTGGTTGTTGGACGAATGAAAGGTGACTGGCTGGCGGCCACGCACTGGATACCCACTAAGCAGGCAGGCTCTGTCCTGTGTACCCAAACTTGACTCGTAGAGGCCACGATCATCGGTGGGCAACAGTTGATCCACCTGCTGATCCATGCTCACGGCCAGCACCCATTCGCGCACCTCCTCGTGCAGACTGGGCTCGTTCTTCAGGTGGATGTCCTCCGGCAGTGGCACGGAGCTCGGGAAATCGGTGGCTGTCAAATCGGAATGATCCACCAGATTGCCGGAGCCCTCCTCAATGGCCTCGCACACGTCCAAGTAGTGATTGAGCATGACAAAAGCCTCAGCTTCACGTCCCGCCTGCCTCAGCTCCATGCCCGCCTCGTAGAAGCCCTTGTCCACCGGCAGCACATCCGTGTGCCGCAGCAGGGCCAGAGATAAACGCACCGCCACCGGCTGCAGCGACGGCACCTGGCGGCAAGCGGCACGCGTCGCGTAATAGTGGGCAATCAGCAGATACAGTTCCGCACTGGCCGCAAACTTGGACTCAACGTGCTCGGAGCTGCGCAGTCCATGCAGGAGTCCATGGAGAAAGTTACGCAGACGCTGCCACAAGCCGCCGGTTTCCGACTGCTCCTCGCGCAGCGCCAGACAATCCTGGGCTATTCGCGTGTAGATGTTGAAGTGCTCCTCAATGGGTGGTGACCCATAGCTGAGATAGAGACCCAAGGCGCTGATACAGTCACCTTCCCGTATGAGTTGAGCCGCATAGGCAGCCACATATTTCTGCAGCACAGATGTATTCAGCTGCTTGGCCTTTTCCAGGCAGCGCTGCCATTGACCCTGCTCCGCCAGCATGTCCAAGGCACTAATGATATCAATATCCGCCAGCTGCTCCACATTGCCCTCGTGCTTGAGTCGCGATTTCTGCTGCTGCTCCACATAGGCGAGTAGTTCCGCATCGATCTCCTTGGCCAGGCGACGTGCTTTGGACCATTGCTCGGCACGGATGAAGACGTCCACCGCCTGCTTGGGCAGATCTGCGGCCAGATATAGCTGAGCAGCCGGTCCGATTTGTTTGATGGCCAGCAGACGTGGTCCCAATTCCTGCGCCAGTTCCTGAGCATCCTTGCCCTCCAGAAACTGATTGATTATCTCGGCGGCTCGGAGCAGAGCACGCTCCAGCGTTGCCGCATCCTCTGCGTTGCTGGCATCGATCTGCATCAGGCACTCGGCCGCCTTGCGGAACTGTTCCCGCTTAGCGAACTCCGCTGCACGCTGGAGATAGGCTCGCGAATCTCCAGTGGCATCCTCGCCCTGCAGTTGGCCACGCTGCTGTTGGGCCTGGAGCCGGCGCAGATCATTCAATCCGGCCGGATAGTGCTCCTCGGCAATGCGCAGGGCATCGTCGTAGAGCGACTCCTGTTTGTAGTGCTCGATGATGAGGTCGGGTCGCTGGGCGCGCAACAGAAGCATCTCGTAATCCTGATAGTTGCGCGTCTCCAGCGCCGCTGATGCCTGGCCAATGAGCACCTCGTTGACCGCATCCGGCAGATGCTGCTCGGCCACATTGAGCGCTGCTGGCCAATCCCCGGCATGCTGATACATCAGTATCGCCTCCTTGGGCTTGTGTGCCTTGAGGAACTCCGCCTCGGCCTCCTCGAACTTGCCCTCATCCTCCAGCGACATGGCTATCTTCAGATGCACCTCATCCGTTGGCTTGCCCGCAAAGCGGCATAGCTCCATGGCGAACTCAAACTGGCCGGAGTCACAGGCAAAGCCCACGGCTGTGTCCAGCAGTTCCAGCTTGCTCAGCAGACGCACTGCGCTCTCTACCGGCATGGACTTGGCCCACATGTAGGCCACCTGTTGGCTGGCGCCATCGGTGCCCTTCTGCTTGGCCACCCGATAGCTGTCCTCCCAGCGGGACGTGGAGCAGTACATGTGCACCGCCGACTTCCAGTCGCCGGATGCAATGAAATGAAGCTCGGCATTCTTGAACTTTCCACGCGATTCCAGCTGGCGGGCCAGATGCAGATGTGTGCTGTCCAACAGATCCTTGTGATAGCGTTCAACTAGCCGGATCATCGAGTCGTACAGCTCGCGACGCTTATACATAGCTATGGCCAGATCCGGTTCATTGACAGCTATTAGTACCTTCTCAGCATCTCGGTACTTGGCCTGATCCTCCAGGCTGCTGGCGAGCTGGATAAACAGTTCGCGCAATTGCTCCGTCTTCAGATACTTCTCGCCGAGCACATAGGCGCGCTCCCATTTGCCATGTCGATTGAGCAGCTCAATGGCATCCTTGTAAAGATTAGCGCGCACCAGCAGATCCTCAGCGCCATCCAAATCGCCAGCAAAAGCCAAATGCTTGGACAGATCTAATGCATAGCGTTGTATCAGTTCCGGTTCGTCCAGCACCTTGGCAATCTGCACAGCTTTGCGCCACTGCTTGGCGCCCACAGCTGCCTCCAGTGCCTTTTGTGTGGCGCCCGCTTCGATGTAGTGATTAATGGATGCATCCAGCTGCTTGCGACTCACCAGCCAATCACCCCACTGCTCCTCCAGTGATGTAACCTCCTGTGGCGACACAACACGAGCCAGTTCCAGAGCTCTCGCATAGGCTCCACCCTTCCTATAGAGGGCCAACGCTGCCTCCGGTCGGGACAGACGATGGGCTATATCACCAGCCAGCTCGAAGAGCTCGGAGTGCACCAATCCTTCGGTTACCTGCAGCATTAGCTGCTCATCCTGCAGCAGTGGTGGGGTCTTCAGGGCAAGGCGTGCGGCTCGCGCTGGCTTGTTGGCCTTGAGGAACAGTGCCATTGCCTGCTGCAGTTCACCCTCATCCTCTAGCACCTGGCCGGCCTTCTCCTGCTGCTCCGTCTCCAGCAGAAAGTCCATATGCTGCTGTCGCAGCTCCGGCAAGCGGACATAGCCTCGTCTCTCCGCCAGAGCGACGGCCTCATCCCACATGCGCAACTGCTGGTACATCTTCAGGGCCGCCTCAATGTCCCCCTGCTCCAGATAGATGCGCTCCGCCGATCGCAAATCGGAGCCGAGTAGTGCCAGCTTGGCACGCACCTCGGGACAGAGTATGCCCGGATTGCCAGTGGTCCGCTCAAACTCATCCGCCTCTTGGATCATCTCGGCCAGGTAGTAGGTCTTGGACACGTTCCCCAAAGCTGCGTAGCATCTTTGCGCCACACGCAGATTACCCTCCTCCAGCGATATGATGGCCAGATTGTGCCACATCGCCTTCGCAGCCGGCTTATCGCCCAGCGATTCCAGAAAGTGGACAGCGCGTCCAAAGTCATTGTCATTGACAGCGGTGCCAAACTCCACGAGGCCCTCGTCCAGCTGATAACTGTGCTCACTGGGTCCATCCTGGGTGCGCACCACAGTGCGTCCCTGTTAAAAGAAAGAGAATGGATTGGGATTCTATCAATCTACACCTTTTTCAGTATATTATGAAATTCGACTAAACTCGTTTTAATCTTCGAATGTAGTATTATTCTAGAGATCAACCCACTGCCAAGCAGCTCTGGTTTTTCAAAATCGGTTCAGATTGACAAAGCTATAGCAATGGGAAACTTTGGACTTATTGCAGTTAACACACGAGTTGTACTCACATTCTCACGCAGCACTTCGATGGCCTCGCCGCGAATGCTCTGCATGGTGACATGCTCGGGCAGGTCGATGTTGTACCAAATAGCAAGATTGCTGTTGCTCTGGGCAACGACGACGTCGCTCTGCGGCACCCATTGCACGAATGAGATGTTGCTGAGCAGCGTCTGCTTCTTGCCGGTGTAGTTGTCGACGAGAATGAGGCGCAGCTTCTTGTCGCGAAAGAGGAGCTTGTGGGCCGTTTCGCTCAGTTCGAGCCAATCGATCTTTGTCTCGTGATTGATCTGACCGCTGACCAGCTGACTGACCAGATCCACCACACAGATTGTCTTGGCATCGAGCAGAAAGGCGAGCTTTTTGTTATCGCGACCATTTCCACGCTCATTTAGGCGCACGGAGATGACGTGAGGATTGACGAACTCAGTGCGCACGGAGCCGAGGATGCGATTGTCGCCATACTCGACGAGGCTCAGTTCGCCCACATTGAAGACCAGGCACACATTGGGATTCTCAAAGTAGAAGCGTTCGTGGCGTCCAGACGCCGTCCAGGGCACCTCGCTGACCAGATTCCGTGTCAGATCGCACAGGATGAGTGACTCCTCGGTGCGACCCATCAGAAAGTTATCCTTGCCCATAATACGCACATCATCAATCTCCAATCCCAGCTGCGACTCGATGGTCATCTGCTGTGTGGGCTCCGCCAGCAAACGCACCAGCAGTTGACTGGGCGCCACAAAGATCAGCTCGAACTTATCCTGCCAGATGGTCCGCTTTAGCACAGACTCATACATCAACACAGCGCCACTAACCGAGCCCAAGGCGAGACGTGCCCCATCCCGTCTCCAGATCAGTGCACTCAGCGTATACAAACAGCTAATCTCCTTGCTGGCACTCTCGCTCCAAGCGCTCTGACGCGGACTCCAAGCAAATATCCGTATGCGATCGTAGCTGCCAAAGGCCACAGCCTGTCCATTGGGACTGCAGGCAGCCACGGTGAACTCCCGCTCCCCCTCAGTGCGGGAGAAATCAAAGCAGCGCTGCTGACGCCCCTTCAAAAGAGAGAGAGAGAAGAATGGAGAAGTAGAAATAAGTGAAATAATTGAGTTTTAAAGAAGTGTCGACCAGGCCATCTGCCAGCTTTCACATGAAAATTTGTTGTGCTTTTACTCCTATTCCATAAGACTCCCTTAATTGTCCCGTACTCACCACACTGTCGTAAAAAACAATACGCTGATCGCAGCCAGCGGCACAGAAGCCGCCTTGGGGCCAAGCCAGGGCAAACGGTGGCACTGGATGCTGTACCACACGACCCAGTGGTTCGGTGGCCTCCTCCGTGAGGTAATAGCGTATGATGGTGCCATTATTATGACCGCTGAGAAATCCACTGCCTTTGGTATTGGCCGCCAATGAGATGCAAATACTGTCGCCACCGTAGAGACTCTGGGATTTGTTACTCTTGCAGTGCAGGGCACGCACTTTGCCATCTTCGAGTCCTGGATAACAACAAGTGACTGCAATTGGCTGTAATCAAAACGTGTCTTTCCTTACCTGCTATAATAGCACCGGTGGTCAACCAAATGAGAGAGGTGACTGCGCCTGCCTGGGGAAACTTGTTGCAGATGACCTTCTTGTCGTTCCAAGATTCGCCCAGCTTATAAACGTACACAATGCAATCGCTCTGGCCAACGGCGAGCTTTGTGGAATCCGGACTGAATGCCAGACCCCGTATTACATAGGAGTTCTTGCCATTGGCGGCATTTGCTGGCTTGGTGCTAAACTTGTCCCGCCGCTCGCCGGCATCATCATAGAGCAGAATATGACGATCAGCGGTGGCAATGGCCAATTTCTGCTGATTGGGCGACCAGGCGAGACCCGCAATGCGTTGGATTTGCTCCTGGAAGAGGGAAAGCGTGAGGAGATTAAATGCAAAATAACCCCTTAAGTCTCACCTGCCCCTCTAAAAGTGTTCGCAAATACTTCAATTGCATGGCGTTTGTAAGATTTGACTTTAACTCTGGAGCTGGAAAAATGTGGACTTTGTACAATTTTTAACTTGAACTTTTGTTTTGACCAACCGTTGTCAAGGCAACATTCAAATACCCCAAGTCCTTCGTTCCCCCCTTTTGCCAGCATTACATGTTGTCTATTTTCTTGGTGTTTCCGCTTTGTGCTTGCCATTCTAAATAAATGGCTTTTGTTTCGAGGCGCAGCAGGTGCCGGGTATGCCACAGGATGTGGCAGCGTCGATTGGCGTTTTGAATGTGCCTTGCACAGAGGGCTGGTGCGGCATGAAAGGGGTGGTTTTCTGTTGTTGTTGTTGCGATTGTTGTTGTCGAACATGATAATGTCAAACGTCGACGCTGGCAGAAGCAGACAAAGCTGTTGCTTGCTCTGCAGCCAGCAGGTCGTTATTGTCTCAGCCTGTTGGCCTAGTCCTGGCAGCAGCAGCAGCAACAGCTCGAGAGGCGCATGTCTGAGAGAGAGAGAGAGCAAGTGCGGAGAGTGATTGAGCAGCCAAATTCATACAGGTGTGCTTGGCCAAATGAGCGAGGGTGCGATTGGGAGAGCGAAAACGTGTACAAATAGGTATAAAAACAACTCTGGCGGCAGAAATTGGCGGGTTTGTGTATGGGCTAGAAAAGCATGAAGCAGCCCAATGATATAAGTAGTTATTCATTTGTTTACACAAACCCAATCGCATTGGCGAGTGTTCAGTTAAATATTTTGAATTATTTTCAATTTTTTTATATTTTCCCTAAGTTTTATGCTGTGGTTAATATTTTGTATAACACTCGAGTCTAGGGACAAATATTTGGGGTCTGAGCCTTTGCTAGACACCGCGTATAAGAGTCAGAGTTAAGTATAAGTGTAGACTGGCAAATATTTGGCGTTTAAGTCTATGCTGAGTATAAGGGTCAGAGCTTAGTATAAGTGTAGACTGTGATGTGGTTAATATTTCGTATAACACTCGAGTCTAACAGCAAATATTTGGGGTTTGAGCCTATGCTAGACACCACGTATAAGAGTCAGAGTTCAGTATAAGTGTAGACTTCACTATTATGAGACTTATACTGCATTATTAGGCAAAAGTACAATACCCGTATAACACATGTAGTTAACTGCTTTGCCGTGCTGAAGCAGTTAGCTGCACTGCTTTGTCAACAGCAACCCCGCTTGTATAAAAATCAACTTTTTCGGAGTTCTTGAACTTTACCATAATTTCCATATTTCCCCAGACTGTCGCTCAGCAAAGCTTTGCGCGCGCTCTCGTCTGCTCGGCTCTCTTCGTTTTGGATGGACTCTCGTTCAGCTTCGTTGATGAGCTTCGGCTGCAGGCCAGAGGACCATCGACGCCGTAATGGAGGGCGAACCGTCGAGCTGGCCAAAAGTTGGTCTAGTCAGGTCTGGCCTGGTCTTGGCCAGCTAATGTATGGCAACGCATTGTGGCAGGTCAAAGCGTGCGCCTCTGAATGTCTACGCGTGCTACTCGGGCTACTCAGGCTGCTGCCTGCTGCCTGGCTGGCATTTGGCCTGATGCTGTATGCTGGGCCAGTATTTGTGCTGTGTGTGCTATGCGTTATGCGCTCGCTCACTGGCTCGCTGGCATCCCTTTAATGAGTTTCATTAATTAAAGCTACTTTGTAGGCGGCGGTTGCTTATGCTTGTTTTTGTTTATGTATTTTGTTGCTACATCTGCTTGTCTGCCTGTCTGTGTGCGCGCTTGTGTGCGCTTGTGTGCAAAAGCGTGCATGAGTAAACATGCAACATGAATTTCGCCCTTGACTTTTAATGGGTTTATGACAAAAACGTTGCCCAGCAAAAGTGCCACACGACTCAGACCCGCTGCTAATGTGCTGGGCGCACTTTATTGTCGCTGATTCCATGTATCCATGTCTCCATTTGTGTGTGTGTGTGTGTGTGTTGTTGTGGATAACAGAGTTGTTAAAGCGGATGTCTGCCGGAAGCTCTTGTGGGTGCCATTTATGTTCATGTTCCATGCGACTCATACCATTTATATCTATACGCTTGCGTATCTCTAAATATGTATACATATATATATGTTTTGGCATGAAACCTTAAAACCGTTGCCAGACTTTTGTCTTTCTAAAAATTCTCGTCCGCATTTTGGCTGTCATTGTTTCAACGGGTTTCCGTTTTTCTTGGTCTGCCTGCAGCATTGCATTTGCCAGTTCCTGAGGACGTTGTATGACTTTGGCTGTATTGTTTTACTTTCGGCGACAGTCAACTTAATTTGTCGACTTATTATTTATGTACTTTGTACTTTACTCAGTTGCTCAAGACGCTCTCCACTGGAAATGAATCACTTTAACTATTTAAAAGGATATGCATAGTCTTTTGCAGCTACTTCTCGTCTAATAGACTTTCGCGCAATTTCCACTCAAAACTAATGGCGACCGCAATTCGGTAATTCTGCGTTAAGTAACAATCTGCTTAAAACTCACAACAAGCCGCCAGTTAAAATCTATGCTCTCTGCTGCAAGCCGAAAGTTTCTCCTTAAAGTTTTACACACACACACTCGAAACTGCAACAAAAACTGTGCACAAAAACCAAAAAAAAAAAAAACAAAAAAGAAATAGTAAAAATAACAACAGCAAAATGGAAGAAAATTGTTGTAAAAAGTGAGGCAGGAAGTCCGCGAGAAATGCCAGCCATTGCAAATGCTATGCATAATGAATAACATTTTCAAATTAGTTTCCGGTCAGCAGAGATTTTAACGCGGCCTGTCAAGCGCAATGGGTAATGGGTACAGGGTAATGGGTAATGGCTTAAAGCGTGTGCGGGTGAGAAGGGGGAGATGGGGTGGTTGAAGCTCTGTAGTAGGTGTAGCTGTAACAGTTCAGCAATTCAATGCAAGTGGCAAACGGCAAATGGCAAAGGGCACAATAAAAGGCCAGCAGCAGCATAAAAGAGCTACAAATAAAATATAGCACAAAAGTAATTTAAAATTAAATGATTCAAGCGAAACCGATCTGACAGACACAGCACAGCAGCAATCAAACTTATTGCCAGCAGCAGTATCTAAATGTATGTCTCTAAAAATAGATTTATTTTTATAATGAGATTCAGTCAGCCAACTGTAAGGTATTCTGAATAATAGAATCAAAATATGACTTGCCAACATTTCACTAGAATTCACCGTACAACAATAACAAACTGCAACAAAAAAAAAGGCTTTATAATCACCTTGGAGAGCAGATTTATAACTCGCTCCTGCCCACATCCACTCATCCAACTGATTCAACTCCCAATTGGGGTGGCTAACAGCATTAACCGTTGCAGCATCCTTGACTGCAACGTGTTCGCTCAAGTCTTGTCCAGTGTTTGCGTCGAAAAGTGATGCAATCGTTGCTCGGTTGGCTCGAGGCCATCATTTATGGCTAACAGGCGCACACTTTTAGCCAAATGAAATGTGGCACAATGAACTTTCTGACGCATTGTGCCTTCTGGCTTAAATGTATAAGTTCCTAACAAGTAACCAGATTAGGGGGAGCAGCAACTTCTTAAAAAAAAAAATCCCTTTTACTGAGGCTAGACACGAACTGAGCTAATTATCTTAATGCTTTAGGGGCTACTTAACTTTTATATTTCCACGTTGGAGAACAGAAACAATCTTATGACTTTGAGTTGAAGGTAGCAAGTATACGATTATATTTTAAAACAGCAATTAACTGGAGTGGAAAAATTGTGTTTTAAAATTCTAAGTAACTTTTACTTCAAGTGAACACAGTATTTAATCTATTCGTAAACGTTTCTTTTCGTTTCTCATTAAATATATGTAAAATATCAATTCATAACAATACGTTATTTAACGTATTCATGGCACAATAAACTTTTTTGCATTCAAATAAATTATAATTCCAAATATTTTGCCACTGGCAAGGCTTACCAAAATGGGCAATAACATATGTGCTGCAAGACATAAAACTAAACCCAAAGCCGATAACTGTTAACTTGACCACAAAGCTAACCTTGTGGCAATGGTCAGTGACACATTCTTTTTGGGACTCACACTTGCTCACACACACACACACACACACACACACACACACACACACACACACACACACACAAACGCCCACAAATGTGCATAGATCGTTGTGCGCTTTATTGTTGGGGTTTTAGTGGCATTTATACTTTAGTGCTTCAAGCAAAGTGTGTGTGCTATTAGCCAACAACAGAGGCTTGGGCAAAATAAAAGCAAACATTTCTACATTTTGGATAGCTGAGTGGGTGTAGTATAAATACAGATGTGTGTACATTCATTCCCATATATTCTTATGTCGCGATGTCAGCATAAACACTTTCAAATTTCATATTTGCCGCCTCACCCAACACAGGAAAAACACACACACAAATACACACACAGACGCACACACGCACACACACACACACACATACACACACACACACACACACACATACGCACACAGGCAAAACACACTCACAAAACACACATCGACATTCGTTTGCCGCTAACCGATTTTTTTATGCAAATTAGCCAAGAAGTTTGTTTTTTTTTTGTTTCTTGTTACGACATCGGTTCTTTTTCATCTGTCTTTTGCATAAATTTTAAATTTCATCTTTGTATTTATTTGAAGTTCTGCGTTTTGACTGCCATGTGGCATACATTTATGGGTATTGCCAGTGACATGTCCTCTGTCTTGGTGTACGCCTGTCATTCCTCATTGCCCTCGTCTTATTTATGCACTAACATTAAGAATTATTAACTTTGATAACTTGACTTATTGCACTACTGCGTCTGAGTGCCGTACACACTACAGTTACCAAAGCTCTCTCCCTCCCACCTCCCACCTACAATCCCATTTTCCAACCATTTCCATTCCATTTCGTTTACTTATAGTCACTGATTATGTTCTAACTGTAGAGTCTATTAACTGTGCCAACTGACTTCAAATATGTATTAAATATTTTTAAATCCTTTTGCGCATTAAGTGAAAGTAAAATGTTATATAAAATAATTCATAAATGCTTAATTTTTGACTTAAATCGAGTTTAATATGTGTTAACTTGTAACTTATATCTCATTAATTGCATTTCATATCTTATTTTTAAAGAGTGTACGAACTTCGTTGCATTGGGAAATTCGTGTTTTTTGATAAGTTTTTTTGTTGCCCTTTTTTCCATTTTGATTCCGTGCATGTGCGGAAATTTTATGTGACACTTGAGAGATTTATGTGCAGGACTAGGGCGGGTGCGGGGGCAGTTTCGGTGGCGGTTACTTCACTCAAGTGTGCACTGTGCGTAGCAGAAGGCCTGAGGGGGCGTGGCCTTGTTGAATTTAAAACTGGCTGGCATTGTTTTGGCCAAATGCCAGGCACGTGCGACCCGGTCACTTATTGCCTGGAAAATATTAATCATACGCACCATGGATTGACAGAAAACATCAGTTGAGCCCGCATCGGTGTCCTGAGGTGGGAAATGTTAATTAATTTCTGTCCCTCAACGCGATTTTTCAATATTTGACATTTAATTTAAGCGCCAGCTTAGCCAAATAGCAAAGCGAAAAAGTTGCCCCACAAACAAGGCAAAAGCTGAAATGCGCAATGAAATGAAATTAATTTCGTGAATTGTTTGACATCCATGGGAAGAAAGCGTGCGACACCTTGGCGACAAGTTAATGAATGTCAAACAAGTTGTCAGCGGCAGGCAAAGGAGCAAAATATAAATTATAAGGCCAGCGCTGAACGCGAATGGGTTTTTGGACGGCGGGCGATGGGTGATGGGCGTGGCCCGTGGCCAATTTGCAGCGTGCAACAGCAGCAGCAGCAGCAGCGCAGAAAAACAATTATAAATTAGTTTTTGTGTTTATTTGTCGGTGCTGTCGACAGTGCGTTTATTAATTAATCTCTCTTGGCTCAGAGCGGCAATCAATCTAAATCGCCTGTCAGCACGACCCAAAATACCAGCCAGCCAGACAGATAGACAGTGCCAGTAATAAATTAAATTCTATTGTGTGCAGTTAAGCGTCAACTGACAACTCCAAAAGCGGCAATAATAACAGCGACCAAAAATATGGAAATCCGCTGGAGCAAAAGTTCAAAGCGTCAATTTGATAAAAACCAAATTGGCAAATTTCTCTGCGCTGTCTATAGTTAATTAAAAATAAATTACAATTATTAAAATGTTACGTAGATAATTATAAACGCCTACGCGCTTGCATGACAAGCACATAACGCATACGCAGCGTGGTCCAACATTCTGTGGCCAAACAACAATTTTTGCAAAGCGATTTTTGTCAGCTCTTTTGATGGATGGCTAACCCAAATGCGTCTGTGTCGGTATGTGTCTGCGTATGTGTGTGCTCTCATCTTTTTTGACAGGCGGTTGCATTTTTGGGGAAAGCATCATACATTTTTGATGTGGGTGGGCAGTACAAGGCCAACCAACCAAATTAAAGTGGATGTACACAGTGCCGTGTGCCCACAATGCGACAATCGGCAACTGCAAAACAATTGTGAAGTGTTGCACTTGTGCCAATAAAATTGCCACGCAAATGGACTGGCTGCAACTGTGCTGCATACATATATTGTTAAGCAATTTGTTGATTTACAGTAAAATGCAACCTACGAGATAGATAGAAAATAAATAAATGAATTTGGAAAACTAAGCTTCAATAAGCATTAGTTAAGCCAAGATACGATAAAACTGCCACTCTGCATAAATGTTTTGTTTAGCGATTGGTTGATTTCAAGTAAAATACAACCAACGAGATAGTTAAAAATTAAATAAATAAATTTGGTAAGCTACGCTTCAATAAGCATTAGTTAAACCAAGATTAAATAATATAATGCCACTCTGCATAAATAATTTGCTTAGCAATTCGTTGAAATAAATAAATGAATTTGGTAAGCCAAGCTTCAATAAGCATTATTTAAACCAGGATTAAATAATATAATTTAGACTTATAGTTGACAAGTCTGATTGCTAATAACAATCTGTATATGTTGGAAAGAGACAAAAATATTTGCAGCACTAAGAACTGCCTAAATGTAGCCTTTGAATCAGAAAGTTAGCCAAAGTTATTAAGCAAATCCGTGCACAGGGGGAGCACCTTAATGCTTGATTGAAATATTTGATTACTGATTAGGACTGTTAGCAATATTGTCTGTGGCTTATCTGGCAGCCAATGCCAATGTTGTGTGATGTTGGCTTGAAAGGCTATTAGCCTCATAGAAGCCTGCACCTTTACCTTTTTGTATCCACACAGCTCGTCCAGCTGCTCCTGTGTTTGGCTGAGCACATCAACAGAAACATGATCTCATTAATCATACGCATGCATAATGGCTCGTGTCGTACCAGCGACAGCGACAGCAACAACATACAACTACAGCAGGAGCAACAACAACAACAAGAAGGCAGGTCTGCCTCATGCCCAACTTGCCCAGTGGCCACACAGGCAAACAAGCAGCAGCTGCACAGCCCAAACTCGCCCTAATGCTGAGCTATATGTTATAATATGTTTTGCTACGGCAGCAGGTAGTACAGGTACTAACGTGGCCAAAAGTGTATGGGTCTGAGAGTGGACCGGGGCCAAGGCAGTACAGGTCGGGTCAGGCAAACTACAATAACAAACAGAGCAACCTTGCCTGATAATCATGTGTCATTGTCGCATCTGCCGCTACATGACTGCCACCGTCCAATTCTTTTCTTTTTGGGTTTTACTACAAGCAACGCGTGTCGAAATGATTTTATCACCCTTCTCAAGCAGCTATGCCGCACGTTGACGCATGTTTCCTTGTAGCCATTTCGCCTTCTTGGCGGATAATTAAAGGGATGTCAGCTGTGGCTGCTCCATCATCACCAAATAGCTCAGACCCAATTAGTCCTGCAATTTAATTATCCGCCTACAGCCCATGAGCAGGCAGGCTGGCAAGTCCTTTTCAAAGGGCGCACAACTATGACTACCATTTGCAGCTTGTAGCTTATTTGATGTATGAAATATGTGTTTTTAATTGCTGACCCCGGCCAAATCGATGGATGCTTCAGCAATGCTGGTCGTTTGATTCATGGTAAGCTACCCGACCTACATCCTGACCTGGCGATTTATCTTCGAATGTCCTTCGTTGCAATCGAGCCACCAGCTTCAAGCTCAACAGCAAGTTAAAAATGTTTGGGGCATAAAATTCAGATATCCTATAAAATATAGCTAATATGAAATCGTTAATCGTCTTCCCAAACATGCCACAAATCGATCCCACCCGATAAGGGTTGTCTTCTACCCGCCCTAACGGAAGCCAATGTATCTCTGTGTTTTTGACAATCCGTTTCAAACCAATATACCCCCTTAAAAAATGTACACCTCAACCGCAGATGACAAATATATATCTCGCCTGCTTTTCGAGAATGACAACACACAAATTGCAGCACAGTTTGCTTGTCGTTGTCCTTGAATAAACCCGGTCAAAATAGACATGAAAAAAATAAAATAAAAAAATAAAGCAAAATAAAGCAAACTGTTCAGATGCTCCTGCTCTGTGTAATTTTAAGAGCATTTGCTGAACATTTTTGGTACATTTTTGGGAACATTTCGTGTGTGCACTGTGTTTACTTAGGGAGTCGCACACAAAATCAACATTCATCAATGCAGAGGCAGACCAGCAATCCTAACAGTTGCAAAACTGTCGAAAGAGCGTTGGTTTGTTTGTTTATCCACCAGTTTATCGAGTTGTATTTTTGCTGCTGTCAAGCTGCCAAATGGCAATAGAAATTTAAATGCCAAGTTTTGTGATTTTTTTTTATATTTTCTATAACATTTGCAGCTCACATTTGGTCGCTCTGTGTGAAGATTTTTGCCAACAAATTGTGTCAAATCAAATGCTTGAAACGACGCTAGATTGACACTGCGAATTAATGCTGACTGATGGCTGTAGATTTGGGTAACTCTGGAGACGGTTTAAACTTTTGTGTTTAAAGTGTTGAATTTGCAAACAGAAATTGGCAGATATGTGTTTTAGGTAGAAACAATGAAAATTAAGTAAATGAAAACCATTTAAAATGAACAGCACTAATGCACATAAATACAAGACAAGCTTAAATTAATTCAATTAAATACAAGATCAATACTTAATAATTTAAGACTTTGCTTTGCAAGGATGTTCTTTTGTATATTAAGCAATAAATCACAACTTTTGCACAACTTAAGTGCTTACTTCGAGCTATTGTAACAGTATGAAAACTGCATTAAGTCACAACACGGCATAACTCATACGCTCCGTGCGCCCAACTTAAATGGAAAACTATGAGTATTTCAAGCCAAGTTGACTGCAAATGCAACTATTAAAATGAATAACTGTTTGCTTGCACACTCCACAGATAAGCCAGCCAGCTAGCCAGCTGACCAGCCAGCCAGCCAGTATTGTGGTTTTATATTTAGTGCTGATGCTGCTGCTTCTGCGTAAGTAGGTGTTTAGTACCTATTATCATTGTTAGTGTTTGTGTTTGTGTGTGTGAGAGTTTCTTTTGTGTATTGTTTGCACATTTTGAACTCTTTAGCGTCAATAATTTATGTACTGTGCAAACAGATTATGATTTATGTTTATGTGTATAGCAGCTGGTCCTGAAAAGGCAGCAATAGCGTCTTGCGCAGCCTTTCGAATTTCCCAGAGAGAGAGAGAGAGGGAGAGGGTGAAGTAGATGGAGCTTGCATTCTGTTCTGTTTCAGGATTGGAGCTCTTAGCAGCGCTCAAAATACCATATTTCACGTAACTCACTCAATGTGTGCGAGTGTGTCTTTAATGTGCAAATATTGCGCCAAAAATGGTTAAAGTGACGCTAAGTAACAAGTTGAAAAATTGCCAAAAGGCGCACATAAATTTCGCACATGAAATTGCCAAAGTAATAAACAGTCGACAATCCCCGGCTTGAAGGTCAGGTAAATGGCGCACAGTCAATGGACCGCCCACATATTGAAAACACATTCGAGCCACTGAACACACAATGCTCGCACACACCTACCTATCTATATACAAATAATGTGTGAGAGAATGTGTGTGCATGTGTGTGTGTGGAAAAGCATTTCAAAAGTAATTCAAGCAAGAAAAAACTTGGGTAATTGAAAGTTTGCTCATAAAAATTTGTCGCTCTGCCATTTCGCCAGCCTGTCTGTAACTTTTCATTATGCAATCCAAGCAGCCGCAAGCACCAAAAAAAGAAAACCCACCCACCCACTCCAAACCAGGCAACACAAAATGGTTATCTGGAGCACTATCGAGACGCCTGGAAACTAGTTGAAGTGCTTGAATTGTTTACGTTGATAAGTTTCTCGGTTTATATATGTATTTCTTTTTCTCTTTTTTCCTCGGCGCTGGTTTTTATGGGGGGCTCGTAATGAAAACGCAAACTCGATTGCAGTTTAACTGCAGTTTAAATTGCGCCGAGCTGTAAATTGGCTGCTGTGCCCCATCACTTTTTGGCCACTTGAAACTGTTCAAATTTCGAGCAAATGATAAATTGCGCGTGCTCAGCTGAAAGTTGCACAACAAGAACAAGAACAAGAACCAGAACAAGACCCAGTCTTGGTCTCGGCTTTCAGCAAATGATATGAAGACATAACAGCAAATTGGGGTTTGCAACATTCCGAGTAGATGGGTGGTCTAAAAGTCACATGAGCTCAGTTCGCCATTCGCAAATCTGTGGCACAAACAAAAGCTGGCAGTGGCATGCACAAGATCTTAACACCGACACCAATAATCCAGCCACACGCACACGCAGACCCAACTCAACATTTGCTTGCTGTGTTGGAGTATATGTTGTTGGAGTCGCATTCATTTAGGCTTTAAACTGGCTATGGCAATGTAATAAATTAGATTTACGAAACTTGCGCGACTCCGCCAAATATTTAGCAGCAATCAACGTGCCACCCAACCACGCCCACGCCCACTAACGACACGACACAGCTTTACTAAGAATACAAGTAAAATAAGTAGGAAATTGTTTGTTAAGTCCAAGTATGCTCGACTAGATGCTGCGCTGTAAAAAAAAACCAGAGATATTGTTCAAAAGGGTAAAGATCAAAATCTGATCAGTATTGACAAAAGGAATTTGTTTTAAGAAACACAATTTGAAAGTAGAAAAGAAGACATTTTAAGAGTAAGTCGTAAGCTTTAATATTACAAAATATAAATGTAATTCAACTATACCATCAACTATACCATCTAGAGTACATAAGTGATATTCCACAAATCGGTTTGTTTTTGACAAAAGCCAAAGTTCACAAGAGCTACACAATGAAATTGGAGACTTAACAAGACAAAATTTCAGGTATTTTCTTTGCTTTTTGGCATTTTGTATCGTCCTCTTTTGTAAGAATCTTTTTCCTTTTTTGGGTACAGGGTATAGGGAGCAAAGAAAAGGCAAAGGCAAAAGAAACTTTGCCCTTTTGCGCTGTTTGCTGTCATTGTCGCAGTCTCAAGTTGCCCGACAAGACGAAAGGTGTCAACAATGACAAACACTTTTACCTAACCAAGTTTTGTTGGCTTGTTCTCTACTGATTGTGTGGGACCGATAGACGGCTTTAGCTTTCCCCTCCATACACCTCGAAACAAGAAAAGCTTCTGTCGGCATTTGACACTCAGCAAAAGCAGCGAAAGGGTAGAGGCACATTGAGAGTACAATGCAAATTATTATAGTTAACAATGCTTTTGAGTCTGTTGACCATGTTAAAGAACGACCAAATGCGACTCATAAATTCTGTAGCAATCTATACACACACATACACACAATACATTCAGTGTGTGTGTGTGGCACTCGTAACAGGTAAATCAATCACTGGCATTATGCGCCGAAGGGCGTGGATTTTTATGCGACCTCAAAGTCGCGAAGAGTTTCCTGCGGGCTCTGCTTTAGATCTTCTGCTAAGGATGACTTTTTTTGTTGCTTGTTTTTGTTTGGCCAAAGCTTTTTATGGCCACAAACACACACAGAAAGACGCATTGCGAGTGTGTCGCTGGGAGTCACAGATTTTTATGCCGCTCCCAGGCATGTTATTACTTCTAAGTGGTAGCCGCACGTTGCTCATACGCCATGTTGCAGCAGGCAATCAGACATGAAACAGCGGGTGTGAGACATTGGGCCCTTTTCCATTTTATGGATTCACTTTAGTGTATCCTGGGGCTGAGTAAGTCTCTTCATTGGCGTGGGTTTGCACAAGATTTCTCTGGCCATGTTCCAATAAAAAATGGCCACATTAATGCCAAAATATTTCGAACTCTTTGCAGACATTTGCATTTGTAAAATTATTATTATTACACTTTTGGGATTCTCTTGGAGCCGCCCTCGTTGATTTTACGTAATTTGCTTGGCGTTGTCATTTCGAATGGAATGACAGTGCTTAGGCATATTTATTAGCCTCTTGGACAAAACGAGTCTGTTGCAGCTGCTTGTTAGCAATATGATCATCGCAATTGATAGTTTTTTTTTTCTCTCTCTTGTTTTACTTTGGGCTTAAAAGGCTCAGCTTGCTGGCATATATCTCACGTGGGAATGACATAAATTACATCGGATTTACAATGGTTTTCATTCTTCTTGTATGTGCGTGTTGTGTTTTGAATTTAAAGAATGCCAACCCAATTAGGAGCAAACTTCGTTTTAAAAATTGAAGAGAATTCCAGGTAAATGCAAATTTAATGTAGATTGGATTAATTAATTAGGGCACAATTGAGGTGCCAACAGCAGTCAAGACTCTCATTACTCTAATAAAGTACTTGCCTTTATTATTAAGAGGAGCTCCAGAAGCTTGCTGTATATAAATGCACTTGCAAAGCGTGTTACAAGCCCTAGGGTAATTTAGTTAAATTAAAGAACCTGTAAAGTTGTTTGCAGAGTCTACAATTGCTTTATTATTGTGACAAATTGTCGAGAACAAGAAAAAAATAATTTAAATAACAAAAAATAAGAGAGAATAAAGGCAGAACAACAACAACAAAAAATAGTGGGAATAAAAGCAAAACATGGCAACGAGTGAAGGCTTTCTAAAAATCCTTTCTCCTCTGTTTGCTCTCTGGTGTCCTTGCCCCTCCCCCATCCAACTCCCTCGCCCACTATACATCCTCTAGTTACTGTTGGCAGTCATGGCTCGTGGATTTGAATAATTGTGCAGCAGCGTGAAACGGTACATGCAGCAGAGTATATTGCATTAGTGATGTTGTTGTTGTTGTTATTGTTGTTGTTCTCTAGTGCGCCACCTTCCCGCTATGCACAACAAAAATACACCCATACACCCACATACACAAACATTGAAAAATTTTGTATAGTATTTGCTCTTTTGTTGGCCCAAATTAAAAATGATTTAGATGCCAGCAAATTGAGTTCATTTTCGGATTTTGTTTTATTTCTGCTGGCGTGTTATTTAATTGTTTGATATTTCCGCGCACATACTCGCACACAGAGACATACAGAGAGAAAGAGACAGAGAGAGAGAGAGAGAGAGAGAGAGAGAGAGAGAGAAATACAGATTGAGATAGATAAATACAAACACAAAGAGACATTTTTATTTTAATCAAGCCCCGTCATTGTTGTTATTGTTGCCAAATTTGTCTTTCCCCTGCCAAAGAATATGCAATTTTCTGCTTTTCTGCATTTTTATTCAAAATCTAAATTGTAGATTCCGAATAGAAAATGAGAAGCGTAGAAAGGAAGATGGTTTTAAATTTTTGTTTTGTTGGTGATAACGAAGCGTTTATCTGAATGCTAATTGCTATCATCAACTGCTAAAGCCAAAATGTGTGCTTCAATGTTTGTGAGAAAAAACTTTTGGTGAAATGGATGCACAATTTTCTTTGGGGCATTTTCAGTGGGCTCAAATGACCTCATAAACGGGTGAAATTCAACCCGCTCAAAGTGGAATCTGTGGAATGTGTACCGTGCCCGCTGACACACACTCGCACACTTAAGCGCCGGATGTGCCATTTTGGAATGCCGCAAGAAAATGGATAAGAGAAAGCAACAAAAAAAAGGGTCATGTTGACCACATGCTAGTCAAGAGCGTTCCTAATAACACATACCCATTTCCTTTTAGTTCCGGTTCAGCTCTTCTTCCTAAAAGGCGAAAATGTTTTGGGGAACGTCAAATGAGCAAAGTCTCTGTTAATTTTATCAGCTTTCGTGCTTCGTACTTGGGCTTCACTGGGCAATTCTATTTAAAGGAAAGTTTGCCTCATAAAACTCTCATAGTGCCAACTTCTTTTTTTTATGATTTGTCGCCATATGTCTGCTCGTGTGTTTGTCCAGCCTCCACTGACAATTGCCAAGCAATTGAATCGGTTCGCAACGGTTCCGCTCGGCTATTTCATAATGAAATACATAACTTTATTAATGCTTAAGCGCACACGAGCAAAGTTTCATTCCTAAATTTGCTTAGACTGGCGAAACAATAAATTTTCCATTGTCTGTGGCTCGGCGAACATATAATATGGGATGCCTCCAAATGCTTTTTGTTTGAGTGCGCGAATGTTGCCGCATAAATAAAAATATAATTGAGTTGCCTGTCAGAGCTGGCAGGGCGAAATGGCCGAAAAAGATGTGGGTGGAGGGAATCTGTGTTGTGGGTGGACAGTATTGATTTTGGGTCAGTTTTGCCCAGTTGCGCAACTAAATTAGATGGCATTAATTGGCCAATCGGTCTCTGCAGACAATTTTCCCTGGCACTTTTACTGCTTCCACTGAATGGTTGGATAAGGGTATTTAATTGATTAAACATTTTATAGCATTCTGCTGAATGCATTTTTATCCATTCTACAAATTTAATTGCATCGGTAAAACTTTTTGACAAGCAACAAATTACCACTGGAACTTTTTATCCAGGCTCGCTCTTTCCGTGCTGCTGCTGATGCGCCACATATTTAAATTGAATTATTTATTAAAATGTGCGGTGTATAACAGACACCAAATTTATAAAGTTTTAATTACATTTATTGATTTGATATTATACAGTCTTTATTTGGTAACAGATCGCATTTATGTGCGTTTGTTTGCCCGACAGCTGTGGAATATGGGCGGGCTTTAAATATTATGGAAAATTGCTTGAATTGTATATTAATTAGGGTGTGGTATTTGAGAGTAATGGCCATTACCATAGCTTTATGTTCTTCCATATTCCAATTTAGAATCCAGAAGCTGTAGCATTATAATTATACAATTCTGATGTGGTCTTTTCGATTTCAATAACATCGGTTTTGGTTACAGGTGCCTGAAAACTCTTGATTTCAATCGACTTACGCATCTGCTTTCAGTTGGATTCCCTGATTAACTTTATTCGGCAATCGCTGCTATTTTCACTTGTTAACTCTCTGATTGATGCTGCCTTACCTCTTTTAAATTCAACATATTTATAACCTGTTTGAAAATGCTTTATGTTGGAATTCGCACTGGTTTTTGTAGGAGCACTTGATTAACCAGCCCATCAATCACTTTGCAATACAAAATTGCCACTGCATACAAATCGCAATTAATTTACCCATTCGTTGTCAGTCTGCATGCCTTTGGCATTGTCTGTCCATCCGTCTGGCCATTTGTCTGTTTGTGTGTGCCTCTCTCTGAATGAATGTCTGTGTATTTGGGACGTCTGGGAGTGTGGAGAGAGCTTGGCGTGGGTTTACTGGCCATCGCCGCCTGTTCAGTGTTTGCAAATCGAGGTGTAGATTCGTGGGGACGCTGGGCATGCAACTGCGTTGACAACTGGATACACGATAGCGCTGCCATCGCAGATCATCAGAGCTGTGTTTGTCAGCATGTTTGCTAGCATGTCAAATTCTCATTTCATTGAAATTGACAAATATTGACTAAGAACTTGTGTGCAATCAGTGCTGGCAACATTGGCAAGTCTGCAAAAATGGGGGCGTGTGGTTTTGCAGCTTGTTGGCAGAACTGCAGCCAAGAAATCGAAGTTGAGGAGTCAGAAAATTTCAATGAGCCAAGGCGAAGCTCACAATTGACATATTCAACGAAAGTGAACATGGAACGGCTTTAAGCTGACTTTAAGAATCATATGGCACAGGACTATTATCAAGGCTGCAAGGCTATCCTGGCAGTCAGGGCAACAGACAAGGCCACAAATTGCTACGCAACTTTCCAGCAAATAAACTAAATTGTAAACGGCCACTCAACCCAAAAGTGGCAGAAATGGATAAGGCTCCAGCGCAATATGGTTAGAGGAGCCGGCAAGTTTTGGCTTTGTAGCAAGTTTCTCGACTTTTGTGCAACACACAAGACACCTGGGGAGCGAGTCAAAAAACAATTTTCGCTCATTATCATTTCAACATGTTGAATGCCCAAGTGTGTCAGATTGCTGCAGAAGAGCTAGTTAAAGCATCACAGGATGCGTGTGCGAAAGAGAGAATGCGAGCGAGATTGAGGGAGACAGCAGCAAATTACAATAGCAACACTGATGAAGAAGTTTACCATCAAATTGTTGTTGGCAATACTGCTGCTCTTTTGTGTTTGTTGTAGTTGCTCATAAATGCGCCATGAATAAATTAACTTCGAGAAAAGCAAAAGGCCCCAGCAGCGTTTGGATTTTATGCGAATGATAATAATAATTGAAGCAAGAGCAGCAGCAGCAGTTGAAACACACCTCCACATTGTCAAATAATAACAATCTACACTGCAAGAAATTCACTAGCAATGCCGGTTAATCTTTCATAATTAATGTTTGACAGAGACTTTTGCCCTCAACATTGATTATCTGGTTGGCTACATTTTACATAATTTGACTACTTCTAATTAGCAATAAGTGCGGCCATGAATTCATAATATTAATAACAATTTCTTAATTGTGCACTCCATTAAATTGATTTATTTAATTGCTTGAAACATATTAAAGTTCAATTACCTATGTATTGATTTATGTGTGAACCATACAGAAAACTTGTTTCTTCATATAAATAAATATAAACAGTTGCCGTATTGGAGCTTAGCAACCATTTGATATTCTTGTTACTAGACAACATTTGTAGAAAATAACCCTAACAGAAACAGAAGTCAACTAAGCGGTGCAGAAACATGTCGCAACATCATTCGAGGGGCACTTCGACAATCAATGCTAAATTGCGGCATTCTCGAGTGGGACAAGCGTTCTTTACTCTAAAGCGTCCTCAGGTCTTTCAGGTGCGCAAATCCCTCGTGGAATATGTGGACGATGAGCTGTTTGGGATGAATACATCGGTGTTCTATCAGCGCATTTTCATACTGTCCAAGAATGTGGAGCTCAAACGTGAGAGCCTCGTCAATCCGACGGTGACGGAACAGCGGCCCAGTGTAACGACTGCCTCAATTGTGGATGGAGAAACAGCTACTTTACGCACCGCCGAAGTCATTTTTAACGATGGTGACGAGCAGCACTACTCACAGCAGTCAACGGAGGACGGATTACCGGGCAACGAGGGTGTAGATGAGGCAGACTTGCCAACTAAAATTGCGGATCCAATCGATCCAGATTTGGAAACATTAACTCGCACTTTTCGCTTTGACGAGGAAGCAGCATCCACAGAGTCGGAGGAGGAGGAGTACCGAAAAACAGAACAAGTGGCACCTGCACCGCCCAAGGATATATTCGCACAGTTCACCGATAAGCTGCTAGCGCTGCACAAAGATTGCCGCGAGTTGTCCTATACACCAGATCCGATGTGCGGCATAGTTGTCTATATGAACGAATACACGATGATGATGCTGGAGAGCGGTGAAGATTTGATGGGCATCTTTTGCAATAAGCTGCTGGCAATTGTGGATGAGTTCTGGCAAAGTAATCGTGTCTTTTTGATAGAAGATCATATCAAAGAAGTGAGTGGTGTGTAGCGTTAATCTTGATTCCCTTGAATAGCAATTGCTTCTCCCGACAGCTGTACACAAAGGAGTTGGTGTTTAGACGCATTCCAGCTGTCTTTCTCAACGAGAAGTTTCCTCCGTCAACGCCCACGGATGAATATCTGATGGGGAAGGAGCACTTAATCATCAAGGACAAAATGTGTAATATATGTGCTCTAATACGAGATAGCCTGGAACCGTCTCACCCGGCAGAGAGGGCAACAGCTCATCTCAGTTCGATGCTCCAAACAGAACTGACAAGCACAAACGAGTTTGAGCAGGGTGACAGCGATGATGAGGACGGGCATAGTCTGCGTCTCAATCAGTCTACTAGTAAAGCCGCCCTATTGACAAGAGGCGTCTCGGAGATACTGCCACCGGAAATCTTCCGCAGACTGCTGCCGGAAGTCCAACGTATTGAACTGGTACTTTCCGCTGACCGATTCTATTATACGCTCGAAGATTTCGCCAATTTGTATGGTAAGGTACCGTTTAGACCCGATGACGATGGCAACTTCTGGCCCATACAGAACAACTATGTGCCGCCAAATATCTTCAAGCGTACTCCGTTCGATATTAATCTCACCTTTGCGGATTATGCCGCCGAAATGAAGAAACGCATGCAGGAGGAGCAGGAGAAGGCCAAGGCCGATCAAGAGGCTTCTGACGCATATGCAGCAGCTCAATTGCAGCCAACAGCTGATCGAACTGAACGGACGTCGACGCATCCGCGCAGCGAAGATGCCGATAACGAATAATACTCTCTACTCGATGCTCAACTCTGTTATAACATTTTCCGATTAATTTCGCTCAGTGTAGAGCACCATTGAAAATTATCAACAGCAGTCGTTTTCGCTGTTATCTACCCAAAACTCGCGCACGGCAACAATGTTTTCGCCTTTGTGCACATGACTGCATTCAATGTGAATGCGTGTAGGTGGTTGGCTGGGTGGTTGTGGTGGTGCGGCATATTGGCTTGAGCTGTGGCAAGTTTCGTGATTCTGTTGTTGTTTTTGATGTTGCTGTTGCTGCTGCTGCTGCCGATGCCGTTGCCGCTGTTGCTGCTTATGCTTTCGTGTTTTGGCTTGCCACTTGAATGGCTCGGCTTTGTTAACGTAAACATATATTTGTGCACATCCTTAAGAGCACCCACACATTCTAATGCATTAATATACTCGTGTGGGGGCCCGGGGCAGGTATAGGGGCGTGGGCTTTTAACACAAACCGCAACAGACGCCAACTGTCACTTGTAATGCCGTTAGTTTGCAGCTGTCAAAAACCGTTGCTGTCATTGTAAGTCACTTGACAGTCCAATATTCCAAACCCACAAACACACACGCACACACACACACACACGCAAAGGTCCATACACACATCCACACACATAATTATAGCAAACACACGTGCTGTGCTCAAGATATTCTCGGAATTCGCAAATCGCTTGAAAATTCTTAATGCGTTTAGGCAACAAATTTGCTTTAAAATTGTATATGAGCTTAGCTTAAATAACAACTAAATGTAATAAAAATAGAAAAGGTAAAACGGAAAGCTTGTTTAGAAATTCAGCTGAAAAGTTAATTAAACTTTTAGGTGAGCTGCAAGTTGTTTAACACGCACATGGGCTGCCAGTCAGTCAGTCAGTTGGCTGCTGCTGCTGCTGCTGCTGCTGCTGCTGCTGCAGGACATGCACTGACAAGGACACAATTCAATCAAGCACCACAGCAGCAGTAACAGCAACAACAACAACGAGTGTCAGCGCATAAACAAGGACATTGCACTCCAGGGTGCTGCTGACAGAGAGAGAGACAGAGAGGACAGCAGAGGAGTGGCGATGGGAGTGGAGCAAAGCCAAACATTTGCCATTGCAGTTTTCATAAACTGCCAGGCAGCAAAAGCAGCAACAACGACTACAGCAAACCAGCAGCAGCAGCAGCAGCAGTAGCAGCAGAGACAATGGCGATAAGCCGCTGCAGTCCAGGACAAAAAAAGACGAAAGCGCATGTTGCCACCATGTGGCCCACAACTTGAGGCGCAAACTCATAAATTATATGAGCAGAGTCTGAAAAAAGCATCTCAAATGACTTTTGGCTCTTCGTATATGTCAGTGTACACATGTGTGTGTCTGTGTGTTCTTGTATGTGTTGGCCAAAAGTAAAACTGTTTGCTGCAGTCACTTTAGGGTCGCTTGGGCATGGACAATCTAAAATACCACAGCACCACAGTGGCACCCGTGCCACTTGTCCATGTTGTCTGGCATGCCAAAAAGGCAAGCATAATTCGAGCTAAACTCAATTTGTTTGTAATGTAACGGCAGCAGCAACCAGATAATACACATATATGTATATAGAAAGCACAAAACAATTTTGCGCAATTTTCCACTGCGCTAAACGAATTTGAGGAATATTTTCTGCCACCAAAAAGAAATAATAATAAAAAAAAAAAAAAAACAAACAATAACAACAGACATAACAGAGAAAGCAAAAATAACATGTTGTGCATCTTGCTGTTACCCCAAAACAACGGCTTAGGAAAACTGGAGGCCAAGTTCGTGGTATAGTTCATACAAGACTGAGATTTGTGTTAGGGGAATTGCTAGAAAGATATAGATGAAAACACAAACAGAGAGAGAGAGAGAGAGAGAGAGAAAGTGCTGTTGCGACAGTGACCAAGGCACAAACACGAAAAAGTCTTTGCTAAATTAAAGTTTTCAAGCCAGACAAAAGTTGAGAATTTGAAAACTGCTTATTCATTTAAAGAATTAAAACGTATACATATAAATATTATTTCTAACTTTCTTTTAAATGAAAGCCTTATTTCTCAAAATATACATATAAATTAGCTCAAAGAAAATCATAAATATTAAAAAATTCAAACCAATCTAAAACTTTGTTTGCAAACATCAACAAATTCAATTAGGGCAATAGCCAACAAATCATTTTAAAATTCATAAGACGCTAACTTACAATTTTGCCTGCCACCTCAGGGTCCACTTAAAATTTCGACACAAATTTATGATAACAAAGTTAATGACTATCTATATGCATATATATATATATATATATATATATAATTACAGTCAGGTCATTCACATTAAATACACGCATGGGCTTTAAATCAAATTAAATGCTTCACAGCCCAAAACAATCAGCTAAAGGCCAACAAAGTTTAGCTATTAAATTTATCTAAGCTGAACGATAAATATGACAAATTAAACTTAGTATTTAAGACACACACACACACAAGCAAACCACGAACACAAGTCAAGTGGAATTAAGCGCAAAAAAACAGTGCAAATGGGTGGAAAACGAGAGAAGGCAAACTGAAAAGAGACACAACAGCAACAACAAAAATAAAGCCAACCACAACAACGGCAGTGGCTAACACATATTACCAAGATTTTTGTGCCTATCTGACTGACAGTTCCGTCTGTCTGTCTGTCTGTCAGACCACACGTCCGTCTTCCGTTCGTCTTCCATCCGTTTGGCCTTGACGCCAAGTCCGGAACTTGTGCGTCTTTCAAGTGCAGCAGCCACAGAATTTTTGTGTCTGCCGATGCGCATTTAATTTCAAACATTCAGTTTGTGTCATGTGTGTGTGTGTGTGTGTGTTGTTTGTGTTGCGTGAGTGTGGCTCCAAATTAGACTATATGCACATATTCTTTCACTTTATTGTTGTTTATCTTGATGCTGTCTGCCTGCTTTTTTTTACACTTTAACTCATATTTATTATCGCGCTGGTTTTTGGTTTCCTGCGCCATTAAAAGCCCACAGCAGCCGGAAAATGTTAGATGTGTATGTATGTATGTGTGCGTGTGTCCTTTTTTTTACTCATTCCATTTTGCGCTTGTTTATTATGTGATTATGCTTGAGTTTAACGCCAGCTGCGCGGGGTGTTTTTTGTTGTTTTCCTGTGGTTTTCTCTTCTTTTTTTTTTGAGTTCTTTCCCGGATATTTTTGTTTGTTGGCCGGCGGCTGGATTTTGGGCCTTTTCCCTGTCATATTTATATTTTGAAAGCGCAAAACGCCGCTGTCTCGCTCATGCTTTGATTATGGTTGCCCCATGATTGCTGTTCCTGTTATTGTTGCTGTCAGTCTCTGTCTGACTTGTAAATTACGTGGGTCATGGGGCCGTCGCCCTCGCTGCAGCCCGACAACCTCTTAAATTATATTGTTACCAATTTTGGCTGCTGTTGTGGTTGTGGTTACTGTTGTTCTTATACAGTACACTGACAAGTTGCCGGCTGTGACACTTTTGAAATACTCCCACGACTTTTGCTGAACTGTGTACTGCAGTTAAAAACATGATAAATTGCTGTTAGTTGGCGGAGAGAAAGTTAAGACATTAAAGCAGCTCTGTTGAATTTAATAGTTAAGTTCGAGCTATAACTAAGACACAAGATTTTTATTTTGTTTCTTTGAATTTGACTTGAACTTCCTTTGATTGGCGCTCACATAACTGCAGAATAATTTGAAGAGTTAAAGTGAAAGAATTTAAAACTGTTTTTTGAAAGCATTATAAATTTGATAATTATATTCGTAGAATAGGCAACTGTGGCTATTATCTTGAATTGCTTTCAATGAAGTTTTGCTTTCATCTTGTTAGCTGAGGCATTCCACAAATAATATTGCCGGAAAGCTGTCAAATACACTTCAAGTGCTTCAACTAATGTTGGATTTAATTATATATATTTTCCAAAGAGCTTGACAAACAAATAAACAAACCAACTTATACACGCGCACACACAGGCTGACATGTCTGTAATGTGTTGTGTTGTGCAGCATTTGCCAAAGTAAACAACGAAAGCGGCTGCTGTTAAAAAGCATTTCCAAGTCAAGCACAGCTGGAGGCACGGCTTTGCCGACGTATGCGGTGGGGTGGGCGGGGAGGTGTTAAATATTTCTCATTGTTTGGAGCCAAGTTTGACGCAGTTTTTTCGTTGCTTGACGAGTTGCTTACAAAACATTGCGAGTAATTAACTGCCTTGTCACATAAGTCGCATTAACACAATGTCACAAATGTCCTTGCTGCAGCAGCCAACATTCCCCAACACCCCCAGCACTCTGAGTCCCCACTATCTCATGACTTGCACTGCATGTCAACGACATTACGTATACGCATGGTATGCTTCTGTGCCACATGCGTTACATTTACATTTCGCATACATTGAGTTCCCCGCTGACTTATTAATACGGGTTTGTGGGCTACATGTGTCTCTGCCACGCATTCTTCGAGAAGTTGGCCAACAAAGTTTTTCTTAAGTCGTGAAAATCCCTTTGCTATCAAAATATTATCCAAAGGATTTGTCTGCCTAAGCGTTCAACATGAATTACAACTCACTGAAAAAACCTTTAAGTTACAAAAAATAGCGTGGAAGAATGCATTGATCAATTGGACGCGTAATTAAATCAACCTGCGAGCGTCGCTGAATTGAGTTAATATACAAATCCAATGGCAGTGAATGCCGCCAATTATTATCAATATTTTCTGTGGTCTCCACGCACATTTTTTGTTTTCATGCGCAAATTGTGCAGAAATATGTAAAAAATGAATCTTTTTGATTTAATTTTGTGGCTAGCGGGCATGCTGAAAAGTGATATGAAAAAACAGAGGGAAAACAATATTAATTTAAAATTATTACAGATATCTGGCATATTTCGTGTGATTGCTGTTAAGTGTATTAAATGTAAATAAATTTGTCACGAAAAAATTACCAAAATTGTACAAAAAATGCATTTCACTATTTAAATGAAACTGAATATAAATGGCAAATGTGAATTGTATTTTCAAAGATTTGCACAATATACATACAAAATGTGCATGTAATATAGCTGATTCATTTGAAAATTTAGTTTCAATTGTTGTTTATAAAATACAAATTTTTGAATTATCAATTGTTGTCCTACATTCATTGACAAACGTTGTTTTAAATTTTATTGTAATCTTGTTGTTTATTTGCACAATTTACAGCTTGCTAACGGCAAAGTTTAATTGCCGTACAATATAAAATGCAAATAGAAAAGCTACGTGAAATATTGTCATTTTATTGACATAACAGATAAATTTTTATTTTATTCGCCTAATGCAAACAACGTTCGAGCAAATATATTTATTAAATTGTAGTCAAATTGAAATCAACAATAATAATACGAAAGCAACAGACATCAAATTGTATTCAACAAATTCTCGCCTGAGTCAACGTACAACTTGGCTCGGCAACGCACGCACACAATTATCACCTCAAAATATTGATTATTAAGCGCATTTGGAATGCCATTTAAACACGCCCCGCCATCCCCCTTACTTCCTCGTGTGTAAATACAAATGTCTTGTTGTAGTTTTGTGTGAGATGTTTAGTAATTTTTGTTTTTTCTGCTTTGCATAAAAAGTGACAGTCCTTACAGATGTTAAAGTGTGTGTGTGTGTGTGTGTGTATCTGTGTGTGTGTCTGTGTATGTGTGTGTGTGTGTGTGTGTCTGTCTGTACTTGTCAGTATTTAGCATGCAGGTCGCCATTTGCGGCTGCTAATGAAGTAATTTCGAGGCATATCACGCATAATCCAAAGCACGTGAGCTACTTACAATGTAATTCGTTGTCTATTTGTTTGATATTGAAAAACGTATAGTTCGCTGGGCTTGATGTTCGAAAGCAGAGACGAGGCAGTGGGCGTGGCCAAAGGGATTGCCTATTGGGGATTGGGGCCGCTTAAGCCATGTCACACAACTGCTGTTGCTGCTACATACTTTTAGGCAAACAAGCCCGCCTGCTGGCTGGATTTGAAGTGCAATTCATTGTCGTTATTACGTGCCATGGCATTGAAATTATTTGCTAACCCCACACAGCACACACACAGCAATCACACACACAACGACACTCTTATTCATATATCGAGCTATTGATAACTCATAAATCCGGTCATTGATGAGCCACAAAATGGCATGACCATGGGGCATGTTATTAATTGCTTACAGCATATTTCAATATGCGTTGCTACAAGCTGAAACCACAAAACAGCTTAATAACTTAATGCCCGAAAAAGTTGCACACAGCAGACACACACAGACACTCTTAGAGCTGTGCCAGCTCTCTCGGTCATCGGGAATTGGTGATTCTTGGTATTGGCTTTTGCTGTAAGCCAAGTCGCACAATAAGTAACGATTACAATCTCAATTACTTCCTTGGCACTGCGATACGGTGTTTGGTGGCCAGTGGGTAGTGGGTACTGTGTGTGCCATGCCCACTCATAAACAGCACGCAGCGCACAGCAAGAAATTAACTTAAATGCCAGAGCAGAGAACCATTAACATTAACGTTGCCAACGAACGCCCACCAAATAATCTCCAGGGCAGAGTTTGCTCTAATTATACGCAACATAAAATTTACTCAGCACGAATAAAAGTTGTTCTGTTTTCGCAATTCACACACACATACATACTTGTATATTGACTTGGAGATGGAATTAACGAGCTGCAGATAATACCACCTGGAGTTACAGTATATACAAATATAAAGGACTGCAAAATTGGTGATTCGAATGCGGATGCGAGAACAATCAAAACAAAAGCAATACGAATTGTGCCGGCGGCAGTCTCCTGTGGCGTGCAGTTAAGTCCAAACTTTCCACGTTAACAAATAATTTGAAATTTGATTTATAATGCGAGAAAAATTTTATACATGTACTTTAAAACAATAAACAACTCATCTTTCAATGACGTACAAATATTGATTGAATGGTTATGGTTTCGTTTTTTCTTTTCTATCAAATTTTAGTTGGAGATTGCATCATACCTTTTTGTGGATATACATTTGACAAGAATTTCGAACTAGAATCGCGTTTCTTAGCTTTGATTGATGCATTATTCTGAACCCAAATCGGTTCAATATTGACAAAATTACAAAGTCACACACAGCCTACACCTAAAAAAAATCTTCATTTAAGATTTCAGTTCCGACAACTAACTAAAGTGGGAGGTGATTTCACTTAAGTCGTAACTTGGCAAAAACCTAGTTATGCGCAAGAAATTGGCTTATGTGTAATTTAGTCATATAACGTATACGCCTGAAGTGGCGGCATCAGTTGACATTGTCATATTTGGGACTTTTATTACAGCTGCGTGTGGTGAAGCTGTTGCATTATCCGAAGCACATCAAGTGCACTGAAAATTGCCATAAAATACGATGCAGGCTATGTGGTTGTTGAGGGTTATTTTCGGGTAGCTGCTGTGCCACGTGGCGTATACACATTTTATGGACCGCAGCAAGAATCAGAGGTGTTGCCACTGCAAAGCTTGTATGATAATAACGGGAGCTAATGCAGCACTTTTCAAACAGTTAACAGCTTTATGCACAGCTCATAAACTGACCCCGCATTAAGGATGTACGAGTGTACGTGAGTGTGTGTGTGTGTGTTGGTGGCAGAGTGAGTGTGCAAATAAATTTTTAGTCAACTGCAGCTAAAAAATCTGTTCATAAGTCTGAAGTAGGCGTTGCTGGAGCTGCATTTTCCTCGCACATTTTGTTATCCAACTACATGACACTGCTCTTAAGTCAACTTGTCAACAATTTTATATACACTGGCAGTGGAGCGGGCATAATAAAACTGTCGTGCAGCTTGACAGCACAGGAATGCAGACAGACTTGTCTGTCCGCTTAAGTGACATATTCGTGACTGGCAAGCTGGTGACAGTCGTACAAATTCTTTTTCTTTATTCCGAATTAATTGAATCACTCAGCCTGACTGCTGAAAAAATACATCAATTGACATTGAAAAGATAGCTTTATCAGAAAAACGCTTAACTGTTATCAGTAGACTGTATAACTTTGCTCATAGTAGAAGTGTACATAAAATTCGTTTATTGAAATATGTGAACGAACGAAAAACAGGAAAGGACTGAAAAGAATATAAGCTGTGTGTGTGTGTGTCTGTGGATGAAGTCCTTGCCGAGTATACAAAGTGGAAAATGCAATCTGCCATTTTGATTTAAGTTTTGCTTTGTTTTGAATTTTTATTTGACATTTAATGCCGTTGCTGGCATATTTTGTGCTTGCTTTCCCAATTTATTGCTAGCCATTTGTATGGACGTTGAGTTGTGGGCGATTCGTCAAATTGGACTCGGAGGATGAGGCGACGAGTAGGCGTCAATGTTAACGCTTACAGGCATAAGGGCAACGATGCAACCATAATATTTTCGAGGCCCTTAAATTAAGATTTAAAAAATAATTCACAAGTGTGTGTTCGTAAAATGACAAATCCTTGGTAAGGCGCATTAAAAAGTATTTTTAATTAAAATAAAAGCAAAGTTGAAAGCTTAAGCATTGAAACATGTCATGAGGCAATGCGAGACAGAGAAAGAATGAAAGGGGAGAGAGAGAGAGAGAGAGAGAGGGAGATAATGAGCGAGCGAGACGAATGAGTGAACGATGCCAAGTGCAAACCATTGGAGAACTTAAGCTGACCGCAAAAAATAATTAAAATTACATAAAAATGGACTCGTCGCAGCTGCAATTTGCAATTGCAGCCAGCAGCAGCGGTGCGAAATTCACGGCCGACTGCAGCAAGAACTCGATGCTCGTTGCATTACTTTTGCCATCTTCATTGGGCGTCAAACGTGGCGCATAACGGAGTAAGCATATGTGTTTGCCTGTGTGTATTTGCTAGCTTGTGTGTGTGTGTGAGTGTGTGTGTATATGTGGGTGATTTTAGCAAATAGTGTGCAATTCGTTGTTCAAAATTTACGTTATTTGAATTGTGCAAATCGGATTTGTACGTGACCAGGCCGAGCCAATGGCAACCGCCGGAATGGGGGAAAGGCGCGGACTGCGGGCAACGCTTGCACTAATGTTTACCCATGTGGTTGGCTCCAGTGTGTGTGTGAGATGGTGTGTGTTTGTGTGTGCTAACATTTGTGCCCAGACCTTACATCTTTCTGTTTGCCTTTGGCTCCACGCAGTCGGAAACAAACACAAACACACACACACACAGTAACACACTCATACATTTCCTTTATTTGCTGGAATATTTTTTTATTTTTTGGTTTGATTTCAAATTTAGCGTACCATTTTGTTTTTTATTTTTGTGCATACTTTTCAGCGCTCAACTTACATTTGCGTTGTCTCTCTATTTGTGTGAATGCGAGTGTGGGTTTGGCAAACGATTTTTGGACCCGCCTGTCTGACTGATACTTTGACCCATTTGGCAGCGACTAAGTCAACGCGTATGCGACTCACACGGCATTTGAATTTGCATTCTGGCTCCGAAAGTTCAACACGCTTCCAGCCATGAGGGCAAATAAGTATGTAAACGAAAAGCAAAATTGCACCAAGTATTGACACAGTGAGTCGTTGCAGTTTACCAACAGTTGCATTTATTACTATTCCATTTAAATAACTAATTGCTTGATAATCGCCAGAATCACAGAGACCGCGCTATAATTGTAACGGTCAATTATGGGCCGAATTAATTGTTGAACGGGTGAGTTAATGTTCAGGTGAGACGATTGACAATTAATAGTTCGCGATTATTAAATCAATAATTAAGTATAAAATATTAAAGCAAAGTACAATTCTTATATTGTACCCCCACTTTTTGAACAAACTGTGCAACGAAGTTTTGCATTCTGGTCGCAAAATGCAAAAAAGTGCCTCATGCAGTTTATTGAGAGCTCGTTATAAGCATTTTTTATATGAGTCGTATTGGCTATAAATTTATTTATTTACGGCCTTTCGCCACTGGCGCCAAATCGACTATCCAAATACTTGCACTTGTCATAAATCAATAATGGAATTATGGTAAAGATTTTACGAGCAGATCAATATAAATTTAATAGAATTTCGGATTGTTTACCAAATCACTTAAAGTTAATTGTTTTTAATATTTAATTGTAACAGAAATAACTATGAGCAATGAGAGAATTTTGTAAAATTCTGATGTTGGTTTATTGACATTTGACTCTGGGGCATTATATAGATATTTAATTGCGAGTAAATATTTTAAACACATGTACTTATGTGGAATACCACAAAATGTGGGCAGCTGTGCGACGTGTTTTTTGTGGCCACATTTGTCGACTTGGAAATCCGATTACAAATAATTTATTGTATATTGCGTATTTATTTTTGGTATATTTATTATAATTATTGCTTTTTATAGACGATTCTCTTCAGTTCGAGTTAAATGCGAGGGCAAATAGCTCATTGAGCTGCCCTTGTAAGGCACTTAATGTCGCAAGTCGCAATATGCAACCATTTGTTAACGAGTTAATTTTAATGAGCGATTGTGTAATCTGATGAATAAATCGGTATCATAAATTAAGTAGGTATTCTGCACGTTGATTATCAGGAAGTTGAAGTCAGTCTGCGCCAGCCCTCGAACAAATTTCTAATTTGTATAAGTTATAATTGTAATGAGCAAATTGTTTGCATTGAAATGCATTGCTTGTAAGTAAGCTGCATTCAATAGCAGTTTGTAACTATTGTTACTTTTTTTAAGGCAACTCGGGCTAACGGAGAAATGTCAAACGCTAATGGCTATCGTTTCGCATATCATTCCTATTTTATTTTTGTAATTTGAAAGCAATTGCTATTTGGAATTCACTGTTTGCCGTTCTGTTTATGGCAATTGCGCTGCTAATTATGCAAAACCCAATGACTGTTAAATGGTTGAACTGCAATTGCTGGAATTTCACTGGAATTGTTACGATTTACCATTGAGTCTCCTGCCGCGTTTCTCGCCGCATGCATGGCTCCAATTAAAGACTCAATAAAATTCAATTGCAAACGCGTTCGCTTGTTTCACATTGCAATCGACCTATTGGCTAATTGAGCCAACCATAAAACGACTGCAACTGGCGTTTGGCAACTAGGCAGGCTTTGTAAGCAGCCATTGTGGCCGACGTCCCATCAAACTGTCAGTGTGGCCAAATGTAGCAAAATTCCCATCAATATCTCAATAAATATCGACGTCATAGCGAACTGTCATGTTGCATGCGGACAAACAATTACAACAACACAAAGTCGTCAAATCAACTGTAAATTATGAGAACATTTCCATCTGGGCGTTCATTATTGAACAATTACCAATTATGGACATTGCAATTGGATTCCTATTTTGCAGTATTCACTTTAATAATTCAGCTAAAGTAGATAACTTTAATACAAATACAAGATTTCATATTCCCCTTTGTATCAAGCCACTTGTAATGTAGATAACAGGCTAATAGTGATTTAGTAATAAGACTGTAAAAGAACATCTGTAAATAACATTGATATCGATATCGATCGATATCAAATGTGTGATCACCGACTTGAAGAAGAAGAAGACACACCTCGTATTTACTTGCAACGCTCATGCTTGAATTTATCTTCATGAAAGTTTTTGGCTCAATTTAACGGTCATATCTTTCGTTTCATAATCCACCTTTTCGGCTGAAGTCCCGTTGTCCATGCTCTTTTCGAAAATAAATAGCAAACTTTTAAACTGAACACTAGTTGAGAATTACGTTAGCAGTTTTTGTGCGCTAAGGGAAGAGACAAATGAAAATTACGGGAAAGCTATGGTAAAAACCACAATGCTCATTTTCGGTATCATTGCACAACAAAATGCCCGGCAATTAATACAAATGATGCTGATGAGAATGATAATGCAACGGAAGAAGAAGCAGAAGCAACAGCAGTACAAGATGAAGCTGAAAGCTGAAAACTAGAGCCGCGCAGCAAACTGACTGCCAAGAAGGGGGCTGGGAAGAGAGGCAGCTCAGCGGAAAGCCAAGCCAAAGCTAAAAGGAAACGGCAACAATATTACGAGAGTGTGTGTGTGTGTTTTTGTTGGTGTTGGTCTGCACAGCATCTGCAATCTCAACTTCGCATGCATGAAAAATGCAGCTCATCTACTTAATGCGCGCGACGTGCCGTGTAGCGTTTTAAGGGAACGGGAAGAGCGTTGCAATTGCAACTATTGCCGGAATGAGGCAAGAGGAGAGTAAATAACAAGCAAAATGAATGCTTTCTCTATCCTCTTCTTCCTCCCCCACTAGCCTAGTCTCAATATCAGTTTGTTTGTTTGCTTGTCGGATGTGCGGATGTGCTGCTGAGCATGGTCTTTTGGCTGCCTTGGCAAATTGCCTTTGCGGGTGTGCCAGTCAAGCTCTCTTTTTATCTCTGTGTATATGTGTGTGTGTGGGGGTGTGTGTATTAACGCTTTATAAATTGTTAATTATAATAAGTCCAAGCATAGAGAGTCCAACAAACAAGTCTGCTTAAGTCCAACAAATGTCGACATGATTTACATAAGAGCTTAGCATTTTATGCTGATGCACAATCCTTGAGCTGGGTGTGTCCAGTTATGAATAAGGCCATGCCAGATTTGCCGATACGTATATATATAATACGTATATAGTAGATATCTATAGATATTGCTATTGCCAGGTTGCCGCTCATTATGGAGAGGATGTCGTTGGTGCTGCTTCCGTTCTGCTTTTTATCGCTGTCGCTGCTGGCGCTAATCCGACTGACATTTTCATTTTACACATGAGCAACGGCACACAACGAAAAACTGTCATTGATAAAAATGAAGCACGCTCACGTACAAATGCACAGACACACACACAAGTAAGCAAACACACACACACACAAGTAAGCAAACACATAAACACACACACACACACGGCCAGAGGATTGTTGCCGCACAACGTGTCAAACATGGCGTATGTGTAATATGGCTCCACTGCCACCACTTGCACAACAATGCATAATTAGAATTACAACAATAATAATCATGATTATAATGACAGCTTGCACGCATTATATACATATGTGTGGGAGTGTGTCCCTGTATGTGTACGTGTGTGTGCATAATTTATATGCAGCTCAAGCAAATATGCAGCTTACAACTAAAAATTTCTGTTCATTTATAATGCAAGGCAAAATTTTGCTGAATTTGCACAATGTCTTCAAGTGTTTCATCCACGCACACCCTCCTCTACCATCGCACACACACACACACCCACACACAGAGACATTGACACGCAAACATGCAGGCACATTCTGCCACGTGCTTAAGAAGATGATGATGATAGATTTGCTAACAATTGCGACGCTCAGCGCTGAGCGCTTCCAGCTTCATGTGCGCTGCCATCTTGCCTTATCTGTACCAAAATGGAACAATAGAAACTGAGAAAATAGCAAGCACTTGTTATGACAAGATGATGCTCTTCAGATAAAGGTTGCCACATTCATTGATGCCGCTTAAGAGAGCAATTGCCGTTTTGATCACCTCATACAAATATGTGGTAATAATTCTAATTAGGTTCTACTTAATAGCCGAATTATTGGGAAAACTGAAATTAATTAATGGGCTTATTGTGGTGTCTATAAAGGAAATTCTTCTTGGAAATTGATTATTTTTTAACAAGAAAGTAAGTAAATAAGTTGTATAATCAATGACTGCCTGTTAATTAATGAATTGTTCAAATTTCTACCTTTATTGTACACAACTTTCCACAAACATTTTAAGAAAATCAACAAAACCCACTATGCTTCTCAGCCAGAGTAGAGCAAATTGCTGACATTGTTGTTGTGGTGTGTATGTGTTTTGTGTCTTTAGCTACTTTGTGATATATTTGTGGCAATTTAATGGTTGCAGCAACACCCATGAGATCAGCTGACACTCGTGTCGCAAGCGAAGACAATTTTTCAAACAGCAGCCGCCGGCGAAACAACTGTGACAATTGTGAGGCTGTAAATGTGGCAGATCATTTTTGTGTGGCTTAGAGAAAAGTAGAATAGAACATGCGAAGAACATCAGTCAAAATGCTTAAGCAGAGATTTAACTTTTATAAATTTTATTAATGGCCAAAGATGCGCTTCGAAATAATAAGCAGTACTGCTGAATACTTATAATTAATTATAAATATTTTCGCAAGAAGACATTGGTGAAAATTGTTGTTGGCACATTGTGTCTGGCTACTCCAGCTAGAAGCTGGCAGTGCCGTATGGCGAATGAAGCTGTTGACGTCTAATTGGGATTGAGCTTCAGTTCAGCGCTGGCCGCATTGAGGCGCGACTTGGTTGGCAAATTGCGCTCCTTCTTCTCCACAAAGATCTGATAGTGGCCCTCGCCATAGCCAAAGCCGTGCATGGTCTTCCGCATGGCATCCGGTATGAGCTTGAAGCCGCCGCGGCGCCCCACTGGCGGCGAGTCGAGGCATTCAACCGACTGGTCCGATTCGCATTTGCAGTCGGGCTTCTTGCACGCCTTGTTCTCAATGATGCAGAACAATTGGAGACACTTGCGCATGATATAAATCATTAGCAAAATTATCAAATTGCTCGCCAGTAGATGCTTGCGCGGCGCCAGAAATAACATTCTGACCGGGAATACACTGGGCACTGACTATCACAATACGATATGCGGTAGCTGCTCTTTTTTTTGGTTTGTTCGACTCTCACTGATTAAGAACCAAACGACGACTGAGTGAAGGATGCAGCTAACGCTTGACTATTTATAGGTCTGTCAGAGACTGTCTGTTACCTACCACTTAGGTAGCTTAGGGTTAGGTCAGTCATGGATAGGTCAGACTGTACTTGCTGCTAGGTACTGACGATACTAGTCCTTCAGATTAGGTAATAACCATGTCAGTCAGCCAGCCAACTGGCGTCAGGCCTGAAGTTTTTATGAGTTTGTGGAAAATATCAACGCAAATATTGCTTTATCACACAGGCAGCAATAGCAGCAGCACTTCCAGCTAACTCTCAGCTACAGTTGGCAAACACACAATGTCACACACACACACATATGCTACATATGACGGAAAAGTGAATTTCCCGTTTCGTCTTAGTCCTAAAAAAAAATTGCATAAATTCACAAATTGAATATAAATAAATTTCCTGCAGCTACAGCGAACAAAAAGGGAAGAAGAACGAAATCAATATCTACGAGCACTCAATGCTCTGCATATGGCACGTGCCACGCCTCCCCATCGCCCAATCTTCAGTCAATTCAATTTGCGCTGGAGTCGCACAAAAAGTTCCATAAAAAAGTGAAGAAAAAAAATGTGTGTAGTATGTTGAAAAACGTCGTGTGCAGCCTTATATCAGCTGGGACGGACTTCTAATCAATGGTGCGACCGCTCATTAGGACGCCAAAAAGTTTACGTTCCATTTTCCACCTGTCTGAAAAAATATACCACATCCCTTCCCTTCTCTCTCTCTATCTAACTTTAACTGGGGCGATGTCAGCGGCAAAAAGTGACAAACTTTAAGGAAGACCTTCGCGTAGCCTTAGTGATTATTTTCTTCTTCTTTTTTTTTATATTTTTATATATTCATTGTGCAATTTGCCAACTTGTTCGACCACTGCAGCCCCAACAATTTGCCTTCATTTGTTGACTTAATCATTTGATTGCGTTTTTCTGCATGGCACTGATTGAATTTCTGCGCCAGTTCGTGTTCAGCCTGGGGAAATCAAGCTAATTAGTTTAATTGATAGTTTTGGTCGGGCTTACGGGATTTATTTTCCTCTATGTTTGGTCTGTCATTTTATTTTTTCGATTTTGGCTCAGACACAAATTACGCCAAGAGAAAGTTTTCCGTCAGGATGTGTGGCCAGTTTTTAGCGGCTTACAAATGTGTGTTTCTGTGTGTGTGTTTGTGTCTGTGTCTATGTGGGCTAAGACCAGTTAGAAAGATTATGCGATTTAAACAAAATTAAAGACTTCTTTTTTAATCTTATGATTTGGGATTCTCATTCTCTTAGTTTCCAATTGATCTTCAAACAAACCAGAGGGTTTATTTTGTTATTTGTTGCATTAAAACTTTTCGGCTTTTATCATTTCAGATAATAAATGATGAATAACAATCTTCCAAAAGACGAAGCTAAAATAAGTCTTATTGGTTGCATTAAAATTGTTCCGCTTTTATCATTTCAGATAATAAATGATGTATAACAATTTTTAGTGCCTGATTTATAGCAGTATTTCAAGTACTTTTCAATCTTAAATTTTAACAGTTCGCCAAGCAAGGCACATTTTTATTATGATTTTACGATTTTTGGTTGATTTTCGCTTAACTGCTTCAAGTGTGGACCCATTTCGACTTACCACAGCTAACAGAGACAATTGAATATTTGCGAGCATATAGGAATATATATATACATATACTTATATATGGAGCCCAATATTTATGTGCCGCATGTGCTGGCATTTAAGATGAGTTTTTGATGAAAGCAAATATATTGGTCTGAATGGAGGGCATATAAATCGTGGCATGCCACACGGCGCACGTCCTCCGTAAATTCTGAGGATAGTCTGAGGAGCGTCGGCGTCAGAAAAGCCCTCACGACGTGCACTTTTGGCAGCTTTCATAAATATTTATGATACAGCGGCACAACATTCCACAGCTGTCTCTTGTTATAAGAGATATTTATATATAGATATATATACATATATGTATGTGTATCTGAGACACAACAACAGAAAGCCAAAAGGTGCGTTACCTTAACCCGCCAGTGGCCCTGGATTTTCATGACAATGCCAGACGAGCGGGCGGGCTACTCAGACCCATAAATTATGCATTAAAAAGTTCAACGTTCAACTTGAATTTGATTGTGTCTGATTCTAGCACGGTAATTGTGGCAGCAGCACGCGCCGTAGTAAATCTGCAACGTCTCCCCCACACCCCCGTCCAATTGTTTACCGGAACTTCATGTTGCTACCTGTCGCCAAAGTTGGGCTTGGCTCTCTGCAGCCACGCAGCTATTTGAAGGACATTATCCTGCAGTCACACCGTCACAACAAGCTTCAAGCGGATAAAAGAAGAAGAGGGTAAAATAAAATTTATTTTAATGCGATTTGCATTTATTTCGCTTGGCGAATTCTTGGCGTCCTCTTGCCCCCTTTTGGCTGCCTGGCAACCAAATTGTGTCTTTAATTCTATTGAAATTGTCATTTCAGTGAGTTGGCCAAAAGTGTAGCCTGTACCACTAAGTATAATAGCCAAAAATTGTCCGCTTACTTAGCAAACAACCGATTGGCGAGCTGATGCAGATGCTGAACAAGACCATTAGGCAAAAGGTAACTGGAGCACATTGTGGGTGCCGCCTTTTGCAACAGCAATAGCAGCTGCATCCATCAGACCAAACAATTTCCGTCAAATTTCCATGCGCTGACAAAAGCTTTTCACTTGAGTGCCACACAAAAGCCAACAGCAGTAAAACGGCTAACGGCAGCAGCCAGGCTCAGCAGGCTGTTTGAGATACGTAAGTAATGGACAAATTAACTGAATGCCAAGCCGCAGATAAGATACACTCTAACAAGTTTTGCGAGTGAAGATTCAAGTTATGTAGTATCTATAACATTAACACACTTCAGATATCACTGTGCATGTTTCTAAATTATCAAACATTTGCTGGGATTTGTCCAAACTTTCTTCTGCTGAAAAAACGTACTCATTGATTGAAATATATGCTTGAAAATGTAGTCAAATTTAATACGCGATTCCATACATCTAATCCACTTGTATCGAGTACACTTTTGAGTTCGCTGCTCATTGTGTCATTTTTACTTCATTGCTTTGAGCATTACCGGCCCGATTCCAAAGTTAGGTCACTCCAATTCTCTGTCAAGCATACTTATGCTAAAGGCCCGTTACGTTGCTGCCATTGGCGTTGTGCCTGTCAGGCTCTTAACAGGCATATTCAAAGCCATTACTTTGCATTTTACACCTGACAACAAGGTGGTAAGGAGGTTGGGGCACGAACAAAGCGCTCAGCAGCCACACAGAGCACGTTGTGGCACTTGGCATAGATCCAGAAATAAACATACTTAGGTATATACTATAGGTAATATCAGCACAAATGAAACTGAATCGAAACGTTGGCCAGCCAACCAGCTACAGCTACAGCAACAACAACGAAAACAACAAGATGACTGAGACAATTGTTATCGCAGCTGCTGTCACGAGACCATTGGATTGGAGCCACCGCCGTAGTCTGTGGCATTCACTGTATCCTATCCGCGAACGGTCATTAGCCAACGTGGCTGCGGCCAACTGACCAACTGACTTCTGGCTCAATTCTGCTTCCCTGGTGCGGGCCATCGTCATTCAAATGTCATTAGTGCGAGGCTTGGGTCAAGAATGCAGCCAGTTGCAAGCAGGTGAGCAGCACAGAGCAGGCGCAAGGCATCATGCGGCATACAGCATATAGCATGCGGCATACAGCATATAGCGGCATGCGGCATGCGGTATGCGACGCTCACTCGTAATTTTATTTCGAAAATGAGCACAATTTGCCGGATTGGCGCTCCGTAGGATGTGCACTTGTGCCAACTCCTTGACAGATGCATTTGATTAAATCCTGCTGCCGCAGTCGGTTAAGCGATGCTTAAGCTCCTTTCCGGCCTTCATCGACCCCTATCCATTTATCCTTGTTGCAGCCACTGGTGCGAATCCGTGGCCTTTCCTTTTTAATTGCATTGAAATTAAAACGGTTTGCATGTTTCACGGGACAGATTTATGATTGCGATACGTTATTTATCACACACACACATACATCCCTTTCGCCATTTTCCATTTTCAATTTCAAAAAGATTTATGTTTTAAACGGTTTTTTTTGGCAAACCGAAAACTAACCGCTGGCACCAATATTCAGCTGTTCGTTTTGATTATATTCGTGGGATTTAGGAATCGAACACTAAACTAACAAACAATTGGATTGTTGTCGACATCGGCATTGTATGTTAATGGAATTTTGAATATGTTTTGCTGAGTGCCGTTGAAATCGAACCAAAGAGCTCAATAAATATTTATTGTTATTTTAATATTTTTTTAGCGTATTACCGTTTGGTTGGTATTGCACAAAAACTACAATTGCAAAACCAATTGAACGCAATTATTTTTATGAAAATTCTTGCTCTCAATCAAACTATAAAATTGTATAGCTTATAAATGCGATTTTTTACTTTGGGGTATATTCAGCACTCAAAAATTATATGAAAAGTTAATTGGATCCACATCATTTTATTATCTGGTATATAAATTAGGATGTTCATTCAAATCTGACAAAGTAAATACAACTTATGTGTTTTTTAATTGATTGTTTTTGCTAGATGTCCCGATGATCGGGATTTTTTATTTGCGTAGCAATATATTGTTTAATATGTTAATATTTATGTTAAGCTTAAGTTTGCTAAAGACTACAAACCTGCAAATAAGCAAGAATTTTGATAACCTACTTCGCATATAAAAGCACAGTTTTATATGTTTGCTTTAGGATTGCTCAAACTAAGAAGTAGATTGACAACTTTTTCCAATACTGCGTACATTTATTTTAGCTCTTAAGTGCCACTTAACGATACTTTTATGAAAAAGTTTGACGCTTGTAATGGCAGCTTTTAACAAGCTCATAATTGGCGTTGTTCGATCTCTCTCTCTCTCTCTCTCTCTCTCTCTATTGCTTGAGCTTTTCGATCGTTGCTCAAGAGCTTTAATAAAGTTTAGTTGATTAACAGCATTGTTGTTGCTTAATTTGTGCTCTGACTGTTTTTAAGTTTTGTTTGTGTGATAAGTGACAAACGCTGAGCGGAACCAGCTTGTTGATAACTCACTCACTCATTCTCTGACTCGCTCTCTCGCTGTCCCTCTTTCTTTTGCTTTGTCAGGTATTTTTCTTCGCACATGCATCAATTAGCTGCTAATGCGTCTGATTAAAGGTCAGACTTCGTTCATCGCTCTCCGCTCACATTTTCTCGAGAACTTATTCAGCGCGACAAACCAAATTCGCTTTAGTTTAGTTTGCGCGCTGTTTGTGTCCATTGCTCCGCTGCTCGCATATTATTTTTAGTAGGGAAAACGTTTGAAATATTATAATATATAGTATAAATCAACATATGTACATATAAATATATATATATATAATAAATGTTCGCAATTGCTGCCTAGATTATATCATATTAAGCAGACAAAATGACAGGAACGTCAACGGCAAGCAATGAAATGGAACAAACTGATGAACAAGAACAGGTAATTAACTACCCCGAGTGCAGCTCATAAACATTGATTAATTGTTGAGGAACACGAAATACACAAAATGTTTATTTCGCTTATCGGGATAAATATAAATTAAGTTGCGTGTCTAGACTCCGGAGTTACCTTTGAACCGATTCAATTGCAACTGAACTTTGCATCTTATCGCTATGGGTAAATGTGTAACGACTGTTGCTGATAAGATTTCCAGCCGCGTGAATCAAAGTCAATTGGAAATTATATGTATATACAGCTACCCAAATCACATTCATGAAAAGACCATTCCAAGACAATTCAGCGTCAGATAAGTGGAGTTTTGTGGGCAAGTTGCTGTTATTAAGCTCATTAGAAGTTCATCAAAATGTTTGGGGCGCAAAACTTTGCAGACTTTGCGTCACACTTGAAAGCATTTTGCGCTAATTTTCAAGTTGATAGAACGAACTCTTCGGCAAAAGCAAAAGTGTCGTCAAAAGTTTTTTTTTCTTTTTTGCAACGCGCAACTACGAAAATCCATTTGTCGACACTTAAAGTTTGCATGCGATGCAGTCAATTGCAGAATAGGCAGCTCCATCGTTTGCTTACGCCCAACTGTAACCAACTACGCCATCTGCTAACCAGAAAAAGTAAAGAAAAAAAATCGAATACAGATGATAAATTGCTCACTGGTGTCATACTGAAAGCTGCCCATCAATCTACACATGCGCCGCTTAGTTGTCAATTGAACTTTTCACGTGTAAACCAAACCATTGATCAAATCAACTGCAACTTGGATTGCAGACGACTGAAATATACCCTTACTTAGCTACGAAATGATAATAATAAAATGATTATTAAGCATGAGAATTTCGTTTGGCTTTACATTGCGATTAGACTAAACGTAAATAACTCATAAATAATCATATCTCTTTTGGTATTTCTTTTATTTTGCTTATATTCCATTTAACTTGAGACTTACCAAATTCTTTACTATACTTATCTCTTTTGGCACATTGTGTATTTTATTGCTTGGCAGTTAATAGTTATCATCGATTTCTGGCTAGCTAGTCCCAAAATGACTTTAGATACATTTGTATTGTTATTTTAACACGCTCGAAAAGGCAGATTTTTGGAATGAGATGACAGCCTTTGTTTGCGTTTGTGTTTGCGAACCCTTTCAGATTGCTCGAACACCTTCGGGTTATTCCATATATACACAAAGTTTGGCCTGTCAATTAGCTGTGTGAGTGGCAACTAACCCGTTTCCTACCTCTCTCTTTCTCTCTCTCTCTCTCTCCCTTTCTCTGACGTTGCTTGCAGCCGATGGATGTGCGAATCAATATGCCCTGGGGCTATGTGGTAGGCCGCTGGTATGGCAATCGTCAGGTACGTCCCATATTGGCCCTGCACGGCTGGCTGGACAATTTGGGCACTTGGAATGAGCTATTGCCACTGCTACCGAAGCACCTGGGCGTGCTTTGCATTGATCTGCCTGGGCACGGTTTCTCGTCCAAGCTGCCGGAGGGGATTGCCTATCATTTTGTGGACTACCTGTGCGTGATACTGCGCATTATGGAGGAGTATGGCTGGCAGAAGGTGTCACTGATGGCGCACTCAATGAGCGCCATGTTGTGCTTCATCTTCGCCTCGCTCTACCCGAATCGCCTGGATATGCTGATCAGCATTGATATTGTGAGGACACGCTATCGCAAGCCACCGTCCCAAATCGATTACCTGCGCACCAACATCGAGCGCTACATGGTCGAGGATGAGCGCTTTGCAAATGCCAAGCGCGAGGAGCCACCATCTTATACGTGGAACGAACTCGAGCATGTGCTGCACAAGGGTTCAGATGGTTCGGTGGCCATGGAAAACACCCATCACATACTGGAACGCAATGTGGCCAGATCGACCAAGTATCCGGAAAAGTATTTCTTCTCTCGAGATGGACGCTGCAAGTATTACTTTGAGTTCCACACAAGTCCACCCTTTGCAGCCGAGCTTGCGCGAACGATTCGCAATGTTCCATACTGTGTGATCAAGGGTTCTGAGTCGAACTTTATCGACGAGGAGAGTCAGGAGGTGATTGACATACTGCGCTCTAATAATCCACACTTTGAGCTGCACGAGGTTAAGGGCACACATCATGTGCATCTGAACAATGCCAAGGGTGTTGCCGAGATTATCAATCCGTTTATAATGCATCATAGACCGCCACAGTTGGATAATTGGACGGTGGATGCGGAGGAGTTGCCCGAAGTGGTGCAAGACTTCGCATTAGCCGTGGATGAGGTCAAGCGGAGAAAGAGAAAAAGTAACCTCTAGCTGTTGCACTCACCTCTGAGCAGCGGACAGCGCGAGGATAAAAAGCTTTTCCAAAATTAAGATAAGGCTATCAAACAAATTAAACTGTAATTTAAAAGTCTAGCTATTTAAACTTTCACCAAACTCAGGTAAACTTTTAATTTGACATTATTAGTTGTCAACCAAAAAAAAAAAGAAAAACCAAAAGAACCCTCTTTGGTACATAATATAAAAACTCTAAATGAGCGTCTGCTTTTTACATTAATTACCTTTTTTTAAGTGCTTCAATATTGAGGGGTTTTTGTAATCCCCGCTTATGCGGAATATAAATTAGTTTTAAGCATTTTGAATGTTGTCTAAATTACCACATGCACCTTTTTTCGATCAATCAACTTTGGGCTGGCATTTAATTTCGCTTTAATCTTTGGGTCGCAGTTCATTGGCCACTTCATTAGTGATAAGGGAGCCAGGATATGGATGGTGGCACCCACTTAAAAACAATGGCGTTGCACAAAACAAAAGGGCCAAAGCGATGTTGATGTGTATGTGTGTGTGTGTGTGCGTTGATGTGTGAGCATTTTCAATGTGCGCCTGGAGGTATGCTACACTAAGCAGCAAAGGCAGTAGAAACAGCGGCAACAACAGCGGCACAAAAAGAGCAACGAGCAACGAAATCGAAGCGGGACCATTCAATGGTTAAATCAGCTCTCGAACCCCCGCCATCCACCCCTTGCACGAGTCCATCAGCATCTTTCGGAAAAATAAACAAATTTAACGGTTTTATTGCCGTAGCACGTTGCGACCGGGTTTTCTACGTAAATTAAATTAGGTAGGAACATGAAAAATTGTGCCAGCTGAGTGTGGGAGCGATAGACTCACAGAGTGAGCAAGAGAGAGAGAGAGAAATCGACAGTAACGTCAACAGAGGCGGCTGGAATGCGATTACGTTTTTCCGACCTAACGAAATTGATAGCGGATATAAATGTTTAATGTTTTGGCAATAAAATTGTGGCAAAAAGGCTGGCAAACCACTGAAAAGTGGTGGGGGCATGTATCCTTTGGTCGTCATCGTCGTCGTCGTCAGGCAGTAGCTTCTGGACGCACTGATAAACCATCTTTATGATAAATTCAGTTGTGGTTAACGCGCAATTTAATTTGTTAAAAATCAATAAAATTCATTTATGCTACTCCCAAAGTTGCGGTCGTCCCTTACAGATGACCAAGATAACAATTAAATAAATAAATTAAGAGAGTGGGAGCAAATAAATAGATTACTGTCGACTTAAGCTGAGTTGTATATTCCCAATACTTTCTAAAATACTATTCACGATTACGTTTTGGTAATGTTATTCAGGCTCAGTTGAAAGATTCCATGCCCAACATAAAATACAAGTATTCATTGACTTCGATAAGATAAGCAAAGATATTCTCAACCACAAGTTAGACTAATGACTAAAACTCGACGAGGTTGAAAAAAAAACCACAATTTTATTTCAAAATTTGTCAGCTTTGCCATTGGCAGCAGATTCGCTTATTGGATACTGTTGAAAGACGCGCGTCTTGTCCAGTTGGACGGGCTGGAGTTCGTTTGGCTGTTTGTTATGGGCCAGAAAATGATTTGTGTGCCAGAACTGCGTTTGGGCAGCGGGTAAATTGAGGCGCCGAATGCCCAGAAGGCGATTGCGCACATCGACTAAACTGGCAGAGCGAGGCTGCAGCCAGATGACCAGCATGATGGCCAACAAAGTCAACAGCAGATATGTCAAGCTGCTGGCCAACATAGTTGTCCGCACATCATCCGCACCCACCTCATACTTGCAGACCTCCAAAATCGCCAGTTGCAAAGCAAAGCCCACGGCCAGCGAAAGTTCCGTGTAGAGGAATGGTGAGCACTCCAGAAGCCAGTGCAGCGCCTGGCTGGACAGAACGCCCACACTGCAATAGATGAGGCACAGAAAGAGGAAACAGTGCTCCGATTGATCCTCATCATAGATGCACAGCAGAGCCACTACTAGAGTGACTTGAATGATGCCAAACAGCAGGAAGACTAACTTTGGTGTATATCGCAGCAGCAGGAGAGCGCTCAGAGCACAGCCGCCGGCATAGAGAGCAAATGGTGTGAAGAGCTGCGAGCGCTGCACAAAGCCCGCGGTGGCGCTCCACATGAGTTGAATGTGGACGGGGGAATGGAGCAGGAAACAGCGCTGTGGCATCAGCAACAAGCCACCTAAAAAGAGCACCAACCACTGTCGACTGGCCTGCAGACGATATTCCTTGCGGTCGACAAACTGGACGAGTATTGCCTGGCGTTTCAGAAAGACCAAACGCTCCTCGTTAAGCAGATTGAATACAAGGTCTCGCGACTGCTTATAGTTGTGCACGCCCAAATGCTGCAGCAGTTCGTTGATGCAGACGAAGAGCAACAGGAGCAGATTGACGCCCAGCTCAATGAGACCACAGCGCTGTGGCTCAAACTCGTTGAAGATAACAAATCCACTGGCCATGCCACAGGCATGCATGGCATTCGCCAAAGCAATCCTCGCCGGACGCAGGCCAGAGGCATCGCTGCGCAGGCTCACATAACTGAAGCTGGCCACATAAACCACACATAGGCCAATACAGCTGAAGTAGTAGCTAATCGCTGGGCGAAAAGTTTATTATTAACCAGTAGTAGCAGACAATTAAGTTCGAGAATCAACTCACCCAACTGGTTGCTGAGCATAAAACAGCTGCCCAGCAGCGAGCAGAGCAGTCCGTAAAATATGATATAGTAATGATCGTAGCTATAACGCTGCTTTCCATGCTTGCGCAGTGTCCAGCCCAGAGCTAGAGATATAGCCATGATGCCAGCTACCAATGCATACCAATGTGGCCACAGATTATTGTAAACAAAAGCCGACTTTAGGTAGTAGCCCAACGAGAGACCACTGGCCCACAGGCAGCAGAGAACTATAAAGGAGAGAGAGGAACAGTCAGTCAGAGAACAAATCTTTCATATAATTACCTAGTAAATCAGGCAGGTGTAACATATTGCGCAGTGTCTGCCAAATGGAATCAGCCATTGAGAGCAACTGCATCGATTCGAGTTGACATCTGTGCGCGTTGAGAGTGTGAATGATAGTGGGTGGCAATTCAAATGCATTCGCAGATGTGGGCGACACACAACTATCGGTGGCTGCTGATAGATAACACATCTTGTACGCCTTCAAACCAGCTGATTAGATAAGAATGTCGCCGAACATGAGACGCCATAATTAAACACTGAAGACTCACGACTCAATACTGCTGCAAGCAGCCCCCAGCCCAATAGTTGGAAAATATAGTTCTCAATCGAGTTTTGATACATGAGGAGAGCAACAGTTGTGGGTAAAGGCTTAGGAACAGTTAAATTAAATTAGTTTCATAAAAGTTTGTTAAAAAGCTCTTACGATTTCATGTGAAATCGTTATTTGACTTAAAAATTGTATTATTAAAATTAAATATTTATTTAGATAGTATAAACTAACTTCTAACTGAGAAAATTTCTTGTCAGCATAAGCTTTGAAAATGCAAGCAATAAAATAAATCAATTTCGATATCAAATTCGATTTACTCAGAGCTCGGTAAATATTTAGCTAGCTTAGCACAAAATGTGATTATAAATTCACTTGAATATTAGAATGCTTTGATGATGTGCAAATTAATAATGCAAATGGCAAAAAATCACACAAGGTTGATTGGCTGCAAGAAAATTGTCTAATTTTTAGTCAAATATTGAATTGCCGCAAATACTTGTCAATAAATCAATCAATCTTTAATTACAATTTTTCTTGCTGGGGGCAATTAAAAGCGATCTGTAACTAAATTGCACACACATACACACACACACACACACACACATACGAAAAACATCCTTCCACAGGCATTCAAAGCATCTAGGCTAAAGTGCATTCTGAATTCTATGCAGCGCCCAAAAGCATGCAACACTCTTTTGTTTCATTCAGCTGAGTCGTGAGACGAGTTGGCGTTGATGGGGCCACAACCCTTGAGGCAAGGCAGAAGCTAATTAGTTGAAGTTGCTGCCGCTATTACCAGTTAATTGACTTTTGACGAGCCAGTTGTTGTTGTCGTTGTTGCTGCTGTTGCCGTTGATGTTGCAATTTTGCTCTTGCATTTGAAATGTTGCAGTTAGCATTGCTTTTAATGCTTATTTTGGCACTTTACGCGCATTTGCTTTTGACCTCTATTCGCTGCGAGGATTTACTTTTCACTGGAATCTTCTGCTAAAAGAGACTTTTATGAATTCAATGAAACAAGCACTAAGCCGTTTACTTGCCTCTTGCCTCTTGCCACTTAGCCAGCTGCAGATGCGACAGAGACGCTTGACTTAGCTGACTGCAGCTTAAGAAGATTTTCTCTGTAATTACGCATTAAATAACTCAGTTGTGGCGAGAAAGTGCAGTCTAGTGAATAAATTGTATGCATACTATGGCCACATAATACTAAACACACTGTGTTGCCTTGCCATAACAATAAATTTTATTTAAAAGCAGTCATGCAGCTGCGACAGCAAATGCAACAGCAAAAACAACGACAACGTTGTTGAGTGCATTTAATTTTGCTGAAGCGGCCACTTAGTGGCCACTTGACGAGGCATCCCACTGCTGTTGCTGCGATGCATAAATTAAATTAAAGCTGCACGAGGCATAGAATCGGTCGTTGTGACCATGCCAAGACCTGCAAGACCATGGACTACAATCCACCGCGCAATTACTCAGTGCGGGAGCAGGCGCCTAAATCCCCCAGCCTGACCTTCAGACGTTGGCAAATGTGTAAACATTTTTCAACAGCAGCAGCCAGCTCACAAAACAACCCTCTCTCCCTCCCTTCCATCCCATTCTATCCCTGGCCCCATGCTGGGTGTCCATCTTTTGCGTTGTCACAGATACTTTGCCACTGATTTATGCAAATTGCTCGCATGGCATGAAATCATGAACAATCGTTAAGTGTGCTGGACGCGCTTTTCATTACCGTGGTGTAGAGGAAAAATCCATTGTGTTGCACATGCAACAGCGATAACAATAACGAAACCTTTGTAGTAACTCTCTCACTCTCCCTCTCTCTCTCTCTCTCACACACACTCTCGGAGCAATTATGTAAATTTTATTGCCGCCTGCGCGGCCAAAGTTAATGCCACTTGCTGCATGTTTGCATTATTAAAGTGATGCACTTTAAACCATTCGCTGCTGGCATCTCAGCTTTTATTTATATCGCTAAAATGTATTTTTTCCTTTGTGTCAATTTCGTCAAAGTGAATTTTAAATAAACGTTAATCCAGTGATTCTGTTTGTTAAGTTTTCATGGAACTCTGCAATCCAGCGACATTTATTTATAGTTTACAGAGTTTTGTTGAAGTTGCATGTACATAAAAAAGTATAAAAGCTTTTCAGAGAACTTGCTATCAAAGCATAAAGAATGGATTTTGAGCTATAGCTTTTATAGCAATATATATATATATATATATATATAAATAAATAAATATGTATATGACCAAATTTTTGAGTTAAAACTCTGGTTGGTGGTATATCAAGTATCGAAGTGGACAGGTTGTTATAACATCACTGTAAAGAACAACTTTAATAAAATCAATATTAGCTTGTACGAAATATATGAAACGACAAACTGTATCTAAAGAATTTGTATTAATAACATGGAACAATTCTCTTTTATTTATAGCTAAAACTTATTAAACGCAAATATTCCTCTATTTGTGAGTATAGCCATGTATATTATTAAAACTAAATATTATTATATTGCATTGAGCCTTCAACTAGCTGACCATTAAAGTTGTTTACCCATGATGTGGATGCATGTTTTTACTGCAGCATAGGAAAACATAATAATATTTTTTCTGCCCCGCTAAACAACGTCAACAATTACTCAAATTTATGGAGTTTGTCTGTTATAAAAAAAATATGCGGCACTCATTTGATGCAGTTTTATTAACCAACAGATAGGTGTGTGCTTCAGGTGGGTTTGTGTGTGTGTAAGACAAATGACAGTTGTAAAAAGAGTAGCAAAAAACTACATAAAAATGTTATGTGGCTGCCACTCAAGTGCAAAAAAAGAAGCTCAACAAAAGAGATGCAAACCCAAAGCCGAACCCAAAACCAAAGCTGAACCGAACCTCAAACGCTTCCAGCTTTTATGTGTCGCTATAAATAAAGCAATAACATCATTTTGAAGTATCTCATTATGTGTTACGGCGGCTATGAGTATGGCAATTTTTTATGACGCACAACGCCAAACATCCACATCCAACCTAGTCCCATCCCAGTTCCAGCCTCCCCAAATACGCCTAGTACCTTGGCCCGTCCCTTACACAGCAGCCAGCATGTTGCAAGAAACTTTCGAGTAGTTTGGCCTAAGAGTATGCCACAGCATTCTGTAGGTTCATGTATGTATGTGTCTGTGTGTAAGTGTGTTTGACTGAAAAGAGGCATTTACGCAAAAGTTTTAGTGTCTGACCTCAAACTCTAATGCTTTGGCAATTAGTTTTTTGGCAATGACCAACCACGCACACATTAAACTATCCCACTGCAAGTAGATCCCTATTGTGTGTGTGTGTATGAGATTGTGTGTGATATTCTAAAAGCCATCAAAATGATGGCCAACGATCAAATGGCCAAGGCACACATTTGAACAGCTGCCGCAATTAGCACGTTTCGCACATTGATTTGACCTCAGCAAGCACTTAAGAACTTGAGCCTTGGGCAAGTTATTAAAATACTTTTTGCCAGCCAATTCTCAAGTTATTTTGTGTAATTATTAATTATGTAATAAGTCGAACTGTAATATCTTTGGTTACAAGTGTTTGGTCAAGTTAAGAGCAATTTACACATGCGATTGGAGATTAACTTGTTCCACATGTTTGTTCGTTTCTCAAGAGCGAATTGAGTGGAATGCTACTTAATTTTGTGGTAACTCCTATATTTATGTGATTGATGATTTTCAAGTGAAACTCTTAAGCAAGCAAAATGTAATATTTTCTTTGTAAATTACTTTAAATTTATAATAGAACTTACATTAAATTCAGCATGAATTATTACTTAGCATACTTTATGAATTTCGCTGAAGTTGAGCAGTAACAGATTCATTTTTCTTTCTGCACTTTTTCTTGCTTTCGTCTTTTACGTGATGAATTTTTAAAGTCAAACCCATTTTTTTCTTAGCAGGCTGTTCTTTCATTGATGATGTAGTTACCCGTGTATAAGACATTTTAAAGAAATTCTTTGCTTTTTAAATTAACTGTCTGTTCATTTTGTGCATATTTATTTGGCCCCTGCCAACAATTTGGGCTTGTCAAGTCCACCATTTGCATAAAATGCCGATTTTATTTATTTTATCGCAAAGAACGCGGAAAAAGAATGAGCAGCAACTCATTTAGTTTCGTCAACTTTGTTGGCGCCGTATTTCTCAGACTGCAAATTACATTTTAAGGCTCCATCGCGATAAAAAAAAGGACTAGTAGGCACTGACTTTTAAGATGGGCTAAGGTCGAAAATGGGCAGCTCATGAAAGTTGATGTTGCATTATAGTAATGCATTGACATTTCACACGGCACTTATTGTGAGACAGGTCGAAGACGTGCAGTGACAATGTCTAGACTCTGGGCTGAGGCACCAACCGGAAAGAAGAGGGGTATGCAACAAACCCTCTTCTGAAATGGCCGAGGCGATACTGAAACGCGTACCTGACAGCGCCAGACACGGTTCAGATTGGCTGGCTGACTGACTGGCTGACTGCTTGTCAGCAAGCGTCAGCGACAGGATATGGGAGCAGGAAGTAGGGATGAGGAAGAAGGTGCCAAGCTGCCGACTCCTTTTAAATTGTCGCTTGAAGAAATTTACAAGTGTCGACGCAACGCCTAAGCACAAATTACAAATTGAAAAACCGGCTGTCAGACCAAAGCACAGCCGGCCAAGAAAGAGAAGTGAAGGAATCGCAGCGGGTAAGCCAGTACACACACAAGCACACATCAACACACACTCACGCAATCCTCTGACAGGACGCTGTTACTGATGGCTGCTATCCTGGCATGCGTGCAAATGCTTCACCACTTAGTTTTGATCAAGTTGAGAACTTTACGTTCCGACAATCAAAAGCGAAACATCTTTTGCCTCCACAAACTGAGTTCAAGAATTTTACCCCGGCTGCAGTTTTCAGTTACTTTTGCTAAATGCTTTTGGTTATTCGACTAAGAGTTTTAACTTTTACAAGGATGACTGAACAATACCCTGTAGAAGCCAGAAGCGAAAAGCACAAGCTGTCATGTTGCATAAATATATTTATTACATTTCATGTTGTTAGCTACATTTTAGGTATTAGGATAATTTAGCCAAATTGATACACCCAATACGTTCGAGCATTATAGGGTATCGGAAACTTTACATCGCTTGTTATATACTATTATTGCCGATTTGCTTAATTCGTTACAGTCAAATTAATGTGTCACTCTGTAGTTTTTTCTTATTTTTATTTAAATTTGTTTTATTTGCCCATTTTGGCTTACAGCTTCTCTTGGCAATTTCACAGCTCAATTCATGCCACAAACTGTTGGATAAAATATTTGCCAAGCAAATTAAAATTTACATTGATATCAAAAAGTTGCTGTTGCTGCATTTGTTGTTGTTGCTGTTTTTGGTGCTGCAACAAATTATTCGCTATTCGCCATTGGCAAACAAGCAAACGAGCAACGAAAGCAGCCAAAAAGTGAACAAATACAAAATGTAAAATGCAAATAAACAAAACGAAGGATGCAAATGCAAATGCAAATGACAACAGCGAGTGTATTGAGGGGCCAACTGGCTGGTGGGCGTTGCCTTTTTAGGCACTGTACGTGCCGCGTTGCCAACTTTGTTTTAGTGTTCTTTCAAATGTCAGTATTTGTATGTGTGTTGGCATTTCTTTTTCTGTGGCACGTCCGTGCGGGTTTTGGTTACTCGAGTATTTCCCTTGCTTTGCCCCTCAACTAAAGTAAATTTCACCCAATGGCAATCAAATTTGGTTTTGGTTGTTGTTGCTCCTGCTCCTGCTCCTGTTGCTGCTGCTTCTTTTGCTCTTTGAATAAACTGAGCCCAACTACAAAAGCTTATCTGGATGAGCAACTAATGTGCACATGTCAAGCTGTCTGACAGCTAAGATATTTATCTTGATTGCCCTTTTAGTTGCTTTGTTTTTTTTTCGGTTGCAAGTTGAAGACAACAGTGCGTATGATTTACTTGGGCACGTTAGATAAAAAGTTTAATTGGTTTTCATGCAATTTGCAGCTTTGCATATTATTCATGCATTTGCTTTTAATTAAAATCGGATGCATTATTTGAGTTTTGAGCAATGCATAAAATATGAATTTGAAGATTTGGGTAAAGACAATTAATTGTGCTTTCTGGATGCAATCACATTAAATAACATTCAGCTTATCGATATGCCATCAAACCTATCACAATATCCGTTTTGGGTTTATTGAATATCATGCATAAATTAATACGAAGCCATTTGAGCAAATTCACAAGTTTTGTCCACAATTGAAAGAGCAGTCACACTGGCAAATTCTAATTACTGACCCCGTTTGAACTATTGTGACAGTTCGGAGTTCAATTACAGGCCAAAATACCAAAAGTTCTAGCAGACAACACAATCAAGCACAAATACACACACACACACACACAGATATTGAAAATTTGCAAATACAAATCGGAAAATTGTTAGCTCTACTTGCCTCAGACTGAATTCCAAAAAATGAACTTTGAATTACAAACTTTTTAACTACAATTTCCAATTACAAAAGGATGCATTCAGTTGCATTTTTGGCCAACTGCTGGCACAGGAGCAATATATATTCAAGCAACCTCAAAAAATGCTGGCAACCAAATGTAAATGTAGTAAAGAATTTTGCAACACACACACACACACACACACACACACACACACATACATATACTTACCAACTTACTCGCACTCTCTGTGGAAATTTGGGAAAAACTGGCAAAAACACTGGGGACTTAGTAGTTGTTGGAAGTATCGCAACAACTGTTAACCCAAGCCGCAAATTTATGACCAGACTAAGACCAAACACCGATACATATATATATACAAAAGTACCGAGTACCGAACATGGGAACAGCGGGCAGTAGTATAGACTGGCGGAACGCGAGACTCAATGGAAATGGCGATTTGATGCAATTGTCTTTGCATTACATACAGCTGGAGTTCGAGCGCATTTCTGTGGTGACTCGTAAATTACGATTGGCATGCGGCTCAAGTGGCCAAACACATAGTGAAAACCAAAGCTTGCAATTGTGCACAGATAACACTATGAGTCCTGTGTACATAAATCGAAACATTTGAGTTATGAAATGATGCTGAGAGTTGGGTATATGTGTGTGAGTGTATATATTGAGAAGTTAGGAACGCTATAAACAGATTTATGCTTGACAAATGCCCAAATATTTATGACCAAGCCCAATGACAATGCATAAATTAGCCACATTAATTATTAACTTTTGGCCAAGCAGCGAAACTCAACTAATAAACGCATAAACAAAGTAAACAAACCCAACCGACAGAAACAAAGCATAACAAAGACCGATAGCAAAAATAAACGAATATAGCTCAACTCGACTAGAATCATAAATATTTCGGATAATTAATTTATTGGACTTGGGATTTCCTTACCCGCCACAAAATCGAAATCGTGGCATTAAGTGTGGCTACATTGCTGGCTCTTATATTAAGCACACACACTAGAGACGCGCTGACAGGCGAAAAAGTCATTGCATACTTTTGTGTGAATTAAAATGGATATCGATTGCACATAAAAAGCATTGCATACTTTCAAGCGCCTCATTTAAATAATTTGCGACTTAATTATGAACAATCGAAAGAGCACTGCATACTTTTGAGCGAAATCATTTCAAATTCATTAGCTTTCAAGCCAAAAAAGTGCTGAAGATATACGGGAGAGGCAAGTTACATATTTTAAAAAATTGTGAGAACAAGGATTGATTTGTGTTTAATCAGTATATGTGCAACAACTATATATACATGTTGCCATGTTGATTGAAAGTAATTATCATTTATATGCAATTGAGAAATGTCAATCAGACATAACGTAAAATAACTGCAGCAACTGGGGCAGTGAATACTGAACTTAAAAATCAATAGTTACCTGAGTACAAAATATACCCCGTATATAAATTATTTAAGTGACACACAATCTCAATTTAAGTTCTCCTCTATTTATCATATTGGTTTTAAAAATAAAACATTGTTCTAAACATAAGTTAATGATAGTTCTCTTTAGGGTTTCCTTAACCAAAATTATTATACCCCGCATTACTCTAGTTAGAGGGCATTAAAAGCGGTGTGTGCATGTCCGATTTGCGGTTTTTGTCCGCATGCAAATTACAAATGCAGCCAAAAATGTACATTTGCTTGGCTTGTGTATAATTGTACGACCAATACAATTGAAACCACACGCTCGTTTACACACAAATGCACACACACACACACACATACACACGTGCACACGGTAAAAGTATGCATCAGTAAAAGATATGGCTAACCATAAAGCAGCACCACTAAACGAAACTTTTCAGCTTAAGTAATTTTCGTGTGAAAGTAATTCATTAAAATTAGATTATAACGTTTGCAGCAAGCCAAACAAATCTCAACAAAAAATAATTAAATTAAAAATGCCCTTAAAACTCGAACGGGCTGCACATTTTGGCCAAATGATTTCTTAATGCAATTTCTTTTGGGCCAGGTCATGAGTCCGGATGCTATTGTTGCTATTAAAAACCCACAAAAAACTCGGGCCAAATTCGGGCAAAGAAGCAGCGCAAGCACATAAAGAATAATAGCAGAAGTATAGCACAAAGTTGTCCCACCTCCTGTTGATGTTATTTTTGTTCTTCCTCTTCTTGTTCCCCGTTGTGCGTATCTGGGGCTACTTCCGGGCTTGCCTTTTGTTGAAACATCCAGCTGGTTGATCTCAGCTTAGTCTTTTGCTTAGGGTTGCGCACACACACAAAGCTGACAGGTTGAACGCGTCTCACCGTGGGCAAGAGCTGAGCTGAGTGAAATGGAGTGGAGTGGAGTGAAGTGGAGTAGAGTTTAGTGCACTTTTTTATAGATACCCGAGTGTTGTTTATCTACCGTTAAGTAAAATGAAAAATAAACGTCATGAAAGGAAACTAGGAAATGGCGTTATACAGGTGGACACAAAAAAAAAACGTCCCGGCTAACCCTTTTTTCACATTGTTGCTCTCTGTGATGAGCTATCATAAATATTTATCAAACAACTGCCTCGAATATGGGTGTCTGTGTGGCACTTAAGGTGTTAAAAAGGACACTCCGCAGAATAAGTGCTAACCGCAGGCGCAAGACGAACACGGTCAATAATGAAATGAGCAAAAAAATGAAGGAAAACAAAAAACGGAAATAAAAGAAAAATTAATTTGCATATGTTAAGTGGCAGTAGCAATTAAAGGCGAAGGCAGTCGACAGGATACAGCCAGGCTGATTTAACAAACGAACGAACGAACGAGCGAACGCCACAAAGGAAAAGGACTCCCAGTAAAATGCCAACACTGCCTGCCCCCCAATGGTGGCAAAATGGAAAATGTGAAATCATAATTGGCTTCCAAATGCTTGAACTCAATTATGTGCGCAAAATTTTTGGTGAATGCTGCCGTTGACAGGCAAATTATGGACTCAAGGCCAAGTCGCATAAGCATACACAATATAATATGTATGTACATAGCACTCCCCACATACACATTTATATCTACCCCTAAATATGGTGGAGTTGGGCGCCACAATGGCATGCCTGGGAAATGGCACTTTCACTTTGCGCTTGGCTTAGGTGCCCAGCACAATTTGCATAGCATTTCCAAGGACAATGACAAAGACAACGCACTGTCGCCTCGGGGACCAACTGCAGACCAAGGCGAATATAATTGGGTACGGGATGGGTGTGTGTTTGAGGATTGGGCTGGGCCTTTACGGGCAGTGGTTGAGCGGACATCACAGCCAACATGATAAATTACTCAAATACAAATTAAATATAAATCATGCCAGCAGTGCACAGGAAATTTGCACAATGCATTCCGATTTGCATGCGTGTCTAGACGTCATTCACTTTAACTAGTTGAGTCTCACCTTTAAGCAATAGCTGAAGTTTATTTTCATGTGCCAAAAATTAATCTAAATTTTGACTTAGATATATGGTAAAACCTAAAAAAAAAAGAGCTAGGGCACCAAAAATTTGAAGAAGATGCAAAAACTTATTATCATTATATATAAAAATGGTTAAATATAATGTAAGCAGAATCGAAATCGAGTAAAACACATCCAATAATGACAATGAATCTCTGCCTAGCCATTGTGTTATATATATCCCCCACACCAGCATTTAAACAGTGGTTAGGCCAATCTTTTGGCAACTGTCACAAGTTGGAGTGCATAACTAATAAGTCCAGGCGAAAGCCTAAGAGTTTTGGTGTCCCCCCAAGCAGATCTGTTGAATACGCCGTAAAATACGTGTCGTTCAGTTGCTGCATAGAAGAGGACGGAGCAGGAAAGAGCACTGGGGGAAATGACTACCACGGTGTTGGACAGCAGCAATGAGTTGAGTCAAGTGGAAAATTCGATTCGAGAGTCACGTGCTAATCGCAGCGCATTCCCAAAACCTCTCGGCAGTTTATTGACTCTGACATCTTGGTACCCTGGGGCAGAATCGCCTGTCGCAGGTACGGTAAACGGCAGGTGCGTCCCCTGCTCGCCACTTACGGCTGGATGAACAATATGGGCAGCTTTGCATGTTTCCTACCCTTGCTGTACTTCACACACATGAGCGTGGTCTGCATTGAGCTGCCCGGACATGGTCGGTCCTCGCACTATCCAGCACTATCCGTACGTCTGGTGGTCTAAGGTTTCACTGAAGGGTCACGGGACCAACTCCATCGGTCAGTAAGGAATATGCCCAGTCGCTCGTGGAGCGTTTCGCAATGCCGTTGCCCGATCAAGCCGATATGTTTAATGTATCTCGGGATCAGCACATTGTTCACCACTTACCAGTCATCAAGGCGAGTGATTCTGACTTTATTAACAGGGGATCTACACCAGCTCTGAAGAGCAGCTGGCTATGTAAATAACTATAAATTTTGCCATCACAATATAATAATAAATGGCAATGATAAGAAAAGGGAAAATAAAAAACTATAACAAATTGTTTCAAATCTCATTAAAGTAGAAATTACATTGCTGCCAAGCTCGTTTTTAAATAAAATCTAGTACGCGCCCTAAAAAGAGTATTCAGACGATCAGACATAAAATCAGCTGATTTAATTTGTTTATTTTGTAAAAGCTTTCCAAAGAACTTGCCCACATTCCAAATTACTCTTTACGATCCCAAAATGCGCTCTCACAATCAAGTCGGAGAGCTGCGAAATATATTTATTTGTTTGAGTAATGAAGAGGCGAGCAAAAGCTTTCAAAAGCCTCAGTTGTCAGCGAATCGTTTACGCTGAAAGACGCGAAGCGGTCGGAACTATCGATTTCTATTTTTTTGACTATAGTCATTTTTTATTAATAATACTCAAAATTAAATGCTAGTCATTAGCCGATAACCCAAAAACCATAAAAAGATTATATGCAAGAACCTTTGGAAGTCCAGATAAAACCAGACGGACAACAATAAACAGTCGAGCCAAATTTCAGCGAGCCACATGGGAACTTTATCACTGAACGATGTGAGTAAGCTAAATTAAAAGCTTTTGATTGCTGTCAGAGCAATCCACTTTGTTTATACACTGCTAAACATGCATATTTTTCTACATTGCTATATGACAGTACGAAGATGTTCGCATCTGGGCTCCTTGGGGTCATATTTCGGGTCGCTGGTATGGCAATCGATCGGATCGACCCATTCTGGCTATCCACGGCTGGCTGGATAATCTTGGCACCTTTGATACACTGATACCCTTGCTGCCTGACTATCTGGGTGTGCTCTGCATCGATCTGCCTGGACATGGTTGCTCCTCTCGAGTGCCATCGGGTATACGCTACAACACAGCTGAGTATATCCTCATCATAACAAGGGTCATGAAGGAGTACAAATGGACAAAGGTGTCATTGATGGGTCACTCGCTGGGCGGCGTCTTGAGCTTCCTTTACACAGCACTTGCACCACACACTGTCGACCTAGTCATCTTGTTGGACATTGAGAAGCCACCTATCGACACAACTGGCCGTATGGATTATTTCGCTAATATTATCGATAAAACCCTGGTGGAGGAGGAGCGTGCTGAAGAGGGTTCAATGCATGAGCCACCTTCCTACACGCTGTCACAGCTGCGTAGTGTTCTGAGCAAGGGTAGCCACGACTCGGTGCCGCCAGAGTTTGCTCAGCATTTGCTCTATCGTAGCGTGGCCAAGTCGCAGCTATATCCGGAAAGATTCTATTTTTCAAGGGATGGCCGCACCAAGTACTACACACCTCTTCCAGCAACTGCAGGCCTTATTGCTGAACTAGCGGGTCGCATTAAGAACAAGCCCTACCTCATTATCAAAGCCTCGGAATCCCACTTCATAGACTCCGAAGACAACGAGGTTATTTCTATTCTAAAAAATCAAAATCCACACTTTGAATATCACGAAGTTTCCGGCAGACATCATGCGCATCTTACCAATGCCAAAGAATGCGCCCAATATATAGTTCCCTTTCTGAGAAGATACCGACCGCCAACTGTGTCCAGCTGGTCGCTAAGTGGCGAGGAGCAGAAACTGAGCCAAAGGGAGCATCAAAAGGTGCAGGAGAGATTCTTTGCCAGAAACATAAAACGTTTTAACAAATTGTAACATAAAGTCGAGAAAAATCAACATAAATACTACAAGATCATACCGCACAGTAATATAAATTCCATATGTGCATATCGTTTTTAAATAAAATCTAGTACGCGCCCTAAAAAGAGTATTCAGATGATCAGACATAAAAGCAGCTGATTTAATTTGTTTATTTTGTAAAAGCTTTTCACAGAACTTGCACACATACCAAATTACTCTTTACGATTCCAAAATGCGTTCTCACAATCAAGTATATTTATTTGTTTGAGTAATGAAGAGGCGAGCAAAAGCTTTCAAAAGCCTCAGTTGTCAGCGAACAGTTTACGCTGAAAGACGCGAAGCGGTCGGAACTATCGCTTTCTATTTTTTTGACTACAGACATGTTTTATTAATAATACTGAAAATTAAATGCTATATTATATGGAAGAACCTTTGGAAGTCCAGATAAAACCAGACGGACAACAATAAACAGTCGAGCCATAGCCTGTCAATTAGCTTCTCTTTCTCTCCACTTAAAAAAACAAAAACAAAGTTTAGCACTGCTTTCATCTATTGCAGCTAAGAAAACAGAACATATTTTATTGTTCCTTAAAATAAAAGTGGCGAATATATATATATGGTCCAAAGATTCCAATAATTTGTCTATATTATAATCTTTAACAAAATCAAAGTATTGCAGTCGCATATTTAAAATAGAAGATATTTATCATTGAAGAGGATCTCGACAAGGACGTGGAAATCTGATTTCCGTTCTATCTCACTGAAGGAGTTATTAGCCCAAATATTAATGCCTGAACTTATTGAAATGTATTTGGTGGCGGAGATAAGCGGTGAAGACGTTTCCATCAATAAACCGCCAGAGTTTGACAAACATTTCTTCTATCTATCAGCAATTCTAACTGATGCGAAATTATGGTTTATCTTTTAAGGTAATGTTAACTATATCTATTATGATTAGAATAAAATGTAAAGAGCTTTGAAATTAAACTCGAGACGATCACAACATTTAAATTTGTATTCACCATAAGATTAAAAAGCTTTCAATTAACTTGATATCGACTATTGACCGTTACTTGAATCAGTCGACGGTTAACCCTTTAAGCTGACAGACGGAAGCAATTTTATTGATTACATTCCACTGCTGTGATATAAAAAAGATATGAAATATTAAGCAATTGAATTTCCGCTCTAATCTGTTGCCCCCAAGTTCTGAGAATAGATAGTAGAAAACTTTCTGCAAACGAGCTATTGCATAGCTATAAAGATTTGTCAAAGGTTCTAACTTTAAAGAGTCATCATGGGAACTTTGTCATTAAGCGATGTGCGTAAATATTATGAACAGCTTAAGCTACACAAATAATATATCTTAACTTCTGATCACCTGATAGTTCGAGGATGTGCGCATCTGGGCGCCCTGGGGATACCTTTATGGACGCTGGTACGGCAGTCGATCGGTGCGTCCTATTCTGGCCATCCACGGCTGGCTGGACAACCTGGGAAGCTTTGACACGCTTATACCTTTCATACCCGACTATCTGAGTGTGCTTTGCGTCGATTTGGCTGGACATGGTGGCTCTGATCGATTGCCAGCTGGAATGCATTACAGCGCGGATGATTGGATTATTGCTATTGCCAGGATAATGAAGCAATATAAATGGCCCAAGGTCTCGCTGATGGGTCAGTCCCTTGGAGGTTCACTCAGCTTTCTCTACGCCTCAATCGCTCCGCATTTGGTGGACATGATCATCGCATTGGACATTGTTTTGCCACCTCTCGAATCTTCTGACACCTTGTCGACAATGGCGTACTTTATGGAGAAACATTTGCAGGAGGAGGCACGCTCTGCAATCAACATAATGAATGTGCCACGTACTTACACAGAAGACCAGCTGCGTTTTGGATTGAGCAAGGCCAGCAACTTTTCGGTGCCGTTAGAGCTTAGCCATCATTTGCTCTATCGCAGCGTGGCAAAGTCGCAGCTATATCCGAATAAGTTCTACTTGACAAGGGATAATCGTGTTAAGTTTTATACTTTATTTCCATTCAATCCAGTTCTGGCTGCTGAAATGGCAAGACGCATCAAAAGAATGCCTTATCTTATAATTAAGGGCTCCGAGTCCAACTTTATTAACTCTGGAGCTGACGAGGTTATCTCCATTTTAAAGAATCAAAATCCGTATTTTGAATACCACGTAGTGCCCGGCACTCATCATGTTCATTTAATGAATGCCGAAGGATGTGCCCAGCATATTGTTCCATTTCTGAAACGACACCGACCCCCCGGAGCAAACAAAGATGTCCAGGTGTCCAATAAGCTCTAAAGATACACTGGGGAAAGCTGAGTTGATAACTTAGAAAAGTGAGGAAGTGGGAGCGAAAAGACAATGAAACTTTATTAAATAAAATACTTGGCCATCAATACTGTCTTTGTAAACTGTTTTGCTATACATTTGTGTGCGTGTGTGTGTGTGTGTGTGTGTTGCTCTTAAGCTGCTTACCACACTTGAGCGCTTTAGAACAATTAGCCACGGCACACACCAGTAGAATGCCATAGCTTCCACTTTGGCTTGGCCATGTTTGGCAAAGTTAAGCAACTGTCAAGGAATTGAAGTTGTCCTCCAGCCGGCTTATGACTTAAGCCTAGAGAAATGAAATATCAAATAGTGTTTCTGGTCTGGGCATGTATTGATGAATGTGTACAATCATAAGCACTTAAATAACATGAAATATAGTCAATTGTTGGGTGACAAAGCATTTGAAAATCATTTAACAAATATTGTTGGCGTAACAACAAAAGCGTTGCCTACTTTTGGGCGGCGCCAGCAAAAAATTAATTTCTTGCAGCCACACAAAATTCCATTGCCTACTGTCAGGGGAGGCGCCTAGTAACGAAACGGAAACATCGAAGGAGCGTCTACTTTATTTAATTTAAGCAGTTTCCCGCTGTTTTCAATACCCATCATCGAACGAGAAACTCAAATGAGGCATATTGGGGTGTTTCCATGGTGAAATGAATAGAATAGAATAGAAAAGAATAGAATAGAATAAAATAGAAATTCTAAACATTACAATTATGTTTAAAGAGAGGACTGAACTGAGGATTATACTACAGGGTATCTAGCACACAGGCAGACAATAAATTGTTGCTGTCCTTGGCACATTTGCTGTGGATGCGTGTGTGTGTGTGTGTGTGTGTGTGGTGAGAGGAGCTGCCTTAGTTGTTGAATTTCAAATTTGTATTTGCTTTTGCGAGGCATAATTTCCTTGTCATACACTTTGATTGCTGATATATGTATATATTAAGATGTATGCTTTAAAGTTTGTCCTCAGCTGTAATTGCACGGAAAATTCAATCAATTAGCGCCACAGTCAAATTTCTTGCATATTTCCCAACGTTGATTAAGCAACAACATTTAAGCACTATCGATTTTACAATTTAGCTACTGCTACACACTCACACACACACACACATGTGGCTGCCTCTCTTTGTGTGTAAGCAGAGATGCCACAGCGCCGCAGGACGTCGTTGCCGTGTGGCTGAAGCTCAGAGGCTCTGACACTGAAGCCATAAACTCCAGGTATGGCGTATGCCCAGATTTTTAAATTAAGGCGCAAGCTAACAAACTTGATAGCCTTTCTGGCAGTCTCAATTTCACATAGATTCGCCAGGCATTCTTTTGAGCGCGTGTGTGCGCCAAATTAAGTTTACGAACAAAAAGGGAAACGATATTGGCTAAACGACTAATGACAGCTAACGATATTAAGGTATTTTGAGAAGTTCAATAAAAGCGGGAGTTTTACAGAAAAATGAAAGAAAAAATCAATATTTAATTTAACAGAATATAATTCTTTTAATGGCTGGGAGTCAATAGAGAAATCAAACTTTCTCAAAAGTCTATCAATTGTATACTTCCTGCCAAATTGTTCGAATTGATTTTTGTAAAAGCACATTGAAACAAGTGAATTGAAATACTTTCATTTCAAATGAATTATGCAGGTTAAGGCCATCACACGTTGAGAGCATCCCCTTCAGCTGCGCGCTTAATAAACTAAAACTAATGGCAAAACTGTTTAAAATTCTGAATGTGCCAAGCTAGACGCTGCAATAAATCTGAAAATACACTCAATTGCCAAAGCGCATGCAATGTTGCAGTTGCAGTCGCAGTCGACGTTCAAGTCGCAGTTGCTGCTGTTTGAAACGTGCGCGCAATTTTCACAATTTTCTAATAGCCGCTAAGCCTGGGACAGGGGGCAGGGACAGGGGGAGCAGTTTCTGTATTCAGCTGTGTAAAAGGTCTGTTATTAAAAAGGGAAACAAGCCAAAAACATTTCACGTACGCGGCCAGAGTTGCATAAGGGGTTTTTTGTATTTAACTTGGCCGGAAGTGCTTTCGACGCCATTTTGCGGTCGGCTTTTATGGCCCGGTCCGGCATTGCAATTGAGAGTGCAGCCCAGCTACAAACTATACACGAGACTTGCCTTGAATGCCCTTTATCAGCTACGTGCCCATTCAGCCCAACACGGGCTTAAACATCCATCTCGCATCCAAAAGGAAAAGCTAGCGAAAAATCAAAACCAAAAAAATAAAAAGCGCGCCTATTTTAGAAAGATTGCCAATAAATTGTTGCTAAGCAGCGGAAGGGTAACGAGCAGCAGCCGGAGCAGCAGGAATTGGCTTTGATTGCGTCATGATTCGTCCTTTGCTGCTGACACAGCAGCCATTTGCATTTACCGCCCAACCCATCCCATCCCATCCCAACTCGACCCACAGCATTTCGGCTTGCCATTGAGTCTGCCACAATTTACATGTGATTGACATGTTTATAAGGGTCACTCAGCAGGACCTTAAACTCTCTGTTGTCCCTTTTCCGGCTGTTCGATTCCTCGGGTCTTTGTTTTGACATCCATAACAAGTGAAGCCTATAACTGGTTTTCACTTCTTTTCCGCTGTCAGTATATCTCTGATATTTGCACTGTCCGAGCATACTAAATATCCTTTTGCATTTCAAGTGCTTTACTGTGGCAGCAGCAGCAGCAGCAAAGGCAGCACGACTGGATTCCCATATGTACACACAATTAAGAGTTCCCACGTTTGGAGTCCCATGAATAAAACAACAAGTTATAGCATTGCTTAACAAAGTTTTAAAGACTCTTGTATGCCCTAATTGTACGACAGCACTTTATTGAATGATATTTTATACAGGCAAAACGTAATCGTATTTGGAGAAAAGATTCCTTTTATTAAAAAGGAAACTTATATAAATGTTAACTTAAATTAAACGTTTATCATTCATATTATTTCTCTAATTCATAAAGAACGCTATAAAAATGTTTACTTTAATTAAACATATATCATTCTGTCTATTAAGATATCTGCAATACAAGAAAATAAATCTATGCTCGATAAAACAATACTGTCCCACTTTGAACCACAGTTCAAATAGCTTATGTACCCAGTTTAGGGATCAAAAGAAAGCACACACTCCGATATCAACCTGAGCAGACAAAACGCATGTTTTGTTTTAATTTAGCAGACGGCAAAGCAGCCACTCACATGTGAACAGGTTTTATATGCACCATACACACGAAAGGGCAAAGCGTGTGTAAAGTAATCAGGCAGTCAACAACAATAACAACAACAACAACAGCCCAATTGATATGCAACTGAAAGAAAAACAGCTGACACGCAACGGGGGCAGCCCGACTTACAACTCGCAACTCGAACCGGGTTGCAAAGTGAGCAGCGCAGGCGCCAAGCAACCTACAAGATACCAAAACGAACTTCAGTTGAGCGCGCGAACTGTTCGCTGACGGACGGGGCTAGTTCGATCGTGTGATCGTTGGCACGACTACGGCTACAACTACGGCAACAGCAACGGGAAAGGAGTAACGGGTACGGGTGCGGGAACAAGAACGGGTAGACGGGGCTTGTCTGACGAAACAAGTGCAATTTTGAAAGTCAATAACTCGAACTGTGCCAGAAGTTAAACGAAATTTAATTTGAAATTACAATTTAAGTGCTGCATAAAAAGTTGAAAAGACAATTAATTACACCAAAATTGAAATGAAGCCAAGACCTAAAAAAAACATTTGTCAGCTGTTAAAACACATTCTTTGGTCAAAATGCTAATGGGTTTCTTTGGTTATTGTTGCTGTTTGTTGTTTGCTGCCACTGCGGCTGCTGCTGCTGCTGCTGATGCTGCTGCTGATGCTGCTGCTGCCAGTTGAACTTTTCAATTAATTTAAAAGCCAGAAAAGAGACGTCTCTCATTTTCGCTTGGCCCGCATAGATCTTATCGTCATCTCATAAAACGTATGCCTCAGCAATAAGAAGAAGAACACTTCTCAAGAAAGTTTACGAAATGAATACAACACAAACAAAAAACAAACGCCACAAAACGGTTTTTTTGTTATTTGTTGCTTTTCTGTCTATTTTAGTAGCATTTTTAACCTGCCGCAAGGCCTAAAACTCCCCATGAAGGTGTGCCCAAACAAAAACGGGGCATTAAAGCCCCGCGGAGCTCTACTGACACTCTCCTTCCCCTCTCCCTCTCTTTTCCTATATCCCATTAAATTATGTTTTTTTGTTTTTTGTTTTTTTGCATTTATTTCTTTTACGAAATTTATGCCGCGTTGCTACTTTTTGCCCATTGGAATTATTCAATTTGAATCTGACATTTGAAACTTGAAATTCATGTTGCTTCTGTTGGAAGTTAATGTCGAATCTGTTGTTGTTGGCTGCAATTTTGTTGCCGTTGCCATTAATTGTAATTCAATGCGGAAGAAGCAGCGGACCATAACCGCTAGTCAGAGCTCAGAGAGCTCTTGACAATTATTACTGGCAACAGGTTGCCAAGTGGTGCAAATTGCCGCGGCTACATTGAAAATTCTTGGCCATAAAACGGAGCAAGTTTTAGACTCACTTTACGCATAACTGTAAGATAGACAACAAGCCTGTAAGCACAAACAGGATTTCTCCACAAGTGAAAGATACATGTGTGTGTGTGTGTGTGTGTAAGTGCTTCTGCCACGCCCCTTATCAGTCAGCGCAGTGAGTTACAAATTAAGCCAAAGCTGCAGCTGCTGTTTGGCCTGGCATAGAAAAAGTTTAGCGGCCTCCCCGTTGACTTCAATTTGTGTCAAGTAATTTTCAAAAAACCAAATAAGCAAATGGGCAATCTTTGAATTGAGATAGCTCGAGCAGCAGATACCCTGTAAATATATGTGAAGTGATGTGGCATATGAGAAAACCAGCCTGAATTTAAACCTAAAATACAAATTTGGGATATTCAAAAATGCGACCTGTTTCTATACGATTTTCTAGCTGAGCGAGTGGAATAAACTTAGTCTATGTAGTGTAGTGTATCTATGTATCGCTGTAGCTTTCGTAGTCTCTCTGGCAAACACGACAATCTATTTATCGATTCGTATATTTCTGGCTTATAAGCTTTTGGGTGATTAAAATCGACTGCAGGGTATAAGGCAACTATTCACAAAATTGGTATTTTCCATTAGTAACAACAACAAAACAGCTAACAGGCAAAACTGGCAGCAGCAGCCAGGCAGCTAAAACTCTTAAACTAACATGAAAATAGTGAAAATCATGTGTGTCTTGTGCAGTTCCAGTCTTCAGTTCAGTCTTTGGTCTTCAGTCTGCGACTTGTCAAACGTGTTCCGCCAAGGCATTGGAAATGCATTGTGCAGCAACAGCAGCAGCAGCAACAGCAGCAGCAGCAGCAGCGGCAGCAACAGTTGTTGCAGCAAAATAACAGCACTAACTATGACTCGGTATTAATTTTCAACAGCAACAATAGGCCGCCACAAATGAAAAACAAATAGTCATATATGCACAAGATATTTTGAATTTTTCTTACACAAACCACATTTCTAACTTGGCAGCTTTGTTCTTTAGCTTTATGTTTTTTTTTCTTTTATTTTTTATTTTTTTTTTTTGGAACCTTGGTGCCCGTTAATAGAAATGACGCTTCCAAAAGTTTAAAGCCCTGACAGATTAAGAAGAGTTCTTCACGCCTCTCACACTCTCTCTCCCCAATGGAGGAGGACGTCTTGAATGCGCTGCAGATGCGCTGCGCATATCTATCCGGGGGCTACGATCGCGACAAGCGAATCATATTCATTGTGAATGCATTTAGTGATCAACAATTGTGGAATCGTCGCTGCCTCCAACTGACACTCGACTATCTCAAGCGTTCGCTCAGGTGAGTCTCCACAAAAAAAAAAAAAAAATAAGAACAGCAACTAGAAGTAGATGTAGAAACCGACCGCTAATCTAGCTAATTAACATAGACAAAATATGCAAATAACCCGCAGATGATTTAGACTTTTTTATTCGAGTCTTTTCATTAGATATGGCCTTAGGCATAGGCTGGGTATCGGTCTGTCTGCAGTTTTATAGGCCTCGGAAATAACGTTGTTATATGCAAATAGCACTTCTATTTTATACACTTCTTGGCTTTCGAGATCAAAGCCGCAAGCTGAGTAGGGTTTGAGTTGAGAAAATGTCATAGATACATCAGTTTTTTAATATCTACCCCAAAGACGCTTTGCTTCTAACTCGCAAATTGTGTAAGTTAACAAGCTACAAAGGCAAACATATTTGAGGTGATCAATCAAGCCAATTTGAGTTGGAATTGAATGGGCAGATTAATGAAGTGACTCTTTGTTCTTCTCCCTTCTCAGCGCTTCTATCTTGCAAAATGGCGTAAGTGTCATTGTCAACGCCCAGGCAAGCAGTTCGCGCATCTCGAGACAGCACGTGCGACAAATCTATGCCCAGTTTGGCGGCGACATTAGCGTCGATGTGTATCTAGTCAGGGCGGAGGGCTTCTGGGAGAAGCACGTGGAGCCATGCGCCAAGTCACAAATTAAGGGAGAGGTAAGCCAAAATATCTAGCTATATACACAGTTAATTCCACTCCATAATTTCCACTCCATAGCCTTTGGTGCTGTCGAAGGCACGCCTAGCGAAGTTTGTGGAACCAAACAATTTGCCCGAGGAGCTGGGCGGCACCCTGCAATTCAATTACGATCTGTGGCTGCAGCAGCGCCGGGTAAGTGTCTTGTTATTTTGCGCAAACGAATTCATTGCAACTCATAAATACCCTTTACACGCCCCAAAGTCCATTGATGAGTTCAGCAGAACGCATGCGCTAACTTTGAGCTGCATGGAGCAGCTGCTGACGCTGCTGGGCGGGCACAAGGCGCTGCGGCCAGCGGAAGCGGATGTAGAGCTGAAGAGGAGCGCTCAGTTGCATACACATGTGCAGCGCAGCATTGAGGCGGCTATTGAAATGGGTAAGCGAAGCTGCACCAAGTTTGTTGCCTGAGTCTTTCGTTTTGTGTGGTGTGCGAGTAATTTACATATTTTCAATGCCCTTCACCTCCGCCATCGACGACGACAACAATCGAAACGAGTCTGGCACACAGCAAATGTGACAAGTAATCTACAACAACAACAACAACACCAACAAATACAAAAAAATTGAGTCTTGTACGTGTTTCAATTAGAAATGAAAATGTTTGGCAAACTTGTTTTTTGAGTTGTGGGTTGAGTTTTTATTACACTGAATAACATTGAAAATATTTATGTGTTCTTGTGAGTGTGATATATCGAAAGCATTGCGTGATCTAGTAACAGAATAAAAGTGTGTTTGTTTTAATTATAGTATAAAATATGTTGAAAAAAAGCAAGTCACGCAACTTCATTTTTTTGGGATAGAATTTGTTTACGAAAATCTTCTACTAAATTGATATGCAACGTTTATCAAGATTTCTAATCATGAATAAAAATGAGTTGCTTTTTACAAAGTTATAACAATGACATAAGATGATATCGTTCCTCAAAAAAACTTTTTTAAAAGTCTGATTCAAAGATATATGTTAATATTCAGTAAATCCGGAAGAATGTTTTTCCATTGTTTTCTAGCATTTCAAGCTCATTTTCTCTCTCACAAGTGGAGGCCAAATATTTTAAATACTTTAAACCCCTTTTATAAGATCTAGCAATTAAAAAAAAAGAATATCATAAATAATTTTCCATATATTTTCTTTCATTTTATTTTTTGACTTGAGTTCACATATTTTTTGTATACATATTTGTTCACACCTAGCTGAACCGTAAATTGAACCACATCAGTTTTTAATGCTTTGTGGTGCTGTGTGTGTGTTGCTTTGAAGTGTACTCATCAAAATCGAGTATGTCACAAAAACCGCACGCCACTTAAAGCTCGTGTTGTTGTCGTGTGTTGCGCGTGGGTGACTCCATTTGTGACTCTATTTGCATCGTGACCCTTCACTTAGCTAGAGCTTTTGTATTTTTATGTAGTTTTCTGCGGTGATGCGCATCGAAACTGGCACAGGTTTTCACTTTTACATAAGCCATTAAATCAAATAGAAAACGCAAATGTTGAGTGACTGTGTGTGTGTTAAGTAAACGCATAGCTAATAAAGAGATTTTTTTATTGAAACTAAACCCTTTTTTCTCATTTCTCTTTCAGGTAATACGATCTTGGCGCGCTTTAACGAGGTATACGAGACGCAAACACAAATGCCACATGCCACACCTGTTGCTAGCACAACAACAACAACAACAGCAATAACAACAACAACGACGGCAGCAGCAACAACGGCCCTTTGCTCTGGTAAGCCATTGCTGCCACCAGATCTTGGCTGCGAACGTGCCCGCATCGAGTTGCGCCTCAACGAAATCGAGAAGAAGCAGACAGCGATACGCACTGCGTGGCTGGAGTTGTTGCGTTCGCTGCGTGAGGCACGCGAGCTATGCACCTTGGCCGAGGGCGTGACCTTTGTCACCAACTGGATCCTCAACCAAGCCGAACAGCTGCTCAGCCGCCAGCGCAGCGTTGGCAGCGATGTCCGCTCCTCGGAAATTCTCCGTGCCGCACACGATCAGCTGGAGCTGGAGTGCCGTGACACCTACGGCTGTTATGCAGAGTTGCTCTACAAGATTGAACAGTTTGCCAAGGAGCGGACGACGGCCATGTGCCGGGATCTGCTCTCGCAGCGCGATTTTATGCAGTTTGTCTGTCGATCCTTTGCCGTCCGCTTGGAACGCAGGCGCAAGGTTCTAATGACGGCTCTGAGGTTCCATCGTCTGCTGGAACAATTCGAGGAGCAACTGCTGATCGCCAACCATGCAGTCGATGCGGAGGCAAGTGAATTGGATGCACAGCAGGCCGTAGAAATGCTAATGCAGTTAAAGACCAGTCAACAGCTGCTAGGTGAGTGGTGATTGCATCCATGATAGATGAATTTGGTCGCATTTAGTTCCCATTTCAGCTCGCTTTTATGGCCAATCGTTACTATTTAATAGTTACATAAATCAAATCAAGTGAAAGTCTTTTTTGGTAAATGTAAGCAGCCAGCTTAAATATATATATTTTGTACTAATTGGCATTTTGCCCAATTGCAGCTGATCAAGCAACTATTAACTATTATTTTACAACTTTAGTTTCAAAATTAGAAATCAACCAAACAATTTAATTTACCGCTTTACTTTAACATGCTTACATAGTTTGACATAATTAGATAAGCGCTGCAACACATCGAAATATGCATACCAATCGCCTGACCCACATAGATAGCGTTCTAGATAGCATCCGTAGAATATTTTAATACCTTATCGAGTTTGTTATGAAATGCTTTGTAGACGACATTGCTAAATCCAATAAGTGTACATTCTAAATAAATAATTTCTATATAGCATAGCTATATATATAAAAGACTATTACCAAGTCAAGACAACTACAAAAGTTATAAAGTTAATCAATGCAATAAAAACAAGATATTGAGCCTTCCCCGAGCCAGAGTTAGTTTTCTCTTATTTTTTTCCCATTCCAAGACTCTGCAGCTTCTCACCATATGAAACTCCTCCCAGTCCAAAGTATGTGGTTTTTCTTTTTGGTTGTTACAACAATCAGTTGCAACTGCCAGCAAACCTTAAACAAACAAAAATAACGTAAATAATTCACAGGCAACATCGAACGCGAACTTGTGCGCGAGGGCGAGAAACTGAGCGACATGTTGGCCATGCCGGTGAAAGATGCATTGGGCCGTGACCTCCAGCTGGACTATAGCAACGACATTGCCCAGCTGCGACGACAGATCGACTCGAGCCGCGAGCGCCGGCAGCGGTGCGGGCAGCGTTTGGCGCTGCAGCGGCTCACCTTGGAGCAGGTGACCCACATTCATGGATACGAGCGGGAGGTGCGCTGTGCTCTCCAGTGGCTCAACGAGCTGTATGCGGTGCTGTTGCGCTGCCACTCCCATGTTGGCTGCAACATACACGAGATTCAGCTGCAGAAGGACGAGCTGCAGGGGTTCGAGGAAACCGGACGGGTGAGTTTTTCAGAGAGAAATATCTCGAGAGAGATCTGCATTTTTTGTTTATTTTGTTTTATGGCCAGCCAGTTTTGGGAGCACTTTTTAATGGGCACTCTCTCTTATTCTTCTTTTGTGACCACTTAGAGCATTTTCAACTACGGCTGCCAGCTGCTGGAGGCCTCGCAAACGCTGCGTCTCTGCTGCAAGCTGGAACAGTCGGAGCCGGAGCAGTTCCAGCTGCAGCTGCAGCGCACTTGGCACAGTCTGCAGTCCATTGCCCAGGAGCAGATGACTCGCTTGCGCGTCTCTGCCGTCTTCCATCGCAGCGTGGAGGCTTACTACAGGCAACTGCGTGACCTGCGACCCCTGCTCACCCACGAACTGGCCGCCCAGCTGCAGCATCAGCGCCAGCAGCACAATCGCAGCAGCAGCGGCATCAGCAGCGATGCTGAGGCATCTCCAGAGTTATCCCCAGCAGGTGGATTAGGTGCTCGCCTGCAGCGACACCTGCTGGCACGGGAGCAGCTGCTGGTCGAGGTGGGTCGCATGGTGCGACTGGGCCGTCTGCTCAAGAAACGGCTGAAGGAACCCTTCGTGCTGGATGCACTCACCGGCAAGAGGTGAGTGTGAGAGAAATCTAACCATACTTCTTGCTAAACCGGCGGCGTGAGTGCAAGGAAACAACAAAAATCCAGTATACGACTAAGTAATACTCTACAGTCAGCTAGCAGCTGAAAATATGTGAAAGAATTTTCGCGATTGTGAGGCGCGAGTTGAAAGAGTAAAATATTAATCATTCTATTGAGCGAGGTCAGGGATATTAGGATATTGGATGGGTAAGATATATATGTGTAGCAAGCTCGGTAAACGCCATAAGCAATCCAATATACCGTATTCCCTTCTAGGATCAGTGCAAACACACTCAAAAACTATGCTCAAATCACTCAAATAACTGAGTAATAAGTTTCGTAAAAGATAAAACCCAAAATAAAAGCTGTCGGAAAGTAAAACAAATGACAGCCAAGCACTCAGCGAAAAGAGCTGTCGTCTATTCAGAAATATAATTTTGGGCGACAGAACAGTCTATTTCGGTGCGTGATCCAGCGCGGAGCGTCTAATGCTCGACGGGAAGCGGATTCGTCGTCGTTTCGGGAATACAGTACATAAATACAGACATCTACATATATATAGCGAGCGGCAACTTGTCAAGTTGTCAAGTAAACGAAACAGGCGGCAATCTAAAATATTTTATTATATATAGATCGCTATATATGTATATCTACTGGAAAAGAAAGAAAAGAACATGTGCTAACAAGTGGGTCAAAGTGGAACTTTAATACACAGTGTGCCCAGTAATTTAATAATAGAAGTGTTAACATAAGTACAACCGCCCATCCCGCCCTTTATCCACATTAGTCAGTGCGTATTATTCTAATTGAGCACTTCCCGTAATTGTTCGTTGTTGTCAACTGGCCCGGAGCCAAACGCGTGTTTAGCGATTGCGTCAAACTGCTTAATTGTGAGAGGCGCCAAGAACAGGAAAATAAAAGAACGATCACAAAATGTTTGCCAGATTTCGAAATTTGTTTGGCAAATCCAATGCCGAAGAAGTGCCCATCATTGTTGTCGACGAGGCACCGCCCGAGGAACCCACGAACAATCAATCGAATCAAGCGCCACTCGCCAGCGAAGAGGAAGATCTAAACAATGGTCACGAGGAGACGCTGTGTGCATCCACTCAGCAGCTATCCCAGCTGCTGAATGACATTAATTTGAGCAGCAAATTGCCTGAAGATACGGAACAGGATGAGGATGAAGATGATGATGAAACGGCGAGCACTTCGAGTGTCACAACTAAAATAGCCAAAGCCTCAATAGAACGGGATATAATCGTAGAGGATCCCCTAGAAGAGGAGGAGTCGGAGGCAGAGGTCGAACAAAAGACAGGGCAAACTGGTCAGAACAGTCTGGAGAAGATTAAGGCGCTCATACGCAACGATAGTGAAACATATCCGCAGAGTGATTACACGGATACGGAGGAGGTTACGCCCTTGCACTCACGCACAGCCTCGATGGACTCCACGGCAGAGCCTAATCGCAATTTATTTCCATGTGATTACAGCATTGTGCCGGACGATGAGCTGCCGCTGGACAACAGCCCAAGTCCCATGCACGACAGTGGCAACGAGTCCACGTATGTTGATGCCTCCTCACCCAGCACGTTGACCGTGACGCCAACTGGGAGCAATGAACTGGCCTGTGCCGCCATCTCGCACAAGCTTGGCGCCATTGCCGAGGTGGCCGAGTCCCTCGATGCGGTTATCCGAGACTGCAGCAGCAGCAGCGCCGACCTGGATCTCTCCAATGTCCAGGCGCACAAAAAGCTGGGCAGCCATGGCATGGGCAGTGAGGTAAGTCGTAGTTGTTTTCTCTTTTCTTGGATGTTTCTTTCATTCGAGGGTTTCCGATTGCAGGACTGGCAATCGCGCTCAACGGAAGATGAATCCTTTGCGACGGCATCAGAGGGCAATTTTACGCCCAATTCGCATTCGTCGTCCTTTCAAACGGCCTCGGGTCGCACCAGCTCCTACATTGGCTCCGCTAAGAACTCCTTTGACGAGGCGGACGACTCGACGCTGAGTAATTTCGAAATACCAGAGCTGCCACAATCCCCCGTCAACATGTCCTTTGACAGCTCCGAGCTGAGCTACTTCTCAGCAGCAGCAGCTGCAGCCGCCCAGCAGGAGCAGCAGCTGCCACTTAAGCCATCCACTGACGATGATCAGGATAGTGTTGTGGGCGTGGCTGAGCTTCACAGCCAAAGCGTAACGCCCACGCCCGAGGAGCAGCATCAGCATCTGTTGCTGGGCCATCCCATAGAATCGGACAGTGAATTGGAGGCATACGGCTTGGATGCAGCCGGTTGCATCAGCACCGAGCTGCTGCCTGGTGCCTCCACGGCCGTTACGCCGGAGGTGAGTCCACCTTCAGCTCTGCCCGGCTGCGCGGCTGCCACTAACAACAACAACAATAGCAACAGCAACAATGATGAGCAGACGGCGCCGTCGACGTCGACGCCGGCGTCATGGCGTCGTAGCAAATATTATGAAAATATAACGAAACAAACGATCAAGGGATTTCTCTGAGAGATGACCTTCACCCCCAACAACCAACCCCCTTCTTGTCCCCTCCGAAATCTGCCTAATTAATGCGCGCCATTTGCCTTGCTGCTTTGTTCTTGTCTCTTTTGTTTTTGTTGTTAACCGTTTTTCTTGCCAAAATGAAAATGGCTGGCATATTATTATATTTTCATGCTAATTTCATTTTAAGTTTCGTTTCGATTTTAGCTATTTTAGACCAATGAGCTAAACTAGTTTTTTTTTTCAGAAATTTTGTTTTTGTTTGTACTTTTGCAGCGCATGTTTTGGTTGTATTTATTTGAATTATTAATAATTTAGTTTAATCAAATAGTTTGTTTTGCCTGCTATGATCATTAGAGAATTCCAAAATACTTTATACCTTTTAGCATTTATTAAGTACATCATTATTTATAATTTAATGAGACAATAATCTAACAATTAATATTTTATAGCTGACAAAAACTACAAAATTGAGACTTGCATAGAATTTGTTTATTTATAATTGAATACTTTAATAAATGAATACATTTATTTTTCAGTTTATCGAGTCACAAACTGCCAATTATACATAAATTAAATATATTTATAAATAATTTGTAAATTATAATGTAATTATTTTCGTTGCATAACTTTAGGCTGCAGATGTAAAAGCGCACATTTAACCCTTGTGTGTACAAAAGAGAAATATGCCTAATTACAACAATTTATGTTCGCGTGGTTTGTGATTGCCACTGTGGGTGTTTCTAAACGTTAACAAGCGCTTTTTAAATGATTTCAATTATCTGATATGTGACGCTGTCAAAAGGGTGTTGATACACACACACACACACACACTAACGAGCTCTACTCAAGCATCCCATTAATCTCAATAAAAAGCATTATAAATAAAACAACTCCGCGCACATGTCTGTGAGTGTGTGTGTGTGCGTGTATCTGTGTGTGTGTGTGCGCGTGAGCGATTTTTAGGTGAAAATTCTTGCCGTCTGGCTGTGTGGCAGCTAGCGCCATGTAGCAATCAAATCAAATTGCCGCCAGCGTTTGCTGTTGCTTTAGCTGCTTCTCGTGACGAGCCAAGCCAGGAGAGCAGATACAAGACACAAAACTGGGCGCTGTAAATATATAATTCAATAAATTTTTGGTGCCGCTGATAGGCTGGCAAAATAATAATAAGAGAAAAACACTGATTGGAAGCAGTCGCCACAACGGCACGAACTCGACTTGCAGGCCCCCCCACCCCACCCCCAAGTTCCACCACAACTCTTGTTGCACGCTCATCAAAAGCTTTGGTCAGGCACTCATCGTCTGCCACACGCATTTCGGACGCTCAAGTAGCAGAAAAGTGTGATGCAGCAAGGGGGGAGGGGTGTTGGGAAGGGGAAGTGGCTTTGAATGCGGGCGGCGGCTGCCAGTTGCATTCTATTAAGACACGATGCACAGTCAGGTTGTTGTTGCTGCTGCTGCCTCTTCGCTGGATATGTGTCTGTTATTAAAGTACAAGCTATACTTGAAAACATTGTTGCTGCTTCGGCTGCTGCTGTTGTTGTTCTTCTTCTTCTGGCAGGGCATTAAAAATTGAAATCATGAATTAACGACGAACGCAACGAATGCCAAAAGCACTTGTTTATTTATGTCTCCCACTGCTCACCCTTGCAACCCCCTCTCTCTCTGTCTCGCTCTCTGTGCACAGCTCAGCCGGCTTTTTTCTACCAAACTGAGCTCGGTGAGCGCCAAGAGCTGCCCAAATGCAAAAGCTGAGCGAAACGGTTAAGCTAAATCACTCACTCACTCTTTCTCTCTGTCTGCTCCGATCGCAGCCACGACGAGAGCGCTGTGCTTGCTGGCTGCCTCCGTCCGGCTGAGGTGCTCAATTTGTTAGTCAGTCTTGTTCGAAGTTCGCGTTGATCGGTTGTTGGGCACGCGGCGGCGCGCATCTCTTTCCGCATATTCTTTAGCTACAATCCGCTTTTCTGGTTTTCGAATGTGCGAATAAGGTTTTTGAATTAATGTAAATGTTTTTTGGCAAAGAAATGGCAACGAATTTCTATGATGAAGGGCTATAATTAATTGGCACAATAAATTAACTACTAATGGCATTGAATGTTGCATAAATTATAAATGATAAAAGCAAATATATATATTCATATATATATTATAATAGTGGGGCACAAATTGTGTTCTAATTTTGTTATCATTATGTTGACGCTGCCGAAAAAAAATACTGACGGCACACACAGAGCAAAGAATTGACAAGCGAATCGCAAAAAAAAAAAGACATGAAAAATAAATATAATTTACGTTGAGGCTGTTAGCTAAAATTGACAATTGTCTGGGAGAAGGCAGGCAGCCAAATAGTATCAGCCACGCCCCAATTTCCAGGCATGTGTGTTGTGCACAAATTTATAGTGCTTATTTTTAGACACGGCCGAGCGAAAAGTACAATTAAAATCATTTACATTTGCCCAATACGAGAATCGCTTCAAAATGTTTTGACTATTAAAATCAAAAATGAACAAAAAATTACCTAATGCCACAGCCGGGCGCACACATGAACTACTACATATATGGGCGAAGAGGGGAGAGGAGTAGGAATGTTGCTCACATTGCGTATGAGCAATATTTCAAAAATAAATGAAAGCTGCCATAATTTGTGACTGCCAAAAACAATTGCGATTGATTGAGCAGATGAGAGAGAGAGAAAAGGCAGCCAAAAGGTTAACATTTATTCAGACAGTGCAACAATTGGCACATATGTGAACAGATACATATATATAGAGTATATTAGTACATCTCGCAGATGCAACTACAGTGATTGGGCTGACGCACATCCGCCACCAAAATGTGGGCTATTCAAACAGAGCATGCGAGAATTACTCAATACGCGTAGTTTCTTTAGTTTGCTTCAGTTTGATTTCAAAAATAGCGCAAATTGAGCATTGTCATCGAGCTGAGCAGAGATCTCAGCAGAGGCAGAGGCAGAGGCAACAACAGCGCACGCATCAAAGAAACAGTTTCTCAGACAAATATGCGAAATACAGCAACAAATGCAAATATATACATTAGTATAGGTACATCTCATATATATTTGTATATATATATATATATACATATATATAGATAGAAATTGTTGTGCTTAGCGCACAATAATAAACAGGCTGCGCGAGGCATGAAGTCATAGTCGATTTATTTGCCATAGTTCTTGTTGCTTTTTTTTATTTTTGCGTTTTTTCTGTACTCGCCTTGGGCGCTCTGAGCGTATTCTATGTGATGGGGCAGATCAGACGATCGCCAGCTTCGATAGTGTACGCGACAAACGAAAATCGCGAGGAAAAACTCGAAACGAAAAAAACTCGCGAAAAACGAACAACGAACTCAGCCAAAATAAAACAAAACAAAAACAAGCAATACTAAATAATATAAGCATAAATCGATTCATTTCTTCTATAGAGCTTCTAAAACCAAACACACAAAATGCACAACAAATAATAACAATAAAAAAGAGCAACCACTAAGCGAAAGACGCGCGCGCAAAAAGAAATACCAGCAAAAAAATAAAAAATAAAGCACAAAAACACAAAGGAAAACTAAACGGGAAAGATTAAAAACGCCCACGCAAAACATACAAAACTACACGTAGCCGCTAAGCCGACAAAAGAAGAAGAAGAAAACAATAACAACAACAACAACAACCAGCAAACAACAACACTCATCACACTTCACAGCCGCAAACATGGAACGTCGCCAAGCGTTAGACTCATCGATGTCTTCACTCTACTCGGCCAGCTCCTCGAATCGCCAGCAGCCGCTCCATTCCCAGTCCCACTTCCAGTCCCAGTCCCAGTCACAGTCGCAGTTCCCGTCGCAGTCGCAGTTGCAGTTACAGTCGCAGTCGCAGCTAGACGCCTTCAATTATTCAGCAACAATGTCATCATCGTCGCCAACGCCGAGCCAGGCAACGAACATCACCAGCACCAGCAACACCAACACTACCACCCCCCTGCGTGCCACCACCATTGGCACCGTCGTCGTACGCTGTGGACCCATCCAGCTGGTGATAGCGCTCTTGCAAGTGAGTTGTTGTTCTTGTCGTCGTCGTCATCATCGTCGTCGCTGTTGTTGCAACTGTTGCAACAACATGGACAAAGTTGCAGATACCAATAGATAACTCTATGGCTATATTGGTAGCAGTAACTGGCTGCAATTTATGCAGCTACACTTTGCCGTTAAGCCAACATTTTGTTGCAGATAGTCCTGTCAACGAAAATTTAGTTCTTCTCGGTAGGGTAAAAGCGCAAAATATTGAGTGCTTAGCTGAGATATTTATACTTACATGTTTTTATCAAATATACAAATTTGCACGAAGTTTTCCGCCTTCATTCAACAAGTATGATCGGAGAATTAATATCCTTGAAGACTTTGTTTCTAACCTTCGGCTTTGCCCTTAGTAAAAATACGCCTGTGTATCAATCAAAACTGAGAGAGTTCTGCACATATAAGTCTCGACTAGGGAAGTTGATAATATGTATATATATACATATATACATATATATATATATATATATATATATAAAATATAATTCGTACGTGATAATGAAACCTATTTTAACATGCAGCATGAAAGCAACTACAAAACTAACAAAAATACACTCTGATTTCATGCCAATTACATGCCACAAATCATTGATGCGGTTTATATTTACAGTTAGTGCTGAGAATCGAGCGAGAATTGTTTTTGAGTACTCGCACTCTTCAATTATGAAATTCGAGTATCTGTTGAGTGCTCTTCTCTGTTGGACTGTTTGTTGAGTTTATAACTTGAAACAAAACTTCATCAAATACACAAATATTTGTGTATTATTTCGACTAATGCCCAAAACTGGTTGTTTGATTGTTTAAACCGGCTCTAATAGAATTTCCGTGTCAATTAGCACACTAAGCGCAACACAATGAAAGCAAAAGTTGTTGATGGCAGTTATAAGTGTACATATATGTAACATATATGTGTGTGTGTGTGTGTGTGAGTGTATGTATGCCTGTGTGTGTAGCAACATATTTGAAACAAAAACAAAAGGTTCAAGGTTGTCTGACGTCAGCGTGCGCGTTCTAACGTGACAAAAGAAATGTATCTGCAAGATACTTTGGCAATTAGGCGCAGCTGCTACCTGCCTCGCAAAAAAAAAAAAGAAGAAGAATATATGTATGTATTAAAAAAAAGGCAGCCCCAAATATAAAATGTTGCTTCCCAGAGTGAAAAACTGGTAGCTACGGCAAAAGCAATAACCAATAAGTAGAAGAAGAATAAAAAGAACAACAACAACAACAAATCAATGGGCAACTTTTGGGGCTCACATGCGTGGCGAACTTGAAGCTACAATTTGTGGCCTGAACTTGAGATTGAGAAATGGAAGCGCTACAAGTTTCATGCCCCAGACAACATTCAATAATTATAGACGACGCTAAAGTATTTTTTTCTCGTTGTTGTTTTTTTTCTTACTGTTTTACCACAGGCTGTTTTTTCTTCTTTTGTTCATTCAACCCGCTTTGCCAAAAGCTCATTGAAAATGCGGCCACTTTGTGCCACTTTCGCCAAAAATTTGAATGGGCGCCCCATTCTCTCGATCTGAACACTCCATGTGTTTAGCATTTCATTTGATTTACACATTCACTTTTTTTTATTTTATTTTTGGTGTTTTTGCATTTATTTGCTTCCTTCATTTCATTTAGTGTTGGCGCGTCTGCAAAATGCATGAGTCAGTTGAAAGCATTTTGTTAAGCGCCTTTCAACACGCTTTATTTTATTTTTACAAACATTGAACATTTTCTACGAAGTGAAAACAATCCGAAAAGTTAAACGCCCACCAGTTAGCAACACTTTAATTGATTTGTATAAAACTAACCTGTTGGAGCTCTGAACTGCCACCAAAAGTGTTTAAAATAAATACGATAACATTTTTCAATCCACGCACAGGTAAACAAATTAGCACAAGAGGAATAAGTAAGCTGAAGCGAACTAAAAAGAAACAAATATTTCAAAAAAAAAAAAACAAAAACAAAAAAAACAAACAGATGTAGATATATAAATACACAGACACAGATACACAGATAGCAAGCAAGCCGCAACATGTTTTTGAATAGATGCTTTTCGATGAGCTCAGTTTTCTTTTGTTATTGTTATTCTTGTTATTGTTATGCGGAGAGAAACGTTGAAGCGTGTGGGTGGTGGCATAAAGCGGAAGCACAAACGACGTTGTGGATGGGTCTGTGAAGAGCTTTCCGAAATAGATTAAAGTAACAATGTTTTTATGCTGCGTACATAAATATGCAAATACTGTGAAATACTTTTACATATGTCAAAGTGTCTTTAACAGACCAATATTTAACTGTCTGCATAAGCTTAAGATTTCGCCATAAGTTTGCCTTTGAACAATTCCAATTATATAAATAATGTGATTGGAATTGTCAAGTGGCATATGCGTATCTTGATTGGTTGCTCTTTCCTGTTTCGTACAATTTTCTTAACACATTCCCAGCTCGGCCAGTTTCCATTTCCCATTTCGAAATCTTTCCATGAGGAAACACAAGAAAAGGCTCGTGATGATTTACATTTTATGCTTCCATCTAAATCATAAACTTGTAGCACAGTATCTCCATCTTAATGTTGCCCCACCCTTGTCCAATAAAATCCATTTACTCTAGGCATATGTAACTCTTGGGCAACGCATCAATCTCAATGGCTTTAAGAAAATTTACGCAAAAGTCTATTTTGTTCATATCTTCGTCGCAACTGTAAATTGTTTCCGTGGCCCAAAGCCAGATGAAAACATTTCTAAAAAAAAAACATTGTATTTACAATTGATACAATTTGCTTGTGTGCCTAGTTTTTTTTTTAGTTGTGGCCCTAATTTTGTTGTTGGGCCTTCTCCGTTTTTATTTGTATTTTCCTTGTCCAGCATAAGCAACGAATTTACTGCAAGCTATTAAAGCCAAGCAGACGGAAAATATAAACCAAACAGACCAAATAAACTTCAAAGGCCTGCCCCACCGTTTGTGATTAACATATTTACTTTGACCGTGTAGTAGCCTAAATAAATAGTTTTCTGAAGCGTGCCAAGCGGACGCCTCCAGTTGCTCCATAATTGGAACTAACGCGCGAAATTAATTTGCCATTAGCATTGGCTAAGACCATTTTGATGAGAACGGCGTGAATTGGTGCGCAAAGGCGACCTGCTTTTCTAGCTTTTCGAAAGAAGCAATTGAAGTATCTTTTTTTTCTTTCTTGTTTTTTTATTTTTTGTATCGCTCTGATTTGCAATTGAAGCGCATCTATGGGCAAATGGAATCGGGGGAGGGCAGTACTAATTGAATTTATGGCATTTTCATTTGTACGACTCGCAGATTTTCACTCATAAATTGCACAGCATATGAGCAAATGCACACACACACACTCACACACATTAGTTGGTGTGTGTATGTGTGTGTGTGTATGTATGTGAGCATAAGTTATATGCCGTCGCTTTGGGCTGGCGTGGGTGAAACGGCTGCAGCTGCGCAAAGCCTGAGCTGGAGTTAAAGTTGGGGCCAGAGCCGGGCCAGTGTCGGGCCTGGGCAAAAGAAAGCCGTGTGCCAAGTTAGAGAAATGTTTACGATGCTTGGCAGGCACATAAATTTACGCATGAAAAGCTGCACATTCCTCTCGAACTTGCGACGGACGGACGAGGGCTGGTGCAGGCTTCGCTAAAAATCACGGCCTGTTTTATTGTCACTGTGATTTATTGCACATTGATCTTCAACTGTGATTTGCTGCTTAATTATCCAGCCGTATGCAATGGCGGTAAAAATCACAGCTTGTGGTTGAAAATTAAAAATACAAAGTCCAGCAATTTTAGCTTGCATATACTCAGAATACTCAACGATACCGAAGTGGTTTGTTGCAGTTAGTATTCTAATCATATTGTTTGTTTATTTAGATCAGTGGCTACTTAAATCTTGTAGATGGCTTCTTTCCCTCTTTTGCCTCATACTTGCACATAAATACTTCATACTTCACATTAAATAATCCATGCGTTAATCACTTCATTCAAGTCACTACAAGCAAAGGAAAAAACACAATGTTGAAAAATACTTCTCGCTTCGGTGAACCAGTCGGAATTACCATAAAGCTGCTTATGCAGCCCTAACTCGTTGCATCCACACCAATAGGTGGCGCTGGACGTTGTCAACATGTCCAACGCTCAAAAGCAAAGCAACAAAAACAATTTATTCTATGCGCAGACGCTGCCAGTTGGCAACGCATCCAAGCCGGTCTCTTTGCCAGCTGGCGGCTGGTCCTCTATCGTCTACCGTCTAGCGTCTATCGTTGGAGAGTTAATGCAGCTTCTACTTAGCGCAAACTGACAAAACAGTTTTGGCACGCACTGATTGATAATCGAAGGCAGCGGCATAAATTCACTAAGCAATGGAGACGGTCTGGCTCCAAGCCGGGGCCAGAGTCGGTTGGCCAAGTTATCGGAGCTAAAAGAGCAGACGAACAGCTGCTGTAATTACCAAGCACGTTTTCTGAGTAGACTGTGGATGCTGTGGATACTGGGGAGATGCGAAATGTATTGCATGTTTACATGAAAACTGATATTTTACCGATAAACGCTCAATGAAAGTCGACTGTGGCTGCAACTGCAACTGCGGCTGCTGCTGCTGTTGCTGCTGCTGTTGCTGCTGCTATTGCTGCTGCAACTGCCGCTGCAACTGCGGTTGCGGCTTTTTGGCTTCATGCCGGGCTCCAGTTGAATCGTGGTTAGCAATTTGTACAAACAATTATAGAAATTATCTTTCGCTTGGCTGCGAATTAAATTGAAATTTAAATTGCATTCGATTGCTGCGCCGCGATTGTGTTCCCTCTCTCCGTCTCCATCTCCGTCTCCATCTCACTCTCTTTCTCTCTCTCGTATTATTCTCTGCTGAGAAAGTGAGTCAAACAATACGCTATGGAAATGCCTGAAACATATTTTCTGTGTATTTTGTGTATTTATAGAACTCAAAAGTCTGACATCACACCGCCAGCGAAGCAAGCCAACCTTTGTCAGATCATTAAAGTTGGCGCAATGCAAATTTGTAGAGGCAACAAAAAATTAAAATGAATAAAACAACAATATGCTTTACGATAAAATAAAGTCAAGTTGAACCAGCCAAGCTGATAGCTTACTGTTCTCCATCAATTGTATATCCCCCCTAGAGCGCTCAGCCTATGTCAGGCAGTCAATAAGCTACAGAGCAGAGCGCTTTGTTAATATATTAACAAAATAACAACAACAATAAACAAAAACAAGTCAGAAAGTGTAATCCAGAGAACTCGACTGGCAGATACCCTGAACGAAGCAGGTATATACATTATATCGCTTCAGAGACAGGTGCTGATTACTCGCATTATTTATGCTTGCGACTGCTGATAGTACAACTTGGGTGTTTATTTCTGATCTTTCTAAAATGTTCACTGTTGATTGACCAATATTATATATTGATTGGAGGGCTCTGCTTTTAAGATTGTCTTTTCTAAACGCGAAACAGGTCGAGTTATCGATTAAATGAAATTAGCTAGATCTGTTTGTTCAATCAGACCGATAGACCGGCTGGCTAGATTGTGCAGCTGTTACTCCCGATCAAGAATATATATATATATGTGATTCTGCCTGTTACAAACTTTATCACGAAGTCAATATACCTTTTGTACTCATTGCTAATGGGTTCAGGCTATAATAAACGACAACACGACGCTTCGCAAATACATTTGCATATGCGTATTAGATCAATCTGTCAATTTTGTGTGCTCTGTATCAATTTACACACAGTACGCTAATGTTAATGTCGCTTTTATAGTTTTTGGCTATTTGGGTAAACTCTTTTTGTTTGTGCATCACACTTGGCCATTATTGAGGTTAAGTTGACACCAGCGCAGTATGCGTAACTGACAATGATTGATTTATGTGTTTTCAATAGTCCAGTCTAATTGGTATTCAGTTAGCATATATACACTTGGAGTGCGGGAAAGTTGAATTGCAGCTTGCTAAAAAAAAAGTATGCAATTTAATAGTCTAACCAAGAACTGGCCACACTGTTTAATCCATCTAACTCCAATTTGGACAGTCGCGTGTCAAGAATTACCAATTGTCCGATAGCTGTCAGTTGAAATTGCAAAGTTTTCAAGTGATTTGCCAACGCCCACGCTGAAATACTTGTGCACAGTTTGAGCTCGAGATACTCAATCAAATCATCAAACAGCATCGGTATTAAACGCCGGGCCTCGGTACGGACGTAATGAAAGAGCGCTCTAAAAAACGCTCAATGATTTCATACAAACGATAACAACCGTCAAGGTAATTTTATATCGAAATCGTGTTCTGCCCGCTGACATAAAGTATTAATTTAAAAGCCAAAAACGTGTTTGGGATAAGCGCCTCACCACCGGACTCTATATATCTATCTACATACAGTTTGTGCACACACACACACATATATATGTATCGTACATATATATAGAACCTTGTTGCCGTTGGGAGAACTTGTAGGTATTATATCATCGCAGTATCCTACTGACGTGATTGTCGAAGACTTCCGTCTATTTATTACAGTGTAGCCAAGTAGTCTCCGAGCTCTAAGCTCTTTATAAATGGCCAAAATGCATACAATTCAAATGGCTTGCTGCATGCGGCAGCTATGAAATCTAATTCGAAACATTTATGCAATGATTGAGGCGCCTGGTGCGCTTTGTGAGGTGAGTTTTCACTTTGAATATGAATATGTTGATGTAATGCATATGTATGTATAGACACAGACACATATGCATATAGTTATGGTCTGGCTGTTTATAGTGATGTCATACCGTATATGGTTCAAATTTCAGTTAGACGACTCGTGACGTGATTTCATGATTTGGTGTAACGAAGCCGTTATATTATGTTGAATTATCTACAAGCAGACCCATATACGTATACAGTCAAACTTCAGCACATATATATTTTTCAAATTAACAAATCCAAATCACTGTACGAAGTCATTTAATGATTTTGGTTCCATTCCTCACGCACCTCGCGCTTCTGGATAACTTCCTTCAGAGTATTTGATATCCTCCTCGTGCTTTTTCCACTGATCCTTTGGCAAGACGGCCTTGGTCATCAACATATGTATGTAAGGCACGCATAATACGATAGTTGCGCTCGACGGATGGCTTCAATCACGTACTCTTTCTCGTTGAAACCATCATCGCGGTGCAAACCGTATTGATGAAATCCAGACAGATTGTAGGCCCATCTGCCCAGGCTGGAGGCCACCAAATGTCCCTTTCTTGCAATATAATTCGCCATCATTTTGAATAAATTGTAGTCTTAGATCAGTTGGATGCCTGCTTTATTTTCAGTTCGTCAACTGACAAAATGGAGGTGGTTTCCGATTATTTTCAATTTTCAACGAAACTTTAACTTGGGGCAGTTCGAGTGTATTTGCATGCAAATCGAATCTTTATATATATATGCACATATATATATATGTAATTATATGTACCCATCTATTTATGCATATTGAAAGCTCACTCATGTCAGCTAGGCAGAGCTGCAGCCAGAGTGGATGTGGGTATGTAGATGTTAAATGCCCCTGGGGCGGCAATGCTGTAATTTCACTCTAATAGCACGGTTATTAGTTTTCATTGTAATTGATTGATTACTGTCATTAGCCAGATAGATGCTTGATCTTGAGCGTATGCATTGGGCACACGGCAGCTGTGTGAGAGCACTCCAATACCCGATATGTGTGTGGACCCTCAGCAAACAAATTAAAGTTCAATTTAACAGACAGCTAAACGATGAGCCCCCATCCCAATATGGTTAAAAGACAAACATAAGACAAGCGAAATCGTTGCAGTCGGACGTAATCGACTACGAAATGCTCTAACACCATAATAATACAGGTGGCAAAAAACTTTCTTGCTGAAATTGTGATTTATGACGGTGACCTTCGGTATCATAGTAAACAGTGATTGTAAGAACTGTTCAAAATTTTGCCGCGCCATAACTTTGTCAAAACTGAACCGATTTTCAAAAACACTGTATTTTTGATCATAGTTTGACCTCTAGAAAAATACTTCATTCAAAGTGCGAAACGTGATTATAGCTCGAAATCGAAGTTAAATTTATAACCTCAAAGGGTGTATTTAGGAATATATCAAAGCTTTCCACTGCCATAACTTTGTCAAGACTGGTTTTATAGATGATTTGACAGCCAAATGCACAAATCCAATATACTCTTATACTCTTCAGCAGGGAGGGTATAAAAATACGACAAACCTTGTAGTTAAAAAGATAACGTTTTCGTGACTGTCAATCGAATTAACACCCACGCATTGTTGTAGTTGGTATTCGCTGGGCATTCCATGGGGCAGATGCTACCTAAATGTCAGCAGGAGCTTTCACTATGAGAGAGGCAGCAGCTGACAAGTTCTCTGCGCACTCTTTTTCTTGTTTTTTTTTTTTTTTATTTTAAGCTACTAAAACAACATGCATAACTCTGGCCAAATATGTGAGAAGGAGTTTGCTTGAGGAGGAGAGGCATTGGTGCGAGAAGCATATACATATCAATACATGTGCATCCCAACAGGAAAAACTAACGGATGCCATTACCATATAAAGCCAATGCTGACCTTCATTGCAATCACACACAAGCTTCAATAGAGCTGGGAGCTGTTGTTCTTCTATTTACTGGCTTGTTATTGTTGCTATTGTTGTTGTTGTGCATCGATGACTCGTTGACTACCAAAATTAGAAGCTGCTGTGCAGCATTGTCGTCGTCTTGGTCTTGCTCTCGGTCTAAGCAGGTTTGCAGTCGGTCTCTGGCGATGTGTCAACGACTAGTTTCATGAATGAGAGCGCAGCATTGATGCAGACTATACCAGAGGCCGTGAACGTGACTGTGAAAAGATGTGAAACATAAACATTATAGGGTTTTAGCCAAGGGATTATAATATATTATTATATTAACTTTACTTGTAATCTTAATTGGGCTATTTATTATTTCTAACGGCAAGCGTTTTAAGAATCACAATATATAGCTACATGCTTTGCTTTCTTGTATACGATTGTTATTTCAACTTCTTACAGAGCCCCGATAAGATTTACATCAAGGTGGTTGAGTTGGAGCCAAAGATCACAGCGCTTGGCGACAACTTGGATGAGTCGATACACATGCAAAGAGAGCACGATGAAACACTACGCAATCTGCAGGTAAATCCAGACACAAAACTAACACACCAATAATTTTACCTAACCAAGTTGCTTTCATTTTAGAACCTGCCCGGTCCCATGGAGGAGTTCGTACAAAAGGCCGACAAGTTGCTGGCCAGCAAACGAATCAGCTCGGAGCTAGTCAATGCCATGGCCGATACACTGAATGTCATCTGGCAGGATATATTGAATCTGTTGCACGATCGCCAGCATATATTGCACTTGTGCACACAGTTTCACGACAAGATGACGCAGTGTTTCCGGCGCATGGATCAGCTGGAGCTGGCCTGCAGCGAGACATCCCTTCCCACCGAGGTGGCTGGCGTTCAAGAGTTCCTAAACAGATTTAAACAGTTGCGCATTGATATGCTCACCGGTGTGATGGCAGCTCTCAAGGATGGCAATGAGCTGCTGGCTCAGTTGCAGGAGCTGGAAAAGCTCGAGACACTGGACACGCGACCGGAGCACATTAAGCGCGATGCAACGAGAGCTGTGCATCAAGTCCAGCAGTGGCTAGAGGCATTGCACGATCGTCGGAACTCACTGGAGCTCGAGTGGCAGACGCGCAAAACGCAGCTGGAGCAGTGTCTGGCCCTGAAGCTGCTCGGACGTGAGCTCATTGAACTAGAGGCAGCGCTTCAGCAGGCCAGGCACGAGCTGAACACCATGTATAGTCTGGGAGAATGCGAGCACTCATCCAATCAGGCCTTACTCAAGTATCGCCAGTGGAAACAGCAGGCGCTGTTGCTCCGCGATCGCGCTTTGAAAATTACTCGAGCCAAGGAGAAAGTTCAGGCATCGGGTCACTTTGCAGGGGATGAAGATTGCGCTCGTGCCTATGCGGTGCTTAGTGGTTGTACGGAGCACCTGGATCTGGTGGATCAGCGGGAGCATTGGCTGCAGCAGTCACGGGATTTCTTTGCCAAGGCAGAGCACACACTCAGCGTGCTGGAGAAGCTCGAGCTGGAGCTGGCGAGCGTCAAATTACCACCCAATTCACCCGAGAGCTATGCCATGTTTGCCAAGGTATCGCGAGATGTGCGCACATTCACGGAAGAGCCACTGCGCCTAGGCTATGGCATACTGGATGAAGTGGGACGCACACAGCCGGAGACGCAGGGCATTAAGCGTGTCCTCGACGAACTGGAGAACCGCAAGGCGTATGTGGAGGGTATCTGCGCGCACAGCACAGAGGATCATCAGCGTGTCCAGCGGGCACTGTCTGAATTTCTGGCGCAGCACAACGAACTGCTCGCCTGGCTGCGCGCCTCCGGCCACCTGCAGCTGCAGCAAAGCATCAGCATGGGTCGCAATCTACATCAGGCCAAGCAGTTCCTACTGCAACATCATGAGCTAATGCAGGATCTGGAGGTAAATTGGCAGAGCTAACTTACAGAAACTCTCACTCATCCTTCCCCTTTAATAGATCAAAGGTGAACTCATCAATCTGCTGCTTGAGTCGATCAAACAGCATCTGGAATCACTTAGTCCGCAGCAGCGTTACGACGTGGACTCCAAGGCCGAGTCGCTGCACAAGCACTGGATAGAGCTGAAGGATCTAGTGCTGAAGCGCGTCGACTACGTCTCCCTGCTCATTGAGTTCTTCGAGCAGGCCAATGAGCTCTCTAGTCAACTGGATCATTTGCAGCGCCAGCTACTGCAAACGCCCGACGAGCACAAGTTGCAGTTCCTTCAAGCCACATGGGCCAACATCGCCGCCAGCTACGCCGAGCTGAAGTCATCCGGCCAGCGATTCATCAACTTGAAAGTCCGTATAGCTATCCCTAATCTCTCGAAAGTTTACATATTCATTTTGTTGGAATTCTCTCATGTCAGGGCTTTGCATGCCAAATTCTTTTTATTTTCCATTTTGTTACGTCTACGTTTTTATTTTACTAACCGCTGATGTCAGCTGCTGACAGCTTGCACATTTACCATCTGTCCGTAAGATCCAGACTAGACTAATATGCCGCAAACATGATGCAACGCTTGCTATTTTTAGAGCGCTTTGCCTTTTTGCAAAAACAAGCAAACTATGCTGGTCGTTAGCTTATTTTTATGCTCGTCCCCGAACAGGTATTTAAACTATGACACAGAGTAGGCGACAATGATTTAATAAATTAAAGATTATTTTTCTGCAAGGCAAGTCCAAGCTTTGGTATTTGTTCACATATTCTATAAATCGAAATTTGCCCGAATCCCTTAGGAGCTATTTAAGCTCTCAATAAGCACTTGTTACTTGTGCAGTTTCCACAGTTTTGTGAGTGTATTATATCTGTACATAGTTCAAAAACAATTTGAGGTGCTGATTGCATCTTTGGCAAGCAGTGCAGTCAGCAACTTTACTTTACCTGCCACATAAATTTCCAACAATATGATTTCGGTTTTTGGTTTTAACCATAGCCACACCATAAACATATATCAGAAACGACAACGCTATTTTCCCTCTTACATGTTGCGCAGACATTGCTATAGGGTATGTTTGGATGAGGGGGGTTAGGGCGAGGCAGTCGCATAGAAAATTTGAAATTAGAAAATTCGCTTGGCTGCCGACGCCTCGAGTCGAGAGTTGAGTCCATAAATAAAAGCAAAAAGGCAATTCGCGCTGCCTTGTCTATAGATAGAGAGACCTATCTCGGGTTTTGGTCTTGTCTGGTCTCTGGACTCTTGTGCGCCAGAACGCGACAGACCCCGGCCATAGGCAGATGCGTGCCACGTGCCACACGCTCGGAATATTCCCAACTTGTCAGTCAAGCTACTTGAAGACGAAATTTTGAGAAAACCAAAAAGGCAAACGCAAAACTAAAAGAAAAATAGCCAAAAGAAAGAAGAAGATGAAAATACATGAAACTGATTTTATATTGTGCTATTTTTAACGACATCACTGCGTAGATTGTGGATCCATATCTCGAGACGAAATCCTCTGTGCAGGCAGTGGAAGAGACGCTAAACGGCTTCAGTAAGCGGCAAGTCGACGTGTCGAGCAGTTTGGAAAATTGGACAACGAGCATTGCGGAGAAGCGTGAAGTTGAATATCTACTGGAGAAAGTCATGAGTGATAATGAGGAAGTAAGTCCCCGAAAGTAGTTTATCATTTGAAGATCTCCTGATAACATTTTCATTGTTTTTCTCCCGCAGATCGTCGCGAAGAGCACACAGGTGGATACACAACTGTATCCCGTGTTCAGCACATCCAGCTTGGACTCCAAGCAACTGTTGACGAGCACACGCGAGAAGCTCTCCCATGTCACAGAGGATATCGAGCGAGCGCAGGAGGAGATTCAACAGCGCATCCAAACCACACTGAGCATACAGACAAAGGATCAGCACTCGCTTTCCAAGATCGAGCAGGTGATCAACAATCTGCGCATGCTGAAGGCAAAATTGGATGGCATCAAGTACGACTATCGCACCCTCTTGGAGAGTGTGCTGCAGTTCCTCGAGAACATTGTGCAGTTGCGCCGTGAGATCGATGCGTATTTTGCCAAGCAGCAGCAGCCGCAGCCAAAGTCATCGGGCGTGGACCGCACCATTGCCGAGCATGAGAAATTCCGCGAACTGTGCATGGATAAATTTAGATCGTTAATCACACAATCCGAACTGCTGATCGATCGGGTGCGCATATTGGAGCCGCCTGGCGCTCGCGAAATCGACACGGATCGCATTTTGAAGTTGTTGGAGAATTTGCGCATTCACTTCGAGTCGAACAACAGCGCCACGATGTCGTCTCTGGAGCGTCTCGAGAAGATCGAGCTGTTCCGCAACGATCTGGAGGATATTGATCGCAGTCTGGATAGCGTCAGCAAGCAATTGCACGATATTAATGGACAGAGTGTGGATAGTTTAGCTGCTGCCAAGACCACTTCGCTGGCATTCGAGTACTTTGAACGTACCATAGAGGTGAGTGAACTTTCCCAACTAGTACAATACGCTGTAGTATTGTAGTTTGAAAATAAACAAAATTGCAACTGATTGTATTTTAGTTGCGGGAGAAATCTCAGGTATTTAACGCTAATATTAATTTCTAGTGTTCAATGCCCCAAATATTGAAATCGACGCCACATCAGCGACGGTGGGGTCAAACAGCGCAAACAGTGGAGGTAGACTAGTAGTAAACCTAGTAGTATCCATAGACCTATCCAAAATGCATGTGGAAATAGTCTTGCTTTCTTTTTTTGCGCATTGCCTGTTGCCCCTTTTTGGGTGGTCGCAACTCAAATCAACACATACTGTTTCAGTTGCGTGTATGGTGGCAGCCCCGGCTCATTCATCAAATTTCCAAAAGCGTTGAGACATTTTTTCGAAAATAAGTACAAATTCAAATTCAACTTTCAAAATGTTGTCGCTGTCAGCGCAGTGTTGAACGGACAGCGGCAGCTGTCGTTAGTTTGTAATTAAAAACTTGGGAAATACATCTTGCAGCAGATACAGAGACAGATACAGAAGCAGATACAGATACAGATACAGCCACAGATACAGCGATGCACACAGCTACAGATACACAGCTAAAGATACAACAAGACATGAAAAAAAAGAAACAAATTTGAATGCTTGCCACTTGGCTGTTTTAAATATTCACTTCTCTTAGCTGCACATTTGCTGTTATAAATTGCTTTTAACGTTCTGATTTTTATGGATTTTCGGCCTAGACAGATACAAAAGTATCTTTTAAGCTCATTATCGCTGCGCTCAGAGCCCTGCACTTGTGCGTGTGTATATTTGATTGTGTGTGTGTGTGTGTGCGTGTGTGTGTGTTTATTTGCCCAGACATTCGTTTCAGCTGCTGCTTAATGGGTTAATTAGAGGGCTGTGATATTTTTGTCAACATTTTAACGATGATATTTATTTTGCTATCCCCCGCAAAGCTGCTCGAGAAACGCATTGAGAAGTTCACAGAGACGACGAGCCAGCAGCTGCTCATTAGCAATCCGGAAAGCGAATCGTATGTTAAGGACGAGCTGCGCAAGCTCAACGAGAAATGGCAGAGTTTCAAGGACCAAGTGAAACAGAAACGAAAGAGCCTTAATCAGGCAAGCGAGTTTTTCGAGGCGGTCGAAAAGGTAAACACACTTAAATTATTTAATATCCCTTAAATTCACTACTAATAATAATGTACTCTTTAAGATCGATGCGGAGTACCGCGAGATAAGTTACTTCTACAACAGCGTCTCCAACAAGGTGCCCTATTTACGGGATGCCGTCGAAGCGTCCAACTTGGTCAATGACATTGAAAAGTATGTGACCAGTCGGGAAGCGGCTCTACGCTCCAAACTGGACAGCGCGTCACACTGTGCGCACGACATGAGCAAAGTTTCAACGCTGTACAACGATGTGATGAACATATTCCAGTCGTTTATCAAACTTAAGATGGACATCAATGTTGTGCAGGAGCGTCTGAAACAGGAGCAGCGTCAGCGGGAGCAGCGCGAGCGGGATGCACGCGACCAGGCGGAACGGGACCAAGCGATGCGCGAAGCGGAGGCCAAGGAGCGATTGGCTCGGGAGGAGCAAGCGCGTCTGGAGGCACAGCGTCAACAGGCGGCCATTGAACAGGCGCAACGCGAGCTGGCAGCTCGCCAACTATCACTGCGGGAGCAGGCTGTGCGAGAGGAGGAGGCCAGACTGCAGGCGGTGCGTGAGCAGGCGGCAAGGGAGCAACATGCTCGAGAGCAGTCTGCTCGCGAGGAGGAACAACGCATTCAAGCATTGCGCGACATTGCGAAGCGGGAGGAGGAGCTGCGCATGCAAGCTCTGCGAGATGAGGAGGCACGTCTGCACACCAAACGCGCAGAGGATATCCGCATGAAGCGCGAAGAGGAGATCAGACAGAAACGCGAGGAGGAGGTCAGACAGAAACGCGAAGAGGAGATCAGGCTGCAGCGCGATGAGGAGTCCAGACAGAAGCGCGAGAACGAGGCACGCATTCAGCGTGAGGAAATAACGCGTCTACAAACGCTACGCGATCAGGTGGATCAGCAGCGCATTGTCACGGAGAATATACGCAAGGATATACAAGTGAATCAGATATTTACAGAGCTCCGCTATGCCTCCCCCTTGTTTGTGCGTCCTCTGAAGGATGCGTTGACCCGCGAGGGTGAACGCTTCGTGTTCGAATGCGAGGTGACAGGTACTCCTGAGCCGAATGTGGAGTGGTTCAAGGACGGCATCAGCATACAGAACAATGCGGACTATAAGACCAGCTTTGACAAGGGCATCTGTCGCCTGGTCATTGAAGAGACCTTTGCCGCGGATACGGCACGATTCACTTGTCGTGCTTCCAATCTGGTCGGCACTTGCGACACCAATGCCACATTGACGGTGCGTGAGAATGTTGCCGAGCTGCAGCTAGTGCCGCCACGCATCCTGCGCTTCCTTGAGAGCGGCAAGGCAACCGAGGGTACATCCTTCCAGTTCGCCTGCGTGGTCACCGGTGTCCCACTGCCCACTGTGCAATGGTTTAAGAATGACAAATGCATCGATGACTCGCCGGATTATGTCATCAGCTATAACAACGGCGAGGCCACGTTGCGTTTCGAGGAGGTCTTCCTGGAGGATGATGCTGTCTACACGTGCAGTGCCTCAAATCCTGCTGGCATCGAACACTGCTCGGCTAGTTTGATTGTGGAACGTAAGTTCAATAATAACACAGTTGACTTTGCGCCAACTCCTAAATACTGCTCACTTTACAGCACTGGAACCCACTGAGCTGCCTTGCTTCAAGGTGTCACTGCAGAATGCGATGGCGCGTGTCGGTCAAAAGGTCAAGCTCGAGGCACTTGTCAGTGGAATTCCCATGCCCGAGATCTGCTGGATACACAATGGCAAACCGTTCCAGCCACGCGACTCAAAAGTGAGTATAATCTTCTGATTGACTGGGATGGGAAACTTCTGGTTAAACAATGTGAATGTAGTAAACTTTAGGTGCTCAGAACGAACTTCAAATACCCTTGTGCCAAAATTTGTTATTGTTTCTTCAACTTGTGCTCGACATTTTTGGGAATTATTTCGTGCGCAATACGAATTCCAGTCCCAACTGTTGTTCTCATTCTATATCGCACATATAAGAATAATATTTGTATATGGCAAAAAAACAGAGAAGGAAAATATGGCACTGAGTTCAATTGCCTGATCGCCCGATCATACAGATATATAAATCTGAGTATATTAACAAACTTTGCTGGAACAGCAAAAAGAGTGAAATATCTGACGCCTGGTGGGCGGATTCCATGTATGAACATACATACATATGCCATATATGTATCTTTATTTGAGTTAACATTTAGTTTCATAAAATACTCAATGAACATGCTTCTAGATACGCTTTGGATGCTGACGTCAGCGTTGCGTGTATGCCTATCGCCACGTCCACATCCAGAGAAACACAGGGGGTCCATCATTAGCATCATCAGATAGGCGCTTCTGTATCTGTATCTGATTGCAAAAAAAAAAAAAAAGCAGAAACCGCAACAAATTCAAGGCAAATGTTTTAAAAATACGCCGACGCATAGAAGACGCACATGCAAAACTATAAATTAGCCAGCCTAAGACAAAATGCCCCGTTTTTCAGTTGCAATATTTGTATTATTATTATTATTACTATTTTTATTTTTTGCTTTTTTTTGTCATCTTACGTCGTGGCAAGTGCAACGAGCCGTACGGGCGGCACAAATCCAATTCACCACAGTCATCGTTCGTCGTGGGCGCTGTCAGACAATTTGTTTATTGTGGGCGCCGTTTTTCAGCACAACATATGTATACACATAGCAGAGATACAGAAACACACATACATATGTGTGTGTATGTGTATATGCTATATGCTATAAAATTTTGATTTAATTTCGCGATTTTTATAAAGAGAAAAACGCTTTTGGCGAAATGCAAAATGATTTCATTGCTTTTAATTGGCTTTTTGACAAAGTAAAACATGATCTCATTGCGCTTAGCTGATTAAACAATTAAACGAAGACCACTATTTACAATAGTACAACGATTATATATCTATACTAATATTGTTCCATTTAATTGGAACAACACCTGTGCTCTCAGAAGCTTCCTGTAATTTGGGGCTAAACAAAAGCGCTTTTCCAGTTTTTGGCGAAAATAAACAAAGCGCCGGGCCAAATATTATTATGTTGGAAAATGCCGCACCGGATACAACGCACTCACGGACCGCACATCCGTGCGTTAAACTTAAATAAATGTTGGGGGGTGAGAATGGGTGTAAATGAAAATTAGATTGCAAAAACCACACAAAGCACAGAAACTGGCACAAATTGAAAGCATTAGCCATTTGCTGTATTTGTATTTAACACACGGCCCGTCGTCGCTTTGTTCACCATGTGGTGAATACAGATACAGATACTTTACATATTTCAATTTTAATTTTTGAAATTTCAGTATGAAAACGGCCGCGTAACGTTCATAATACCGCAAGCTTATCCCAACGACGCCGGATCCTACGTGTTGAGTGCTAAGAACTTGGCTGGCGAGGCATACACCAGTTGCAATATCATTGTCAAAGGTCGTCTACCAAACGAGACGTCCGATTCCGAGATGGCCAGCGATATTGAGCCCATCAGGCCGGCGGTCCATATACCGCTCAAGGATGTATCCATTTTCGAAGGGAAACCGGTGCGTTTGGATTGCGTGATTGTGGGTCAACCGGAACCGGAGGTCATTTGGTATCATAATGAGCGACCTGTCAAGGAATCGGCAGATGTGCAGCTCCTCTTCCAGGGCGATCGCTGCTCTCTCTTTATACAGGAGGTGTACCAAGAGGATGCGGGCAATTATAAAGTGGTTGCTATCAATTCGGCGGGTGAGGCCTCCAGCAGTTGTGATCTGAAAGTGACGCCGCTGAACATGTCAGAGCCAGCGACACGAGCAAATGCAGAACGCCAATCGCTGCCTAAGGATTCGCAACCGAAATTCGAGCGATTACTCTCGGATGTGCTCGTTGATGAGGGGGAGCAGGTGGTGCTGGAGGTGCAGACTAGTGGCGATCAACCGATGCGAGCACAGTGGTATCTGACCAACAAGGAACTGCAACTGGATGAACGTGTCACAACAAAATCCGATGCAGAGGCCGGCATATTCAAGCTTATCCTCAACAATGTGGCTGCCAGCGACAAAGGCGTCTACACGGTCAAGGTCTCGAACAATGCCGGCGATGCCAAGTGTTTCTCGCATTTGATTGTCAAGTCGGTGAACGCGCCAGAGAATCGTCGGAGTAGTCAATCATCTGTCGAGATCGTCGAGCGACATGTGTGCCCCGAGTTCAAGGAGCTCTTCAGTGACAAGCAGGCGCACATTGACGATGTCGTCAAGTTCGAGTGCATTGTGGTTGGCAAGCCGACGCCCAAGGTGCATTGGTATTTCAATGATCAGCCGGTGCATGGACATAATTTTCTGGTATCCACTAGCGGTGACCGTCAGGTCCTGACTATACAGCAACTGACCCATGATGCTGTCGGCAAGATCAGCTGCGTCGCCGAGAATGAGGCCGGCAAAGCGACTTGTGTTGCCTTCCTCAATATCATTGGTAGTGGTCCGCTGGCCAGCAGCAATGTGCAGTCAATGACCCAGGAGCATAATACCGAATCCTCGCGTGTGACGATCAAGAAGCAAACATTTACCACCACCTCCACATCGCAGGTGAATTCGTACGAAGGCAATGTGCCACAAACCGAGGTGCATCACTCCTCGGCGCACATTGATCAGTCGCTCAAGCAGCTGGGCCAACAGCGACCAGAGATCGTCGAGACCCATAACTACCAGGAGCTGCACAAGAGCAAGGAGATGAGCAGTCCCAGCGTGCAGCAAAAATCATTCACGCTGGTCCAGTCCACAAATGGATCCTCACCGCTGCCCGCCCTGGCAATGCCTGAATCGCCGACCCGACTGCGCAAAGAGATTGCACCACGTTTCACCACACCACTTACGGGCAGAATTGTGGATCAAGGTGCCAATGTTAACATGGAGGCCATCTACGATGGTTATCCCTCGCCCGAAATCAAGGTCGAGAAGAACGGTGGCCAATTGTTCGACAATGCGCACACAAAGATATCCAACAAGTGCAACCGTGTGACCATTGAATTGAAGGAGGTGGGCGTGGCTGATGCTGGACGCTACGCGGTAACTGCATCCAATGCAGTGGGCCAGTCAACAAGCACCGCGGATTTGGTTGTAAAAAGTAAGTAGATTATTATAGTATTTATATTACCCGTTTTTATAATCTTGGAGTGTAAAGGATCACAGTTTTTGGTAACAAACATTTTCCTTCAGCTTCTCATTCTATTTTGAAAATCTGAAGCTTATCTGTTAGCGTCACGCAACAAACTTAATTAATTTTCCAGAAATAATGAGCTAACCAATGTATAGTACATAAAAAATGGGGTCATACATATGGCCTATATCGTATGTCAATATTTGTACGTCCGTCCGGCCATGCGCCACATCAATCAGTTGGGGAGCATTAAAGTGTCATTGTCGGGGGCGTCAATAGATCTACAAACGTCAATGCCGCCATTTTCACATATTGATGAGTTTTTAGGTGGCGTTCACTGGTTTTGTTTATATTCACAAAAATATTTCTGCTCCTAGGAAAAAACTTGCCCAATGCAAACGTTCTGCTTCTTCTTTTTTTCTACACAAAAATTTCTAAATAATTTTTAGTTTGCTCGTGTTGGGGGTGGAGAAAAGTGGGCAATAATTATGTAAATTCTGTTGAACACAAGTTTTTGTTCATTTACTCGGTGCTTAGCGGTCTTGTCGTCTTGTGTGGTTGAAAATAAAATTATTTTTACTGCCTGTCTACATGAATTACTCATTTTCGCTGATCATTCAGTCGGCTGTACAAGTAAATTATTTTTGCGAGATCTTTAAGATATGTTGCAATGACATACAAATGCTAATATATATTTTTATTGAATTAGCATTTGCTGTTGTGTGGTTGGTTGTGTGTTTTGTGGCTTTTTGAATTGAAAGTGGTCTGCAGAACTTTAAGTAAACCACAACATATGGGCCACAAATGTTGGCCAATTCGTTTGCTAATGACTGCTGCTGACTTCTTTCATTCTCCAGAGACCATCTTTCCACCAGTCTTCGGTCGACGCTTGCAGGCGCAGGTCAGCAAAAAGGGTGAGAAATTGATCATGGAAGTGGAAGTCACAGGTTTGCCGGAGCCAACAGTCACTTGGCTCAGGGACGAAGTGCCAATCAAGGATGCTGGCATCTCCGAGCATCGTCTGCTTGCCCAGGGCAACACCTACAAGCTGATCATCGAGAGAGGTGAGCAATCTAATATGCTGCTTCTTACGAAATTATTTACCAAGGAGCTCAGTATTTAGATATGCTTATTTGATAAATACTTCCTAGTTACTTGCTAAAGAGTTCTTTACTTTCCTTGTTGTGCAGCACAAACGACGGACTCTGGCAAGTATATGGTGAGGGCCACCAATGCTGGTGGTGAGGCGAAGAGCATTGCAGATTGTGCCATATTGGAGCCCTCGCCGGAACGCATGCAGGAGGTGGTCAGGACGATTGTCTATGAGACGCCGGCAGCTAGTGAATTCAAAACTGAAGTAAGTTTGCATGTGCTCAATTTTTAAAAATACAAACGATTATCTGCCATATCCACCTGATATTGTATTTATCTTATGACTGCAACTCTCCTACCCTATTTATCTACTTTATCGAACTGTCAAATCTATTCTATTCTATACTATACTATAAATTATTTATTCGACTTGTTACGTTCTTGACATGATTTATACATATATAATAAATAAATCTTGTGAATTTCTTCTCTCATTGATTTCGACGTTGTTCGTTTCGCTTTGCTCATTACATACGACATGGGTTCTCATGCAAACAACATAAATATACACATATATATATATACATATATCCGAATCTGAATCGTATCATCAATCGTACCGACAACACAGCCCCAGTCTTATCAGACTAATCAAAGCGATGCAACCACTGCCAACGATCTGCATGGCCTGTCCGAGTCGAAAGTAACCACTGAGCATCGTTGCACCACCGAGGCAACGATGCGACTAGAGCACAAATCGACGTATCTAGACCTGCCCGAGCTGAGTCCACGACCAAAGACACCAACCACCACCAACATCGATAATAAGAACACTGCCAGCCCAGATCAGACCGATACACAGACCAGTTTCAAGACTGGCATTACACAAACCCCACCGCAAGTGCCACCCAAACCCTGTACGCCTGTGGTGGCAACACCCTTTGGCCAGCAGCCACTGCAGTTGCAGCAACCACTTTCACAACAACCACCGCAGATGCATACGCAAATCAACACCAGGTATGAGAGCCGCAGCAGCGAAAAGAAATCGTCTTCTTCCTTCGAGTACTTTAAGAAGATGGACGAGGAGAGCGTCACCCAGCGACCCAAACCACTGGCCCAGAGGCCATTGGAGACGTTGGTGCGTCAGCCCCAGGCTCAGAGCCTGGCCGAAGAATTAAAAAGCATGAATCTTATACCAGGAGCGCCGCCAGAGTTTTGCTACACGCCCAAAGGCGAGAAGCAGTTGCCCAAGCCACCGCTCATCAAGGAAAAGATCAAGCTCCTTCAGGAAGTGCAGCCTATGGAGTCACCACCACAAGGTGGTGTTCCCGTCTTTCCACCGCCGCTTAATCTGACGAGCATGCAACATGAGACCACATTAACCAAGGAAGTAAAAGTGGAGTACGGTCAGCCCATTGTGCGTCCAGCGGCGGTGCTCGCTACTCCAGCACAGCAAAATACACGTTCGCCATCTCCAAAGCCATCGGCGGAAGGCGTGGCAATGTCCAAGCTGTGGACTCCCATCGGTGTCCCTGGCTACACAAGTGATGTGGAGCAGAAGACGGAGCAACAGATCAACGTTACTAAGCTGTCCTCCCCGACGCCCACCAAGGAGCTAAATGCACCCTTCCTGGTGCAGCAGGTTGCCAGAAACATAACGCCAGCTGCACCAACGACGCCCACAGCGGCGCCAGTCACTCGACTGATCAACGTGCAACTTGAACCAGGCACTCCGCCAGAGATCTGTTATGCTCCGAAGCAGCCACAGCAGCAGGAGGAGGTGCGTCGCCATTCGTTGGTGGAGAGCATGGAGCAGAAATTGGAACAGAATCTCATACAGGGTCCCAGCAAGGTGCTGCCCCATTCGGTGCCTACTCTAACCCCGGTCGCACCACCACTCAAATCAAATGGCTCCACCCATCGTCCACCGCCACCGGTGATGCCCAGCCGGCTCGGTCCCCGGGAGCTTTACGAGAGTGACTACGAGAGTGATCGCTACAAGTACAGCGGAAGTGAATCTGATGAGCCGGGAAATCGAGCACGCCAACAACAGGCCACCATGGAGTCATCGTTCAAATCGAGTGGCTACGCTGCCGATACGGAGGAACACTCCAGCTATCGCAAGTCGGAGACTAGTTTCTATGAGACAAAGTCTTCATCTTCAGCGAATGCCGCACCACCCAAAATGCAGCCTGAGCCACCGGCACAGCTGTACTTTACGCCGCAGGCTGCACCACCAACCCAAACTAGCTACAATCAGGAGGCGAAGGTTCGCATCTCCCACTCTCTCCGTCTAATCTTGTCTCTAAATGTGTTGTTGTCGTTGTTGTTGTTGTTATGTGTAGCACACACTCACTGTGTTTGTGTCTATCTCGCTCCGTCTATTGTTGTTGTTGTCCTTATTTAACCATCCTCATAAGCTGCTGGCTTGCCCCTAACTCTCATAAGCATTAGCTGAGCTGCCATTAAGCACATTGCCATATTTAACATTGCGATTTTGTTTCGAGATTATTTTGAAACTAACCATTACGAATATATTAGTATAATGTAATACGAATTATATGTTTGTGTTGTTTTCCTAAGCCATATCAATGTTTTAAGTAAAGTGTATTTGTTGAAATCAGTGCGGGCCAAAACTTTTGCGCTTGTGTTGAGCAATTAAAAGCTGTCCTACACAATTACTGGCGTAGCATGTGAAATAATAAAAGCTTTCTTGTGTACATGTGAAAGCTCACATAAAAGCTTGTAACTTGTGCTTAAGACTTGGTCCACACTGATTTAAACACTTTACTCACTATTTCTATGCATTTGCCTGATAAGTAACACAATTTATTTGTTCTCTAACTACATGTTATACATTATATGCGATCCTCAATAAACATTTTGCGCATCTCTTTCACAGAACTACAAATACACGTCGTCGAACATGACGAGCAACATGCGACAGAGCAGCAGCAGCTCCACACACCACGAGACCAAGTTCTCATCGAATGCCACGCCTGTAATTAGCCAGCCCCAGCCCAGTCCGGTGCCGGCGCAGCGTAAAACACCCGCCACGGAATTCAGTGACTACAGCAGCGAGGTGGACGAACGTTTCCGTTCGGTGTCGCGTGCCAATGAATCCGACTCGGATATCAAAGGCTATCGCGTGGTATTCCCACCAACACCGACACCACGTACCAATATCGCCAATGGCCACAAATCGCCCGTGGTGGTAGTGACGCCATCGCCCATGGAGTTTGAACCAATGCCAGCCGAGTTGGGCAGCTATACGCGCCCCAAATTCGAACCCATTGGTAAGGAGATACGCCACGAGATCAAAACGGAGTCCAGCTCCAAGCAGTACCATTCACGTCAACAGCAGCCACAACAACATGTCTTCAAGCCCAAACCGGTGGCAGCCAAGTTCATAGCAGCAACCCAACAACAACAGCAACCGCTGCCCACATCACGTCCAACCATGTATTACAATGCCGTAGCTGGTGCCCCAATGCATACGGCCAAGGTGGCCCACGAGACGAAGAATGTGATGCAGATGCACGAGTCGACGGAGAGCTCTCAGCGAGTTGTTAACATGCAGCAGACCAAGCGCATCATTCACTTCGACAATCAGCAACAGCAGCAACAGCCTGCCTTGGAGCCCTTCCCTTATAGTCCGGCGGGCAGTCGGACGCCTTCGCGTCAGTCACACCTGCCACCCCCGGCCACGCCTACCAAGTTTACACCCGGCGAGTTTCGTGAGAGCGACTACGAGAGCGAGGTGGAGGGCGCTAGGATTCAGCCCCTGTGGTCACCCTGTGGCGATGGCCTGACAAAGGGTTATCGTCGTGTGGCAGCGCCACAGTCTGGCGGTCGCTCCTGCAGCCTGCCGCGCACCTACGAGCGAGTGCTGTCGCCCATGGAGTTTGATCGTGGACCAGAGATGCCCAGCAAGATCCATGTCGATGTGAATACGTTGCGCAAGGAGCAGCGAGGTGGCAGCACGGTGACCACACAGCATCGCACCCAGTCCTTGAATCGCAAAAGCACAATGCAGCAACAGTATGGCAACAATAGGCTGCCAGATGGCTCCATGGATCAGACGGATCAGCAACAGCAGCTAAGAGGAGGCACCTTGCCACGCTCTGCCGGCTACAGTTCACTGCAGCAGCAGGCGGAGGGTCAGGGCCGGCGTATGGGCTCTACGTTCCTGCAGAAGTCGCATCAGTTCATCGAGGAAGTAAGCAAGGATATGGATAGTTCGAATGTTGGACTGCGTCCAGGATTCAGGCGTGCGCCCAGTGAGGGCAGCAATCAGCCGCAGGCCTACAGAGATGAATCGCGTGTATCCCAGTATGGTAAGTACAGTGAATACTCGCTTTAAACTATACTAAAATGGCAGTAGATATATCCAAAAACCTAAATTGGTTCCATTTTAATTGGTATTGAAATTTGAAATTTGATATGGAAGATTTGAAAATGATATTCTTGGTTTTGAGTGCCTTTTTTCTACTAACAACCAAAAAAACAAACTTATTTTGTATATGTTAAATATTAAGTTTTGTACAAACCTTTCCAATTGTCGAAAAAACAAAAACCAAACCAAAAGGCACCAAATGCGTCGATCCCAATACCGGTTTAATCTATTTCAAATACGACTTTGGCTACGAGTTCGGCATACTCTTTCCCGGCGAGGGCCACAAGTTCGTGAGCAGCCAGTGGAACAGCAAAGGCGGCACCAGCAACAACAACAGCCTCAACAACTCCTCCAACTGTTCCACCACCAGCATCCACCATAGTCGCAATGCGCCGTATCCGCTGAAGCTAGGCGCCGGCAATGAGTTGGTTATACCCGTGCAACACGAACGCACACTGGGCAGCAGCGCCCAGCCCCTACAGGGCTACAGTTCCGACAGCGAGACGCAGCGTCGCAGCTATGCGCGTGTCAAGGCGATGGCGCCACGCATATACGCCCAGAAGCGCTACAGTCTGCCCAGCGGCCACAGCCTCGACATTCATCTAGATCGCCTGCATGCGCAGGCACCGCGTCTGCCGCCCGAGCAGATGGTGCGCACAGGTATTGACTAAGTGGCAAGGATGCCATCGCCATCGGATGCAATCCAATCTAATCCAGCCTATCTATCGATGTTGTCAACTAGTCTAGGACACATTGTCGTTACTGTTGTTGTTAATCTCACTTATTGGTCGCGGTCACCAGCAGCATTCATTGTTTGATTTTCAAGAAGGATTGCTAAAAAGTCTTAAAATCAAAATATAAATTTGATTGTACGAATTGTAAAGTTTATTGCAATTCAAGAAGAAGATCTTAGAAAGGAAATTCCATGATAAGTGCTGTTATGGCTTATTCGTTTACGCTCTATGCTAACTGTTCGAATGAGATACCTAATGAAATACGAACCTTAACTCATTCAATCAGTTTGAAAAGTCCTTGAGGCGTGTTTACTCAAATGGAGTCAATACAAGTCTAATTGACCACGCTTACTCAGTGATTATTTATAGAAAATAACTGCTGGTGTCTGCCGCCATTAGCTTTGCAATCGTCATTAAGTCGTAACAGCAGTCGTTTTATCACGGCGTATACTTGATTTAAGTGCCTCTTTTGCTAACCCCATCAAACTGCATGATAACCGATGTTTTTTTGCATGAATTACTTTGTGTCTTGTGCCACGTTTATTTGTTTTGTGTCTTGTGCTTTAAAGTGAATATAAATATATACAATTTAAGAAAGAAAAAAGAATGTTTATGTAAATAAACTCGTTGCTCGTTGTTTGCCTTGCTGCGTGTTAATCTCACTAATGGACCGCTGGCTAGCCCGGCAACAAAAGCTGCAGTTTCTAATGTCTTTTGTCCAACATCATTAGTGCCGGAATTGCCCAATACGGAGCCAGTCAATGCCCATTTGAATCGCGATGAGCTGGCACAAAGGCCTCCCTTATTCATAACGGTAAGTGAAGTCATTAACCTGACCCGCGGACTGACCAAACTAAGCTCTCTCTCTCTCTCTCTTTCGATGTGTGGCAGCCACTGAAAGACATTGCGGTGGGTGTGGGTGGCACAGCACGGTTCGAGTGCATTGTGCAGGCGCATCCGCAGCCGCAGATTAACTGGACGCACAACGGATCTAATTTGGAGCAGTGGGGCGGAAACAGTGGCAGCAGCAGCAGTCGTCGGCATATCATTGAATACCGGAACGGCGTGTGCCGTCTAACACTGCCCCAGGCGTATCCGGGTAAGCAAAACAATTCGTAATTTGACTGCCAGCCTCGGCGAGAGAGCTCATTAATCGTTTCACCGTCATTTGCATTTGCAGTTGATAATGGGAGCTACGCTTGCAGCGCCATGAATCCCTTGGGGGCGGCCAGCACCATCGGAAATTTGAACGTTTCGAGCATAAATCGTGGATTTAGATATTAAGCATATTTATATATATATACATATCTTTATTTATTTACTTATGATTTGTTCATGCCAAAGGTTTTTACATTTTTATTGTGTGTGTGCGTGTCCTTTAATTCTGTTATTTGGTTTTGATTGAATGCGAAAAATCAAAACTAAAAACCCCCCACTACGTTCATGTTGAGGGAGTATAGTATTACTTGTGTTTTTTCTTGTCGACAATTACAATAAATCAAATCAAAACGATCCATTTGTTTTACTATCCTATCGTATAATAATCAGAATTCTTCAACTGATCTGCCTTTTCCGTTAATGGATCAGTTTTCCTTTTTGAATTTCTACTCGGCAAAAGCTCCTTTCTTAGCGCTCTCTGTGGGCAAATTGACGCATTCAGTTCGAAAAAGCTATATTCGGCTACCCGAAAGCTTTCGAACAGGATTTTAGCGTTAGATGGCGCTGAGTGATCGTTGTCCATCGATCTTCTAAAATCTAAGATAAAATCTTTTAAAAACATATATAAAATGAAGTGAAATCTTTTGTAAATATACAATGGCAACCAGCCAATATTAACCATATGAATAAATAATATACGCGTTTGCGGACAAGAACGTATGTTTATATTATAGTTTTCAAGGCCTTAAAGCTAAATATTAATCATAAATTACCAAGTGCAAATTCCTTTAGTTAAGACATTTTGTTTGATTTAGTAAATAGCATGCCAAATGTTAATGCCTACTTATGAATTTTCAAGAAGCGAGGAGAGCTCAAAAAGTACTTTATTAATGCACAACAAATTGGTCTTTAAATGTCCATATTCTAAAAATCCCACTATTTATTTAAACTTGACAACTACTTAAATCTAAAAAATAGGTCAGCTAATTGGGAGGCCAGATGTTTTGGCTGCGATTCATTAAAAAGATTCAAGTGTTTTCTGAAACAACATGCTGTCGCGAAATCAGGCAATACGATTTATCAAAATAATATTTTAGAACACGAAAAATCAAAACGGAATCGCTAAAACAAATGTTGATTTTCCTCTTCTTTTCTTTGCCCAGGAAAGGGGGCCATGTGTGGGTGGGTGGGTGTGTGACTGACTAAATGACTGACTGACTGACCGACAAGCCTGTTATTGTTGTGTGTGTATGTGTGTGATGTTCAGTTTTTGTGTTTGCTGCTCATCATAAACGATTTATTTGAATTTTAACATTGTTTATTTATCTATTTTTCTCTCGAATTTTCAAAGTATTCATCTGTTTTTCGTCGCAAAATGTGTGCAAAATGCGATCGCTTGCCAAGAAAATGAAATGAAACAAACCGCGCAATATGTGAGAAATGCTTCGCTGACCCAGAGGCCAGACATAATAAACACTCGAGCCGAAAACATCAGGCCGATGGGCCCCTGTCAAGGTGGCTCGTCGCAAACCCAAAAAACGAGATAAATAGAAACTAGCCCAAAATTTAGTCCATGTCCTTGACACTGACCAAATACTATACCATAATACCTGATTGGCATATGGGTTATTTATAGTCGGCTGATTCGAAAAACAATTTTGGATGACACACTTTAAGCTAATGCGTGGGCGCAAAGTGCCTGCCAAACTGCCAATTCTCGTGTACTTGGCCAAATTGTACAGGTCTTTAGGCCACCTGAGCAATACAACAATACAATAAAATTGGATGGTAGTCAAGAAAAGTGAATCATTTGTCAATTACTTAGTGCACCTCTGCGATAATTTCTTTCAATTGGCCTGCAAGAAAAATACAAATCGTTTCGCATTGCATATGTACATGTTGACATATATATGCCATATGTTTGCAAGACTTTTCATTCAAATGATTCACAGATTTGTACATTTTCAACTTGATAAAAAATAAATAAATATCAAGAGACATAATAAGTACGATTTTCGTAGATGAGGCAGCCCGACTAGGAAATACCCTAAACTCTGGCTTTTACTTCTCATCTTGAACTTTGTAAATCAAAACGTTAAAAAATGCCTATTGAAGTTATGCAAGTTGAACATTTAAAACCTATCAAGTGGATTTTTTTTGGGATACAACTTTTTACATGAATTCCAACCGAAAATGGCGTTTCCAATTTGAAATGTTGTCTTAACATAAATATAAATACTTGGCCCAAAAACTGCTTTTTAAAATCGTTTCAGTTTTTGAGGAGATTTCGGACCTTTCTTTTTTTTAGCTATTCGGATTGGATTCAGGTTATAAAAATGGCACATCTTGCTTTGTTTTGGTAAACGTTTTAGTTTTACTGGCCTTGTGCAGCATTTTTTTGGCACATTCACCAATTTGAAATGCTGCTCAATATAAACACATACTCTACCATAATGTTTTGCCAAGATATATTGGAATTGTTATACTGTAGCTTTGTTTCAACTATTTCACTGGTGGACATATATATATATATATATTTTTTTTTTTTTGTGTTCATATTTCTTTTTCAAGTACAAATAGTTTTCACAGTTTATGCTGGACATGATTTACGGTCCTGCGGCAATGAAGCTTTCATCGATGCTTATCGCCACGCGTTCTCGCATTGTCCACAAAATCAACGAAAATCCGTTTTGGAGATCGAAAGAAAATACGCAACATTTTTGTGTGATGAATATGCCGCAGCTATACAAACATTCGTTTGATGCTTTTTCTCGCTCTGATTTTCTAAATTAATTAGGCAATTTCTAAAAATACGCTATGAACTCAACGCCAGTCACAGCAAAAATTCTTTCTTTTCTATGACTACTTTAAATTGTTTAATATTTTGCCCACTTATACCAGTCTGCACTTCAGCAGCAGGCCAATCTCATTGAATGTCCATACTCCTAAAAAAGTTTCGCATGAATTGTATATTTTCCCTACTGCCTAAAATGATTCTTTCTCTAAGAACACATTCAACATGGAAATTGGTTCAGCTATGATACAGAATTTAAATTTAAATGAATACACAATATTCATGCCGAAATTCTACCACTTTATCCTTATTCATATACTAAATTATTTTCTGCTACTTGAATTATATATATTCCATTACCAAGTTTTATGCGTTGCCAATTCGGAACTGAGTGCTCTGTGTACATTATTTGAATATTCGACCATCAAAGCAGAGACTGGCACTTGTCTTAAATAAATAATAATAAAATATTTCCGCATGGGTGTGTTTGTCAACTTGGCAAATTTATAGATATAGTTTTAGATGTGGTGGGGATATATACATTTGCTTAATAAACATTAGATTTAAGCCAAAATGTATACATGGTATATTAGCGAATAAAATTTGATATTATAAGCAGTTGGGCGCATCGTTAAAATTGTTTTCCTACTTGACCGCCTACGAGGACTGTAATTAATGCAGACGCCCAGAAATTTCAAAAAACTACGCAAATTCAATGTACGGAATGTGCTCGAATAGTTGTAGTACTTCATTTTCTAAGCACATCGTATATTTAGCGAGCATTCAAATTGTAATGTGTAAACATATATTTTAATTAGCTATAAGCGAGCTAAGAAGACGCCTTAATATCAAATCCCACAATACACAAAATTCAATTATATAATCCCCAATTTGACAGACTGTCCGATTTACACATGTATATCGCTTTATAAGCACCACATAGTAGTCCGTATGGCACGCGTTGAACCTGCCACTTTTCCCCCACTTAGCTCGAACAACAAATGATTGCCAAAATGTTGGCAGCAAATTTATTTATACGCACGCTGTAAATTAGCAACAAAATGAAAATAGCAAGAAAACAATTGCAAATGCAGCACTGTGAATTTTATTTAAATTTAACGAGAATAAGGCCAAGTTTTCAGCATCAACAACATTTCGCGCACGCAATTTCGCATTCAAGTGCGCTCAATGCTCGTAAATATGCTGTTAATTGCCAAAAAAAACACATACACACAAACAAACAGCTAACAAAGAAAGAACCATTAAGCAGGATGCGATCGGAAATTTCATAGTTTTTACCAAGTCTTAATTGAAATTGAAAAGTTCAAAACACAAAGCAAACAGTGTATGCTACCCATAATAACCATAAAGCCAAAACAATTGCGTATCTCAAATTGCGTGTTCAAATTCATTACAGATCAGGGCACACAAACGGATTGCCTGCTCATCACCGAGGATGAGGAGGAACCAAAGCAGCTGAATGGCAATAAAACGCCACTGCGCAAATCCGCTTCCTTTTCATCCTCAACAACAGCCCAATCTCAATCGCCGGGCAGCTCATCGCTGGGTTCGGCCACATCGACAATGTCGTTGCGCTCCTCAACGCCACAACGCGCCGCCAACAATCAAAATCAATCGGGTTCATCGCGTACTCTGCGCAGCGATACGATCAACACATTTCAGAAATGGGAGACGACCGTGGAGTCGATTAGCTATGTGAGCACCAAGACCGTTTCCATATCGGACCTTAGCCAGGAGCCGCAGCTGCAGGCCCAAGCAGGTAAACGAATTCAGTCAACCAACTAACTAACTGGGTTAAGCTTTAATATGCGATATTTTGCTTGCTTTTTTGTTTACTAACAAACAGCTCGTTATTCATAAGCTAATGCATCAGATACATTTTGATTGTAAACAACTTTTTCATCGGCGATCTGGAAAATTGTTACCTACAAAATGGGCTGTGCCCGCACACACAATTAGACAAATATATACACAGATATATATATGTATGTATATATACATATATATAGTGAGTATATGTGCGTGCATATTTCGAATATCTTTTAAGATACCGCATGTAAAATCACTAAATATAGATTACAACCACACGCACCGCATCGCAGCACATTGCAACTTTCATTTAGACAGAGCAACAGAGAGAGAGAGAGAGAGAGAGAGAGAGAGACAGCTAGAGAGAAAGAGAGAGATGAAGAAAGGGAGAGAAGGAGTGACAACATCAACTCTCGCTTTCTGTCTATCTACATGCGACTCTTGTGTCTAATTGTATAAACAATTGATATATATGAAAAAAAGACCACATTTAGACATTTTATACGTAAATTGCAGCTGGAGGCGCAGCTCGTTTCATTTCGTTTCGGTTTTCTGCGTTTGCTGAAATTTGATGCTTACACATATGCGCTGACTGCATGACAGCGTCTGTGTGGCAATAAGATACAAAAGTATCTTAAGAGTTGAACTGCTGTGCTTTGCTTGGGGTCGCATTCATTCGCCTCTTCTGGTGGGGGTGCATTCGCATTCGCCTTCGCATTCATTTCATTTATTTTCTTTACTCTTTACTGCATATCATAAATTCCCAAAAAGAAAAAAAAAAACAAGTCCTGCATGCGGCATTCATTCCACTTGTATGTGTGTTTGTGTTATCAAATTATGAACCTAATTGATATGCGACTATTCTTCTTCTTGTTTGCAGTAAATTGAATGCAGTGCCTCCACTGAGATGGGCCCAAATCCCTACAACACAAAAATACAACTAACTAAGAGCTACTAAAATAAAATGAACACAACAAGAATAACTTAATTTAAGCAATTGCCTTATCATTATCTACTTATTACAACTAAAAAACGAAATTAAAAAAGTATAAAGAATATTAATATTACTAATTAAAGCAAAAAAATTATCTGCAGTTCTCAGTTGTCTTATTTTGTGTGTTTAGCAGCATTCTATAGTCATGACATAATTGGACGAATATTTTTTGCAAGTCGTGTGCGATAAGATAGCCTCTGACTCTGGCAGTCAGATAGATTGCTTTTAATCTAAGACACAGCTGACAACGAGCAGCAAACTAGAAGATACATTTTGTAGCGCATCGCTGCAATCGGCGGCTGTCTTGCAGAACCGACTAACTGTTCTTGTTGTTGTTATACTACTTAGAAGTAGGCTTTGGATATGCTGCGTGCGTCTTTTTAATAAATTTTTTTTGCTTATCTGCCACCGTCGCGTCGCTTCACCTATGGCAGCAGATACATTTGTATCTCAACAGTGACAGAGTCAAGCTGGCAGCTGTGCGGCTCGCTGCGCGTCTTAACATTTAATTCTTGGCTCGTAATAAGTGATTTCATAAGTGTGCCGGTTTCCAAAAAATCGCCAAGCATGTTAACAATTAATTTGTGCAGTAAAGCTAAATAACGTACTTACAATTGATAGCATTGCCAACCGGGTCTCCTTATAGAGCTCCACTCAATGATCAGCCCATATATAACCAAAGCAAACGCAACTCAAACGCAACTCGAGTTGTAATTTGTAAAAACTACGATTGTTTTTACGTTTTGCTAACGAAATAGAAAGTTTATTGGCAAAGGCGTCACTCGCTGCTGAAATTTGTTTTTTTTTTTTTTGGTTTTTTGGTAAAAATGAAAGAAGACGAAATGTTTTAAAAAGATCTTGGTCTTGATGATTAACACTCTAAATGAATAATCAAAACTATATGTAGCGAAAGCAGCGAGCCAAATTTTATGTATGTGGTTTTAAATTTAGACAAACAAAATAAATTATGTGGAAAATTTGAAAATTTGATGCAACAAACACATTAGACACACCTAATTAATAATAACAGACACAAAGAATATATACAACATTTTATTATATAGAAAAATCTTACACCTTGTGGGAGACAGAGTACTTTCAGTATGCACGAGGTACATTCTGGAACTTGTAGATACATTTTAGCGATGAGTGTATGCACTTTATTGTCCACTTTTACAGTATCTAGAATTTCGATAGATTTCTTAATTTTTTTTATTTTGTTCTGCACACAAATGTTGAGAAATACGTGTCAAAAATAAATCGAATTGTATTTTTAGCTTACTTATTCAAAACCCGAACACTTGCCGAAACACAGCGAAGAGCGTAGCAAGGAAAATGAGTGTGAGATGAAAAGCTTTAGATTTTCCAACAAGTCAAACTGCTGTGTGCCAATGGCAAACTTTTAATTAAATGGGCATCCAAAAAGCACAGCAATTTGACTTGGCAGATGGGTGCAGGCTAAAATTGAGATCGATCAGACTGAAAGACGTGCAAAGTCGATGCCTCAAGCTGCTATAGCAATTAAGTGAAGAAAAACTTGTCAAAGCTGATTCTAAATTATATTTGTGTTATTTTCTAAGACTACGATTAATAGCAGAGCTATTAGTGTTGTATTCATGGCATTTCCGACACCTTGAGAACAAGAAGAGCCTGTTTGAAAAACACCCAATTGATAGACAGGTTCCAGTCTTCAATCTTTCGAACTCTGGCAGAGCTGCAGCTCTGAATTGTGGCTTGTTCAAAGGCCCCCAGCAAGTTGTGTAGCGCACTTGCAGCTCTCGCAGCATTTTCCACAACAACAACCAACGTGTGGAAAGTGCAAAAATATCTCATGTGAAGCGAGAGAGCGCAACTCACACACGAAGATCGTGCGGCTCTCGTTTCGTGTGCCTTGTGGCAGCAACAGCTATTTGATCGCATTCTCAAAGATATTTTGTCATTCTTCGCTCGCACCTCACAAACGATCGACGTCTTGGTTTCAGTCTCGGGGATTATGACTTGAAACAGTTTGAAAATAGATATTATTTAAAGAAATACATATATATATATATATACGGTACATATACATATATATGTGTTCAGCCATATAGTTCGCATAGAGTTTCTTTTAAACGAAATAGTCGCCGCATATATATAAAACGTCGCAAGGATAACGCATTGATGTAAGGATAAACGAGTTTTGAATTGATTTTATGTGTAAATTCCGTGAAAATATTGAAAATGTTCATGAACATTTTTTTGGTTTCGTAACCACTTTGAAAATTCCGAAAGAATTTTTCAGTGCGCTAAATATCTAAAAATAATCCACGAGCGCTGCTTCGGTCGCGTTCGATGGGTGATTCGGCACACCACTCGGCCAGCAGATCGTGGGGTCCGCACCCAATCCGACGAATGGACTGTGAATTAGTGAATACATACGAATCAGATAGATGTGCATATAGATATGAATAAGCGGTCTGATTGAAAGATATCTTACATACATATATACGCACATACATATATAATAATATATGGATACGTCTAGATTGTTATACAAATGTGATCAAGTGCATTATCCTGGCTTATCCTGCCCAGGATTACAGGCAAAGATAGCTGCGATAATGTACAGAATTGTGAATAACTATATACTGTGTGTAGAATCATCAGTGAGCAGTTCAGAGTTTTCGCATTGGAAATACCAGCAAGAAAAATGTTAAAAATAGCCCCTGAAAAATAAGAAGATACCACCGACACACACTGTACAGAAAGACGTATCTGTGTGTGTTGCATGTGTGTTTGTGTGTCGCAGTGAAAAATTCGAGTGGCTAAAAATAGCCGGATGTGCCTCACAGGCAAAGAATATGAATATGAAGAAGGATGGATGGTGATGGTTGTGATAATGATGAAGAAATCTTTTTTGATATATGTATCTATATTGAATATATATGCAGCTCGCGTCTAAGCCATAAAAAAATATAGAAAATTCAAGTGTGTGTCATAGAGATAAAAAGAAATATATATTCGTTGAGCAAACTCAAAAGAAAATCGGAAAAAAGCAAATAAACTCAAAATAGAAAGAAAAAACACACAAAATTCAATGTTTGCCAAAAGCTATTTTCGAGTGATAAATGTTTAGTGTGTGGTGGTTTTTGTGAAAAATACATACAATTTTAATGCGATTTTTCTTTTCTCCTTTGCCTTGTATTCAATTTCAGCCATAAAGAAGCGAAAGTATCAGTATAGAAATTAATATACACATATATATATATTTATAAAGTGAAGAAGCAAATCATAGAGAAAAGTGATCGAGAGGTGTTTCATTTTAGTGCAGTTGACAACTGCATCGATTTGGTTGTCATTTTTAATGATATATAGTGATATATAACGATTTAAAATGCAACGACAAAATCCGAACCCGTACCAGCAGCAGCAGGAGCAGCAACAACAGGTGCAGCAGCAATACTCCACTCAGGAGTATTCGCACTCCAGTCAAGAGCAGCATCAGCAGCAACGGATAAGCCGCACTGAACAACATGTTCAGAGGAGTCAAATCACCACTCAGCAACGAGGTCAGTCCGTCTGTCTCTCTGTCTGCCTGTCTGACAGCCTGCCTGTCTGCCAGTCTGTGCTCGCCTGCCATATTATATTATTATTGCATGTCGCCAATGGAATTCAGCAAACTGTATTGGCCAGTGGGATTCACACCGTGGATTTAGAATCTCCACTGTTCCAAGCTCTTGTTACTGAACTTCCATTCAATTCAGACATTCTTGCCTTGAAGATTTGCTTAATAATATGCTTTCCTTGTGCCAATCTCATTGTTAACGCAAACTCCCCTTGCATGCTAAATAAGTATTTTAATTAACACTTTGATTGTTCGTTGTCAATACTAGAAATATTGCTTTAGAAAATTATATTGCTAGCTTCGCGACAATTATTTTAATATTATTTTCGGGCATTAACTAATATATATGAAGATAGGTATAGCAAAATACCTATTGTCGTTGAGAATATCACAAATTTCGTATGATATACCATATATTTTTATGTATCGAATGTGACTTATGCTCTCTTCTGAGTCCCTTAACATGAAAGGAATTAAATCAACAGAAGATACACTGATAAATATAGGAGAACTATAAGAATTTGTTGAAAAATGTTAATAATAGTTTTAGCTATCGGTTTATTGCTTAGAAAAATAAGAACTTGATATTATCCCCTTCTCTAGAACTTTCAATATCCATTCTCTAAGCGTGATAATTCTAATGTATGAAAAAACTTAGCTAAATTTCAGTTTGTTGTTGTTCTTTAGCGGAATTTAAGCTTCTCAATAATTCTAGTAATGTTTATGCTATGAACAACAAAACCTTCTTTTAAGTAAAAGTTAATGTAAATATTTGTATGGACTGAAATTTTGCTCTCAACATTCTATTGTACACAACGAAAGTTTGGAAAGAAATACTAATAAATAGCAAAGGTATCAGCTTCAAAACTCTGCCCCTGCGATGTCACCAAAGAGCGAAAAAATTGGAATTACTCTGATTAATGCAACGACTATTGTTATTTCATAGCACATATTTATAAACATATATTCGTTGAAATTATTACCAATAAAAAAGGACATGATTACTTCTTGCATCAATCTAATTTGATTCACCACAGAATATAATCAAAATCGAATAATTGCTTAAGAACAATTTCAAAAAATGTCTTCTTATGAGATCATATTCTTTAACAATTCATATGATTCATAATATATATGTATTATGTATGTGTAACACATTTTGGACGAACAAACACACAAATTATTCATATATCTCATCTTATATTTCATTACTTAAATCTTAATTGATAATCAGCCAAAAATTATGTCTATTTTTAAATATTTCCATTCATCTGCCAAAATTTTGAGAATACGCTGCACTGACATACATATACATAGGTGAATCAACATAATATAAGAACATTATAAGAGTTTTCATACATATCGCTTTGTTTACATTCTTTAGATGCTGCAGTGGAGAGCTCTCATTGGAGGAAGTGAATAAGATATATATCACTTTGGAGCTCTTATACTGCCAGCCGAAGATAGCCGAAGACAGTTTGCCGATCAATTTGAGTGTGCGCACAAAAACAAACTGAGAGAAGAGAATATGACAGAGTGAGCAGGAGAAAATAAGAGAGGCAGAGTAGAGAAGAAAGAGAGAGAGAGAGAGAGAGAGAGAGAAAGAGAGGGAGACAGTTTCAAGAAACAGCTGATCTTGATGTTTGCTTATAATCACCTGTTGAATTCGAAAAATAAACAAATAAATACATACATATATTAATGACACACTTCAGAAAAGTCTACGAATGCCAAAAATACATATACAAGTTAATAAGTGCTTATATATATAGATATTTGTACGCGTGCCAACTTCTAAATATAAGTAATCCAAACTACAAATAATACATCCTCGACAATGAGCATACAATTTCAAGTTCTTGTTTACATTTAAATTTAGTTATTAATTAGAGAAAAAACAAAATGAAAGCAAATGCATGTGAAACGATAAAGCATACATATTAAACAGTGGTGTTTAATTTGATGTTGAAAAAGATTCCTGATCTTAACAAAGTTCTTCGATTCTTCATAACTATCAAACAGTGTTTTAAAACATATATTAACCAGTTCTTAAATTTAAAATACATTTTAAGTGTTTTGTCTGCATGAAATTTAAAAGTTTGTATATTTTACTAAGCAATTTTAATAGCACATATTCACTATGGCAAGCTTCACTGAAATGTTTGGCTTTACTTTTTTATATAATATTCCCATTATAATTTTGCAGTGCAACAACATCAAGGCGGTATTGGAGGCACCTATGTACCACCGTCGTTGACACACGTCTATGCCCAAGGTGACATTTCACCGCCTGTATTCGAGCAGATCTTTAAGAACGCTCGCTTCGCTCAGGGTGGCAACGCCCTGTTCGAAGGTCGGCTGCGTGGCAACCCAAAGCCATTCGTTACATGGACCCGAAAAGGCGCACCACTTCTCGAGTCGCAAAAGTTTCGCATGAGCTACAACGAGGCCACCGGTGACGTGTCCCTGCTGATCAATCAGATCGGACCGGGCGACGAAGGCGAGTATACGTGTACGGCTCGCAATCAGTACGGCGAGGCGATCTGCAGTGTGTATATACAACCGGAAGGCGCACCAATGCCTGCACTGCAGCCCATCCAAAATTTGGAGAAGAACATCTACTCCAATGGTTATTCGTATACGTCCATCGAGGAGGAGTTCCGTGTGGATACGTTTGAGTATAGACTTTTGCGTGAGGTCTCCTTCAGGGAGGCCATAACGCGTCGCTCTGGTTATGAGCAGGACACTCAGCTTTCGCATGAGCTGGATCGCTCCCAGGGTCCTGCGCAAGCACCACAAATATCGCAGAAACCCCGAAGCTCCAAACTCATCGAGGGCTCCGATGCCGTTTTTACCGCACGTGTCGGCTCCAACCCGAAACCACGTCTCACCTGGTTCCACAATGGACAACGTTTGGTTGCCTCGCAAAAGTATGAGATCTCTTATTCGAGTGGCGTTGCCACACTCCGTGTGAAGAACGCCAATGCCAAGGATGGCGGTCACTATACCCTATTGGCCGAGAATCTCCAGGGCTGCGTCGTCTCCTCGGCTGTGTTGGCCGTCGAGCCGGCCGCTGAGACTGCATACGAGCCCAAGCCCGTGGATCAGATGGCTGAGCAGCTAGAGGCTGGTAAGGCATTGCCTCCCGTTTTTGTCAAGGGCTTTGCTGATCGCGAGGTGACCGAGGGTCGCATGAGTCGCTTTGATTGCCGTGTCACTGGCAATCCCTATCCGGAGGTCTTCTGGTTCATCAATGGCCGTCAAGTGCGCGACGATGCCTCGCACAAGATTCTTGTAAATGAGTCCGGCAGCCATTCGCTGATGATCACGAATGTAAGCCGTTTGGATAGCGGCGCAGTCCAATGTTTGGCCCGCAACAAGGCCGGTGAGGTGGCCATCGAGGCGCAGTTGCATGTGCTGGAGAAGGAGCAAGTTGTCGCACCACAATTTGTTCAACGCTTCAGCACGATGACTGTGCGCGAGGGTGAACCAATCACGATGAGTGCCAATGCCATTGGCACACCAGTGCCTCGCATCACCTGGCAGAAGGATGGTGTGCAAATCTCATCAACTGCTGAACGATTTGTGGGCATCGATGGCGGCGCCACCTGCCTGGAAATACCGAACGTGAAGGCTGCCGATGCTGGCTGGTATCAGTGTACCGCACAAAATATTGCCGGTTCCACGGCGAACCGTGCAAGACTCTATGTCGAAGTTCCCAGAGATCAACCAAGTCAAGAACAGAGGCGTCTTAATCTACCAAGACCAACGAAAGTTATCGAGCCTGAGTGAGTTTTTTTTGCTTTGTTAAACTGAAGATTTATCCACTCATGGGTAATTTATTCTTTTTTAGGCCAAGTCCTGGTCCTGAAATCATCTATTTGCGTCATGTGGAACGCGCCAAGCCGCATCTGCGACCGGGCGAGGAGGATCGTGTTTATCCGCCACCACAGTTCATCATACCGCTGCAGAACGTGCAGCAAACCGAAGGTGGTCGTGTCCACATGGAGGCGCGCATCGAACCAGTCGGCGATCCCAGCATGGTCGTTGAATGGTTCCTCAATGGTCGTCCGCTGGCAGCCAGTACGTATCTGGAATACCCCCCCCCCCCCCCCCACATCTTTTTCTTTTATCTTGTTTTAATCTGTTATGTACTTGTCAGGTGCTCGGGCTACATCTGTCTTCAAATTTGGCTTCATTGCTCTGGATCTGTTGAGCATAATGGGTCACGATTCTGGAGAATATATGTGCCGTGTGAGCAATGCCAGCGGTGTCGCTGAATCGCGCGCCATTTTGTCGGTGGTGCAGCGTCCATCGATTGAGCAATCGTCTCAGAATCCCAACAGCTTGCAGTATATCAATCAGCTGGAAGATTACTCACGCTATCAGCGCCAGGAAAGCTCAGAGGAGTTGATGAATCAAGCTCCGCAATTTATACGTCCACTGCGCGATTTGGGTGAATTCGAGGAGGGTAAGAATGTGCACTTTGAGGCACAAGTGACACCCGTGAATGATCCCAGCATGCGTGTGGAATGGTACAAGGATGGTCTACCAATCACTGCCAGTTCGCGTATCACGGCCATTTTCAACTTCGGCTATGTCTCCCTAAACATATTGCACCTACGTGCCGAAGATGCCGGCGAATACACCGTCCGGGCCGTGAATCGCATTGGCGAGGCCATCAGCCAGTCCACCATACGCGTGCATACGCGCTCCCAGGTCACCGCCGATCTGGGCATACCCGAGCAGCAACGTTACATTGAAAAGGTTGAGGAATTGGAGGACTATCGCAAGTCCCAGCAGCGTCGCCATGTCCAGGAAGCACCCGAGGCCATTGCACCGCCCAAATTCAAGACACCCATCCAGAACCAGTTGGATTTGCGTGAGCACGCGCATGCGCATTTCGAGGCGCGCCTTGAACCCATTGGCGATGCCACCATGCGCGTCGAATGGCTCAAGGATGGTCAACCACTGGAGGCTAGCTCGCGTATTACAACCTATCATAACTTTGGCTATGTCGCACTGACTATCAAGCAGATAACCGTATATGATGCCGGCACCTATACTTGCCGTGCCTACAATGCCATGGGCCAGGATACGACCACCGCCCAATGTACGGTCATATCGAAGAACGAGATTGTCTCAGACACTCAACATCCGGGTGGTCTGCAAAAGATTCAGCACCTGGAGGACTCCTCACGCTATGGTCGTCGCGAAGAGGAAGAGACGTCCATAACTCAAGCACCACGTTTCCTTGGCCCAATGAAGGGTACCACCAAGATTCTGGAGGGACAACGCGCTCACTTTGAGGCCCGTGTGGAGCCGACAAGCGATCTGGGCATGCGTATTGAATGGTATCATAATGGTCGCGTTATTACCGCCGCCAATCGCATCCAAACGTACTACGACTTTGGCTATGTTGCCCTGGACATCTCCCAGGTGCGCGCCGAGGACGCAGGTATATACACGGTGGTGGCTAGAAACCAGCTAGGTGAAGCTCAGTCGCAAGCAACGATGGTAGTGGAAAGTAAGTAGTAAAAGTAAAGTATTTGTAGCAATTCTTGAATATCAATTAACACATTTTGGTTTTTGTCTAAAAGCTCGTTCCAGCATCGACACATCTAGCATGCACCGCGGCCTCTATGAGAAGACCCAGAATTTGGAGAACAAACCGTTCGTGGAGCCTCAGTACAACATCGAGGAGATCTCCAAGTCGAAGCCTGTCTTTGTGCAGCCCCTGGTCGATCCCAAGCCCATACACGATGGCAAGAACATTCATCTGGAGTGCCGCCTCGAGCCTATGGGTGATCCAACAATGCGCGTTGAATGGTTCCATAACGGTCGCCCCGTAACCGTCGGCTCTCGCTTCCGCACCTATTACGATTTTGGTTTTGTCGCCCTAGACATCATTCAGGCGACGGCAGCCGACTCCGGCGAGTATACCGTGCGCGCTACCAATCATCTAGGCACAGCTCACACCTCCGCCTGTGTGCGTGTGAGCGATCGCACCGATGTGGTGACCGAAACCCAGAACGAGCAATCGCTGGAGCAGATTCAGCTGCTCGAGGACTCGCGTCGTCGTCAGCATCGCGAGGAGGATGTTACGGTTATGCAGGCGCCCCAGTTTACGCGTGCGTTGCACAACATCGAGACTGTGGAGGGCACCAATGTGCATCTCGAGTGCCGCCTGCAGCCTGTGGGTGATCCCAGCATGCGCATCGAGTGGTTCGTTAATGGCAAGCCTGTGAAGACAGGTCATCGTTTCCGTCCTGCCTACGAGTTTGATTACGTGGCATTGGACTTGCTCGGCTGTTATGCCATCGATTCGGGCGTCTACACGTGTCAGGCACGCAATCAATTGGGCGAAGCAGTTACCTCGGGCTCCGTGCGCATCATCGCCAAGAACGATTTGATACTGGAAACTCAGAACAAGTCGGGACTGCAGAAGATTCAATATCTGGAGGATTCGTCGCGCTATCGCCGTAATGAGATTGTCGATGAGGTGGTCAACATTCGTCCGCGCTTCCTTACGCATCCGAAGAGCCTGACCAATACCCGTGAGGGAGGTCACGCTCATTTCGAGTGCAAAATTGAACCGGTCACTGATCCCAATCTGAAGGTGGAGTGGTTCAAGAACGGCCGTCCAATTACGGTGGGTCATCGTTTCCGTCCCATTCACGATTTCGGCTATGTGGCCTTGGACATTGTGGGTCTGATTGCCGAGGATTCTGGTGTTTACACCTGTCGCGCTGTCAATCTGATTGGCTCCGATGAGACTCAGGTGGAGCTGCAATGCCGAAGTGGTGAGCAAATTGTTACTGTCACCCAGAACGAGGCGGGTCTTGAGCAGATCCACTATCTGGAGGATCGTTCGCGCTATAGCCGTCGCGAGGAGATCGACGAAAGCACCAAGCAGGCTCCCGTTTTCACAACCTCGCTGAAGAACGTTGAGATCAAGGAGAATCAACGCGCCCACTTTGAATGTCGTCTGATTCCCGTCTCTGATCCATCAATGCGCGTCGAATGGTATCACAACAATCTACCTCTGAAGTCAGGCTCTCGTTTCACGGAGACCAACAACTTTGGTTTCGTAGCCCTGGATATTATGTCCACGCTGCCGGAGGATGCCGGCACCTACACCTGCCGTGCTTACAATGCTGTGGGTGAAGCCATCACCTCAGCCGTTGCCGTTGTCCACACCAAGAAGTCCATCTATCTGGAGTCCCAGCACGAGACGGCATTGCCACGTCTGCAGCACTTGGAGGATAGCTCAAAGCGTCAGCGTATTAGCGTCCAGGACGAAGTCGTGTCGCAAGCTCCGGTCTTCACCATGCCAGTGAGAGATGTTCGCGTCGCCGAGAATCAAGCGGTGCACTTTGAGGCGCGTCTTATTCCCGTTGGCGACCCGAACTTGAAGGTGGAATGGCTGCGCAATGGTCAGGCTATTGAGGCATCTAATCGCACCACCACCATGCATGACTTTGGTTATGTCGCACTGAACATGAAGTATGTGAATCCCGAGGATTCCGGCACCTACACCTGCCGTGCGGTCAATGAGTTGGGTCAAGCGGTGACCTCCGCCTCGCTGATTGTGCAGTCCAAGACTGCGATTCAGTTGGAGACGCAACACGAGGCAGCCATGCACAAGATTCATCAGCTAGAGGATCATAGCAAGTATCAACGACGCGAGGAGGAGGAATATTCGGTGACCACAGCTCCCATGTTTGTTACGAAATTGGTTGGTCCCAGCAATCTGGTTGAAGGCCAGAGTGCCCATTACGAGTGCCGCATTGAACCCTATCCGGATCCAAATCTGAAGGTCGAGTGGTTGCACAATGGCAAACCATTAAACACTGGTCATCGTTTCCGCACCACCTACGACTTCGGCTTTGCCGCCCTGGACATTCTCACCGTCTATGCGGAGGATAGTGGCGAGTACACCTGTCGTGTGACCAACAAACTGGGCGAGGCCGTCAATTCGATTGCATTGAATGTGACTTCCCGTTCGTCGATTATTCATGATACCCAACACGAGGAGGCACTATCTAAGATTCAGCATCTCGAGGATGCCTCACGCTTCCAGCGCAAGACCGAAGAGGATCAGTTCCATGCCGAGCGTCCACAATTCGGACGTCCGTTGCGTAATGCCAAGGTCAATGAAGGCACTCCCGTGCATCTGGAGGCCACGCTGATCCCTGTGAACGATCCCACAATGAAGGTCGAATGGTATTGCAATGGTAAACCCATCCAAACTGGTCATCGGTTCAAAACCACCTACGATTTTGGTTTTGTTGCCCTGGACTTACTGTATGCTCATGCAGAGGATACTGGCACCTACATGTGCAAGGCAAAGAATGCTGTTGGGGAAGCTGTCACGACTTGTGCTGTAAACGTAACAGGTACTCATCTATATACCATCTCTCTCTTTATCCATTTATAATCTATTTTAATTTGCAGCAAATAAGACACTGGATATGGATACGCTCGATGCTCAGCGGCTGGAGAAGATTCGCCAGCTGGAGAACTATGTGCCACCCACCAAGGCCATTGTGGAGGAGAAGGGACAGAAGCCAATTTTCCTCACACCTCTCAGCAATCTGGAGCATCTGAAGGAGGGTGAGCACGCCCATTTGGAATGTCGCGTTGAGCCCATTGGCGATCCCAATCTGAAGATCGAATGGTTCTGCAACGGCAAACAATTGCCCACTGGACATCGTTATCGTACCACTCACGATTTTGGCTACGTAGCCCTCGACATTTTATATGTTTATGGCGAGGATACTGGCACTTATATGTGCAAGGCCACCAATCTCTTGGGCGAGGCCGTTAACACATGCAATGTACGTGTGTTGAACCGTCGCAGCATGATCCTAGATACCCAACATCCCGATGCACTCGAGAAGATACAGAAGCTGGAGTCGAAGGTGGTTACCACACGCACTGAAGTTGGCGATCATCCAATTGGTCCGCCTCACTTCACCGCTGAGCTGCGTGGCTCCACGGAGATTTACGAAGGCCAGACGGCGCACTTTGAGGCGCAGGTGGCGCCCGTGCATGATCCCAATTTGCGCATTGAGTTCTATCATAATGGCAAACCGTTGCCTTCGGCTGCTCGCTTCCATATCACCTTTGACTTTGGCTACGTCTCTTTGGACATTACCCATGCCGTCGCTGAAGATGCCGGCGAGTACTCTGTGCGCGCAGTTAATGCACTGGGACAGGCTGTCTCCGCTACTAAGCTGCGTGTAATTGCTCGTGGCACCATCATCTCGGACACTCAACATCCTGAGGGTCTGGAAAAGATAAGAAAACTGGAGTCAGCCGCACCTCATCAGCGCCAGGAGGTGGAAACTCCTGGCACACTCCAGCGTCCCGTGTTCACGCAGCCGCTCCAGAATATTGATCGCATCAATGAGCATCAAACGGCCCACTTTGAGGCGCGTCTGATCCCCGTCGGTGATCCTAACCTGAAGGTCGAATGGTATCGCAATGAGAAACTTATCGAGGACAGCTCCCGCATTACCAAGCAACATGACTTTGGATTCGTCTCGCTCGACATCTCGCACATCCGCAAAGAGGATGAGGGCGTCTACATGTGCCGCGCTGTCAATCCACTTGGCGAGGCAGTCACCACCGCCTCAATGCGTGTGGTGAGCGAGGCTAGCATCTTAATGGACACCCAACATCCGGACAGCATCAGTCGCATTCATCAACTGGAGAAGCCGGTTGCTCCACGTCCAACGGAACCGGAGCGTCTCTTCGAGAAGCCCATCTTTACGCAACTGCTGACAGGTCCCTCTGAGCTCTGGGAAGGTAATCATGCGCACTTCGAGGCACGTGTTGTGCCCGTCGGTGATCCCTCACTGAAATTCGAGTGGTTCATCAACGGCGTGGAGCTACAAATGGGCTCACGTTTGCGCACTACTCACGACTTTGGCTTTGTCACCCTGGACATTGCCGCTGTGGTACCCGAGGATGCTGGCGTTTACATGTGCCGCGCCTACAATGCCGCTGGCGAGGCTGTATCCTCCACTGCCATGAAGGTGAAGACCCGTGCCAATATCGATGGCCAGCCGTTGATACCCGAGTCGTGGGAGGCCATTCGTCTGAAGGAGGCCGCCATGAATCGTGTGCCCGAAATGTTTGTGGACTCGACACCACAGCAGGCGCCAGTGTTCACCACGCATCTGCAGAGCTACGACAAGTTGCACGAGGGCCAGCATGTTCACCTGGAGGCTCAGGTGGAGCCACGTGCCGATCCCAATCTGCGCATTGAGTGGTTCAAGAATGGTGTTTCCCTTACCACCGGCTCTCGCATTCGCAGCACCTTTGACTTTGGTCTGGTTACGCTCTCTATTAATGGCTTGCGTGAGGATGACTCCGCTATTTATACTTGCAAGGCTACCAACCAAGTGGGCGAGGCTGTATCGACGTCATCGCTCAAGATTGAAGATCGTCACTGGTTGCAGGCAGAGTCACTGCATCCGGACTCGCTGCCCCGCATTGGCCAACTGGAGGCACCCAAGGAGGGTCGTCCCGAGGCCCCGGAGCCCACGTATGAGACACCTGTATTTATCACTCATCTTAACAACATTGAGTGCAAAGAAACAGACAACGTACGCTTCGAGTGCAACGTGGAGCCAGCTCGTGACCCAACCATGCAGATCGAATGGTTCTTCAATGGTCAACCTCTGCAGGCAGCTGCCAAATTCAAGTCCATCTATGACTTTGGCTACTGTGCTCTGGATTTGAACAATAGCTATGCAGAGAACAGTGGCATCTACACATGCAAAGCCACCAATAGCAAGGGATCGGCGACCACCTCGGGCACATTGAAGTGCACTGGTGGCAAGACCATGTTCCTGGATACCCAACATCCACAGGGCGCTAGTGGTCTGGAGGCTGTGCAGGAAACGGAGGAGGCATTGGCCAATCGTTACAACCAGAAGTCGACCAAACCAGAGACACAGTATCCACCACCGGTTTGGACTAAGCCATTGCAGCAGGAGTTCCATCTATCAGAGGCGCAACCCATCCATCTGGAAGCAAATGTAGAACCGAAAGAGGATCCCAACTTGTTCATCGAATGGTATTTCAATGGCAAGCAGTTGCAACATGGCTCTCGCTTCAAGATGACCAGTGAATTTGGTTTTGTTACCATGGACATGATTGAGGTGTACTCTAGAGATCAGGGCATTTACACATGCAAGGCATACAACAAGGCTGGTGAGGCATTCACATCCACCACCATTTTCTGCTCGAGCAAGGAGAGCATTATTGAGTCCACGCAGCATCCAAAGGGTGCCGAGGGTCTCGAACAGATTCAGGATCTCGAGGACTCCCTACGCAAGGATGGCAGCAAGCCGGTGCAGCCGGAAGAGGGCATTGCACCGCGTTTCACCACCGAATTCGTCAACATTGTCGACATCGGAGAAGGCGAGTTGGCCCATTATGAGGCGAACCTGATTCCACTGGGCGATCAGAGCATGGTCATCGAATGGTTCTTTAATGGCAAAGTAATCGAGGCGAGCCACCGTGTGCGCACCATCTACGCCTTTGGCACTGTCGCTCTTGAAGTGTTGGGCACCAAGATCGAGGACACTGGCACCTACACCTGCCGGGCAACCAATAAATATGGCTCGGCTGAGATCAGCTGTACGCTGGAGTGTGTGGACAAGCCACGTGGCCAGAAGCCCCACTTCACATCGCACATTCAGCCATTGCAGGGATTGAAGGATGGCCAGTCCGCTCACTTTGAGTGCACCCTGATACCGGTTAATGATCCCGAACTGAAGGTCGAGTGGTATCACAATAGCAAGCTACTTCGCCACTCCAATCGCATCAAGACGGTCTCCGACTTTGGCTATGTGGTATTGGACATTGCCTATCTGCAGGATCATGATAGTGGTGAATATGTTTGCCGAGCCTATAACAGATATGGCGAGGACTTCACTCGTACCACTCTCAACTGTGGTGGTCGTGGTGGTGTCTTCTATGACAGTTTGCAGCCTGATTCGCTGCAAAGGATTCGGGAGCTGGAGTGTCCTCAGGGACAGCAAACGGACACCAGTGCTCCACTTGTTGCAGAGCCACCCAAGTTTATTACACAGATCGCCGATGTCACCAAGCTTGTGGAGGGCCAAAGTGCTCACTTCGAGGCGCGTTTGACACCGATCACCGATCCCGACCTGGTTGTGGAATGGTATTTCAACGGCAAGAAACTGCCACATGGACATCGTTTCCGCACCTTCCACGACTTCGGCATCGTCATCCTCGACATACTCTACTGCTACGAGGAGAATTCGGGCATTTACGAGTGCCGTGCCCACAACAAGTATGGCGAGGATGTCACCAAGGCCACGTTGAAGTGCGCATCAAAGGCCAGTCTCATTCTGGACTCTCAACTGCCACGCGGCATGGAGGGCGGTCTGGAGAAGATTGCCAATCTGGAGTACAGCATGATGCGCACTCGCGAAGAGACTACCGAGGAGACCAGAGGCAAGGCACCCGTGTTCACCGTGCCACTGGAGAACATTGAGAGTCTGCGAGAGGGCGAGAATGCGCACTATGAGGCACGCATTACGCCCACTGATGATCCCAAGCTGAAGGTGGAGTGGTACTGGAATGGTCGTCCATTGAAGGCCGGTTCACGTTTCCGCACTTTCTGTGACTTTGGTTTTGTTATCCTGGAGATTTCGCCCGTCTATCCCGAAGATTCTGGCGAGTATTCGTGCCGTGCTATAAACGAGTATGGTGAGGCTGTGACCACTGCCACAATGAAGATTCAGGGCAAGCGCAGCATCATCATGGAATCGCAACTGCCCAAGGGCATGGAGGGCACCATTGATCGCATCGCTGAACTCGAGGGTCTCGGCTCACGCAGCACAGAGTTTGTGCCAGAGGATGATACGGGCAAGCCGCCCGAGTTTGTAACGACTCCATTCGACATGGTCATCACAGAGAATTCGCTGGCCCACTTCGAGTGCCGTCTGCAGCCCATCAACGATCCGTCCATGCGCGTGGACTGGTTCCACAATGGCAAGGCCTTGTGGTCCGGCTCTCGCATCAAGACCATCAATGACTTTGGTTTTGTAATACTGGAGATTGCTGGTTGCTATCAGCGCGATACTGGCTTGTATACGTGCAAGGCGACCAACAAGCATGGCGAGGCCACCGTCTCCTGTAAGTTGCAGGTCAAGGGTCGCCAGGGCATTGTTATGGAGCCTCAATTGCCGTCGAACTTCCGCACTGGCACTGAGAGCCTGCAGAAACTGGAGGAGAGCATGCACAAACGCGAGGAGATTGTCATCGATGATGAGCAACCAAATCCGCCCAGGTTTACTGAACAAATCAAGGACAACCTGGACGTGCCCGAGAGCGGTCCCATACACTTTGACTGCCGCGTCGAGCCCGTTGGTGATCCAACTATGCGCATCGAATGGTTCTACAATGGACGCGTCATGGCCACCGGTTCCAGAGTGCATCAATTGAATGACTTTGGTTTTATTGCCTTGGATGTGGATTACATCTATGCACGCGATTCTGGCGAGTATACTTGCCGTGCCACTAACAAGTGGGGCACTGCCACCACCACCGCCAAGGTGACCTGCAAGGGCAAGCACAACATTATCTATGAATCGCAATTGCCGGAGGGCATGACCGCTGAGAAGCTGAAGGAATTGGAACGCGGACGCATACCAGATGCACCCAAGATTGTCGAGGAGACCTTTGGACCCCCGAAGTTCACCACACAAATTGCTTCAGTCACCGCCGAGGAGTCGGAAGCGGTGAGATTCGAATGCCAAGTGGAGCCCAAAACCGATCCCAGTCTGCGTGTTGAATGGTATCGCAATGGCAAGCCTTTGCCTCTAGGTCATCGCTATAGGAACATCTTTGACATGGGCTTCGTATCCCTGGACATTCTGTATGTGTACAATGATGATTCTGGTGAATATGTTTGCCGCGCCGTCAACAATCATGGCGAGGATCGCACCAAGGCCACCATCTCCTGCAAGAGTAAGCCGTCTCACATGGCTGTCATTGCATTTCTTCCTAATTATAATTTCTGTCTTTTAGAATTGCCCACTATTTTACTTCAGAATCAAGTGCCTCGTGGCATGAAGCGCTCGGATGCGCTCACCCAAATGGAGGCAACGATCAAGAAATACACCTCCGAGGTTCATTTAACCGAGGATGATCTCTTCGATCCCGATCGCAAGCAGCCACCACGTTTTGTTACCCAGATCAAGGAGCAGCTTACGCTCACTGAGATGGCCAAGACCAAATTCGAGTGCCAGCTGGCACCAGTGGGCGATCCAAACATGAAGGTCGAATGGTTCTTCAATGGCAAACCCTTGCTATTTAGTAAGATTCATAATAGCCTAAACAAAAAAACATTAAGCTAAGGCTCCCTTTCAATTTGCTTGCAGAAAATCGCTTCCTTCCCATTTACGATTTTGGTTATGTGGCCATGAACTTTGGCTGGGTCTATCCGGAGGATAGTGGCGAATATGTTTGCCGTGCCACCAATTTGTATGGCATGGATGAGACACGTGCTGTTATCAAGGTATCGGGCAAGCCTGGCATTGTCTACGACTCCCAACTGCCTGCGCATATGCAGAGCATTGATCGCATTCGCGAAATGGAAGCATCCTGGCAGGTGTAAGTAACTCATATAAACTAGCTTAGAGATAAATCATTATATATATATATATACATTTTTACGTTTAGTGTACCTGAGGAAGCTGATCCCGATGCCAAGCCGAGAACAAAGCCCGTATTCGTTAGCAAGCTGGAGCCACAGACTGTCGAGGAGGGCGATCCCGCCAGGTTCTGTGTGCGAGTCACTGGACACCCACGTCCTCGCGTCATGTGGCTCATCAATGGACACACTGTTGTGCATGTATGCATTTCTTTAGACGTATCTATTAGCCATTTACTAAAAATTCCTGCATATACAGGGATCGCGTTACAAGCTCACCAACGATGGCATGTTCCATCTGGATGTACCCAAGACGCGTCAGTATGATACCGGCAAGGTGGAGGTTATAGCGCGCAACTCTGTGGGCGAATCGATTGCTTCGACCGAACTGAATGTTGTCGCACGCTCTGATGACTATCGCAATGTGCTCAAGAACTCACCACGCCGTAAGTCACAACACTCCAACACTTGTTACATGCACACATGGAAATACCAGCAGATACATTTATTATATTTTATATTAACAGCTAGCAAAACTTAACACAATTAAATGCAGTAGTTTTTTAGCTGGCTAAACACCAAAATCACACGAAATCACATAAAAGACTGCATTGTAAATATACATAAATATATACATATATAGTACACATAGAGTTTACAGATTTAAGTAGAATAGCACCCAAGTTTATTGCTACAGGCCAAAACAAGTAAAATCACAAGTTCCCAAGTACAAAACTCCCTATTCCCTGCGAGAAACTCGCTTCCCTTCTTAATATTCCCACAAGAGCCTCTTGTTGTCATTTCAACGAGCTATCTCAGAGGAGGGACCCAGTGGAATCTGCGCCCTAATGGACTCCATCAATAAGTATCGCTGGACCATGGGTAGTAAGGTTGTGCAATTTTTTTTAGTGTGTGCGTGTTTTACAAGACTGTCTATATTCAAAACTGTGGCTGATCATTCAACTACCTGTTCTCTGTTCTCATTTGCAATTGATTGAAACCGAAAAGGAGTTAGCAAACCTCTGTGATTATCATCTTAAAATTTACAACATATGTATAATATTTTTCCCAACTTATTTTAATTCATGTTATAATACTAAAGCTGAATAGGAATGCAATTTTACCTAACCAAGTGTATGATGCTATGCTTGCATGTATTTAGCAAATGGTTTTTTTTTTTTCTCATGTGCCTAGATGTATTTAACCGTGCCCTCTAGATAGTGTTTAATCCTGTCAATTCGTTTTCGAATATATAGCGTGGTACGATTATGAGCTAGCTGGTTACCAGAAGGAGCGTCAGGATAACGAATTGGAAAAGGCATTCGATGAACGTAAGCAATACTTGTCCGAGCAGAGTGCACATACCCTTAAGGGTGTGGAGCACTTGAAGCCGAAGCAATACAAGCCCACAACGCCAGATTGGCAACAGAATGTGAAGGCCAAGAAGAGTGAAGAGTACTACAATAAGCTGCAGGAGCTGGAAACCGAACAGCTACTCAAGGAGACCCACATGCGCAGTGATACGCATCAGTATGCCATACCCGGCGAGAAGGTTGTCAGCAGCTCAGCTGCCAAGGGCATGGCCCAATCCTACGAGGAGAATCTGTAAGTGCACATGAAATTAATCAATAAGCCAGAATCTAATCCACAGCCAAACTTGAATCTCCACAGTCAGGAGCAAACTAGCACTACCCAGATCAAGGGGGCACCACCAAAGGGCACAGCTCAACCATCTGAATCCTCGGTACATGGCCGTGAAGTCTACATGAACAAGCAGCAACAAGTGCAGAAGGAGATCCAAGGTGATTTGGAGATTACACGCAAGATCACGGCCACGGAGACCACGGAGATGGAGCACAAGGGCACCATTCAGGAACGCGTTGTCAAGGGTCCCGTCAAGCCCGCTAAGGCGCCCGTCTTCACCAAGAAGATTCAGCCATGCCGCGTCTTCGAGAACGAGCAGGCCAAATTCGAGGTTGAGTTCGAGGGTGAACCAATGCCCCAGGTGAAATGGTATCGCGAGAGCTTCCCCATCCAGAACTCGCCCGATCTGCAGATACACACTTTCAGTGGCAAATCTATATTGATCATACGCCAGGTCTTCATCGAGGACTCGGCTGTATTTTCATGTGTGGCCGAGAATCGTGGCGGTACCGCCAAGTGCAGCGCCAATTTGGTCGTGGAGGAGCGCAGACGCGCCGGCAAAGGTGGTATTCAGCCACCAAGCTTTGTGACTACCATACAAAGCACCACTGTAGCCACTGGCCAGCTGGCTCGCTTCGATGCCAAGGTGACCGGCACACGGCCCATGGATGTGTACTGGCTAAAGAACGGCATGAAGGTTCAGCCCAGCATCAAGTTCAAAATGCTGGAGGAGGACAACGTTCACACCTTGCTGATCATCGAACCCTTCGCCGAAGACTCTGGCCGCTATGAGTGCGTTGCTGTTAATGCCTCTGGCGAGGCACGCTGCGATGGCGATTGCATTGTCCAATCACCCACCAAGCCGGAGAAGCCAACAACGCCCGGCAGCGAGAAGGCACCGCATATTGTCGAGCAGCTCAAGAGCCAGTCCATCGAGGAGGGCCACAAAGTGATCTTCCGGTGTCGTATTGATGGCAAGCCCACTCCCACTGCTCGCTGGATGCGCGGAGAGAACTTCGTGAAGCCATCGCGTTACTTCCAAATGACGCGCCAAGGTGAATACTATCAGCTCATCATTTCGGAGGCATTCCCCGAGGATGAGGGCACCTACAAGTGTGTGGCCGAAAACAAACTGGGCAGCATTCAGACCAGTGCCCAGCTTAAGGTGCGCCCCATAGAGAATCTGGATGCACCACCAACTATTACGGCTCTCAAAGATGTCTCCGTCACGGAGGGCATGCCGGCGCAGTTCAAGACCACTGTAACGGGCAAAGTGAAAGCCACCAGCGTGCAGTGGTTCCGTGAGGGTCAGCTAATACCGGAAACACCTGATTTCCAGGTACGCCGAACAATAAATTTTGATCATATATTACATTAAGAATACATTAAATTGTCGGGAATCATTGTGCTAACACAACTTTGATATCATTTCAGATGATCTTTGATGGCAACAGTGCCGTGCTACGGATTGGCACCACCTATGAGGAGGATTCGGGCATCTTTACAGTACGTGTGACTTCGTCTACGGGACAGGTCGAGGCATCAGCCAAACTGACTGTTAAAAGTAAGGATTAAACTAAAAACTAAGCAAAACCAAAACCAGAGTTCGTAAACAACAAGAAAAGAAACGTAAGCGAACAGTGTTCGAAAACTCCAAAGAATGCTCAAAAAACACAACGACCAAAAACCGATAAACAAAAAAAAATATTTATATATATTTTTTATACCATAACGGATCCCTATACTGACGACGTTTAAGCACAATTAACTAACTAGTCCTAAAAGTTTGAGTGAAGAATATTTTAAAGCGAACGTTTCGACAATTTCAGTTTCATTTCTAATAGAATATTATTTTATTTAAATCAACGAACAAGTTCTTTTAATTACTAACAATTATTCAAAATGTCAACCCGAGCAACAATTTAATGAAAGATGTTTAATATGAAAAAGGTAACAAAATCAAAAAAAAAAAAAAAATCTAATTTATTTAAAACGAAAAAAAAAACACAAATAATAAAAATAATTACAAGTATTTTGCAATATGAATATTTATAGAACATTTTCTTTCTGGCAGAGCCAATCAAGAGGGAATTGCTTGTCGGTTGTATATGAAATTCGAAATTCTTCAAATTTTGAGTGAAAATTAGAAAAGTGAAATAAAAAACGCTCAACACTAGCCCCTTTTGAGTGAGAATTATAAATAAGGCAGCTTATGTACTTTCAGATTGTTCAGAATACCTACACACACATACTTAATTACTATATATATAGAAATATGTATATAAATATATACATAGCACAGGCACTTTATAAATATGTTGAGTTCTTCTGTATCTAGCCTCCGTCCCCATGTACATAGTCCACATCTAGATACATTCTTATAGCTTTGTGCTGAAACATATAGAAACATGTGTCGGAATAGTTTTGGGTCCGTGTGCAAAACGCACATTTGTCCCGCCTCCGCTCGAGCGTGAAACATTTATTTTTCATTTGGATATTAGCATAAAATATTGTGGATGACACATCTAGCGCACACAGTTCCTTGTGGAATCAGCTCACTCTGCTGTAGTATATCCATCTCATAGCTACCAAATACTTATATGAATATCAATTTAGAAATGAGCGTGCGCAAAACTAGCACAACCAAAAGGGGGGAATACGATAATGAGTAAAAAGCTAAAATATTGAAGGCATTGCACACATTGAATTTCAGCTGCCAGCAATGCCAGATTATCTATATACTATACAATAATATATGTGTAGCTGTCTATTCTATTTTCAATTTATTTTTTGGAAAATGTTTTTCTTTGAAAACTAATTTCCAATAGATTAGCTAAAAAGAAACAACAAAAACAACAATCCATTTGATATTTTTAGACCTCAGCACAGTCTGGATATCAACGTGTCGCTACAATGAAAAAGCATTTTATGTGTTTTTCAAGTAAATCTTGAAATTTATTTCAATTTTCTTTTATTTAAAGATTAGAAAAAAATAAAAATATATTGGCTTTCAATGTACGTGCGCTGATGAAAATAAACTGACATTTAGTTCAGCAAAAATAAAATAAATAATTACCTACAAGTTGTTTGTTTTCTGTATAGAACAGATATGAGTAGCCGATTTTCCCGAGAGGTATACACTCACATACATACATATATATATTTTTATAGATGGGGGCTATATGTTAGCCATTCGACAAGAACATGCATAAATGACTCTGCTTATGGTGCAGAAACGGTTTTAATTAAATTAATCAGTTACGGTAGTTCAACCATCAGTTAGTCCTCTGTCCCAGCCTCTGATTCATATATTTTATATTTTTAGAAGGCAGCCTCTATTTCGTATCCAACCGACAACTTAGCAGCAGTCCCTTTGAAGCGAAAGAAATTCATATTAGTTTAGATTGCTTGGTTTTGGTATTGGAACGATACTTTAAAATATTATGATCAAACTTTTACCATGGACTCGTACTCGTACTCATACAGACATATGATTGTTCAGACAAGCCTCGAAACGTATTATTATTTGACTTTTGATTATAATCAATTTGTATTGTTTATTTAATTTACATTTATTTATTTTGTAGTGATGTTGCATGAGATTTTATTATTCATTTTTTAATGCCGCTTTTTACTACTAATTTGTTTCGTTTTCATCTCTTCCACTTTTTGCTACCACTCTTAAAATTTTTGCTTCTCCAAACACATAAAATGAATCAGTTTTCAAAAAGAAAAATCGTATCTAATGAAAGTATTTGCCGCTTACGCTGCCAATATCTCTATTTGTATATTTTGTGGTAAAAATGCTTTACTAAAAAATTAATCATAAAAACTCATGCGACTTTTGTTTTAAGTTTTATCTACAATACATTGAGATACTCGTATTCCTCTGTCAGTTTTATAATTTATGTTTACGTTTCATGTTTTAAGTGTGTATTCGATCGATCGGTAATCAATATCATACTCGATTGTTCAATTCCAAAATTATTTTTTGTTCTTCCATACCACTTTTGTTGTTTATTTGTATTTCTCATGTATTTAATGCTTAAAACCAATATCGCGTCTTTAAATAAATCAACAAGCAAATGCATCATCAATTGATATTCGTTTTTTATAACTTCAAAAATGCTCCATGCTTTCGCATCCTCGCCGCTGCTTGCTCGCACCAATCACAGGTAATATTTATATTTATATATATATGTATATATATAATTGGTATTTATAGTACTGGAGTATTTATATTTATGTTTATGTTTTACAACACTTGAGAACTGCACTTTATAAATAATCCACACAATTGCCCAGTATAGCAACTGTCTACCTTCTGTGCTCGATTGTTGTCTACATCCGAATGAGATCGCTCGAATGCGCTGCTGCGCTGCGCTGGCTGCGCTGCGATGCTTACCCCAAAAATACCAAATATCGCCAGAACAGACACACGAACGCCTTAGAATCTCATTTGAGCTGTTTACCCCACCTGGTGACGTAGCCGCCACTAATCATAAATCTATTTTCGGGGCGTGTATTGTAAACAAGCATTTAAATTGTGCTTTTGGCTCTCAATTGTATTCGCTCAGCTCGATCATTATTTGGGGTGATACTTCATCGCGATGATGAAGCTGCTGTACTTAGGCGGATGACAAATACTAATGGCTATTAATTTGATAGCTTGCCAAAAAGTCGCTGTTGGTTAATGCAAGAATCACAGGTGAAATTCGTCACACATGATTAATGCATGTGATTCACGATGCATATTCGTCATAGAATTAAATGTGCTTTTTATCAATGTCAAATATTCAGTGGCTGTATGAGCGAATTTATATAGGTACCTATTTATTGATTCACGGCCAACAGATATCAGCTCTCATATGCGAGCATGTAAGCCAAATATGTTTTGTGGCTGTCGTGCCCCTTCTGTATCCGAGCTGTGAATAAGGATACAGAAATAATTATTTTTCCATATTTGAATAATTTTGGCACATTACATTTATATTTCAAGTTCATTGTTTATGCGCATGAAGCTGCAATATATTTTTCTTTATTTTAAATATGCGGAATAAGCTCCTTGGAAACAGATTAGAGGTATGTATCAAGTTGCCCCTGTGAATGTCAATGCTTTTGTCAGAAGTTTGCTCCCATATTGTTTCGAACTCTGGAAAATGGTCATTGAGATGTCCATCGATATTATCTACTAACCCTCAAACTTCACCTTGAACTTTTAGAGCGACGTATCTCGGCTTATCAATTGCGTACGATTGATTCTGTCGAAGATGAGTCCTCGTCATCTGGCAAGGATGATAGCTCGCCTGAATCACCCCAAAATTACCAGCAGCAGCAACCTGGCCAATATGGCCAATATCTAGGCGTTAATGGGCAGGTTCAGCATCAGGGTCGATCGCGCACTAAGAAGACCAAAGTGCGCAGCAAATCCTTGCAGCCACCCTCGAATATTGTGCCTTGGCGCAAGTCGACGCGTCCTCATCGAGGGCGTTCTCTAGATAAGCAACCATTCTTGCCGGGCTTCAAGCCAGAGCCGGTAAAGTCCTGGACTGAGGAGACAATTAGCTTAAAGGCCACTCCAATTGAGAAGAAGAAGCCAACTCCCAAGTTGGAAGCCGCTCAGGTTGTGCTTAAGTCTATTAAGTCGGAAAGGGATCAAGGTATTATGAGCCTGGGTGCCACTTTAGAGCAGATTATAGCTGGCAAAACTGAAAAGGAGGCTATACCTTGGATAACGATGCGTGAAAAGCTAAAGGCCGTCGAGAGTGTTCAGCAGGAGCTAAGCAAGTTTGATCTTGATGAGGTCTACTTGCGTCCACTCGAGGGTCAAATCGAGACAGACGAGCAACTGCCACAACAGGCGCAAGTGGAGCAAGTTCAGCGTACCAAGGAAATTCAACGCCTCAAGAGCATGGAGAGCGTGGAAATTATGGAAATGACTGATCAAATTGACAAACTTATCACCCAGCAGCAGAATAACAAAGATCTCATCCCATGGAAGGAAATGCGACAGCAGCTAAAGAGCGTTCAGCGTGTAACAAAACAAATGGATAAGTTTAAGATAGAGGAGGTTGAGCTACGTCATCTCGAGGCCCAACAGACTATCAGTGAAGAGTTCCAGACTGCTAGCCAAGGTACAGTTATAATGACAATCGACGATAGTTCCAAGGGCTCAATTTCAAAGGTCATGACTCGCGATGAGATTCAGCACTATGAAGATCAATCCAACATCTACAAACAACAGTTTATTACGACGGAAGATGTGAATATCATGCACGTGTCGGAGCGTGAAAAGCTCGAGGCACAAAGATTGTTGAGAGAACAACAAGCTGTCAACTGGAGACAGCAACAGCAGCGGCCTCAATTGCAGCCACTGACCTCTGTGGAGGATACGATTTCCCAGACTAGTGAGCGCCAGAAACTTGTGCAACAGCAAAGCTACATCGAGGAAGCTCAACGTCAACAGTATTCACAAATCGAGGACTCACAGATGATGAGCCTCGAGCAATATGAACACCAAAAGATGATAAGCCAACACACCCAACAACACTCCGTCAACTGGCGCCAGCCTCGTGAGCCTCAAAAATTCATTCAGGTTGAGGATTCATCTCTTCTACACTTGCAAGAACGTCAGGATACACAAGAGCAGCAGCTTACGCAGCCGGAGCCCGTGATGTGGGATCGTGGTAAGAAAAAGCCCGAGCAAGTGCAGCCGCAGCAACTGCAGCCCCAAGCTCCAGTTCAAAAGCAATTTGTGGAGAAGCCAAAGACATATGAAGAAATGCACGATGAGCTTATTGAAGAATTGCCAGTCAAACAGCCAGAAGCAGTGCCAGTTATGTGGGAACGCGGCAAGAAGAAGCCAATACAGCCCCAGCAAAAGACATTTGAGGAACTGCACGATGTGTTGGATGAACCTGTGCCAACTCCACAGCCAGAACCTGTTCCAGTTATGTGGGAACGTGGCAAGAAGAAACCCATTTCTCAGGAAGTCACAGACACTCAGCAGATTATGCAAACGTCGCAAGTGGTTGAACAGCAAATTGTGGAGGAAACAAAGAAGACGGCAGTGCGTCGGGTAATTCCACCACGTGCACCTGAAGAGAAAGTGGAACAGGTTACGCTGAAGCCAACGCCGCGACAGCGACCAAAAGAAGCCCAGAAGGCCGAAGAGTTCCAATTGAAGCCCCTGAAGACCACGAGGACAGTACAACAAACCATTGAAGAAAGTGTGCAGAAGGCTACTGAAGAAGCTACAGACGAATTGGTTGAAGAAGTCATTACTGAGGAACAGGATCAACCGAAGCCTGTATTGTGGGAGCGTGGGCAGAAGAAACCTCAAAAGCCAGACCAAGAAGAGCTTCCCGAGGTGCCTAAAACACTTGAAGTGGCAGTGGATACTTTAGAAGAACAACCCATTCAAGCTGTAGAGCCCCAACCACAACCTGTAATGTGGGAACGTGGCAAGAAGAAGCCTCAAAAGCCAGCCACTCAAGATATTCCCAAGTCCCATGAAGTCGCTGTTGACACACTGGATGAAGAAACTGTTCCAACTGTTGAGCCTGAACCACAGCCTGTAATGTGGGAGCGTGGCAAGAAGAAGCCTCAAAAGCCAGCCACTCAAGATATTCCCAAGTCCCATGAAGTCGCTGTTGACACACTGGATGAAGAAACTGTTCCAACTGTTGAGCCTGAACCACAGCCTGTAATGTGGGAGCGTGGTAAGAAGAAAAAGCCACTGAAGCAAGACTTGTTTGAAGAAAAGGTTGTCGAATCACCAACCAAAACTTTCGAAGAGGCAGTAGATGTTCTGCCTGATGAACCAAAGCAAGAGGAAAAACCAGAACCTGTTCTATGGCAACGTGGTAAAAAGAAGGTACCACAATCTGCGCCAACTGACGAATTGCATCCAGATGAAGTAGATGCGCAAGTCCAGCAAGTTGTCGAGGCTGAGGATGAAGAAATCATCGAGGAAAAGCGCAAAATAAAGAAGGTAAAGAAACCAAAGCTTCCAGTCGCTGCGCAGGAGCAAGTTGAACAGCCTGAAGAGGAAACTCCAGAGGAGGAGATCATTGAAGAGCAAGAGGAGATTGTTGAAGAAAAGCGTAAGGTGAAGAAAACAAAGAAACCAAAGCTTCCAGTCACTGCTCAGGAGCAAGTTGAACAGCCAGAAGAGGAAGCTCCAGAGGAAGAGATCATTGAAGAGCAGGAGGAAATTGTTGATGAAAAGCGTAAGGTGAAGAAAACAAAGAAACCAAAGCTTCCAGTTGCTGCTCCGGAGGAAGCTGAACAGCCTGAAGAAGAGGCTCCGGAGGAAGAGATCATTGAAGAGCAGGAAGAAATTGTTGAAGAGCAAGAAGATATTGTTGAAGAAAAGCGTAAGGTAAAGAAAACAAAGAAACCCAAGAAGCCCGTAGAACTGGAACAGGCTACAGAAGACATTCCACAAGAAGAGCTCATTGAAGAGCAGGAAGAAATTGTCGAGGAGAAGCGCAAAGTTAAAAAGACAAGGAAACCAAAAACCAAAGAAGCTGAAGCAGTGGAAGAAGAAGAGGAAGAAGTTCCAGAAACACAAACAGAAGAGGTGGTAGAAATCGAAGAGACTACTGTTGAAGAACCTAAGAAAAAGAAACCTATTATTAAACCTCCTGAAGTTGAACAAGTAGAAAAGGTAACGCTTAAGCCTGTCCCAAGAAAACAACACCAACTTCCTGAAAAAGAACAAGTTGAAGAGGTGACACTGAAGCCACGTCCTAGAACTTCAATTGTCTCGGAGACGCAACAGCCTGAAATACCTGAAACCGAATATGTTGAGAAGCAGAAGGTTGTTACATTTGAAGATCAAGTGGTGGATGTCACTAAGAAACGAGTTAAGAAGAAGAAACCTAAAACAAAGTCTGAAACTCAGGAATCAATCGAAGAGCCGGTTGAAGATATAGAAGAACAAGAGGATGAATCTGTGACTGAAGAAATAGAGCCGGTTGAAATTCTACCCGAGGAAGAAGTTGTTGAAGAAATTGCTCCAAAAGAGAAGGTGACAAAATTGAAGCCCAAAAAGGAAGAAGTTGTCGAGATGGTTGAAGAGGTTGCCTTGAAACCAGTGACCAGGCCAAAGAAACAATTACCCCAGGAAGCAACAATTGAAGAGGTACATCTGAAACCAACAAAACGCACAACAGCCAAGCCTGAGGATGTAAAAATTGAGGAAGTTGACTTGCAACATGTTGAAAGACTGGATGAAGAAGTTGTACAAGAAGAGAAACGTAAAGTCAAGAAGGTGAAAAAACCAAAGCATGAAGACTTGCCCGAAATACCAGATGCAGAGCCCACTGTTTTAGAAGAGGCAGAACACATTGACATCGAGAAGGAGCCGAAAACGGAAGAAGAAACACCTCAAGTGCCTTGGAAGCGTGGCCAGAAGAAAAAGCCGGTTGCTGAACCTTTAGAGGAGAAGCAATGGCCAACTGGTAAGCGGCGACTACTACCTGAAGAACAGCCCGAAGAGGTGCAACTGAAACCAATTCCCGCCAAGCCAGTGGAAGTGCCTGAGCAACCAGAAAAGGCAATTCCGGGACCACAGCTACAGCCTGAAGAGAATGTGGAAAGCGAAGAGGAGATATCTGATTTGGAACCTCTGAAGATTCCTGATGACAAGCAACCCAAAGAAAAGGTTAAAAAGGAGAAGAAGAAGAAGCCAAAGCTAAAGAAGGCAACTCCATCGGTGGATGAGGTATCAGAAGAAGTGGCTGAGCCATTCGCAGAGCCTATTGCTGAGGAGGATCAAGTCGAAGAACTACCAGTTGATGATGACAAAGTGGTTGCCGTATCCGAAGATGTGCAGCCCGAAGAAGAAGTTGTGATTACTGAGAAAACACCCGAAGTTAAACAAAAGGCGCATAAGAAGCGTACTAAGCCTCTAAAGGAAGCTTCGGTTGAAGGACAACCACAGTTGCTTGAGGCAGCTATTGCAGAAATCGAAAAGGCTGATGAAATTTCCCAAGAGATCTCACAAAAGACTATAACTCTACTGAAGAAGACTGAAGACACAAGACCTCAATTCATAACAACAGAGCAGCTCATCGAGCTCGATGTGGAAGATGTGAGACGCGATCTCGAAATGAAACTCACTTCAAATATTATCAAGAAAGAGAAACGTCGTGTGATACTTGATGACAGCCAACCACTTCCCGAATTGGAGCTTATAACACAGAAACGCATTCAGGAGGGCATTGACAAAGTGGCTGATGAGGAACTGATAGAGGACCAACAGCTGATACAAAACTTACAAGAAACGACTACGTCGGAGGTGATTGGTCAGGAGCGTAAGCTGGTAAAGAAGAAGAAGAAGGAAATAAAACCACCACGCATAACCGAGAAGCTGCGACCACGTCAATGCGTTCCGGAGGAGCCAACTGTTCTTGAGTGCAAGGTTGAAGGTGTACCATTCCCGGAAATCAATTGGTACTTCAACGACATTCTCCTGTTTGCATCGGAGAAGTATGAAATTACCGTCGTGGAGCAGGTGGCACAGCTGAAGATAGCGAAGGTCACTCCTAGTGATGTGGGTGTTTATACCTGTGAGGCCAAGAACGAGGCTGGGGTGGCGACTAGTCGTACCAACATTATATTAGGTAAGTTATATTTAAAACTATTTTATTTTAGAGTATGAAATGGATTTTTTCTCTGTGTAAGTCACATGAAAGCTTTCAAGAAAGTTTGCTGGTGACATAACTGTTAACCTCTTGGAAGAAACGACTTAACGAATATATTCCATGATTTATTCCTTTTCTCTGCCCAAAAACATAAATATACAACAACAACAATACTATAAAAAAAATTCTTACCCACACTGCATATAGAAAAAGAACAAGGAGTTGCACCACAATTTACCAAACCTCTTAAGATCGTGTTTACAGAAGAGAAAGAGCCCGAACGGCTTAAAGTTACAGTAACGTGTCAGGTAACGGGCAGTCCCCATCCACAAGTTAAGTGGTATCGTGGCATTGAGGAGGTTGTACCTAACGAAGCACTACAGATGTTCTATAACCAAGAAACGGGAGAAGTGGTTCTAGAAGTTATGAATCCACCTGCCAATGAAGCTATTACTTACTCGGTTCAGGCACAAAATCAATTTGGTCGCGCGATTGGCAATGCCAATATCATGAGTCGTGTTGATGAAGCTCCCAAGGAGATCCTAAAAGCGCCCACAGTTACACCATTAAGTGCAGTCGTAGTACCAAGTGGAGGCACTTTACTATTTGAAGCCAAATACGATGGAAGCCCTACACCAGAGATCAAATGGATGCGTAATGGTCGTGAGGTGGTTGAAAACGAGGAAACAATTATAGAAACCACTGAAACCACAACTAAAATAACGGTTACCAATATGAATCGTAAACGTACTGGAAAATACGAAGTTTGCGCCAAGAATAAAGTGGGTGAAGCCAAATCTTCAGGTTCAGTGGTCGTTTCAGACTCAGCGCCCGATAAGAAAATCAAACCACCCCGATTTATTCAACCATTGGAGCCAAAGTTCTTTGGAGAGCATGAAGTTGCAATACTTGAGGCTGTCGTTGATTCAGAACCGCTTTCATCCTTCCAATGGTTTGTGCATAACGAACCCATCAAGAGCTCCAATGAATGCCGCATTGTTACCCAAGCCAACAAGTCAACGCTGTTGATTGAGGACTTCCAAAAGAAGTTCTCTGGACCATTCACTTGTCGGGCGGAGAACGTTGGCGGCTCTGTTACATCAACAGCAACAGTAAATATGCTGGAGTCTTTGCCACTGGAAGAGGCTGTGGAATTCGAATCGCCTCGATTCATTGAAAAACTGATTGAGCCCATGGAGGTAATGGATGGTGAAGCGCTGAAATTGACCTGTAAAGTGACAGGAAAGCCTACACCAAAAGTGGAATGGTATCACAATAAGGAAAAGATAACCGAGACAAAAGAAACGAGTATATCGCAGGACTTACAAGGAAATTGTCAACTGCAAATAACAGAAGTTTTCCCTGAAAATAAGGGACAATATAAGTGTATTGCTACCAATAAGATTGGCAAAAGCGTCACCAAAACTACAGTTAATATTCAAGGTACTTTTGGATGGAATCAATTGATAGTTGATAGCTAACAATAGAATTTTAGAAGAAGTAGCATACACCATATGCATTACATTCAAAATAGGGTTTCCAATAACTACACTCTTGCCTCTATCCTTCTTTTAATTTCGCTGACAATCCTATCCTTTGATTGCGTATCTTATACTAACTCACATCTTGAAGAATCTGCATGTGATCCATTCTAATAGAGTTGCGCCTATCTAGTTTCGAATACAAGTCTATTGTATATAAATCTATATCAGTTCTCTCCAATTCCTTTTGTAAATAATTTGCCGTTTTGCGTTTGTTCCAACATATTAATATATTCGTGTTTCGGCTCTTCTATATTGACACACTTTAAAATATTTTTTAGCATTTGAATATATCCCCGATTCTGAAATCACTGGACTCACAGGATCTGAGGAGGATCTACTTGATAGAGTAAGCGTGTTTGTAGTTAAAGAGTTGCATAGGTTTTTGAAGCTAACTTTTCGTATATAATGACACCGTTTTAGACCACTTCAATCGACGAACAAGCTCCGAAAATAATTAAAAAGCTACCTGTTAAAATCGAACCCAAAGAGGGTGAACAAGCGAAATTGGAAGTTAAGGTTATTGGTAAACCAAAACCAAAAGTCAAATGGCTACGTGACGACGAACAGATATTCGCTTCCGAGGAATATCAAATCGAAAATTTCGACGATGGGACCTCAGTGTTGGTCATCAATCATGTCTATCCCGATGATTTGGGCACAATTAGTTTTGAGGCTTACAATCCATTGGGAGTGGCAGTAACTACAGCACTATTTGCCGTGGAAGGTACTGTTATGGTTTATGATGTATCTGAAATACGTTTTATAATATTATGGAAAAATCTTGGAATTGTCAGTAAAATTTTCTTTCAGATCTGCAGCAGCATTTTCGAATTCCCCCTTACCCAAATCCCCTTTCTAATATATGTATACAATCCTCCTTAATAACATCCAACTCGTATTCCCTACACTTTTATTATACAGTTAACTACACTAAAGGTTAAACAACGAATACAATGCAAAAATTGAAAACACAAATAGTCTTCATTTACATCTTATAATGAAAATATATTAATATATAACACTATTGTCACTTTCTACTATATTGCATCGATATTAGGCATCGTTGGATCAAAGGATTACCGCAAACCAGAATGGGTGACTCACATGGAAGAGATGCAAGTTGCTCTCAAAGGTATGTATCTGATAATTGCAAAATAACCGACTTATACCACTGTTATGTGTATATGTGTTTTAATTTCGTGTTTTCAACACACAAACGTTTTCCGTACTATTGTCCTATGTTACGAGCAACATTTCACAAAGTCTGTCACTTCTACTATCTGTCTCTATTGTCTTTGTCCTTGTATTATACAATGTTTTGTACAACACCAACAACAAAAACTATGTGAACATGTCAGTTTCGTCCAAAAATAAAACTTTACAAGTGTGGCTTTGTTATTGTCTTAGTCCTTACAGCTCTAAGGCTTATCCCCCAAATCCCTAGTATCCTACCCTAGTATTATTCGAAAACGCCATTAGAAATATTAGTATAGAAATTTGTTATCGTATATATATATTCTCTTACAGTATCAGTACCTCATCTGCAAGTAATTGGTTGTGTTCTAAAAATTTTATTTTTTCCATTTTCCAAATTTCTACTAACAATTATTGAAGTAAATTCCAAAGAAACAATATGACATTCCCAAAACGCTGCTTTCCCTAAACGTACTTATGTACACTATATTTCTTTATTCGTTTACTATGTTAACTAATTTTGCTGTTTGTTTGCAAGTTGTATTTTCTCTTATTATTTGACCGCATTACTAATACATCTGAAAACAGACAAACAATTTACAAGTTACTCAAGTAAACTATGTATGTCCAAACGAATACAGACTGGATTCACACCACATTAGGATTAGACCCTGTAAGTACAAAAACAATGCAATACAACACAATACAAATATACACTAACTCTTGTTCTTTGTAAGCAAATGTAGTTTGTTGTTGCTGTAGAGCGTAGAAACTAATCGATAGTTAAATTATGCAAATCTTTATGCTTATAGCTGCTAAATGCTCGCCATCGCTGCTTAATGAAATGCGTGACTGCCGTGGGTCCATTGGCGAAACTGCCAAATTTAAAATACAATTTGCAGGAAATCCAAAACCAGGTACTGTATAAATCTTTAGTCGACTGCTGTAGATGGCAGAGGCTGATGGAAGATTGGTTTACTGAATTTTGTAGATATACAGTGGTATTTCAACAATGTGCAACTTAGGGCATCAGAAAAGTATCGCATGGTAGTGGAGGAGTCGGAAGCAACGCTAGAAATATTCAAGATTATAAATGAGGACTGCGGTAACTACACCTGCAAGCTGATCAATGAGATTGGCATGACAATGACGCGCGCTAAATTCGATATATCCTCAACGACTTCGGAGGAGACGGAGCATATTAAGACGAAGACAACTGTGAAGAGAAAAACGGCTAAAAAGACGATGGCGAAACGAACTAATGCATCTGCGTCGCAGACTTTGCATAAGACAGAAATACAAATAGTGCCAGCCAGTAGAGTAGAGACTACAATGAATATAATCAAGGTGAAACAGGCTGTACCCATAGTAGTGGAACACAGTGAAGTTTCCGAAGTGATGCAAGTAAAAGATCGCAAGATTGCTGATGCCGAGCAACGTAGCAGCAGAATCATTGAAGAAATTGTCGAAGAAGATGAGGAGGAAGAGGATGAGAATGAGAAAGAGAATAAGAAAGAAGATGTCTACGTGAAAAAGATATACAAATCGAGTAAAACTATTCAGCTAACTGAAAGCGTTGAGCTCATACGAATGAAAATCACTCAGAAATCCATTAAAATTGAAGATATCTATGATATAAGCCAACATGAAGAGGTGCAATGGCTACTCGAATCTGTCGAGGCCAAGTCCTTTGGCAAAACTGGTGAGGCAGCCCTCAGAGATCTGGCCACTATTGGTGTGCTATTACGCTATGGCTGCACTCATTATGAGATCACATACATGTACGAACAGAACATATTCATATCTCTGCAAAAGCCTGAATCACAATCGGCTCTCGTTCAGCTTGTGGAGCGTGAAGGCCACGAAGAGCTAATTACCCAAATTCTAAGTGAATCTTCAAACGAAGACGAGACCACACTGGCAGCGACAGTCGGCTTCAAGGCCTTCATACGCATGATAGAGTCGTACGAAATAACAATAGAGACGGTCATACGAAAGTTTCATAGGGAGGACTTCATCTCGCACGATTGGAAGATATGCGGAAAGGAGGTTTGAAATCTGTTTTGTTTGTTATTGTTTTGTTTTTGCGATTGTGTAGACAGTTGAATTGCCAAAAAAAAAATTAATTTCTTATTATGTAAGATTGAGGAATACTTTAAGAACTGGCATTTCAACTACTATCACGATGTATGTTCTGAGAATTTAAATAGTTTTCTAGTTGGAAGCTATGTGAATACTTTTCAATTAGCGTATTGACAATTTTTTATAAATTTTTTATACGATTCACTGAAATCTAGAGAATAGTAGAGACATCCCAGATTATTGAAAGTCACGAGGCAATTACGCATGTCAAAATCGGTGAGTAGTGCTTTATTTGTATATATTTGTAGCTGTATATACATATGTATATTTTTGTAAATGCTTTTATTATACCAATTGTACTTTGAATACTGAAAAGTTATTATTTCATTTCTTTTTATTTTCAAAATGAAAAACTGCTTTGTAAAAAACAATACCTGCGCTTATGTGCCAATCCCAACAACAAACTAAATCTAACACAAACGTAGAGGAAACATTTGTCGAGGAACGCACGATAGTTGTCGATGAAGGTTTGAACTTAAACACAGATGAACTGTAAATCCAAAATAATACCTACCAGTAATGATGTCCCCCAATCAACAACTACTCAACTACAGTTACAACATAATATTATTTAAAAAAAAAAAAAAAAAAAATTAAATGCAGACACAAATACAAATACAATTAATAATTGATATTGACTCTTTAAATATAACAATTAAACTTTGTTAAATCAAACGAATCATGTGTATATTCTAAAAAAGACGACTACCGAGTACTCGAAACTCCCATTAACCTTTAATAACTGCCTACTACTATTATTACAATTAAATGATTTTCTTTAGCCTGTTGTCATATAAGCTTATTTTTGAAATCATTTTGAAATTTAAATGCTTCTACTTACCTGAATACTATTAGTAGAAGGGCTTTTATTTACTGCACGCTGCAAATGAGTCGGTTCGACTTGAGGTAAGTTTTCACAGAGTTTTCCAATTGTAAATGTATATTTTGTTTGTCTGTTTGGCTTTCGTTCTGTTTCACCAAAAAGCTGTAAATAGATGAAACACAATATTTATAATCATTAGCTTTATCGCTGCCTGACCTAATATTTATTATTTAATAATTGCATTTGTCTGGCTTCATGCAGTTGCAAACATTGTTAGTGTATTGTATTTAAAAGCACTTTTAAGAAGAGTCGACATTGTCATTGTTTAATTACATTACATTCGCAGAAACAACAACCACAAAAGTGGATAAACTATTCATACAGCAACAACAAGCACAAGAACAAGAACATGAACAAGTACAAGAACAACAAGTACAAATAAAGGCTGAACAAACAGTGCTTAGCAAAACCAAAACTAAAAAGCATAAAAAACATACAGAAATGATACAACAAGAACAAGAACAACCACAACAAGAAGAGAGAGAAAGTGTTGAGGCTATTACCTATTACGAGCAGAGAGAAACATTTGCAGAAGAATCAAACACTGAAGCTCCAACAATTGAAACACTCGAGCATATTGAAGAGCTATTGCCACACAGCACAACACTTTCCACCCAAAATCTACCAAAAAGCACACACGAGACAATTCCAGTTTCAGTAACTACAGAACTCTCCACACCGAAACCGATAGCCGCGCAAGTACATAATGAATTTTTACCGCAAAAAACTTTAGCAGTGAATGAGGAGTGTTTAGCATTTGATGAGGTTAGATTTGATTTAGATCGGTCCAAGCCAGCGACGAGTCAACTTAGCGAACAACTTGAAGTTCGCGAGAGACATGCTGTTTCTATAACAGAGATGCAGATAAAGGAATCACCCAAGGAAATAAAATCCTCTAAAATTCCGAAGCTTATGAAAGCTGAACGTAAAATGAAGGAGTCGCGTCCCTTGTTAATACAAGCACCGAGCGTCGAGGACTCAGTAGGTGAGCTGGAATCGTTAAAAAATCCCACTCAGCAAGCACATGGCGAGATCGTTTTCTCCCATGAGCTCAGCTCGGAGCAGACGTCAACATTGGAAAGTGTTGACAACCTTAAATCACCTTTAATTAGCACGGAAAGAGCACAATCACAATATCTGGAAAATGAAAGTGTTCTAATCACTGAATCGTTTAGAGGTGAGACTGTCGCTAAGGAAGAATCCCCTGCGAAGCACATTAGCGAACAAGTATCTCCACAAATTATGTCAAATATTAGTTTGGGAGTTAGTGAATACCAACCAGATGACTCTGTAATGGAGCTAAAATCAGAAGCAGAAGTGCACGCTGAGACTTCATCAGTAACAGTACAAGAATTTAAAGTATTTAGCACTAGTGAGTCCAGAGCATTAGAAAGTGTTGAGGAAATACGTGTTGAACACCAGACTGCAAAGTCTCAAGCAGAAGTTACCATTAAGTCCGAAAACACACCACTTTTGGTTCAGGAAATCGAAAAAATGGAGTCGCTAAGTGGGGAAGAGCCATTAACACAGCGAATACCTGAGGTTCAGGCTCTTAAACAATTGGTATTAACAGAGGGACTAATTAATACAACAGCAGATGCGCGAAGTCCTACGGAACAAAGTTTGCCAATGTTTAGGGCTGACTCACAGGAAGCCAGCTTCAGCGTGGAAACTCAATCTCATATTATTACTCAGGAGACTGTGTTTACTGAAGATGGTCCAAAGGATTTGGCTCTTATGGACGTACCCAAAAATGTTGGTGCTACACTGAGCCAAACAAGCACTCTAACAGTTGGAGAAAGTCAAGAAACGCATTTAGTCGAAACAACTTCCAAACTGGATAAGCCAATAATAGAGCCAGCCAAGCCCGCAAAGGAAACATTAACCACAGCATTTGCTACCGCCGTGGGTAATCAGGAAGCAGTATATGATACCCTTGACATAATGGATCATCTAAGAAAAGATTTTAATCAAGGAAAGGTAAACATAACTGATGGCGAATTAGTTGCAGAGGTGCGTGCACATACTATTATTGACTCGGAACAAATACTTTTGCCTGTGGTCCCTGAAACTGTAAATGCTAAATTGGACTTTGTTGAACAGAAGGCATTACATGTTAAGCAAGATACTGGCATTGAGAAAGAAACTGACCTTCCGATAAAAGAACTGGCGCCTGAGCAAGCCGCTATAGAAAAAATGATGCCCATTGAACTTAAAGCAAGCAGTGTGTGGGAGGTGCATCCTCAACTTACACCTGCTGATATTGAAAGTGAAATTATTAAGCCAGGATCAGCGACCCAAATTTTCGAATCAAAACCGGTTGGAGTTACAATTCAGCAGGAATCGCTAAGCGGCACAGAATATCTTGAACTACCACAACAGCCGAAACATAAGACCGGAAGTGTACTTATGGCTGACTTAAAGCAGCAGCTAGATGTAACCGATGTGCAGGTTTTAGAGTCAAACTTTGACCTAAAAGTAGTGCCGAGCCAACAACAATTAGAAGCTCAGGAAACAACTGAGACATTTACTCATGCAGAGCATACAGAAGTTATATTATTGGAGTCTACGAAGGAACATGCAACAGAAAGCAAGCCAACTGCGGCTTTAGCAGAAATAGCAATCCCAGCTCAATTTGGAACTGATATATCAGAGCACACATTACTGGAAACTTTGCAGCCTCACCAGCAGATAACACAGCCTCAGCAGCAGATAATAGGATCAACATTTGACCTTCTGCAGCCATTGGAGACAAGCTCTCTCTTGACTCTAGAACAGGAAATAGTTATGCAGCCAGAAGAACCAAATGCTGTGCGGAACGCTGCTATTGGAACATCCACAGCTTTACAGGTGGCAAATCAATTAAGTCCCCAACATATGGAATTATTACAAGAGTTTGATGATGAGACGCAGCCACAACACCAAGCTCAAATTAATATAGGTGAATTAACATTACCGGAAAGCGAAGAAGTAACAACTTTAGATGCCATAAAGGATTACATACCAATGGTATCAAATAAACTTACTGTAACTAACGTAGATTTCGTAGAGAATACATCTGCTTTGAATACTTCTACAGCCATGGTTAGTGAAGAAGTATGTGACATTAAGGAGCCAGCTGCCGTTCAACAACCTGGCATTACACCAAAATTGAGTGACTTCACCAATAAATCACCGCTCTTAGAAGAACCAAATGCTTTGGATTCTACAGCAGAGCTAAGCACTTTTAATCCGACGTTAGAAAGTAGTCAGCCTACAATAAGCAGCTTCGACGAGATACATGTACAGGAAACCAAAATATTTGAAAAAGCGGTTATAATGGAAGAGCAGTCCCATCCGATCGGACAGTTGGTTAAAGTTTCACTTGATTCCACAGCTGGTGTTGGGTTGAGTCATAAGGAGCATATTTTCGAATTGGAGAGTAATCTTGAAGTATTATCTGCGCCCTCGGAGCAAGCAAAATCACTCGCCTCGGAATTGTTAAAGCTACCATTGACAGAAGGGGTGCAAGCAAATCAGTCAACCGGAGATTTGGCAGGATTCACAGTGTCTAACAAATTTGCCACATCGAATATTGATGTCTTAACTGAAACAAAGACGTCTGAAGCCATAGTTTATGATAACGTTTCAATGTCTAAGGTTATTGATCAACCTGAATGCGTTATCTCTCAGACCATGATTCCCCTTGAGCATAAACTGATCACGGAATGTGTTGTGATTGCCGATGTGGAGGAGTTTAAGGAAACACCGGACAAGCAAAGAACTGCCAATCCCACTCAGGACGCATTCAGCCATTTAGCTATTGCAGAGGATCAAAATACACTTGAAGCCGAATCAACTTTTGAATCTGACCGTTCACAAGAGTTTAGTGCAAAGATTACCGAAGTTATTCCAGCGTTTTGCACGAAAGGAGTCGACGAAATTCAGGTGTATGAAACTTTAGATGAACCGCAGCGTAGTAAAAAAATATCGGAACAACAAGCTGGAATTTCCCATGATGTGGCTCAGGTTGCCGTTACAGACTTACAACAAAGTATAGAAACAGAGGAAACTTTCATTACCGAGCCCCAAAACAGTGCAGCTGCCATCTCAAGTGATAATAACTCGATATTTAAGTTGCCTGTGAGTTCTGCAATACAAATTGTAGAGGATGCCACCGAATTCGCCACACCTGCAACAGACGAAGCATTTGCTAAGCGCAATTTAGAAGGTCAGCATTATGAAGTAACAGTAATTGATAGTCAACTAGCTGAAGGCACAGAACCTATTTCTCCTCACGATGAATTTGCAGCAAAAGCAACAGAGTCTTTAAATATTATGTTCAAAACAATTTCCGAATCAGTACAATCCAGCATATTTCAAAAGGAGTCTGAAATACAACACACAGAGTCCCAGGAAGTTATTGCCAAACCAACTTTTAGTGATATTATTCAATATACAACAACAACAGATGTGATGCCCTTAGAATTTTCGGAGAATATTAAACATACCGAATACAACAAGCAGATGGCTCAAGTCCACCCTTTTGTTTTGACTGATGCCAACAAATTAAACGTTCATATGGATGAGATTATCCTACAAAAAGAGGATACATTCTTGGACTCTCATCAAGTTGGTTATGGTAAACCTTTTATAGAAGGTACACAACGTGAAACGCTCATTTCCGAGGTCATACCAATAGAAAATGTTGGTAATTTAGGAGTGCCGACTGTTGATGCTCAAAAAATGACTAGTACTGTTACCACCCCATCACAAATGCATAAAACTGTATCACAAGTTGAGGCCTACGAAAAAGCCGTGGCTCTGAAAGATGAGCGTCCAAATGAAGGACATGTCGCTATAGTCGGTGATAAAGAAACAAAGCGTGCAAATGTTACAACAATACAAGCTTCATATATCAAAGAAGATGATATGGTTCCTCTATCTTATACGAAAAATACTGTTCAGATATCCAATACAGAGCAAGAATCATTGATAACCGAGGAAGTTATTAGCGTAAGCTCCATACAAGAAAATTACGACCTCCATATACCAACACAAGTTAATGCTAATATAATATGTGAGTCTTCAAATGAGGCAACAACAATTTCAGAGCAATTGGCCTATGAAGATTCGCCTAATATTGAAATTGAGGAAAGTAAATTCTCTACGTCTCGAATTAATTTTGTTGAAAGTTGTACCAAGCCAGTTGAAACATCCACTGTTAGCGTATACGAAAATATTAAAGGACATGGCGATTTTCAGCCCCTGAGTGCAAAACCAACATCAGATGTGCTATCAGACTTAAAGGTTTCGGTTGTGGAAGAGGTAACTGCTATACCGTCTCTAGGTAGAATTACAGAAACTGTGCCCAAAGAGGTCATAGCAATTGCAGAAAATATTGCTCATAAAAACGTTCTTGTTACCAAACAAGAGCCCTGCGAAAATGTGAACATTTTATTAGAGAATGCAGCTCCTGCTATGGAAAGTGCTTGCTATGCAACTGCTGATACAAAACTCGCGGCGCTATCTAATGAACTTCATGAGAAAGGAACTCTTTCTGAAACAATCAGTTCTGAATTAGATTTAGAATATGCAAAGCCTTCAATGACGCCATATAGCTCGTGTCTCTATCAACAAATTATAGCAGAAGAGCAAGTCACAACACTACATAAGAAAGACCAAACACAATCCACAAATGCAAATGTTAGCTATGAAACAAACGTCACAAATCAGGTTGATATATGCAATCTAACAACAAATCTTAATATATCATATGACCTGGAAAACATACAGCCTTCAATAGAGCAGAGAGAGAATGCTTTACAAAACACATCATTTGTATCTGATAATGTAACTATTATTATGCCCCTTGAGGCTGAACTTCCTGTAAATGCAAAGGTTACGACAACACCAAAACATGACAAGCCACACATTGACTTGGAATTACCTTCTGAGTCACAATTGCAATCTACACCAATAATTGAGTATGAAAATCTTAAAACAAAAAACTTAAATCAAATCAAACAAGCAAAGCCGGGTAAGTATTTCGTAAGGTTAAACTTAAGCAGTTCAACATATAAGGCGTATTACTTCCATATCCAATTGACCCCCAAACTTCAAAACACATATTACACAAAACAATAATAAACTACATGAAAAATTAAGTACTAAAAGCATATTTTTTACACAGATACAAAACAAGCCACAGACACACAACACACACTACAAACGACACCAACACAAATTACACATGAAGTTGAAATAACGGAAATTCCTGAAAATATTCACGTTATTGAAGAAATTACAAAAGACGGGCAAAAAAATACAAAAACAAAACGCACACGCTTAATAAAAAAGGTTAAAGGCGACAAACAAGAGCTTACAAAGATCGAAACCGTTGAAGAGGATGGCAAAGAACCACAGACAACAGTCACCGTGGAAGAGATTCCTGTGGAAGAAAAACAGCCTGAAGAAATCAAGGAACTTCCAGAGGAAGTTCGTGTTGTGGAAACTGTTACCGAAGACGGCAAGCCAAAGAAAAAGAAGATACGCACTCGTGTTATCAAGAAGATTAAGGGAGATAAACAAGAAGTTACCAAGATCGAAACCGTCGAAGAGGATGACAAAGAACCAGAGACAACTGTCACCGTGGAGGTGATTCCTGTGGAAGAACAGCCAGAGGAAGTCAAGGAACTTCCAGAGGAAGTTCGTGTGGTTGAAACTATCACCGAAGACGGCAAGCCAAAGAAGAAGAAGATACGCACTCGTGTTATCAAGAAGATTAAAGGTGACAAACAAGAAGTTACAAAGATCGAAACAATCGAGGAGGATGACAAAAAACCAGAGACAACTGTCACCGTGGAAGAGGTTCCTGTGGAAGAAGAACAGCCTGAAGAAATCAAGGAGCTTCCAGAGGAAGTTCGTGTGGTTGAAACTATCACCGAAGACGGCAAGCCAAAGAAGAAGAAGATACGCACTCGTGTTATCAAAAAGGTTAAGGGTGACAAACAAGAAGTTACCAAGATCGAAACCGTCGAAGAGGATGACAAAGAACCAGAGACAACTGTCACCGTGGAAGAGATTCCGGTTGAAGAACAGCCTGAAGAAATCAAGGAGCTTCCAGAGGAAGTTCGTGTGGTTGAAACTATCACCGAAGACGGCAAGCCAAAGAAGAAGAAGATACGCACTCGTGTTATCAAAAAGGTTAAGGGTGACAAACAAGAAGTAACCAAGATCGAAACTGTCGAGGAGGATGATAAAGAGCCAGAAACAACTGTCACTGTGGAAGAGATTCCTGTGGAAGAACAGCCAGAGGAAGTCAAGGAACTTCCAGAGGAAGTTCGTGTGGTTGAAACTATCACCGAAGACGGCAAGCCAAAGAAAAAGAAGATACGCACTCGTGTTATCAAGAAGATTAAGGGAGATAAACAAGAAGTTACCAAGATCGAAACCGTCGAAGAGGATGACAAAGAACCAGAGACAACTGTCACCGTGGAGGTGATTCCTGTGGAAGAACAGCCAGAGGAAGTCAAGGAACTTCCAGAGGAAGTTCGTGTGGTTGAAACTATCACCGAAGACGGCAAGCCAAAGAAGAAGAAGATACGCACTCGTGTTATCAAGAAGGTTAAGGGTGATAAACAAGAAGTTACCAAGATCGAAACCGTCGAGGAGGATGACAAAGAACCAGAGACAACTGTCACTGTGGAAGAGGTTCCTATGGAAGAAGAACAGCCTGAAAAAATCAAGGAGCTTCCAGAGGAAGTTCGTGTGGTTGAAACTATCACCGAAGACGGTAAGCCAAAGAAAAAGAAGATACGCACTCGTGTTATCAAGAAGATTAAGGGAGATAAACAAGAAGTTACCAAGATCGAAACCGTTGAGGAGGATGACAAACAACCAGAGACAACTGTCACAGTGGAAGAGATTCCGGTTGAAGAACAGCCTGAAGAAATCAAGGAGCTTCCAGAGGAAGTTCGTGTGATTGAAACTATCACCGAAGACGGCAAGCCAAAGAAGAAGAAGATACGCACTCGTGTTATCAAGAAGGTTAAGGGTGACAAGCAAGAAGTTACCAAGATCGAAACCGTTGAGGAGGATGACAAACAGCCAGAGACAACTGTCACAGTGGAAGAGATTCCGGTTGAAGAACAGCCTGAAGAAATCAAGGAGCTTCCAGAGGAAGTTCGTGTGGTTGAAACTATAACCGAAGATGGCAAGCCAAAGAAGAAGAAGATACGCACTCGTGTTATCAAGAAGGTTAAGGGTGACAAACAAGAAGTTACCAAGATCGAAACCGTCGAGGAGGATGACAAAGAACCAGAGACAACTGTCACCGTGGAAGAGGTTCCGGTAAAAGAACAGCCTGAAGATATCAAGGAACTTCCAGAGGAAGTTCGTGTGGTTGAAACTATCACCGAAGACGGCAAGCCAAAGAAGAAGAAGATACGCACTCGTGTTATCAAAAAGGTTAAGGGTGACAAACAAGAAGTTACCAAGATCGAAACCGTTGAGGAGGATGACAAAGAACCAGAGATAACTGTCACAGTGGAAGAGATTCCGGTTGAAGAACAGCCTGAAGAAATCAAGGAGCTTCCAGAGGAAGTTCGTGTGGTTGAAACTATCACCGAAGACGGCAAGCCAAAGAAGAAGAAGATACGCACTCGTGTTATCAAGAAGGTTAAGGGTGACAAACAAGAAGTTACCAAGATCGAAACCGTTGAGGAGGATGACAAAGAACCAGAGACAACTGTCACCGTGGAAGAGGTTTCTGTGGAAGAAGAACAGCCTGAAGAAATCAAGGAGCTTCCAGAGGAAGTTCGTGTGGTTGAAACTATCACCGAAGACGGCAAACCAAAGAAGAAGAAGATACGCACTCGTGTTATCAAGAAGGTAAAGGGTGACAAACAAGAAGTTACCAAGATCGAAACCGTCGAGGAGGATGACAAAGAACCTGAGACAACTGTCACAGTTGAAGAGGTTCCTGTGGAAGAAGAACAGCCTGAAGAAATCAAGGAGCTTCCAGAGGAAGTTCGTGTGGTTGAAACTATAACCGAAGACGGCAAGCCAAAGAAGAAGAAGATACGCACTCGTGTTATCAAAAAGGTTAAGGGTGACAAACAAGAAGTTACCAAGATCGAAACCGTCGAGGAGGATGACAAAGAGCCAGAGACAACTGTCACAGTGGAAGAGATTCCGGTTGAAGAACAGCCTAAAGAAATCAGGGAGCTTCCAGAGGAAGTTCGTGTGGTTGAAATTATCACCGAAGACGGCAAGCCAAAGAAGAAGAAGATACGCACTCGTGTTATCAAGAAGGTTAAGGGTGACAAACAAGAAGTTACCAAGATCGAAACCGTCGAGGAGGATGACAAAGAACCAGAGACAACTGTCACCGTGGAAGAGATTCCGGTTGAAGAACAGCCTGAAGAAATCAAGGAGCTTCCAGAGGAAGTTCGTGTGGTTGAAACTATAACCGAAGACGGCAAGCCAAAGAAAAAGAAGATACGCACTCGTGTTATCAAGAAGGTTAAGGGTGACAAACAAGAAGTTACCAAGATCGAAACCGTTGAGGAGGATGACAAAGAACCAGAGATAACTGTCACAGTGGAAGAGATTCCGGTTGAAGAACAGCCTGAAGAAATCAAGGAGCTTCCAGAGGAAGTTCGTGTGGTTGAAACTATAACCGAAGACGGCAAGCCAAAGAAGAAGAAGATACGCACTCGTGTTATCAAAAAGGTTAAGGGTGACAAACAAGAAGTTACCAAGATCGAAACCGTTGAGGAGGATGACAAAGAGCCAGAGACAACTGTCACAGTGGAAGAGATTCCGGTTGAAGAACAGCCTGAAGAAATCAAGGAGCTTCCAGAGGAAGTTCGTGTGGTTGAAACTATCACCGAAGACGGCAAGCCAAAGAAGAAGAAGATACGCACTCGTGTTATCAAGAAGGTTAAGGGTGACAAACAAGAAGTTACCAAGATCGAAACCGTTGAGGAGGATGACAAACAGCCAGAGACAACTGTCACAGTGGAAGAGATTCCGGTTGAAGAACAGCCTGAAGAAATCAAGGAGCTTCCAGAGGAAGTTCGTGTGGTTGAAACTATAACCGAAGACGGCAAGCCAAAGAAGAAGAAGATACGCACTCGTGTTATCAAGAAGGTTAAGGGTGACAAACAAGAAGTTACCAAGATCGAAACCGTCGAGGAGGATGACAAAGAACCAGAGACAACTGTCACCGTGGAAGAGATTCCGGTTGAAGAACAGCCTGAAGAAATCAAGGAGCTTCCAGAGGAAGTTCGTGTGGTTGAAACTATAACCGAAGACGGCAAGCCAAAGAAGAAGAAGATACGCACTCGTGTTATCAAGAAGGTTAAGGGTGACAAACAAGAAGTTACCAAGATCGAAACCGTCGAGGAGGATGACAAAGAACCAGAGACAACTGTCACCGTGGAAGAGATTGCGGTTGAAGAACAGCCTGAAGAAATCAAGGAGCTTCCAGAGGAAGTTCGTGTGGTTGAAACTGTCACCGAAGACGGCAAGCCAAAGAAGAAGAAGATACGCACTCGTGTTATCAAGAAGGTTAAAGGTGACAAACAAGAGGTAACCAAGATCGAAACCGTTGAGGAGGATGACAAAGAACCAGAGACAACTGTCACCGTGGAAGAGATTCCGGTTGAAGAACAGCCTGAAGAAATCAAGGAGCTTCCAGAGGAAGTTCGTGTGGTTGAAACTATCACCGAAGACGGCAAGCCAAAGAAGAAGAAGATACGCACTCGTGTTATCAAAAAGGTTAAGGGTGACAAACAAGAAGTTACCAAGATCGAAACCGTCGATGAAGATGACAAAGAACCAGAGACAACTGTCACTGTTGAAGAGGTTCCTGTTGAAGAACAGCCTGAAGAAATTCAAGGAGCTTCCAGAGGAAGTTCGTGTGGGTTGAAACTATCACCGAAGACGGAAAGCCAAAGAAGAAGAAGATACGCACTCGTGTTATTAAAAAGGTTAAGGGTGACAAACAAGAAGTTACCAAGATCGAAACCGTCGAGGAGGATGACAAAGAACCAGAGACAACTGTCACCGTGGAAGAGATTGCGGTTGAAGAACAGCCTGAAGAAATCAAGGAGCTTCCAGAGGAAGTTCGTGTGGTTGAAACTGTCACCGAAGACGGCAAGCCAAAGAAGAAGAAGATACGCACTCGTGTTATCAAGAAGGTTAAGGGTGACAAACAAGAAGTTACCAAGATCGAAACCGTCGAGGAGGATGACAAAGAACCAGAGACAACTGTCACAGTGGAAGAGATTCCGGTTGAAGAACAGCCTGAAGAAATCAAGGAGCTTCCAGAGGAAGTTCGTGTGGTTGAAACTATCACCGAAGACGGCAAGCCAAAGAAGAAGAAGATACGCACTCGTGTTATCAAGAAGGTTAAGGGTGACAAACAAGAAGTTACCAAGATCGAAACCGTCGAGGAGGATGATAAAGAACCAGAGACAACTGTCACAGTGGAAGAGGTTCCTGTGGAAGAAGAACAGCCTGAAGAAATCGAGGAGCTTCCAGAGGAAGTTCGTGTGGTTGAAACTATCACCGAAGACGGCAAGCCAAAGAAGAAGAAGATACGCACTCGTGTTATCAAGAAGGTTAAGGGTGACAAACAAGAAGTTACCAAGATCGAAACCGTCGAGGAGGATGACAAAGAACCAGAGACAACTGTCACAGTGGAAGAGGTTCCTGTGGAAGAAGAACAGCCTGAAGAAATCAAGGAGCTTCCAGAGGAAGTTCGTGTGGTTGAAACTATCACCGAAGACGGCAAGCCAAAGAAGAAGAAGATACGCACTCGTGTTATCAAGAAGGTTAAAGGTGACAAACAAGAAGTTACCAAGATCGAAACCGTCGAGGAGGATGACAAAGAACCAGAGACAACTGTCACAGTGGAAGAGATTCCGGTTGAAGAACAGCCTGAAGAAATCAAAGAGCTTCCAGAGGAAGTTCGTGTGGTTGAAACTATCACCGAAGACGGCAAGCCAAAGAAAAAGAAGATACGCACTCGTGTTATCAAGAAGGTTAAGGGTGACAAACAAGAAGTTACCAAGATCGAAACCGTCGAGGAGGATGACAAAGAACCAGAGACAACTGTCACCGTGGAAGAGATTCCGGTTGAAGAACAGCCTGAAGAAATCAAGGAGCTTCCAGAGGAAGTTCGTGTGGTTGAAACTATCACCGAAGACGGCAAGCCAAAGAAGAAGAAGATACGCACTCGTGTTATCAAGAAGGTTAAGGGTGACAAACAAGAAGTTACCAAGATCGAAACCGTCGAGGAGGATGACAAAGAACCAGAGACAACTGTCACAGTGGAAGAGGTTCCTGTGGAAGAAGAACAGCCTGAAGAAATCAAGGAGCTTCCAGAGGAAGTTCGTGTGGTTGAAACTATCACCGAAGACGGCAAGCCAAAGAAGAAGAAGATACGCACTCGTGTTATCAAAAAGGTTAAGGGTGACAAACAAGAAGTTACCAAGATCGAAACCGTTGAGGAAGATGACAAAGAACCAGAGACAACTGTCACTGTGGAAGAGATTCCGGTTGAAGAACAGCCTGAAGAAATCAAGGAGCTTCCAGAGGAAGTTCGTGTGGTTGAAACTATCACCGAAGACGGCAAGCCAAAGAAGAAGAAGATACGCACTCGTGTTATCAAGAAGGTTAAGGGTGATAAACAAGAAGTTACCAAGATCGAAACCGTCGAGGAGGATGACAAAGAACCAGAGACAACTGTCACTGTGGAAGAGGTTCCTGTGGAAGAAGAACAGCCTGAAAAAATCAAGGAGCTTCCCGAGGAAGTTCGTGTGGTTGAAACTATCACCGAAGACGGCAAGCCAAAGAAGAAGAAGATACGCACTCGTGTTATCAAAAAGGTTAAGGGTGACAAACAAGAAGTTACCAAGATCGAAACCGTCGAGGAGGATGACAAAGAACCAGAGACAACTGTCACCGTGGAAGAGATTCCGGTTGAAGAACAGCCTGAAGAAATCAAGGAGCTTCCAGAGGAAGTTCGTGTGGTTGAAACTATAACCGAAGACGGCAAGCCAAAGAAGAAGAAGATACGCACTCGTGTTATCAAAAAGGTTAAGGGTGACAAACAAGAAGTTACCAAGATCGAAACCCGTCGAGGAGGATGACAAAATACCAGAGACAACTGTCACAGTGAAAGAGGTTCCTGTGGAAGAAGAACAGCCTGAAGAAATCAAGGAGCTTCCAGAGGAAGTTCGTGTGGTTGAAACTATCACCGAAGACGGCAAGCCAAAGAAGAAGAAGATACGCACTCGTGTTATCAAAAAGGTTAAGGGTGACAAACAAGAAGTTACCAAGATCGAAACCGTCGAGGAGGATGATAAAGAGCCAGAGACAACTGTCACAGTGGAAGAGGTTCCGGTTGAAGAACAGCCTGAAGAAATCAAGGAGCTTCCAGAGGAAGTTCGTGTGGTTGAAACTATCACCGAAGACGGCAAGCCAAAGAAGAAGAAGATACGCACTCGTGTTATCAAAAAGGTTAAGGGTGACAAACAAGAAGTTACCAAGATCGAAACCGTCGAGGAGGATGACAAAGAACCAGAGACAACTGTCACAGTGGAAGAGGTTCCTGTGGAAGAACAGCCTGAAGAAATCAAGGAGCTTCCAGAGGAAGTTCGTGTGGTTGAAACTATCACTGAAGACGGCAAGCCAAAGAAGAAGAAGATACGCACTCGAGTTATCAAAAAGGTTAAGGGTGACAAACAAGAAGTTACCAAGATCGAAACCGTCGAGGAGGATGACAAAGAACCAGAGACAACTGTCACAGTGAAAGAGGTTCCTGTGGAAGAAGAACAGCCTGAAGAAATCAAGGAGCTTCCAGAGGAAGTTCGTGTGGTTGAAACTATCACCGAAGACGGCAAGCCAAAGAAGAAGAAGATACGCACTCGAGTTATCAAAAAGGTTAAGGGTGACAAACAAGAAGTTACCAAGATCGAAACCGTCGAGGAGGATGATAAAGAGCCAGAGACAACTGTCACAGTGGAAGAGATTCCGGTTGAAGAACAGCCTGAAGAAATCAAGGAGCTTCCAGAGGAAGTTCGTGTGGTTGAAACTATCACCGAAGACGGCAAGCCAAAGAAGAAGAAGATACGCACTCGTGTTATCAAAAAGGTTAAGGGTGACAAACAAGAAGTTACCAAGATCGAAACCGTCGAGGAGGATGACAAAGAACCAGAGACAACTGTCACAGTGGAAGAGGTTCCTGTGGAAGAACAGCCTGAAGATATCAAGGAGCTTCCAGAGGAAGTTCGTGTGGTTGAAACTATCACTGAAGACGGCAAGCCAAAGAAGAAGAAGATACGCACTCGAGTTATCAAAAAGGTTAAGGGTGACAAACAAGAAGTTACCAAGATCGAAACCGTCGAGGAGGATGACAAAGAACCAGAGACAACTGTCACAGTGGAAGAGGTTCCTGTGGAAGAAGAACAGCCTGAAGAAATCAAGGAGCTTCCAGAGGAAGTTCGTGTGGTTGAAACTATCACCGAAGACGGCAAGCCAAAGAAGAAGAAGATACGCACTCGTGTTATCAAGAAGGTTAAGGGTGACAAACAAGAAGTTACCAAGATCGAAACCGTCGAGGAGGATGATAAAGAGCCAGAGACAACTGTCACAGTGGAAGAGATTCCGGTTGAAGAACAGCCTGAAGAAATCAAGGAGCTTCCAGAGGAAGTTCGTGTGGTTGAAACTATCACCGAAGACGGCAAGCCAAAGAAGAAGAAGATACGCACTCGTGTTATCAAAAAGGTTAAGGGTGACAAACAAGAAGTTACCAAGATCGAAACCGTCGAGGAGGATGACAAAGAACCAGAGACAACTGTCACAGTGGAAGAGGTTTCTGTGGAAGAACAGCCTGAAGATATCAAGGAGCTTCCAGAGGAAGTTCGTGTGGTTGAAACTATCACTGAAGACGGCAAGCCAAAGAAGAAGAAGATACGCACTCGAGTTATCAAAAAGGTTAAGGGTGACAAACAAGAAGTTACCAAGATCGAAACCGTCGAGGAGGATGACAAAGAACCAGAGACAACTGTCACAGTGGAAGAGGTTCCTGTGGAAGAAGAACAGCCTGAAGAAATCAAGGAGCTTCCAGAGGAAGTTCGTGTGGTTGAAACTATCACCGAAGACGGCAAGCCAAAGAAGAAGAAGATACGCACTCGTGTTATCAAAAAGGTTAAGGGTGACAAACAAGAAGTTACCAAGATCGAAACCGTTGAGGAGGATGACAAAGAGCCAGAGACAACTGTTACAGTGGAAGAGATTCCGGTTGAAGAGCAGCCTGAAGAAATCAAGGAGCTTCCAGAGGAAGTTCGTGTGGTTGAGACCATAACCGAAGACGGCAAGCCAAAGAAGAAGAAGATACGCACTCGTGTTATCAAGAAGGTTAGGGGTGACAAACAAGGAGGTTACAAAGATCGAAACCGTCCAGGGAGGATGACAAAGAAGCCAGAGACAACTGTCACTGTGGAAGAGATTCCTGTGGAAGAAGAACAGCCTGAAGAAATCAAGGAGCTTCCAGAGGAAGTTCGTGTGGTTGAAACTATCACCGAAGACGGCAAGCCAAAGAAGAAGAAGATACGCACTCGTGTTATCAAAAAGGTTAAGGGTGACAAACAAGAAGTTACCAAGATCGAAACCGTCGAGGAGGATGACAAAGAACCAGAGACAACTGTCACAGTGGAAGAGGTTCCTGTGGAAGAAGAACAGCCTGAAGAAATCAAGGAGCTTCCAGAGGAAGTTCGTGTGGTTGAAACTATAACCGAAGACGGCAAGCCAAAGAAGAAGAAGATACGCACTCGTGTTATCAAGAAGGTTAAGGGTGACAAACAAGAAGTTACCAAGATCGAAACCGTCGAGGAGGATGACAAAGAACCAGAGACAACTGTCACAGTGGAAGAGATTCCGGTTGAAGAACAGCCTGAAGAAATCAAGGAGCTTCCAGAGGAAGTTCGTGTGGTTGAAACTATCACCGAAGACGGCAAGCCAAAGAAGAAGAAAATACGCACTCGTGTTATCAAGAAGGTTAAGGGTGACAAACAAGAAGTTACCAAGATCGAAACCGTCGAGGAGGATGACAAACAACCAGAGACAACTGTCACCGTGGAAGAGATCCCGGTTGAAGAAGAACAGCCTGAAGAAATCAAGGAGCTTCCAGAGGAAGTTCGTGTGGTTGAAACTATCACCGAAGACGGCAAGCCAAAGAAGAAGAAGATACGCACTCGTGTTATCAAGAAGGTTAAGGGTGACAAACAAGAAGTTACCAAGATCGAAACCGTCGAGGAGGATGACAAAGAACCAGAGACAACTGTCACAGTGGAAGAGGTTCCTGTGGAAGAAGAACAGCCTGAAGAAATCAAGGAGCTTCCAGAGGAAGTTCGTGTGGTTGAAACTGTCACCGAAGACGGCAAGCCAAAGAAGAAGAAGATACGCACTCGTGTTATCAAGAAGGTTAAGGGTGACAAACAAGAAGTTACCAAGATCGAAACCGTCGAGGAGGATGATAAAGAACCAGAGACAACTGTCACAGTGGAAGAGATTCCGGTTGAAGAACAGCCTGAAGAAATCAAGGAGCTTCCAGAGGAAGTTCGTGTGGTTGAAACTATCACCGAAGACGGTAAGCCAAAGAAGAAGAAGATACGCACTCGTGTTATCAAGAAGGTTAAAGGTGACAAACAAGAGGTAACCAAGATCGAAACCGTCGAGGAGGATGACAAAGAACCAGAGACAACTGTCACAGTGGAAGAGATTCCGGTTGAAGAACAGCCTGAAGAAATCAAGGAGCTTCCAGAGGAAGTTCGTGTGGTTGAAACTATCACCGAAGACGGCAAGCCAAAGAAGAAGAAGATACGCACTCGTGTTATCAAAAAGGTTAAGGGTGACAAACAAGAAGTTACCAAGATCGAAACCGTCGAGGAGGATGACAAAGAACCAGAGACAACTGTCACAGTGGAAGAGGTTCCTGTGGAAGACGAACAGCCTGAAGAAATCAAGGAGCTTCCAGAGGAAGTTCGTGTGGTTGAAACTATCACCGAAGACGGCAAGCCAAAGAAGAAGAAGATACGCACCCGTGTTATCAAGAGGGTTAAGGGTGACAAACAAGAAGTTACCAAGATCGAAACCGTCGAGGAGGATGACAAACAACCAGAGACAACTGTCACCGTGGAAGAGATCCCGGTTGAAGAAGAACAGCCTGAAGAAATCAAGGAGCTTCCAGAGGAAGTTCGTGTGGTTGAAACTATCACCGAAGACGGCAAGCCAAAGAAGAAGAAGATACGCACTCGTGTTATCAAGAAGGTTAAGGGTGACAAACAAGAAGTTACCAAGATCGAAACCGTCGAGGAGGATGACAAAGAACCAGAGACAACTGTCACAGTGGAAGAGGTTCCTGTGGAAGAAGAACAGCCTGAAGAAATCAAGGAGCTTCCAGAGGAAGTTCGTGTGGTTGAAACTGTCACCGAAGACGGCAAGCCAAAGAAGAAGAAGATACGCACTCGTGTTATCAAGAAGGTTAAGGGTGACAAACAAGAAGTTACCAAGATCGAAACCGTCGAGGAGGATGATAAAGAACCAGAGACAACTGTCACAGTGGAAGAGATTCCGGTTGAAGAACAGCCTGAAGAAATCAAGGAGCTTCCAGAGGAAGTTCGTGTGGTTGAAACTGTCACCGAAGACGGCAAGCCAAAGAAGAAGAAGATACGCACTCGTGTTATCAAGAAGGTTAAGGGTGACAAACAAGAGGTAACCAAGATCGAAACCGTCGAGGAGGATGACAAAGAACCAGAGACAACTGTCACCGTGGAAGAGATTCCGGTTGAAGAACAGCCTGAAGAAATCAAGGAGCTTCCAGAGGAAGTTCGTGTGGTTGAAACTATCACCGAAGACGGCAAGCCAAAGAAGAAGAAGATACGCACTCGTGTTATCAAAAAGGTTAAGGGTGACAAACAAGAAGTTACCAAGATCGAAACCGTCGAGGAGGATGACAAAGAACCAGAGACAACTGTCACAGTGGAAGAGGTTCCTGTGGAAGAAGAACAGCCTGAAGAAATCAAGGAGCTTCCAGAGGAAGTTCGTGTGGTTGAAACTATCACCGAAGACGGCAAGCCAAAGAAGAAGAAGATACGCACCCGTGTTATCAAGAGGGTTAAGGGTGACAAACAAGAAGTTACCAAGATCGAAACCGTCGAGGAGGATGACAAAGAGCCAGAGACAACTGTCACCGTGGAAGAGGTTCCTGTGGAAGAAGAACAGCCTGAAGAAATCAAGGAGCTTCCAGAGGAAGTTCGTGTGGTTGAAACTATCACCGAAGACGGCAAGCCAAAGAAGAAGAAGATACGCACTCGTGTTATCAAAAAGGTTAAGGGTGACAAACAAGAAGTTACCAAGATCGAAACCATCGAGGAGGATGACAAAGAACCAGAGACAACTGTCACAGTGGAAGAGGTTCCTGTGGAAGAAGAACAACCTGAAGAAATCAAGGAGCTTCCAGAGGAAGTTCGTGTGGTTGAAACTATCACCGAAGACGGCAAGCCAAAGAAGAAGAAGATACGCACTCGTGTTATCAAGAAGGTTAAGGGTGACAAACAAGAAGTTACCAAGATCGAAACCGTCGAGGAGGATGACAAAGAGCCAGAGACAACTGTCACCGTGGAAGAGGTTCCTGTGGAAGAAGAACAGCCTGAAGAAATCAAGGAGCTTCCAGAGGAAGTTCGTGTGGTTGAAACTATCACCGAAGACGGCAAGCCAAAGAAGAAGAAGATACGCACTCGTGTTATCAAAAAGGTTAAGGGTGACAAACAAGAAGTTACCAAGATCGAAACCGTCGAGGAGGATGACAAAGAACCTGAGACAACTGTCACAGTCGAAGAGGTTCCTGTGGAAGAAGAACAACCTGAAGAAATCAAGGAGCTTCCAGAGGAAGTTCGTGTGGTTGAAACTATCACCGAAGACGGCAAGCCAAAGAAGAAGAAGATACGCACTCGTGTTATCAAGAAGGTTAAGGGTGACAAACAAGAAGTTACCAAGATCGAAACCGTCGAGGAGGATGACAAAGAGCCAGAGACAACTGTCACCGTGGAAGAGGTTCCTGTGGAAGAAGAACAGCCTGAAGAAATCAAGGAGCTTCCAGAGGAAGTTCGTGTGGTTGAGACTATCACCGAAGACGGCAAGCCAAAGAAGAAGAAGATACGCACTCGTGTTATCAAGAAGGTTAAGGGTGACAAACAAGAAGTTACCAAGATCGAAACCGTCGAGGAGGATGACAAAGAACCTGAGACAACTGTCACAGTCGAAGAGGTTCCTGTGGAAGAAGAACAGCCTGAAGAAATCAAGGAGCTTCCAGAGGAAGTTCGTGTGGTTGAAACTATCACCGAAGACGGCAAGCCAAAGAAGAAGAAGATACGCACTCGTGTTATCAAGAAGGTTAAGGGTGACAAACAAGAAGTTACCAAGATCGAAACCGTCGAGGAGGATGACAAAGAGCCAGAGACAACTGTCACCGTGGAAGAGGTTCCTTTGGAAGAAGAACAGCCTGAAGAAATCAAGGAGCTTCCAGAGGAAGTTCGTGTGGTTGAAACTATCACCGAAGACGGCAAGCAAAAGAAGAAGAAGATACGCACTCGTGTTATCAAGAAGGTTAAGGGTGACAAACAAGAAGTTACCAAGATCGAAACCGTCGAGGAGGATGACAAAGAACCAGAGACAACTGTCACAGTGGAAGAGGTTCCTGTGGAAGAAGAACAGCCTGAAGAAATCAAGGAGCTTCCAGAGGAAGTTCGTGTGGTTGAAACTATCACCGAAGACGGCAAGCCAAAGAAGAAGAAGATACGCACCCGTGTTATCAAGAAGGTTAAGGGTGACAAACAAGAAGTTACCAAGATCGAAACCGTCGAGGAGGATGACAAAGAACCAGAGACAACTGTCACAGTGGAAGAGGTTCCTGTGGAAGAAGAACAAACCTGAAGAAATCAAGGAGCTTCCAGAGGAAGTTCGTGTGGTTGAAACTATCACCCGTAGACGGCAAGCCAAAGAAGAAGAAGATACGCACTCGTGTTATCAAGAAGGTTACGGGTGACAAACAAGAAGTTACCAAGATCGAAACCGTCGAGGAGGATGACAAAGAACCAGAGACAACTGTCACCGTGGAAGAGGTTCCTGTGGAAGAAGAACAGCCTGAAGAAATCAAGGAGCTTCCAGAGGAAGTTCGTGTGGTTGAAACTATCACCGAAGACGGCAAGCCAAAGAAGAAGAAGATACGCACTCGTGTTATCAAGAAGGTTAAGGGTGACAAACAAGAAGTTACCAAGATCGAAACCGTCGAGGAGGATGACAAAGAGCCAGAGACAACTGTCACCGTGGAAGAGGTTCCTTTGGAAGAAGAACAGCCTGAGGAAATCAAGGAGCTTCCAGAGGAAGTTCGTGTGGTTGAAACTATCACCGAAGACGGCAAGCCAAAGAAGAAGAAGATACGCACCCGTGTTATCAAGAAGGTTAAGGGTGACAAACAAGAAGTTACCAAGATCGAAACCGTCGAGGAGGATGACAAAGAGCCAGAGACAACTGTCACCGTGGAAGAGGTTCCTGTGGAAGAAGAACAGCCTGAAGAAATCAAGGAGCTTCCAGAGGAAGTTCGTGTGGTTGAAACTATCACCGAAGACGGCAAGCCAAAGAAGAAGAAGATACGCACTCGTGTTATCAAGAAGGTTAAGGGTGACAAACAAGAAGTTACCAAGATCGAAACCGTCGAGGAGGATGACAAAGAACCTGAGACAACTGTCACAGTTGAAGAGGTTCCTGTGGAAGAAGAACAGCCTGAAGAAATCAAGGAGCTTCCAGAGGAAGTTCGTGTGGTTGAAACTATCACCGAAGACGGCAAACCAAAGAAGAAGAAGATACGCACTCGTGTTATCAAAAAGATTAAGGGTGACAAACAAGAGGTTACCAAGATCGAAACCGTCGAGGAGGATGACAAAGAACCTGAGACAACTGTCACAGTCGAAGAGGTTCCTGTGGAAGAAGAACAGCCTGAAGAAATCAAGGAGCTTCCAGAGGAAGTTCGTGTGGTTGAAACTATTACCGAAGACGGCAAGCCTAAGAAGAAGAAGATACGCACTCGTGTTATCAAGAAGGTAAAGGGTGACAAACAAGAAGTTACCAAGATCGAAACCGTCGAGGAGGATGACAAAGAACCAGAGACAACTGTCACCGTGGAAGAGGTTCCTTTGGAAGAAGAACAGCCTGAAGAAATCAAGGAGCTTCCAGAGGAAGTTCGTGTGGTTGAAACTATCACCGAAGACGGCAAGCCTAAGAAGAAGAAGATACGCACTCGTGTTATCAAGAAGGTTAAGGGTGACAAACAAGAAGTTACCAAGATCGAAACCGTCGAGGAGGATGAAGAAGAACAGCCTGAAGAAATCAAGGAGCTTCCAGAGGAAGTTCGTGTGGTTGAAACTATCACCGAAGACGGTAAGCCTAAGAAGAAGAAGATACGCACTCGTGTTATCAAGAAGGTAAAGGGTGACAAACAAGAAGTTACCAAGATCGAAACCGTCGAGGAGGATGACAAAGAGCCAGAGACAACTGTCACCGTGGAAGAGGTTCCTTTGGAAGAAGAACAGCCTGAAGAAATCAAGGAGCTTCCAGAGGAAGTTCGTGTGGTTGAGACTATCACCGAAGACGGCAAGCAAAAGAAGAAGAAGATACGCACTCGTGTTATCAAGAAGGTTAAGGGTGACAAACAAGAAGTTACCAAGATCGAAACCGTCGAGGAGGATGAAGAAGAACAGCCTGAAGAAATCAAGGAGCTTCCAGAGGAAGTTCGTGTGGTTGAAACTATCACCGAAGACGGCAAGCCAAAGAAGAAGAAGATACGCACTCGTGTTATCAAGAAGGTTAAGGGTGACAAACAAGAAGTTACCAAGATCGAAACCGTCGAGGAGGATGACAAAGAGCCAGAGACAACTGTCACCGTGGAAGAGGTTCCTGTGGAAGAAGAACAGCCTGAAGAAATCAAGGAGCTGCCAGAGGAAGTTCGTGTGGTTGAAACTATCACCGAAGACGGCAAACAAAAGAAGAAGAAGATACGCACCCGTGTTATCAAGAAGGTTAAGGGTGACAAACAAGAAGTTACCAAGATCGAAACCGTCGAGGAGGATGACAAAGAACCAGAGACAACTGTCACAGTGGAAGAGGTTCCTGTTGAAGAAGAGCAGCCTGAGGAAGTCAAGGAACTTCCAGAAGAAGTTCGGTTTGTTGAAACTATTACCGAAGACGGTACGGCAAAGAAGAAGAAGATACGCACTCGTGTTATCAAGAAGGTTAAGGGTGACAAGCAAGAAGTTACCAAGATCGAGACAGTTGAAGAAGATGATAAGCTTCCTGAGACAACTGTCACCGTGGAAGAGGTACCTCTCCAGGAACCTGATGAAATCAAGGAATTTCCGGAAGAAGTTCGTGTTGTTGAAACTCTAACCGAGGACGGCAAACCCAAGAAAACAAAGATTCGCACACGTGTTATTAAGAAGCTTAAGGGTGATAAGGAGGAGATCACTAAAATCGAAACTGTCGAAGAAGAGGACAAGAAGCCCGAAACCACTATTACTGTCGAAGAAGCTGACATAAAGAGTCCTTTTGGAAAAAAGGTTAACTTAAAGAAAAGGGTTGTTGTTCATAAACCTGAGGACGATATATCTGTTTTTGAATTGCCTGAAAGAAAATCGGTAATTCTGTCTGCAAAAGACGATGGTACTCCCACCAAAACTGTCATTAAGACCAAAATTATTAAAAAGGTGCAAGGGACTAATATGGAAGTTACCAAAATTCAAACAGTCGAGGAATTTGAAAAACCACCGCAGACAAAGGTAACAGTCGAAAATTTTGACGCACCTTTCCCAGATCTTCCTGAAGAGAAACTTACAGAAGTTGTTGTTCTGCCCGATGAAGTTTTTGAGTCTGAAATTATTGACAAAGATGGTATGCAAAAAGTTCAAAAAACTAAAAAACGAGTCATTAAGAAACCAAAAGATGAATTTTTGGAAGAAGTAACGGAAATTGATATTACTGAACAAGATTCTGGAGAACCAATTTATAGGATATCTATCAATGATCTACCGATTACAGAGCCTATAGAAATTGGAAATACATCGGTTGAGTTACCAGAACAAGTGTCTGAACTTGAAGTCACGTCTCCCGATGGCTCTAAGAAAAAGAAAACCATTAAAACAAGATCATTTAAAACAAAAATTGATGATAAATATGATGAAGTTACTACCGTGAATACTGTTGAAGAGGAAAACATGGAACCAATTACAAGTGTGCACGTTGAAATTGTCCCAGTCGATGAAAATTCTACAGAACCAATTCCTATTGAGGAGTTGCCAGAAGAAATTATTGTTACTGAAGACATAGCTGACAATAAGAAGCCAAGAAAGAAAACAACAAAAACTCGAACATTCAAAAAACAAGGTCCAGATGACGATGAATATTATCAAATACAAACTATAGAAGAAGAAGGCAAAGAGCCATTCTCTTTGATACGCGTTGTTAGTGATGAAAATATTGCCGATATTATTGACATCAGTAAGCTCGATGATGAACAACTTCCCACACACAAAAAACAAAAGCCACACAAACATAAGGGTAAGAACACAAATCACAACACTATGCATACATCACATTTTACACGAGAACTAATATTGAAGTATACGCAACATAAAATGTATATATATATATATATATATATATATATATATATATATATATTATAATTAATGGGGAGGGTATTGAAATTTTGATTTTGATTTAATATTTTTTAATTTACAATTTTGAGATTAAAGTATAAAGCCCTTAGGAGGCCGGTAATTATCTCTTATGGATAAAGTAATTTAAGTCTAAAATTACATATCTTGACAGTTAATAAAATTGTTTTTAATCATTTCATATTAATGAAAATACATATCAAAACACAAACACAGCGGAGAAACAACAACCCGAACACACTGAAACGGAACACCCAGCTTACATAACAACATTTAAATCTGTACAAAACGAAGATGGGGAAACCACAATACAAACTGAAAATAAAAAAGTTTCTCAGGAGGAAGGAATCGTTGTTGAGGAAGTGCTCAGTGATACTGAGCCTCTAATGGAAGACACGAAACAGTCAAATATTGAAATTGTTGAAGTCAGCGAGCCAACAGGTGATTTTCTTGACATATTTTTAACTTCACACATATTGATATATATATATATATATTGCGGAGAAAAATTCTCGTATTACAAATATATTATTATTTAACGAAAAGAATGAAATTCGTGGTCGATAGGTTCTCATAAGCTCACCTAAATACTTGGTTTGAGATTGCAACTTAAATGTTTTAAAACAAAGTGAGACAAAGTAGCTTACATTTAATAACACAAACAAAAATGACACACAAACAAGAAATGCCGTTTGACAATTTTTGGCACCATAATTACTAACACGGTTCACTAGAACACTTAATAAGTATTCTAGTATGTTATATATACTGAGGTTGTATTTGTAAAAAAAAATCACGTACAATACCTACATTACAAATATTGATTAAAAATTTAGTTAACATTATATGCAAGCAACTTAAGCATCTCAAACACTAAACTTGATGAAGTACGAAGTTTATGTGTTTTAACGCATTATATAAAATGCAAATATAATTTTAACCAATTAGTTTAGTGCTAACACACAAACACATAATTTTTTCTCAAACAGACCAATACAACAAAGAGTACACTATCACAGAACCAGAAGATGCAATTGCAGATAACACCATACAAACACCGACCAAAGTAAAGAAGCCCAAACAGAAAAAGACACAACCAGACCAATTTGAACAGATTGACGAGACCGGGGAAGTTGAGGGGGGCTCAGGGGAAACAGACGACAAACCAAAACCGAAACGTAAGCCTAAGATGGTTAAAGTTGTAGTAGATGATGATCAGGGTGAGAAGGGTACTGCTGATGAACAAGAGCCAAAGAAAGAAAAACCAAAGAAAAAGAAGGCGGTTAAATCGAAGCGGGATGAGATGGATGATTATATACAGTTTTTGATACACCAGGAAATTCCGAAAACAGTCTTGCAGCCATATGTGCGCACGGATATGGAACATCCACAAAGGGCTCGCAGAGACTCGTCTATAAAACCAATGAAGCTAACTGCTATAAAAATTGAGAAAGTGGAAATTAAAAAACCAAAAATGATTGAAATAAGCTCAGTAGTCGAATTTCCGCAAATGCTCAAGCTCAAAACTCCGAAACAAAGACCACAAGAGGAAAAGAAATCTAACGAAGCATCCTTTAAAAACAAGAAACTTAAGAGCTGGATAAGGTTTATACCATTTGCACCATACTGCTTCCCGTATACAGTAATGGAACTGGAAACCATTCGCGATAATGGTGAGCTCTCTCGCAATATAGAAGAAGCAGAGGAAGTTTTGAAAAAGCGTCCAAAAAAATTCAAGCACCCAAAGCCTATAAAAACAGAACTAGAAGAATTAGATTTGGGATCATTTGATGATGAGAGTAAACCAGTTGATGAAACTCCAGAAAAACCGAAGTACAAACGAGGTAAAAAGGATAAAAATCAACAAGAAGATGAAAATAGAAAATTGAAAATGGGCAAGGGTAAAGTTCCGGAAAATATTGAATCTACTGAAACCGTCCAACTTAAACCCGTAAAGACTGATGCCGATACTGAGGACATAATTGAAAAGCCCAAAGAAACGTCGGAAGAGAAGAAACCGAAAAAGAAGGCAAAGAAACCCACAGAGACGGATGATAAATTTGGCTTTGAACCCCATATGAGTGATATCGAAAATGAGGAGACGGAACCGAAACCATTCTTTACATTTGAGGTGATTGAATTAGAGTCAGAAGATAAACCAGAAGAAAGAAATGAAAACATCGGCGCTCCTACAAAGGAACCAAAGAAAAAGCGCAAACTAAAGCTTAAGACTGAATTGGAGGAAAATATTGTTGAGATAGTGGAAGTTTCTCCAAATGAGAGCGAGGATAAACTATATGAAGTGACAGTAACTTGTTTAGAAATTGAAGAAGATCAACCAAAGGGAAAGAAAGTGCTTAAGAAGAAAGTTAAGAGAATGAATAAGGAACAATTGGATGACTTCATTTCCGAATTAAAAGAAGAGCCGGAACAGAATTTCTACGAAACTAGTATATCTGACTTTTACGAAGTCAAATTGACTGAACTGGAACCAGAAGTGATTCCTGATGATAAAACTCCTGAAAATACTAAGAAGCGTAGAATCTTGCATAAGCGGGGAGAGAAGGAAGAGATTCTAGAAATTATTGAAACTATTCCTATAGGAGACGAGGAGCCATTGTATGAGGTACAAATAAAGTCAATGGAACCAGAGGACGAAATTGATACTCAAAAGACTGTTGAAAGGCCTAAAACAAAAACCAAGAAGATGAAGAAGAATGATCTGGATGCATATATACAGCAGCTAATAAATGCAGAGATTCCAATAACTGAATTGGAGAAATATGAAAAGACTGATATAGATGCCAAGCCAAAGAAACCAAAGAAGCCTAAGAACAAGCCAAAAGAATCGCCGGTCGACGAAGGCGAGTCTTTTGAAGTGGGTATTATGCAGGAAGAACCGATTAAAAAACCAAAAGTCAAGAGGCCCAAATCTCAACCTAAAGTTGAAGAGGAATTAATAACCGAACCAGAAACTATTGTTGAGCATGAACAGTTCACAATTAGCACGATTGACTCACAGCCAACTCCACAGGAAATTATGGAAGAGAATACGGAAGAAGTAACCCAAGATGTGGACGACATAATAATGGCTATAGGGGAGACTTTCCCCATCGTTGTATTCGAGGAATACACTGAGACCGTTCCTGAATTAGGTGAAGAAGTCGAAAAACCTGAAACTAAATTAACTAAAAAACGTAAAGTAAAAGCTAGGAAGGGTTCCAAACAGTATGAAATTCAAATCGTTGAAACTCAAACTCCAGATGATAATACCGATGAAGCTAAGGTTATTGTTATAACAACCGAAATTGTTGAAGAAAGTTCTGATGTACCAAGGGAGGAGCAGCCCGAAACACCTAAGAAAATTGTAAGAAAGGTGAAAAAGGATAAGCTCAAGGAATACATCGTCAGCGTTATTGATGAGGTACCAACAGAACTTTTGGCCGGAATTTCGGAAGATACATCTGCAGTGTCTGAAATAAAATCTTTAGACGAATATGATATCACAAGTTTCAAAACAACAGTTGTTGAGGATGATTCCGAAGATATTGTACGGCCTGTAGAAGATGTGCCTGATACTCCAAGCAGCAAGCCAAAGGATAAAAAGAAGAAATCTTCTAAGCCGAAGAAAGTCACAATAATTGAAGATGAGCCGGTACAGAGCGGAGACGAAACGAATCAAGATGAATATCTTATTGAAGAAACTGAAACATCCACAACGCCATCACATGATGAGTATTCAATTAAACAAACCGAAAGTGTACCCAAACCAAAGAAAAAGGTGACGAAGAAAATAATCGAAGAGCCAGTGACTGTTCCGATTTCGGAATATACAATACGCATTGAGGAGCTAGCTCCTGAAACTATAACAGAACAAGTCATCAATGACCAAGGAGAGGAAGTTGAAAAGGTAACAACTAAGCGCAGACTTAAGAAGAAGGATGGTGCAAAAGAATATCTAATAGAAGTAATTGAAACATACGAAGAAAACAAACCCGAAGCGGAATTGGTTATTGAGACTACAGAAATATTACCTGAATCAGAATCTCAAACACCTACTGATCACAAAATTAAAATTGTCAAAAAGAAAAAGCCGAAAGCGGAAAAACTTGACACTTATATTCAACAGTTAATAGAAGAAGAAATTCCAAATGAAGAAGTGGGTATCGTTGAAACAACTATATCGGATTCAACTCCGGAGTCAAAGAAACCAAAGAAGATAAAGAAGCATCACAAAAAAACCACGGAGATAGTTGATGGTGTTCCTCATACTGTCTATGAATTTACCATACAAGAGTTTGAGTCAGAAGAAGACCAAGTTCCTGCATTCGTAACGAAAGTTGAGGACGATGATACTCCGGAACCGCAGACTGAGGATCTCGAAATCAAGGTGACAGACGAACATCCCAAGCATAAGCCAAAGAAGGAAAAGAAATCTAAGGTGGCAGTTGTCGACCAGGAACCAGTCAGTATTGAAGATATTGCGGAAACAGTGGAAGTTACAAAGGTAGTGGAAGACGACGGTACAACCAAAGAAGTTCAAGTTAAAAAGCGTAAGGTCGTACGGAAGCAAGGTCCAAAGGAACATGTTTTCGAAATAACGGAAACTTCTACTAATGAAGAGCCTCTGGCAGAAGTTACTATCGTTGAGATTACTGAAGATGAAAAACCCAGTGAGACAGAAAGTCAACCTGAGAAACCTAAGTCACCAATCAAAAAACCAAAGAAACTCAAGCGTGAGGACGTCGAAAACTATGTGATTAATGTAGTGGAAGAGTTTACAGAGCCATTAGAAAAGCCGGAAGAGGAAATTCCCTTCGAAGAGTTTGAGGACACTCCAGAACAACCCAAGCATAAGCCAAAGAAGGAAAAGAAATCGAAGGTAGCAGTTGTCGACCAGGAACCAGTCAGTATTGAAGATATTGCGGAAACAGTGGAAGTTACCAAGGTAGTGGAAGACGACGGTACAACCAAAGAAGTTCAAGTTAAAAAGCGTAAGGTCGTACGGAAGCAAGGTCCAAAGGAACATGTTTTCGAAATAACGGAAACTTCTACTAATGAAGAGCCTCTGGCAGAAGTTACTATCGTTGAGATTACTGAAGATGAAAAACCCAGTGAGACAGAAAGTCAACCTGAGAAACCTAAGTCACCAATCAAAAAACCAAAGAAACTCAAGCGTGAGGACGTCGAAAACTATGTGATTAATGTAGTGGAAGAGTTTACAGAGCCATTAGAAAAGCCGGAAGAGGAAATTCCCTTCGAAGAGTTTGAGGAGACTCCAGAACAACCCAAGCATAAGCCAAAGAAGGAAAAGAAATCGAAGGTAGCAGTTGTCGACCAGGAACCAGTCAGTATTGAAGATATTGCGGAAACAGTGGAAGTTACCAAGGTAGTGGAAGACGACGGTACAACCAAAGAAGTTCAAGTTAAAAAGCGTAAGGTCGTACGGAAGCAAGGTCCAAAGGAACATGTTTTCGAAATAACGGAAACTTCTACTAATGAAGAGCCTCTGGCAGAAGTTACTATCGTTGAGATTACTGAAGATGAAAAACCCAGTGAGACAGAAAGTCAACCTGAGAAACCTAAGTCACCAATCAAAAAACCAAAGAAACTCAAGCGTGAGGACGTCGAAAACTATGTGATTAATGTAGTGGAAGAATTTACAGAGCCATTAGAAAAGCCGGAAGAGGAAATTCCCTTCGAAGAGTTTGAGGACACTCCAGAACAACCCAAGCATAAGCCAAAGAAGGAAAAGAAATCGAAGGTAGCAGTTATCGACCAGGAACCAGTCAGTATTGAAGATATTGCGGAAACAGTGGAAGTTACCAAGGTAGTGGAAGACGACGGTACAACCAAAGAAGTTCAAGTTAAAAAGCGTAAGGTCGTACGGAAGCAAGGTCCAAAGGAACATGTTTTCGAAATAACGGAAACTTCTACTAATGAAGAGCCTCTGGCAGAAGTTACTATCGTTGAGATTACTGAAGATGAAAAACCCAGTGAGACAGAAAGTCAACCTGAGAAACCTAAGTCACCAATCAAAAAACCAAAGAAACTCAAGCGTGAGGACGTCGAAAACTATGTTATTAATGTAGTGGAAGAGTTTACAGAGCCATTAGAAAAGCCGGAAGAGGAAATTCACTTCGAAGAGTTTGAGGAGACTCCAGAACAACCCAAGCATAAGCCAAAGAAGGAAAAGAAATCGAAGGTAGCAGTTGTCGACCAGGAACCAGTCAGTATTGAAGATATTGCGGAAACAGTGGAAGTTACAAAGGTAGTGGAAGACGACGGTACAACCAAAGAAGTTCAAGTTAAAAAGCGTAAGGTCGTACGGAAGCAAGGTCCAAAGGAACATGTTTTCGAAATAACGGAAACTTCCACTAATGAAGAGCCTTTGGCAGAAGTTACTATCGTTGAGATTACTGAAGATGAAAAACCCAGTGAGACAGAAAGTCAACCTGAGAAACCTAAGTCACCAATCAAAAAACCAAAGAAACTCAAGCGTGAAGACGTCGAAAACTATGTGATTAATGTAGTGGAAGAGTTTACAGAGCCATTAGAAAAGCCGGAAGAGGAAATTCCCTTCGAAGAGTTTGAGGAGACTCCAGAACAACCCAAGCATAAGCCAAAGAAGGAAAAGAAATCGAAGGTAGCAGTTGTCGACCAGGAACCAGTCAGTATTGAAGATATTGCGGAAACAGTGGAAGTTACCAAGGTAGTGGAAGACGACGGTACAACCAAAGAAGTTCAAGTTAAAAAGCGTAAGGTCGTACGGAAGCAAGGTCCAAAGGAACATGTTTTCGAAATAACGGAAACTTCTACTAATGAAGAGCCTTTGGCAGAAGTTACTATCGTTGAGATTACTGAAGATGAAAAACCCAGTGAGACAGAAAGTCAACCTGAGAAACCTAAGTCACCAATCAAAAAACCAAAGAAACTCAAGCGTGAAGACGTCGAAAACTATGTGATTAATGTAGTGGAAGAGTTTACAGAGCCATCAGAAAAAACTGAAGATGTTATCCAAGTTGAGGAAATTCCCTTGGAAGATGTTGAAGATGAAGTTTCACAAATCAAGCCAAAAACGACTAAGCCTAAAAAACCTAGCAAGAAACCTGTGGAGCGCACTATTCGTATTGAAGAACTTGCTCCTGAAACGACAATCGAAGATATCGTAAATGAAGAAGGAGAAGAGGTTAAGCAAGTCAAAACTACGAAAAAACTTAAGAAAAAGGAAGGACCGAAAGAGTATTTGATTGAAATAACCGAAACCTATCAAGAAAATAAGCCTGAAGCTGACATTGAAGTGACTACCATCGAATTACCTGTAGACGATGCCACGCTGGAAGAAGAACAGCCAGTAAAAGTAGTTCAGAAAATGAAAAAGAAGAAGGCAGTTAAGGATGATTTAGATAAATACATTCAAGAGCTTATTGATCAGGAAATCACAAAAACTGATCTTGAGCAATATGAGCCAACGGATATCGAAACGAAGCCCAAGCCTAAGAAAAAGGTCAAGACTCATCACAAAAAGAGTGTGGAAATAATCGATGGTCTCCCCGTTACCGTTCATGAGTTTGATGTCTCGGAAATAGTACCTGAGCTTATAGAAGAAGATAAACAATCTGTTATATCGGATATTACAGACGATGCTCCCTTGGAGCCAGAGGAACAAACCAAATATTTAGTTAATGTTTTGGACGAAATCTTAGAGCCTACACAATACACTGAAGAGATCACTGACATACAGACAATAGAACCTAAAAAAGAAAAGACACCAAAAAAGAAAAAGGTTGATAAAGTCCCGATAGTCTTAGATGAAATAGCAGAATCCACCGAAATTGTACAGCAGCCTACTAAAGATGGTGTTCTGAAAGAAGTTACTGTTAAGAAACGTAAGGTTATGCATAGGAAGGGTTCCAAGCAAAGTGTGTTTGAGATAACCGAAACTACTAGCGACGATCAACCCATGGCTGAAGTAACAGTCGTTGAGCTCACGGAAAATAAGCCATCCATTCCTGATGAAACACCAATCGTTGAACAAAAAGTAATAAAGAAGCCTAAAAAACTGAAAAAGGACGATGTACAGGAATATATTATAAATGTTATTGACGAGTTTGAGCAAGAATTCCCTGATAAAACGATCACAGAAGAAGTAAAGGAAATCGCTGAAGACAAGCCGAAGAAGTCTAAAAAGTCTCCAAAGGAATATAAATTCAGTGAGCATGAAGAAATTGAGCATGAAAAGCCTCAAATGGAAGATATGGTGGATGAGGTACCGGTAGAGGAAACTCAGGAAACCCCAGAAGAACATACTGAATACACAATAGGTGTTAAGGATGAAGCCACAACTGAGGACAAAAAACCCAAAAAGCCGAAAAAGCTCACAACGCCGAAGTCAATCATAAGCACGGAGTCGGATGAAAATGAAGACTATATTGTAAAGGTATCCTCAACAGACAAACCAGAGGTGATCGAGCACCCAGAGCCTGAATTTGTGTTACCAGAATCAGAAGAGGTAGAGCCAACAGAAGAACCAATTTTCAAAATAGAAGAAATCGAAACCCTACCAGAAATTGTTGAAGAACAAGACGATCATGGCGAAACAACAAAGAATGTCGTAACTAAACGTAAAATCAGAAAGCAAGTGGGCCCCAAAGAAGATATAATAGAAATTGTCGAAACTTTAAAGGATGGAGTGCCAGAATATGAAGTCACGGTAACTACACAAGAAGCAGAAAAACAAGTCGAAAAAATTCCAGAACAAGAAAAGCCAAAGAAGGTAAAGAAAACTAAAAAGGTTGCAAAGGACGATATACATGATTATATACAAAAACTAATTGAACAGGATATACCTAAATCAGAATTGGAGAAATATGAAAAGATAGATATTGATGAACCAGTGAAAATGAAAAAGAAGAAACCTGTAAAGAATATTAAAATTACAGAAGAACAACCAGAGGACATCGTTACAGAATCAATTTCAGAAGTACCTGAAGAAAAAACTCGTCCATTAGAAAGCACTGAGGAAGAAACAAAATTGATGGTAAAAATAAAAGAATTTGAAGCACCAAAGCCAAAAGAACCAGGCTTTGAAGTTACAATTCTGGAAGAATTTGTTGAAAATCAGCCGATTCCCGATGAGGAGGGCGAAATCAAAATAAAGGAAGTCAAAACAAAAAAAATAAAGCATAAAAAGGGTCCGGAAGAGATAATTCATGAAATAACAGTTGTTCACGATAAGGATACAGATGAATCCGAAGTTACTATCGTTACTTCAAGTCCAAACGAAACCAAAGATCAAACTGAAGTTACAGTAAAGCAAAAACGTACCAAAAAAATTAAAAAGGATGATATCGATGATTTCATTAAAACAGTGATTGACGAAGATGTGCCAAAGGAAGAGCCTTCTGATGTTGTTAATATTATCGAGGATACAGCGCCTAAGCAAGCTGTTGAAAAACCAAAGAAAATCAAAAAGAAGGAGAAAGTACCAACGTTAGAAGACGAGTCAACGCCGGCAGATAAAATAGATGTTGTCGAATACCAGCCCGAAAAAGAACCAAGTGAAGAAGCTGTGGTTGAAGTGGTGGAAGAAGTTCCCAGCATCGAATCTGATCTAGAAGTTGAAGTACCTGAAGCCGTCAAAGTACCTGAGAAAAAGAAAAAGCCTTCAAAACAAAAGGTTAAAGTTCTTGAAGAGAAACCTGTGGAAGAAACCGGTGATAAGCCGTTGGATATTGTAGAAAAGGAGTCTGATGTTGAAGAGCCAGAAGAGAAAAAATATAATGTTACTTTCATGGAAGAAGAAACTAAGCCGGAGGAAAGGTTGGAAAAGAAGCCGAAAAAGGTTAAGGGAGAACAGCGTCAACCAGAAGAATTAACTTACGAAATATCTGTAAAAGAAAGTATCGTACAACCCGAAGACCTTCCGTTTACGGTGGAAATTATAGAAAGTGAAACGAAAGCAGAAGAAACCACAGACGATGCTGGCGAGGTCCATACGGTTGTTACAACAAAACGTAAGATTAAGCGCCCAAAGGGAACAACTAACGAAGTTATTGAAATCATTGAAGTAGTAACTGATGATCAGCCTGATGCGGAAATCACTATTGTGGAATACGAGCCAGAACAACCGCATGAAGAAGAAAAACCGAAGGAACCCAAAAAGAAAACAAAGAAAGTCAAAAAGGATGATATTCATGATTACATACAAAAACTTATAGACATGGAAACTCCCAAAGCTGAACTAGAGAAATATGAGAAAATTGAGTTCGAATCAACACCTAAAGAAAAACCAACTAAAACTGAACCCGTTAAAGTATCAGAGGATTCTCCAACTGAAAAACCATTGAAAGACAAAAAGCCTAAGACAAAGGAATCGCCAAAGGTAGAAGAATCCTTACCAGAACCATTGGCTGAAATTAAGATTATCGAACAGGAAATATTGGAAGAGCCTAACGTGCTGGAAGTTGTAGAAATACAACCGGAAGAAGTACAAATCACAGAAAAAATTACTGACGAAGGCCACCCAGTTCAAGAGAAAACAACTAAGCGAGTATTGAAAAAGAAGGGACCTAAAGAGGACACCACCTTTAAAATTACAACAATTGAAAGTGATGATATGGATACCGTTACTGTTATTGTCGACGAAGAACCAGAAGTAGTACCAGTTGAATCAATCGAAGTTCAACAAGAAGAGCCAAAGGAAGAAAAACCAAAACCAAAGCCAAAGAAATCTGTAAAGAAGGTTAAAAAGGATGATTTAGATGATTACGTTAAAAAACTCTTGGAGGAAGATATACCAAAGACCGAAATGGAGGTGTATGAAAAAACTGAAATGCCAGAAAAACCTAAAGATAGTGGGCCAACAGAAAGTGTTCCAGCAGAGGTAAAATCGGACGAGCCTGAAAAACCATTAGCAGTTCTTGACTCAACCAAACCTAAAAAGACCAAAACGCCTAAGCAAAAACCATTTGACATAACTGAACAAACACAAGACAAACCAACAGAAGAGACTACTTTAGAGACTGAAGACGTAACGGAAGGTACACCAACTCAAATTGCACACCCCGAGGACACAGCCACTGCACAAATTACACCAAGCGCACAAGATGAGATATCTACTCAAGATGACACTAAAGAAACAGTTCAAAAAACAGTTAAACATAAGAAAGCTAAGCCAGACACAGTTAAAAGCGTTGAAACAAGTAAGTTATTAGAAGAGAGTTTCTGGAGCCTTAAAATTTACATCGCACACGCAGCACCTGCTCCTTTCTCTGTGTCTTTTGCCTTTGTTTATTCCTTTGAAAACAACGTTGACTTCCATTATTTCGCACCTATACCTTCCTATTTCTCTCTTATTATCGCTCTCTCTCTCTTTCTTTCTCTCTCTCCCTCCTTTCTATGCTGATTCTGTGCTCACTAATTTGAGCACAGAGTAAGTTATAAACATACGCCCGTTCAAATTTGATACCTATATAAAAATACTATTACCAAACAAATTTAATACCAAAATAATGCATGCTTTTTAATCCAAATAATTTGTACTAAATTTCTTGATTGCATTCTATTATTAATAATATTCCACATTAATAATACGAATATTCTGTAAAATGACTAATTGTTTCGAATTATATAAAAATATGTAAAAATTTTAACTATTTAGGAAATATCCTTTTGTATTGGACAAGCGTTCTAGTTGTAAATATTTAAATATTTATAAAGCTCAAGGATTGCTTGCATTCTTCTGCGAAAGCAATGCTCGGATTCAAAATGTAGTTGAAAGAATTGTATATTACTTAACACTTATGCATTTCTATAACAGGTGAAGCACCAGAAGCTTATGAGGATTATCACATAAGCATAATCGAAGAAGAGCCCGTTGAAATAAAAGAGCAGCCCGACAAAATCTTGGAGGTTCGAGTTATCGATGAATTTGCTGAAATCGAGGAGTCTCAACCCATCGACGAAGAAGTCGATGAGGAGGATAAACAACCGACAGCCGAGGAACCTATGGAGGACGTCACGAAGCCAAAGTCAAAGAAGAAGAAGATTGTGAAAAAGAAGACCAATGAACACGATGACATAATTCAAAAGTTGCTTGAACAAGAAATTGAGAAAACGGAGTTGGAAAAATATGAAAAGGTCGAATTTGATTTACCCAAGAAACTGAAACCAGAATTCGCTACTCTAGAGCCAATGAAAATTGAAAGGAAAGAACAGAAGCCCACAAAGGTTACAATAGTTGAGGCCGCAGATGTTCCCAAGACGGTGAAGTTGAAGCCCAGCAAACGTAAGGAAAAACCAGCTGAAGAACAAACGATGCAGCTCCCTAAATTCAGACTTAAGGCACGCATGGAAATAGTTGAGTATCCGCCAGCACCAATTGTACCAAAGATGACCGAGATTGGATCAATAAAGCAGAATGGTGACCTCTCACGCAACATTGAGGAAGCGGAAGCGCTACTCAAGTTTAAGCCACAAAAGACAAAGAAAATAAAGAAAATAAAGGATGACTTAGAGAAGGTGGAGCTTGAGAAGTATGAGAAATATGTTAGTAGTGAGGAGGAGCCCGAGGAAAAGCAACCATATCAGAAACCTGAAAAGGTGCCAAAACCAGAGGAAAGTCCTGACGAAGTTAAACTTAAGATTGGTAAGGGCAAAAAGAAGCCAAAAGAAGAAGATGCACCTGAAAATGTTACGCTCAAAAAGATACCACAGAAGCCCATTGAAAGTGAAGAAGAAATTGAGAAGAAACCGAAAGAAAAGGATGTGGTTATTACAGAGGAACAACCAAAGCTGCCAAAAGAACAAGATATTCAGGTGGAGCCATTTGAACCAATTGATTATGAGCGGCCCGAGTATGTCCCTGAGGAACTTGAGCAAGTGGAACAACCTGAAAAGCCAGAAAAGCAAAAGAAGCCAAGTAAAACCAAATACAAGCCAAAAGAAAAATCAAAACCAGAGCAGGATACGGAAATTACTCATATTGTTCCCGGAAAACCCAAAGAACAAGAAGATGTGCCCGAAGAAGAAATTAAGTTCCGCAAGCCAGAAAGTGTGGCACCAGAGGAGACTGACTCTCAGATTAAATTAAAACCATTTAAAAAGCCTTCTGAAGAACCATTAGAGGAAGACGTTACTGTAAAGGCAACAGTCGAGGAACCAAAGCCTGAAGAAAAGGTAACCAAACCTCAAGATGAAGTTAAAAAACCGAAGAAGTCAAAATCTAAGCCCGTACAACAACAAGAAGAAGAAACGACTACAGAGGAAAAACCAGAATTTGAAATTTCTGTTAAGGAAGAAGAAGCTACCATTGAAAAGATTGAAGATGTTGAGAAGCCCAAAGAAGTTAAGGTAAAACAAAAGAAACCAAAAGAAGTTCCTGTAGCAGAAGTCGAAATCATCGAAGAAGTCCCTCAGCCAGTAGAAGTACCTGAAGACATCCCAGTTGAGTACAAAATTACAACAACTGTCTTAGAGCCTGAAGAAGCCCCGAAAGAACATCAAGTCAGAGTAGTTGATTTCGATGAAAGGGAAGTAACTACTGAGGAGGTTGTCGAAGAAAAGGTTGTAACCAGAAAGAAGAAACCTAAGCCAGAGCAGCTAGAAGAATTTGAGGTCAGACTACAAGAGCCAAAAGAAATTTTACCAGAGCCTGAAGAGGCAACTGCTGAAATGGTGATACCTGTTCAGAAACCCGAAGAAGAAAGTGAACACTTTGAAGTCGAATTAAAATTAACGGAGCCACAGCCGCAGGAGCAAGAAGTCATTGTAAAGAAGAAGCCGAAAAAGAAGCCTGTGGAAGATGTGAAGGAAGTGGAACAGGATGTGGTGAAGCAAGTAGAGGTTCAACCTGAGGACCAGAAAGTGGAAGAGATTGTTCAAGAAGAAGAAGAGGAGAAGGTTGAAGAAACGAAGCCGAAATCTTTCGAATTCCAAGTGACTGAAACAGAGGCCCCTCAAATGAAACCAGCAGAAATAATTGAAGAAAAACCAAAAGACAAGGCCAAAAAGCCGGCACCTAAATTGGTTGAGCAATTTGATTCTTACGAAATTTCTGTTAAGGAATCTCTCGTAGAAAAAGTAATTGAGCAGACAGAGCAGCCGGATGAAGATGTTCCTGAAGAAGTTATGATTACTCCAAGATCAAAAGAAGCAGAACCAGTGGAAGCGGAGTTCGTAATGACGGAACCAACGCCTACCGAAGAGAGTAATGTTGAAGCTGAAATCAAACCAAAGAAAACCAAGAAGCCCAAGAAAACTGAGGAAGTTGCTAGTCATGACATAAAGGTTGTTGAAGAAGTACCCGTTCCTGAAGAAAAAATAGTTGAAGCTCCGCAAGTTGAAGTTGTCGAAAAGGAAACAGTTCCGACTGAAGAAATACCAGAAGAATATGCTATTCGAGTATCAGAAACGGAAGCTGAGCAACCAGACGAACCAACTGTTGCAGCATTTACTGTTAAGAAGCCAAAGCCATCCATCGTTGCCGCTGAAGAACCAGAAGCCGAGTTTGTTTTGAAAGAGAGCAAACCCGTGGAAGAAATTACAGAAGTTGCAGAAATAAAGACAAAGAAACCCAAAAAGAAAGTGAAGGAAGTTGAGGCGGATGAATTAAAGATTCAGATCACCGAAGAAATTCCACACGAAGTTCCAGTGGTTGAGGAAATAGAAGAGGTTGTGACAGAATTCAAGGAAAAGGAAGCGTCTGTCGAATATAAGTCGTATGAAATTGGTGTGAAAGAGACAGTACCTGAAAGACCTATCGAAGAAGTAACGGTAGAAGAGCCATTGAAAGAAGAGCCTGCAGTTGAAGAGAAAACTCCTTATATTGAACATAAGACTTATGAAATTGGTGTGAAAGAGATAGAACTTGAAAAGCCTATTGAAGAAGCCCCAATTGAAGAACCGTTGGTCGAAGAGCCGATTGTCGATGAGCCAAAGCCTGAAGACATTGAAGAACTCAAGGTCCGAGTAATTGAAGAAACACCACGTGAAATTGTTGAGGAAGTTCTCGAAGAAAGTGTTAAAGTTCACCGCAAGAAGAAGCCAAAACCAGAAGTTACAGAAGAGCCAGAAGCCCAAGTAACTGTTACTACTCCAAAGCCTGTTGATGAAGTGGAAGCCGTCCAAAGCATTTCCATTGTTCCAGAAATTCCTACCGAAGAAGAAGCTGCAGAGCTCAAGATAACTGTTATTGATGAAGTATCTCAGCCACAAGAGCTCGTTCAGGAGATTGAAGAAATCGAGACGGTGGAAGAGGTTCCTGAAGAAAAGCCCAAAGATTTTAAGTTTAGCATAAAAGAGACTGAGGCGCCAAAGGAAACCATCGAGGAGTTGCCGGAAGAACAAGTTACTATTCTGAAGAAGAAGAAGATTCCTGAGCAAAAGGAAACTGTCGAGGAATTGCCTGAGGAACAGGTGACGATTCAGAAGAAGAAGAAGATTCCTCAGCCCGAGGTTGTAGAAGAACCAGAAGCAGTTTTCGAAATCAAACAGAAACAGCCAGTTGAAGAAGTAACTGAGGAAGCTAAAATCACGAAGAAGACAAAAAGACCAGTTAAGGAAGAAGAGGCAGCCGCAGAGCTTAATGTTACTGTGATCGAAGATATAACACCCGAACCAGAAGTAGTTGAAATCATCGAAGAAATTGAAGAGAAGCCGGAAGAGAAGCCAGAAGAAAAGCCGGAAGAAAAACCGAAAGAAAAACAGAAAGACAAGCCGAAAGAAAAGGTGGAAGAAAAGGTGGAAGAATACAAATTCGAAATAAAGGAAAGCCAGCCTGAAGCTCCACAGGTACAGGAGACAGAAGAGGTACAGGAGGTACACTTGCCTAAGAAACCTCTTCAAACAGTTGAACCGGTAGAAGAGCCAGAAGCTGAAGTTACTCTTAAGGCAAAACCAAAGCCTGAAGAGGTTCAGGAGGAAGCTAAAATAGTAAAGAAAAAACCGAAAAAGCCAGTTGTTGAGGAAGCTGCTGAAGAACTAACCGTTAAAGTTGAAGAAGAAGTTACACCTGAGCCCATAATTGTGGAAGAGGAAGTGGTTGAAGAAGTTGAACTTAAGAAGCCAGAAAAGCCAACATCAGAAGAAACAGAAGATGTTGCCGCTTTTAAGCTGAAGAAGCCAGCTGCACCTGAAGAAGAGGATGTGGTGGCTGAGGTTACTCTGAAGCCAAAGAAACCCAAAGAAGTGAAGGAAGAAGATTTCTCTGTTGATGTCAAGCTTCCAAAGGAAAAGAAGATTTCTGAAGAAACACTCGATGAAACTGTCCAGCTCAAGAAGAAAAAGAAGCCTCAAAAACCAGTGGAAGAAGCTGCAGATGAATTACAACTTCAGCAAACTGTTATTGAAGAGAGGCCAATTGAGATTGAAGAGGAAGAAATCATTGAAGAAGCTGTTGTAATGCGAAGGAAACCAAAGAAACCATTCGAACCGACGGTGGAAGATCTCGAAGAAACTGAATTCAGTCTTTCATTTAAGAAGCCACATACAGTTACCGAAGGCGTCGAAGAAGCTGCTACTGTTCTTAAGAAACGTCCAATGAAACCTCAAACCTTGGACGAAGCTGCAGCCGAATTGTCTATAAAACGTCTGGAGGAAGAATATGAAGAAGGCGATGACGTTGAAGAGTTCGTGGTTAGTCAACGAGCCAAACCCAAACCTTTGCAAATTACTGATGAAGAAGACCAAGAATACACTCTTAAAAAGCTAAAACGTCGCAAGAAGGTGGACATTCCAGAGTTCGCTGATGTTGAAAATGTTACTTTCCGAGCAAAGACCACAAAGACCAAAGAGGATGTAGACCAAGAGTTTAATATTGCTTTGGACTCCTATGCTGAAGAGGAAGTGTCAATGTCTGGAAAAGTGAAACTAAAGAAACCAGTTAAGAAGACTTATTCTGAAGCAGCTGATGAGGCAAAGATCAAAATCATTCAAGACTACGATGACGGTGAAGGACCAATTATTGAAGAAATACATGACGATGAAGATACAATCGATGAAGTTGAGGAGCCTGAAGAATACATGGTTGAAGAGTTGCCTCCAGATGAGGTTGACTTCAAGCTGAAACCCAAAAAGCAGCCCAAGCCACACTATTCAGTCCAAGACGAAGAAGAGGAACAGTTCCTGATTGGTCTTCGTCATACCAAACGCGATTCGGTGACATACGACGAAGATTCTTTAACATTCAAGAAGAAGCGCAAAATGGTGCAACAGCTATTCAATGAAGGTAAGCAGCTCTCGATAATTCGATTGAAAGGAATCTTTAATAATTATCAAGTTGCAATAATGTCTCATTCGATTTAATTTGCACATCTGCTTATATGGCAATAGCTTAGAAAAATGAGGTAAACCAACTCAACACCCATAAGTGTCAGTGGCTAACGCATAACACTCCACCCTTAGATGTTTTTTCAATACTCACATTTTAATTTTTCCTTAAAAAAATATATTAATATTCATATATCTCTACATTGCAACAGACGGCGCCTCTCTTAACATCACCAGAGAAATGGATGTGGACGGTAAATATATTTGGTTTATTATCGGTTGTAGTATTCAAGTTAGTTTTTGTAATATTCAATTGCGTAAAAACCGCGAAATATTTGAATTTCCAAGTTGATTGCTGAAGCATATACGCAGTTACAGGCGATATTTAATCATTTTCAATAATTTCAGAATCTCAAACCGAAAACGTTATGTATTCGATTTGCAATTACATTGCTGATAACGATGAAGCCATTAATTTGGTCGAAGGTGAGAAGGTACTGGTAATTGGACGTCACAGTTCAGAATGGTGGTATGTCAAGAAGAGCATTACGGATGAGGAAGGATGGGTGCCTGCTCAATATCTAATGGAACCCGCCGAGTACGCTCAATATGTGCAGAATAAGTTGCACGAAAAGATTGATAAGCTACCCGTGTTTGAAAGTAAGTTTAGTATACGATTCTAAGTATTATTGTCTAACAAGAGTTTTTCGGTACTGTCCCGTCATGTTATTAACACTATTCTTAATGTCCTGTGCCTGTGCGTTAATCAAGGACCTGGACCTGAAGACAAGCCGATTGCACCACGTTTCATTGAAAAACTGCAACCGATTCATACACCTGACGGTTATACCGTGCAATTTGAATGCAAGGTTGAAGGTAATCCAAGACCGCAAATTGCTTGGTTCCGGGAAACAGCTATCATAAAGCCCTCACAGGACTTCCAAATGTTCTTCGATGAGGACAATGTGGCTACATTGATAATTCGCGAAGTCTTCCCCGAAGATGCCGGCAAATTCACCTGTGTGGCTAAGAATGCCGCTGGCTTCACTTCGAGTACAACCGAATTGATTGTCGATAGTCCACTATCGGATCACGGTTCGGATGCCACAGCTTTATCCCGCAGGAGCATGTCACGCGAATCGTCATTGGCGGACATACTTGAGGGTATACCACCAACATTTTCGCGTAAGCCTAAGGCCCAATATGTCGATGAGGGCACAAATGTGATTTTAGAGTGTCGCCTTGTTGCTGTGCCCGAACCTGAGATCGTTTGGACCTTTAATGGCGAAGACATTGATGAGGAAGAGATTAAGAACGTTCGAATTGTCACCGAATCAGATATGCACATGTATTGCAGCATTGTTCACATTACTAAAGTTAAGAAGTCTCAGGAAGGCATATACGAAGTTATTGCCACAAATCGCGAAGGCGAAGCTCGTCTGCCCATCACACTCAAGGTGCGAACTGCTGACAAAGAAGCTCCTCAAATTCTGGAGCCATTGCGTAATATGGTAATACGTGAGGGTGAAAGTGTTGTGCTTTCCACACAAATTGTCGGCAATCCAGCACCAAAGGTAACATGGTACAAAGATGGCAAGCCCATTAAGGGTGCCAAATCAGACAAAGATATACATTCGCTCACACTGATTACACCAAAGAAGTCACAGAAGGGTGAATACACGGTCAAAGCGGTTAATCCATTGGGCAGTGTGGAAACTACTGCAAATCTAACAATTGAAGGTATGTTAATTGTTTTATGTACATCAGAAATATTTTACTTATTGCTTATCTTGTCAATAATAAACCACATTCTCGCCATTTAGAACCGACTAGCGGTAATGCAGAGCCTCCATTATTTGTGGAACGCTTTGAGGAGCAATCGGTGCCGCAAAAGGGTGAAATTCGTTTGCCTGCAAAGGTTTCGGGCAATCCAGTTCCTGAAGTACAATGGCTTTTCAACAACAATCCCTTGTATCCCAGCGAGCGCGTTCAACAGGTCTATGATGGTGAAAATATTGAGCTCATCATACAGAATGCTAATCCGGAAACTGATTCCGGTGACTACAAGTGTATTGCCAGCAATCCCATTGGTAAAACGTCGCACGGTGCGCGTGTGATTGTTGAGGTCGATGAGGTGACCTTTACCAAGAAGCTAAAGAAGACCATTACCATTGAGGAGGTGCAATCGCTGACTTTGGAATGCGAAACCTCCCATGTGGTCTCCACAAAATGGTTCTTCAATGGCAAAGAGCTGAGCGGCATGGATCATCGCGTTGTCGTTGAGGACGGAAAGACGCACAAGTTGGTCATAAGGAACACAAATCTACGCGATTCTGGTACTTATGTCTGCAAAGTGAAAAAGCAGGAGACGCAATCTACTGTTGAGGTGCTGCAGCGTAAGCCAGACTTCCTTAAAGTGCTTGAAGACTATGAGGTAACTGAAAAGGACACAGCCATTCTGGATGTTGAGCTGACAACAGAAGCTGTGGAAGTCACTTGGTACAAGGATGGCGAGAAAATCACACCTGAAGACAAGAACTGTGAGTTTATCAAGGATGGCAAATCTAGGCGTTTGGTTATACGCGATACTACCATTCATGACGAGGGCGAGTACACATGCAAGCTGGAGGGGCAGGAGTGCAGCGCTGAGCTTACTGTCATTGAACTGCCACCGGAGATTGTGAAGCCGTTGAAGGACGTGTCTGTCACAAAGGGTGAAAATGCCACATTCGACATTGAGCTGAGCAAGGGCGATGCCCTGGTTAAGTGGTTCAAGAACGGCAAGGAAATCAAGTTCAATGAGCGCATACAACTAATAATTGATGGCAAAAAGCAATCGATTCGCATTACCAAGGCGAAGCCCGAAGATGTGGGCGAGTATTCTATACAGGTGGGAGATCAAACCTCGAAGGCCAAGTTGACAGTGGAAGAGCCATTGGTAGACTTCATAGTCCGTTTACCAGATGTCACGCTAGCCACGAAGACCACCGATGCCGAGTTCACCGTTGAGCTTTCACAGCCCGATGTAGAGGTTACCTGGTACAAGAAGGGCAAGCCCATCAAGCCGAATAAGAAGCATGAGGTTTTCGTTGAGGGCACCGTGCGTCGTTTGGTCATCCATGATGCCAGCGATGATGACGCGGGTGAGATCAGCTGCGTTGCCGAAAACGTCACAAGCAGAAGTAACCTTTGCGTTGAGGAGCTTAAGCTGCCGCCTGTGATTACCTCTGAAAAGGATCAAACCATCAAGGTGAAGGAAAACGAAGATGCTACCTTTACTGTTAAGTACACAGGCGCGCCAACTCCCGAAGCAGAGTGGACAACGCGCAAGGTTGTCATTCCCAAATCAAAGCGTACCATCCCAACCATCGATGAACAATCCGCAACTTTGACCATTAAAAAGGTTGTCGACGATGACGAGGGCGAGTACACAGTTAAACTTGTCAATCCCGTGGGCGAGGCAGAGGCCAGCCTACACTTGGTCATTATGCGTAAGTATAATTAATTAATTACAAAATTTAACGATGCGGAAATTCCAACCTTTATCAACATTTTAGGCAAGCCCACGGCGCCTGGAACTCCTCAGCCATTGGAGGTGATGCACGATTCAATAACCTTGTATTGGAAGGCACCCGAGGATGATGGCAAATCAGAAATTATCGAATACATTCTGGAGTATCATGATGTAAAGACAGAAAAGTAAGTTATATTAATTTCCATTCCATGAAACCAAACTGAAGAGTAACTCACTAAATAGATGGACTGAGATACGCAAGATTAAGGATACGACTTATACCATTAGCAAGTTGAAGATAGATACGGAATACGTATTCCGTTCGATTGCAGTCAACGAAGTTGGTCCATCACCTCCCTCACCCATCTCGCCGCCCATCCGCCTGATGCCCAAGGTCGAAACTGAGGCTCCTAGCGTGCGCGAACCATTGCAGGATATTGTCAGTGAACTGAACAAGGAGGTCACAATGTCCTGTGTATTTGGCGGCATTCCAGAGCCAACTGTCACATGGAAAAAGAATGGCCAGGTCTTCGAGTCAAGTAGTGTACGCTACGAGAATCGTGTTGCCAAATATACAATTGAAAATACAACAATTGAGACTGAAGCCACATACACTTGCGTGGCAACCAATGAGAAGGGCTCCGTGGAGACATCCTGTAAGCTGACACTGCAGCAAAAGCCATGCATCGAGATTGAGGATAAGTATTTGTCGCAGAAACTGCGCACTGGCAGCACTCTCACCATTCCGGCAACAGTTCGTGGCTATCCACAGCCGTCTGTGACCTGGCACAAGGAGACCATCGAACAAAAGTCAACCAGCCAGGTGACCATTGAAACCACAGAGACCAGCTCCACCTACACCTATAAGAAGGTAACACGCGAACAATCTGGACGCTATAAGGTGACGGCGACAAATGAGTCGGGCTCCACCTATGTGGAATGCTCGATTCAGGTGATTGACAAGCCAAGCCGACCACAATCATTGGAGATTAAAGACATTAAAAAGGATTCCATTACCTTGGAATGGACGCCACCCATCGACGATGGTGGCATGGACATTAACAAGTATACGCTAGAGAAATGCGATATTCAGAACAACGTCTGGATGAAGGTTTCCGATTTCAACAAGGACATCAACTCGTATGCCATTCAAAAACTTTCCATGAATGCGCAATACATGTTCCGTGTGGTTGCTATCAATCCCATTGGCGAATCAGAGCCAACCGAGAGTGAGACTGTGACCATAACCAAGAAGTTTGGTATGTATAGGAATTATATTTATTTAATGTGAGCCATTTATTCTTAAACCCTCTTCTGGCTTGCAGAGAAACCAAGTCCACCACGTGATCCTACCTCCGTATCCGGCATGAACGACACTTCATTCACACTATCCTGGGAGCCATCAGAGAGCGATGGTGGCTCAAAGATAATTGAATATATTGTGGAAATTAGGGAAGAGACTGAAACCGTTTATCGTTCTTTGGGCACTACGACGGGCACTGTAACAAACATTCAAGTTGAGAAAGTTGTGAGAAACAAGGGCTATCTGTTCAGAATCTACGCTCGAAATGAGGTTGGCACTAGCGACGCGTTCGAAACGACTGAAAAGATTGTCGTTGGACGGAAGATAAGTAAGTGGACAACATTTTCTCATAATGATTATCGCTTATTGCTTTGCAAATTGCTTTCTTTCTTAACGCTCACTAATGCTTTTCATGCAACGCAAAAAAAACCCAATATATTAAATGAAACACAACAGCAAATGATTCTGAAAACATGGGTACGTTAACAACGTCATTTAATTGCCGTCAATGGTTGTTATTAATTGTTTGGTAATAATAATAATAATGTGTGTGTGTTGAATTTTAGCGCCGCCATCGCCACCCCAAAATCTGAGAGCGCCGGATGTGACAAGTCGCAGCGTAACTCTCGATTGGGAGGTGCCAGCCAGAAATGGTGGTTCAGAAATTACAGGTAAACTCATTAATACCAACAGGTGCTTACAGGATATTAATATAACACATATATAAATACCAACAGGCTATTGCGTGGAGAAACGCTCATCAACATCAACAAGCTGGACCAAGGTTATTACTTTGGATGCACATCAGATGCATTATACCATTGACAATCTGAAAGACAAGTGCGAGTATTGGTTCCGTGTGTCAGCGGAGAATGAGGTTGGATTAGGTGCACCAGCCGTCACTGAGAGCATATCGCTAAAGACACACGCAAGTAGGTTACAGTCAACGATAGTGCTATTATAAAACTAATCCCATTTGATATTTTAACTAGCCGTGCCGTCGCCACCAACTGGTCCACTGGAAGCGCGAGTTCTCGCTGCCAATGCACACATATTCGAATGGGGTATACCCGAGTCAGATGGTGGTGCGCCACTGCTCGGCTATCACATTGCCATACGTGACATGAAGAAGTCCATGTGGATTGAGGTTGGTCGTGTGCCAGCTGGTGTGCAGAAATTCCAGATAAGAGATTTGCAAGAGAACCACGAGTACATGATACGTATCTTTGCAAAGAACGAGATTGGTCTGAGTGAACCACTTGAATCGGAGGAGCCATACAAAGTGATGACAGCGGGTAAGTAGAACCTCATTCATATAACTACTTTCAATTGCTAACTGTGATACTCTCTCTCTCTCTCTCTCTCTCTCTTCGTTATTCAGGTCACGCCAGTCTGCCCGATGAGCCGCGCACAGAGATGAGCACATGCAACACATCATCCTGGCTGCGTGATCATAATATGGATGCGGATATACACTCATATGCTCGCGGAAGACTGCTTCAACGCGATGAGTACTTCTTCCGCTTGTGGGCAAAAATGCCCAAGAAGAAGAAGAGCTCTAAATAGGCAAAAAAAATAACAATAAACACAACAAATAGCCATGACAAAAAAAAAAAGTAAAAACAATACGAATGAAACTTAGGTTAGGTTAAGCATATTTCAATTGTACTTTAATGATTTCTTGATTTTCTAGCTTTTTTGTACTTGTAATACTCATGTAAAGAGTATGTAATGTTCGGCAAATATGCGTCCAACAACAGCGATGTTCACGGAACTCAAATCAGAATAGGGCGAGCGAAGACAAACTTAATGCTTTGAGTGCGTGGACGTGGCTGCAAGGTTGTGACATCATTGGTCCCATTACATTATCTATGAAATAACTTTTTGCGGTTTTAATTTGCATAAATTCTTATGATTTCCTTCGCTTTATTTTTGTAAGCTGTGATAAATTTATCAAATTCGAAAAAGCGTCAAACGATTAAATGCCAAATGACATTTGCGCCACGAACACAACGCGCACCGGGCAACGGCAGCCAGCGGACAAACGAGCAACAAACCACCAACCAACCAGCAACAATAACAATAACAAGACCAACTGTTAAAACATACAATACAAGCGACTCAATATCCTCTAGGGAGACAAACAACAAATGGTGCAATTCGATATGAGTTACGAGTATGTTGTGTGTGTGTTGAATTCTGTTGTGTGGTATTGTATTGTGAGTCGCGCTGACTGCCCCACTTGCCTTTGCCGTGTGCTCGCTGTGCAGCAAATTTATGGTTCCCCGAAAGGGTTACATAACTATACTTATACTTATATGGAACGCCCATACATGACTTGAAAGAAACAAAAATAAAATAAAAATGAATGAATTTTTAAACGAATAACTTAAAGTGGTTTTTGTTCGTTTCAACAAAATTTCTCGCCGTTGAGCATGCAAAATCAACTAATTAATTCAATAGATAGTTGCTTGAGTCGGCTCCAAAGGAGAGCCAAAGTTAGCATTTACTTTTCCCCAGCAAAGTTTGCTGTTAAGTTTTTATTCTAAAACTTAAAGTCGACAGCTAAACAATGGCAGCTCCGAGCTGCCCAACACATGCGTATGCAGGACAAAAGACAAGCCACGTTATCAAGAACAGCAGCAGCAGCAGGAGGAGGAGAGACACGTGGCAGGGGAAGCAGCAGCACACATATAGAGATACCAACACTAGGCTGCTGTTACGCGTCGTTGAACTTATCTGGTGACATGGGCAAATGCTGTGCATAAAGTTTCATAGAGAATTGTGTGAGAATTTAATTAAAGTTTTTGCGGTTGCCACTAATCAAAAGATATTATCTAAAATGTTGTATGTGGCAGTTACTTTGGCTGTTCAAATAACTTTTTGCTGCGGGCCCAACTGTAATTTACACTAAGCTGCTTGGCCAATAGTTTGGCCAACATTGCACAACGGTCTCATAAGGCTAAGCATATTTCCGGCACTTTAAATTGCGCACAAACAAACAAACGAACACTTCATTTTGGTTGCCCATGCACAGCACCAACAACAGCAAGTAAATACCTACATATACATATACATCTACATCTATAGCTACAGCTACAGCTACAGCTACACCTACATCGTCTATTGATACCGTCGGGCAGGTAGCAGGTAACAGATTTAGTGTTGCCACTAAACGATCGGCCAGTCGTCCTGGGACCGGGTCCTCCCGGGCAACTCCTGTCGTCCTGAATTCGAGAGCTGCCATGATACACAAACGGAAATTTCATTTACTTGTTTGCTTTTTATATGCTTCATTCGATTTTTACTTGCTTCGTTTCGTTTCGCTTCGATTTTATTGTGTACAATTTGTGCAACCAGCACAATTTATCTTACACAAATTTTAAAACTTAAATTTTCAGAATTGGAGAATGTATTTTTACTTTTATTCTTCTGGAAATTTAAGACTCTTTCTGTCTGTCCGTTTTTCGCAAGACAAAAACTCGTATGCCCATTAGTTATGGCTTATTAATACTGTAGGAAAGTTGGACAGAAAGTCGGCCTAACACAATTGTAAACTTGTAATAGCATTCCGAAAGTTTGAAGCATTGCTTATAACAACAAAATTACACATAAACTTTATGGAGTGCACGTAGAAAATTGAGGCAGCACTTTTTCCTTGGCACGGCTCGTCAAACGTGATAGCCGGGCCGAATAACCGAACCGAAGGCAGAGTCGTAAGAAATAAAGCCACAACACAAAAAAAAGCAAAAAGTTTGCTTAATTAGTTCCCAAAATAATAAACGATAATAGCAAGAAAAGCCACATCCTTGGCAAATGGAAAAACAGACGTTGCTTTTGTCTATTCTTGTTTGTGTGTCGAACAAATTGAATTATCAACTTGTGAGGAGTCTCAAAGCAGTTGGAAGTTAGTACTGACTAGAACCAAATTAGAAAATTTACGATAGAAGTCTTAATTAAGCTAACGTAAGAAATTTAAAAAAAAAATACAGGAAATTTGTAGCAAAATTGAACGAATTTAATTTTTTGATTGCTCACAATAACTAACGTGCTGATGTACTTCACGTGGCGCATTAAAATCAAAAGTTAAAGCTAAATTCTAGTTTTGATAAGAAAAATAGCAAAAAGGCCATAAAACATACGAAACAAACGTAAAACCAAGGGAATAATCATACTAAATTAGATAAGAAACCTTGCAATCATTGGACTTGTAAGTTGGCTGTTTGCTTAAATTTACTGTATGCGGAATATAATATAGAGATAAATGTCATAAAATGTTAATTTCACCTCATGTTCATTGCGTAGAAATAAGCACCCGTAAGAATCGCTAGTCGCAGATTAACTGATGCTATATAAAACAGATTGGGCTATAAGAGTCTCTGCAGTTATTTATTGTGCTAGCAGGCGCAACACGTTCCCCGAATGGCACCAAACTGACAAGCGAAACTGTTGTATTTGTCTGCATAATTGCCCAACAGCACTACTGTTCTGGTGCCATGGACCACTCCTATTAATATAAAATTGCAGCCCCATAAAGTCAAAAAGACATGACCTCCGGTTGCAACATTTTCGATTTCCGTATTTCCGTAGATAGCACCAAACAACAGGAATGGGTTGGGCTCATGTAAACATATCTGCGGGTCTTAAGTAAACCATGAAGAAAATATATTTCTCGAATTACGGGCATATCGAATAGTTGATACTCTTTTTGAACCAATATATATTCCTTACTGGATGCCGCAATGGTTTTCGTTTTAAAATTCGAGATGCTTTTCGTCTGTACCAGAGAATATGGTAAATATAAAATATTTATTGCCAGATTGCCACACACATTCAGCATGTGCGACAACAGCTGCAACTGCAACTGCTACAGCTGAAACTGCTGCAACTGCAACTGCTGCAGCTGCAACTGCAACTGCTGCAGCTGCTAGCTGCCTGCTGATATGTACACAATGTCCATTCAGCCTTATCCTTTCCTTTGACTGCACCAACATCCGGGACAAGCATTTTACATTTTACCATTTTACTGGAGTGCAATTCATAACATTTAACAGTTCGAGTCAAATAAGTAAAACTGCTCGTATATTTAACAATTTGATAGAGACATTTTTGATACAAATTAAGAACGTAGTTAAGACCCCTTCAATGTACCGCCCCCATCAGTTCCACATAAAAATCAAGTGTGCAGAAAATTAAATTTCGAAGAGCGGAGCAGGCGAACAAATTGAATGCACGGCAAGGACATTCTGTCGTTTCCGACCAAAAAATAATGAAAGTGCAGCTGGTATTTTTTGCTGCCACTGCTCCTACTGTTCTTCTCGTCGTTGTCGACTGCTGCTAGAATTAAATTTCCTTGTAGTGTCATGTTCTAAACACATTCGCACATACAAACACACACATACACGAATGCACACATATACATTCACTAACTATCGGCGACAACCAAGAGCATGCATGACATTTTGAGGCAAAGCGCAATTAAAGTCAATTGGCATTCTACCAAAAAGGCGCCCGTCGTGCCGTATACGTAATGTCATTCAAGTGTCTGTGTAAGTGTGTATGGCGACAGCATTAGCTTGCGTTGACTTTAGTTATTAGCACGTTTCTGGCAACACACAAATGGCTTCATAATTTATTAACAGCAACCAAATCATTGCGCATACGCCGCGTTCACCATCCATAAATTAATTTTCAAGAAGTAACTTTATAGCTATTTGGATGTCTTCGTTTGAATCCCCACAAATTTAATGTTGCCTATGCGGTGTATTATTTGGCAATCTGAAATACCATCAACCACCTAATATTTAAATTAAATTTCTTTGTTTCGTTTCGTTTCGCACTTTCGAGCAAGTTTTACAGCCAACTACGTGCTGCCTGCTGCCGTTTGTTTTATGGGCTTTTTCTATCTTTATCTCATTTCATTTTACTTTATAATGTGCTCATAAAAGTTGTGTGTTGTCTAAAACCAGAAAGCCATTTGTTTTTTCGACACACACACTGTTTGATTTGACAGTTTGACTGATTAGCCTTTGCTTTAGAGCTTTTCACATTTACGAGCATATTTTCGATCGCAAGGAAGTCTATACACAGATTGAGGAAGCAGCCATAAAATGAAAGCAAATTGAAGGATTATGTATATTTTGCATGCGAATTCATAGAGATTGGCATGTGATTGCGTAAAGTGGAAATAATATTTTTCACTCGAATACGCCTAATTGGTTGTTTTACGTGATTTTGTGGTGCTTAAGATTGTACGATTTACAACAGTCAAAGTAAGTTAAATGACAACCAACAAAATCTACTGGTAAACTGGTCCAAATCAATTTTTGGCTCTAGCTAAAAACCACATCTTTACTATGATTTGCAAGCACGATCTTAAAGTACAGATATATTTTCATGTGCTATCTCACAGTTTTTATAAGTTTTGTCCAACTAACTGTCAAATGTCAACTTTCGGCTACTTCACACGCCGTTGACTAAATTTTCTTTAAGTTTTCTTTGGCCTTTGCATAAATGCATTCTAATGCATACATTTCGCAGTGGGTTCTTCTGGGGGGATTGTACGCTAAAGAGATTTGCACCTTGCATAGAAAGCTAAATTTACAAGCTGTAACGAAAATTACAACGCAAATATGCAAATCACCATGAAGCTGTCCCAAAATCAGCAGCACCATCAGCAGCAGTGCGAGAAAAATGAAAAAAAAAGTCAAACTTAAATTTTGGGCAACTCGATATAGGAAAAAATGCGAAATGGAAATTTAAGTTTGTTTTGCTAGTGTTTCATTTGGCATGTGAAAAGCAGCTTTAAATGAAGCTGTTATGACTCGATCTGTGTGTGTGTGAGTGCTTCTGTGAGTGTGTGTGTGTGTGTGTGAGTGTTTGCGTAATGTACAAACGTGTTGGGCATTTCTGGGCAGAATAAGTAAGCAGCAAGCAAAACGGGCGTAAGCTGCGATGCAGTTGCCGATGCAGTTGCCGTTGCAGTTGCATATGCTGTGTGAATTACTTCATTGTGTGGGAGCTGCTATTGCTCCGGCTCTTTACGTGCTTATCGAGTATTCGATGGCAACATTATAGCTCGAATGAAATCGGTAAGCTGCTTAGAGTGCACTACTGCCTGGTCAACGTTTTGTATGCGTGATATCGTTGAAGCGAGTGTTCGAATGTTTTGCAGCACATTAAACTGCCAATATGTCTTTATTGTTCTTCTTCTATATAGTTAAACACACAGATACATTTCTATGGTGAAGCAGCAAGTTGAAGTAAACGCACCGATTTATGCTGCCACAAGTTGTAGGCAAGTCAGCTGCTTTGCTGCTGCTGTGCACCTCCAAGGGGCCGTCAAGTGCGCTGTCAGGATGAGTACGAGTAGATGGAGAATGTGTGGTTATCTGAGTGCCGCCGCTGGGCAATAACAACTATACACACACATACGTAGAGCAGTAGTTACTTGTAGTCGGTCTACCGAAGACAAGTAGAGGCAGCAGGACAGGGAACAGGACACAAGCAGCCGTTGGCAAGACATAAAACGCAGCACTCGATGATGCCTATGGGCAAGTTTAACACATAGAGCGACCATGTTGCCAGCTAAACGAGTAGTCGTTGGCCTGGCCTAAACATCACTTCACAACTGCCAAGCCAGCACATCCGGTTTCCGTTAGTTGTGCACGTCGAGCTGCCTGCCTGCCAGCCTGCCTGTCATTTTGATGTTGCTACAGGTAATATCATTTAGCCGAGGTGCAAAAAACAGCGACTGGCACGAATATCGTATGTTTGTAAAATATTATCTCGTTACAATGTTGAATATATATATACATACATTTTTTTTTTTGTGGCCTTGCCAAGCTCGCCTTTGGCTTATAAGCGGATGTACGTGTCTTATGTGCAGCAACAACAAAAGCGAATAACTACAGAAGCAGTCAGGAAAATGTACTCTGTACTCAAAGACACACTCCTCCTCAGACACACAGCTACAGTATAGATGTTTAAATTTGATTTCAAGTGCTCGCATTTTGATGGCTATCTAAGTGAATGCGTGTTGTGGCTGTTTACGTGTCCTTCTTATGAAAACTTGGAAGTGCGAACGGAAATACATACATAAATGTATTTAAGAAAATAGTCTGTAATATTCAGGCTTAAAGCAATTTAATATTTTGCTACTCTTGTCTTAGACATAAGTCACACAAGTCTATTGATTCGAGATTACGATTTCTATCTGCCTTGAATTTGTCTCAAAATAAAGTCTTTTTAGTAACAATTGTTGGCCAATTTTGATAATATTTTAAAATAAATTAGTGTATTTTCAATTTTGTGATTGATTTCCGCATTATATATTACATACCAGCAGAGTTTGCGTCGTGTTTTCGCTCATTCAATCCATTCGTGAATCATTGTTCTCACAAATGAAGAACACAGCAGAAAAAATGTTAATTCTTCAGTTCTGTCTTGTGCATTCCCGCACATTAATTCGCACTGCCTTTCACTTGCTCATTTCTCATGTTGACATCCGTTTTGCACTTATCGTAGCATACTTTACAGGGATGTGTACTCTAGCCACAGCTCTTGCATGCCTTTAATGCTAAAAGTTTCTTCAACTTGCACCATTTTTCTCGGCCACTTGTGGCACTTAAGGATAACAGCCCCTTCAGCTGCTTTTGATTTCTCATGCGTGCGACGTTTACTCAGCCGCACACCCAAAAATAACTCACACACACTCATACACACACATATAAACAATTGCAGGCTGGCTTGTCAGCACGCATTGATGTTACGCTTGAATTTGCCAGCGACAACGGCGAACAGCAAATGAGAAAATGAGAACGCGTTGCGCTTCACGCTTGACTCTGCTTGCCACTCACTTAATTATTGCATAAGAAACTGAAACCAGGTCACCAAGGCGCTGCTTGGGGTGCTATACTATATGCGTGAACTTTCTCTCATACACACACACACATTCATGTGCATCTGACGGCATGGAATGCAACTTGCAAGTGCAACTGCGAACTGCAACTGCAGCTGGGGCAACAAACTTTGCAGTGTGGCAATGTGCTTGACATGCATGGTTAACCATAATATTGCTGCAGCCAGGCTGCAAGTTAGCAGTCGCCCTTCGAGTGCTGCATGTCAGGTCTTTAACAAAGTGAAGGTATGGAAAGAAGACTATGACCCATAAACTATACAAAACATATTTTCTTGATTTACATATGCAACTGTGCCACCTACATAAGTATCTTAAAAGGTATCACCAAAAAAAAACACTCAAATGATTAAAAAAAGACTCGCATTCAATTTGAATGCATAATTGAAAAACTTATATTGATAAGCAAATGGGTTATGCAACCCCCAAAAGGCTTTTTTTTATCGATTTTCAAATGACAATTTGTTTAATTCTCAACTCTAATGGCAGTCGCGATTAATTAAGATCTGAAACTTGAGGTATACATCATGCCTTTAAATCGATTTAATAGCCGCTTGAATAATTTGCGAGCTAATTATGTTCAATTCGTGCACCTTTGACTAATGCCCACAGCCAGCAGCTGTTACCTGTGCTTGCCACATCCGGCGACAAGTTTTGTGCTTCCGTTTCCCATTTTAAACACTCAAAGAGCGAGGGAGATGGTGAATTGAATGGGTTTGGTTTTTGTTACCTGCTGGCGTTTGGTGGCAACTCAATTAAGTCTGGCAGCAGCCATTTATATAAGCCTGCCGATATTGCTGTTATCGGTCAGTTACACATTTTATAATGGGCAACACCAGTGCCCTAGCCATTTTTCATTTAATTTACCGCACATTTTATCTGTGTTCTATGGCACCTTTTATTCGCCCACAACCTACAGTCTCAACTAAGGCCTGGAGCCTGGGATGTTAAGCCTTTTGGTTTGCTTATTTCCTTATCATTATCCTGTTATCCTTGTGGCTACCTAGCTGCCGTCCTGCTTGCCTGCCTGGCGTCCTGCCCGTCTGGATGTTGCTTGCGAGCGCCACCTAATTAAATTATCCCACAATTGCCTGCTAAGTGCGCCTGCACTCGCTTATGTCGAAATGTGTTGGCATTAAAGGACTCGGTATCTCTGCAGTATGGCTTATTTATTTATTGAGCGTCCTTCTTTTTTTTGTTGCTCTTCTTCATTCTGATGCTGGCCACTTCCTGTCCTTTGTCCTTTCCTTTTGCGCCTAATTATTATCTGCTCTGCCTACACAAAAAACACACAAACTTTTTGCGACAGCCAAGAAAAAAAAAGTCAATAAGTTTGGAAGACCTTAATTATTTTCTGTATGAGTGTGTGTATGTGTGTGTGTGCTCGCTCATTTCTTGGGCCTAAGCCGTCGAAGTTTTATGTGCACAACAAAATTGGTGTTGTTGTTACTCGCTGTTGACCCATTTGGCCATGTCTCAAACCGAATAACTTTAACAACAGTCAGTTGAAGTTAAGTGTGGCAAGGGAAAGCATTTTCCTTTTTATTTTTGGTGGGGCCTGTTTAGTGGTAAAATGATTTTGTCATTGACAAGTTGTTGGCTGCATCCTGCACTCAATGCGCCCAAGGCCAGCATCAAAGCCTTTGCATAACAAATGTTTTGTTTTCACTCTTCGCCAGCCTGCAAGCCGGACTTGTGAGCACTCATATTGTTCATGCTGGATCCTGTGACTGCCCCCAAAGCTGCTCACATCATATCCTGTTTGCTTGAAAGCTTCCGTTTCCCATTTGCGTGTGTGCGAGCAGTACGACAAATATAAGCGAATAGCACGAATACTGTGAGTGTGAATGCGAATGCGACTACTCGCACCCAAGACCTTCCAAATGCGCAATTATGGCAAGCATGATGAATGTGCATCTATTTGTACGTGTGTAAGTTTGTATATGTTGACATTTTGGAAGCCCAAACTATTGCTACTGACAATGATTGAAGCTACATGCTGTCATTATCATAAATCAATGAATGCAACTTGAACTAAATTGCCCAACATGCAAAATGAAAAATGTCAGCGCACAAGCCAAAAAAAAAATAATACAGAAATGTTCTGGCATAGCTCATGTGGCCTCAACAAGTTTACTTACAAAAATAATGCACATCAATGTTAATCAAAGCGAGCAAAAGAGAGAGTGAATGAGAGAGAGAAAGCAAGAGAGATAAGGACAGATAAGACAGAGGGTTTGGCACAGATAAGACAGAGGGTTTGGCAGATCTAACCCTGGTTAGACATTGTAATGCCATTGAGGAAATTCTGTTTAGCTCGGCTTCTGCTCTGTTGTGCTTCAATGTTTATTATTACGTGCTAGATGTTCTGCAACTGGGCAAACAGTGCTTGACAATTCCATAGATGCACTTTAAAATTTTTTATTTATGCGATACATCTCTATTTTCAACGCTGCATTGGCACTGGATGCCAACAAAGAAACTCGAATGATCGTGAGCTATTTTCCTCGTAACATAAAATATCTATATTTCATAATTTGCTTAGCATTGTGGCCATCGTGTAATAATGTGACCACCAAGTAATAAATGATTTTTAATAATATTTAAGTGAACCGAATTGTATACTGGATGTGCATACATCTAAGCCCAAACAATGGATGTATACAAACAACAGGACGAGCAGAAACAATAACAACAACAGCAAAAACAACGTGTCTAACAACAATGGCGCACAAAATTGCGGCTGTCATCAGTGAGGAAATTTGCATTTTGCACAATTTGCAATACGAAAACTCTCCACACTTCACACTCAGCAGCAGCAATAGAAACACTCCAGATTCACATGCATATATGGCAGACATTGTGCTGAAAAATGAATGCAGCAACATGTGTGGAGTTACTTGTTAAATGTTAAATGCTTTTTCGAAGCTTTGCATTTGGTTCACAGTATGAAATTATTTCGAGCTCATTACAGATGCGACAATAAGCAAAAAAGCTGTCACACAAACACACACAAATGCACCCACACACCTGCAAACAATACTGATGGAAGAGTCAGTAAACGCACCCCTTAACACAGTTAATCGAAAATATTTTCCACTCAACTGCACTTTTTGCAAGAAAAAAATTGTAATGCAGCTGAAAGATGAAAACTATGGCATGCAAATAGTTTTTTCTCATGCGCAATGAACTGAACTGAGCTTTTTTATTTCCGGTGGAGGTGAGGAGGCGTGGCAATGGCATAATTGAATTGATTATGCCTAGTTGGGACCGAATGAGTTTTAATTCAATTATTTACAGCTGAGCGAAAAAGGCGTTCATTAGTCGTGTTAATCATACGCCACGTTACACCGCTATGGCCTATGGGACAGCAGCAGCTAATTAGGTTGGCAGCTCTTAGAGCTCAAGAGATTTAATAGACTTCTATCAGCCCCACATAACTTACGTATACATTTATTTATATATATATTCAGTTATGTATGTATATGAGTTTGGATGTTTGATTTATTTGGGTATTTTTTGCGTCCCTTCTGATTTATTTGCTCTGCAATCCTTTTTCGAGCGAGAGAAAGAGTGGTGAACGTGCTTTGCATAGCAAAATTTTAATTTTCAACCACTGGTTGGCAGCTATTGATTTGTTGCAAACATTTAATGTCATAAAATAATCAATATATTGCCTGCTCTTGAATTCGAACGAAACATGCTCGTATTACCTATTTCTGTGGCACTGAACATTTTTCAATATTCCAAAAATTTAGTTGAAAAGAATTTTTAAAAAGTCTTGGCTTTAAGAAATTGACATGAGAAAATCGCATATCAGAGCATATCTATATTATATACTCACCAGTGAGACAACAGCAACATGAGCGCAAAGAGTGTTAGAGGCAAAACGCTGGAATAGTGAGTAATGTTGAATTTTTTTGTATTTTTTTTGGCACCACAGGCAGCATTTGAAAGGGGGGTAGGGGCCAGGCGATTTATGGCCACATAGATGCAGTACAGCTAAATAAAGCAATTGACGTGCAGTGGCAGCTGCAGATAACAGCAGACTACAGAAAATGCCACGGAGAACAGCTTTAGGTAATCGTAAAGCTGTAGCTGCCTCCAGATGATCCAACCAAGCTGTGCGAATATGAGTACCACCGGCACGCGGAGCCAACATTCCAAATGCCGTTGCACGCTAACAATCTCATTGAGGATTTCTATCAAATACGTGTAAACAATGCGCGGCAGGATGTAGATAAAGTGGGTGCAGCTATCAATCCAGCAATCAGTGCCAGCTTTGTTAGCCACAGCCATCCATGCGACTATGTTGGAGCCAACAATCCAGTAGATAAGTGTTTACTGCGCCAGTTTAAATCTTTTCATTGCTTCATTGTAGTATATGTTGCACAGACCAAACAGATCACATACAACATTCAGTGCCCCAAAGTAACCGAGTCGGTGGCACAAACAAAGTGGTGGATGATGTGACATGTCAGCTATACAGCGATTCACGAGGCTTAAGCTCAACTTTAGAGCTACTAGAAATATAAACTATTTAGCTTTAGTGATATTTTAAATACTCTTTAATATATATAGCTACTTATTGGCTTATTAAGTGTGCGAGTCCTTGTCGTACCTAAACATTTAAATAAGTGTACATCTGCTTAAAATGAGAAGCGAGCGAAATGGTTGAATTTAAGAACCCGGACAAGTAGGAACAGAATAAGAAATTTCAAAAAGAGTTTAAGCTTGTAAGCAAATGAAAATGTACAAAACTTGAGTTAGTGAACTTCAGTTAGTGAACATTGCATAAAATATAGAATTTTAGAGTAGTATTCAACCAAAATGTCACACAAAGTTGGCACTGCTCTAGTAATTATTACAAGTGTTCAAGTACACTTTTGGTAAGGGCATAAAAACAATAACAATTTGGGTGGGTGCTTTGGCGCTAATGTGATGACGGACTGTGTAAATGCTTTTAGCGTGGCAAAGCTGGAAAAGTATTTGTGAAGTGAGGGTAATTGATGGCTGCACACATTGAGGATGGCAAGCAGCCACTTCAATTAACGCCATTTGAACACGTGCATTTTACACCACCATGCCACCACTGACCACCAAAATCGATAAGTTCGTTCACTTAAATATTTAACATTTTCTAATGTCCTGACCAACGAAATTTTTTGGCCACCACCCTTTTATTTCAGTCTCTCTGTACCTATGCTCTCCACACACACCCTCCCGCGTTTCCCATGGTGGAACTGCTGTCAGACCCACTTCAGATTTGCGTCTCCGCCACACACCCAGCAAACTAATTTATTTCCGAACTGGGAATTTTGCAGGTCAAAGTTTGCTTTCTATGCAGGGAGGAGCATAGCGTAAGAGCGATTGGCGATTAATTTGCTTAAGTCTCAATCCATATCCACGGCCATTAGAGGATTTGCATGCCCAGGCGCGTGAGTATTTTGGTATGTTCATTGGTTCATCGCAGCGTAACCCAAAACTGTCAAGCTTAAGCGGCTCACTCGCTTTCACATCTTAACTTTTTGCTGCTGATGCTCCTGCTGCTTTCTCCGCTTTTGCTTTGTCACTTCAACTTGGAATTCATGTCGCATCGTCCAGTACTCTTTCATGTGGCATTTTAAAATCCTGTGCATGTCGTGCAACAAAAGAACCAGCCAGTCACCGCCGCTGGAATTCAATAAGAGGCCACAGGCATCTCGTCCCACATAGCAGTAGCTAGGGGACTCAGCAAGGACCAACCAGGAAGCCGGCATACCCTCCATGTTTGACAAACAATCATTAGAGCCTCCAACGCTAGAAGCAGTGGCAGAGACAGCTGCAAAAGTACAAGTTGAAGCAGAAGGAATAACGTCCTCAAAACGTAGTACATATCAGCATTACCATCAGCCACATCGTTAGTAGCTCGGCAAGCTGTATCTACCCGGGATGGCTAAGAGAGGAGGACAGACAGGGAAGGAGTGAGATAGTTGGCTAGAACACTGTGGAAACTCGGAATTCTACAACATTATTTTGTTGCCTGCCTACACGAATATGTGAAAATGGCTTGAGATATTTGAGATGGGGCCAAAATGGTCATAATAATAAAGTAGATTGAATGTATTATAAAAAACTATAAATAAATTTTGTACATAATTAACACATTTATTATCATGTTTATTACACATAAAGAAGGAAAGCTAAACAAAATAAAATATGCAGACATACTTAAAAACCAATATTGTTACATTTATATATATAATAATACTAAGTTAATGCAATATTGCGATGCTAAATTTTGCAAGATCAGCCTGTGGCAACATTCTGGCAGATGCAGCCATTTTCATTAGCTTAAAAACTTTGCGTTACTAACTAAATTTTTAATAAGTTTGTTGTTTTTACTTGCCTCCGAGCTGCTTTGTGTATGTATGGTTGTGTATGTGTGCAATGGACAGCATCAAAAACATGCATAAATCATCAAAAGCAAGGCTGACAACTAATGAAAACATGCAAAAATTTATGGCAGCTGAAAACGGCAAACAAACATAAAAATTGTGTTATATAAAACCTTTCACTGTAAGCGCTGTCGGAACGTTTATATTGAAAAAGAAAATTTAAGATGTGTAAAAAATAAATTCATTTGCTTTATGCATAGCTCGCAAAAAATAAAGTGGAAAGAAAAACTTTCAAGCGAGCTACCGGAAATGCAGCCCAATTTTTGTGCGGAAGTTTTTTTGTGGCGACACTCTCACGGACGGTGGCATCTACCACGCCCAACAATACACTTTTTTTTTGCTGTCGGTATTCGGATTATTATTATTATTATTATTATTTTTTTTTTGGTTTGGTTTGTTCCAGGTGCTGCATGATCTGGAATGTGACACTATGCGACGATGGCAATGTGGCCGCGGCCATGTATAAAATTTTTACAATTGCAATTTGTAATAAAAACATGCAGTTTTTTGTCATCGTTATATGCAACTGTGGACGTGCGTACATGTCGCATAGAAGACACATATTTATATGTGTGAGTGTGTGTGTGTTTGTATCGTGGGTGCCACGCAGTTGCATGCATGTGGATAAAAGCCATTATGGACAGGGAGGAAGCTTTGAAGTGGAGCAGCGTTTGCAGTTTATTGAGTGAACTTTGAGTAATACACTTAGAGAATATAACATGACAGAACATAACGTGGCATATCAACTATCTGTCTGTCTGTTCAATTCCTTAAACTTAAACTTTAAATGTACAGAGTTTGAGAAAAAATATTGCTTTTTTATATTATTTTATTAGTGTAATTTGTACAGTGGGTATTTTAAGCGATACCATGCATCTTTCTTTATTATTTAATATATACTTCGATATAATGGCTTCTTAATTATGTATGGCAAAGAATATTTAATGCCAGCTTCTAATTCTTGAAGAAATTCAACGTTTAACCACATTATTTCATTAATAAGAGTATCTCAATTTCGACGTAATGAAAATCATTTCATTCATTTTATTTCATATGCTTTATGCTATTTTAAGTGCTCTCTCAATCTCTCAATTTCTCAGTCCCACATCAGACTATAAACTATTAAAGTCCACTCCACCGCAAAATAAACAGAGCATGAAATATTGCTTGTCGTTATTATTTAAGTGTCCTTTGAGTCACGCATGCTCTCGCTTCGACTCACTTATCACTCAATCGAAAAGCTAATTAACATGCCACAACAAATTTTGTGTGTGTGGCCGTTTCTCTTCTTTTTTTTTTAGTGTTGCAAGCAGCTGGCAGCGATGCGAAGGCATACAACGACCAAAGGATTTTGTCTGTGCCACTTGCGGTGCGTGTGGCGAGTAACGGGAAGACTGGGCATCTATCTGGGCTATTACAATGTGGGCTATGCACAGGACTCGAAATTTGTCTGGGACGAGCAGCTCTACGTGCAGGTAATGTGCGTGATCAACATGATTGTATCCGTTGCCTATCTGTGGGTCAGTCAGCGTTGGGTCTACGATCAGCTGCTTTTCTTGCTCTACGTGCCGCTCTACATTTACTTTTTGAGACTGCGAAGGCATCTGACCAAGCTACTGAATACCTGTGCCGGCATAAATGGCAGACTGCAGGACATGCTCGGCGACAGGCTGTGTGTGCCATTGTGGAGAGAGTGCGTTCTGACGCTCCTGCTGCCATTCCAGCTCTGCCTACTGTTTATGTGGCAGTGCCGCATGTATTATAGCTACCAGGCATGTTTCATCGCTGGCGTCGCGCTCATCTATCACATGCAGCTGCTCTTCCTGGGCAACTATCTGATATGGCTGGCGAGCATTTTCCGGGCGCTGAACGCATTCCTGCAGCAGCACATGTCGAGCACCCGGTTGGGCATCCTACGCACAATACTGCAGGAGCAAGTGAATATTTGGAGTGTGCATTGGCATATCATTCGTTACTTTGCGCTGCATCTGATCAGCCTTATGGGATTTATTGTGTTGCGCTGCAGTCAGCTATTAGCGGATTGGCAACCCTTCTCCAACAACTCGGAACTGAGCCTCGATCGAATGCAACTGGTGCATTTGATGTTGCTACTTATGACGTTTATCACGCTGCTAATTTGTGCATATGATCTCCAGTTACAACGTTGGCATTTCTATGGCTATTATCTACAGCTGGAGGATCGACACAATTACTTCAAGTTGAAGTCCTGGAGCCTGTTGCGCAAACAGACACTGCCCATGCCCTTCGGCCTGCCCATTTTGCGTCGCTTTGCCAAACCGCTGCACAAACGGGATATCATCAGCATGTTGGTGAGTTCCGTTTCTCATTTGGTGTTTGTTGCTATTGTTGTGGCTGTCGATTGCCCAGTGGCTAATGAAATGTTTCCCACAGCTTACAAGCAACTTGCCGGTCACACAGCTACGCCCGAGGTCCTTGCCAATGGCCATCCTGGATCTGAACTCTCTTCAACTACAACTGACACTGCCCATGCTCCTTAACATCATCATCAGAGTGGGTGGCGTAGCGTTCCTTTCACTATGTGTGTATTTGCTGCAACATCCACAAATGCAAATTAATTTTTATACCGGTTATACGAAAGGCAATTTCGATATTAATATGACCCAAGCAATTAGCGAGGTCTATCGCTGGTATGCGTATGATGAATTAGAGTAAGCCTTGAACGATAATTAAATAATATTTATCAACTGGATGTCGTAAATTGAAAGAAATTGTTACAATTCCAATTCAGTTGATTATCAACATGTTGCGCTTTTGGTTGCTCTATAAGGTGTTCAAGTTCCTGTGCTATATTATGAAATATGTGGGTTTCTTGAAAATAAACTTCAACAGATTCACGCGGCTCTATCAACTGAAAATGAATTTCTGTTATTTTTTGGAGTATTTGCCTGGCTTTATGCTAATTGTGATCAATTTTGGGTATTTTTTTTTCGTATTGGCGAACGTCAGTCGCAAATATTCCATTGATGAGAACTTAAATCCGGATTTTATAACCGATTACTCAAATTTAACTTTCATCATCCCGTGCTGCCATATAGTGGCCTATATGTATATGATTGTCAGATGCATGTGGATCAAAATTCAGCTTTGGTATCTGGTCCAAGAGGCTCAATTCATATATAAGCATTTGACTTCATTACTGCGTAAGCGTTTAGTGCTCAAATGTTCGTGGCCTGTATATATTCTGGCAGTTGTGCAGATACTATTGATAATTTTTCTAAGCTGGAAACTATTCAGGAAATGGGCACAGATAGACTTTGCTGAATTTAATTACATTACAAGCCACATAATTGGTGTAGTGCATCTAATTTTTGCTCTGCATCTCAGCCTACATGTTTTCTATCACCTGTTGCATACAGCGCTTCTACAATCACTGAATCTATTAGTACAACAACTACACATACCCAAGGATCTAAAGCTTCTGCGTCAACTGTTGTATGTGCAACCGTCGTTGAAGAGAATGCAACATGTGGCTGCGTATTACTTCAGTGCAACCTTTTGTTGGTTCTACTTTCTACTATGTCTCAGAGGTGGCGTCCTTGTCAACAACTTTAGATACGACGATACAACCCTGAACCAGAACAAAAAGAGTCTGAATGATATCGAGGATGAAGCCGATTGGGTGAATATTGAAGCACCACCAACTCGGGACCAGCAGCTGAGAACGGCTGCATTGGATCTGATGTGGCCAGTTTGCATGTTATTCCCACTGATCTGTGCCGCCTATGTGCAACAGCGAGAATATAAGAAACTGATGAATGGAATCTGGAAAATAGATTTTCCACGCACAAAGAAAGCAGTCAAAAAGGACATCGTAAGCTTTCTGGTGGGTTTCTAATTTTGTTGTATTATCTTATTTTATAGATTTCTGTCTTCTAATTACAGCTTAGCACACGAATGTCTATGGTTGACTTTCGTCCTCGTTCTATCAATTTTATGGCTTGGAAACCAAAATCGGATGTGGATGTGGTTCAAATAGCTGGCATTGTCACAGGATACAAAATGATACTGCATGTGGTGCTCTGCACCACCATCGTTGACTTTATGAAGCAAATGGATTTAAGGCGCTATGAAAATTATCTCAAACAGAACTTGGACTAAAGCACGTCCAACTTAACACTTAAAACAAAAGGGAGATATGTTGCTTGATATGAAGCAAATGCTTAAAAATATCAAACGCTTCAGCTGATTGCGCCCTCATTTTATTGAAGTCCACTCTAAATATAACTTAACAAAAAAAAAAAAATCAAAAACCTTTTTCCAACAAATATCAGCTTCACATTTAATGACAAATTAAAATATACTTTCTGCGGCAAAGAAGCACATTATAAATTCGACATTGGGCATTGTGGGCACATTCGAGTTGAGCTACAATAAACTGTGCAAATTGAACAATAATTAAATTAGCATGTAAATTATTCAAATGACAGCCACAAAGAGTTGCTGCACGTTGGCTGGTTGTTTAACCTGCACGCACCTCAATTACATAATGAATAACAAGCGTCGGTCCCTTTGAAAGTCCGCTTTAACGAGCGACTCTCTGCTTGCCCAGCTTTGCCAAGATTGCCCTGGGGTGACCACTCCCGTTATAAACCTATGTATATAACGTATATAAAAAATACAAAATAAAAGGGCCAGAGCTTCAACTCGAAACTTTTGCCATTACAAAGATAAAGTGAATGAAGAAACAGAGAGAACAACTTGCTGTTGTTGTTGTTATTGTTGTAGCTATTGTTGCTTTTGTTATTATGATGAACATTTCTGGAAATCTACCTTTTTACAGCGACCTGGATGGTAATTTATGCATAAGCTTGATTGAATTTACTCTCGCATTCGCAAGATTTCAGCACACTCACGCAGAGACAGAGACGGAGACAGAGAGAGAGAGAGAGGAGAATGAATCAAATGAAAATTCAATAAATTAACATAAATCTCAGGCATTCCCTGTCGCATTTTACATGTATGCACAAGTATCAACTGCAAATCGTGAAAAAGTCCAAGTGGAAGTCGATCGATTTCAATAAACTTTATGCCACGAACTGGCAACATATATGTGTAGTATATGCAACATATTGCAGTCAGGAAATTCAATCAACTGAAGGCAAAAAGTCTGCAAATCAAAATTCAACGAAGACTGCACACACTGAAAAAAACGTTTTCAATCTTTTCAGCAGCAATAACTTCTTTAAATACTGTTTGATATAGATAGATATCTAATATACTATTGTTGTTAAAAATGTTCCTTTCCCGCTGACTCTTTTGCAAAACAATAATATAAATGTTAAAGATTTATAGTATAACAATCCAAGCCGCCTAAGGACTTTAAAGTCGGTCAATTAAATTGAGCTTATACCCCCTCTGTGAGCAAGCAATCGCATGTCAGTTGCCAGTTGCAGCTGTTAATCTCCTTAAAGCCTTGTCAAGCGGCCTTAAAGCACACCTTCAACTTGCCAATTGTCAAATGCCAAAATGCTATGCTGACTTTGTCACCGACGCCATTTTGTCGGCCATTTTGGCGCGTTGCGTAGGCGCCATGCAGCGGCCCTGACTTTTTATGGTTTGCATGATTTCTTCGCCAGTTCCACTGGGCTGGCACTTTGAATGCCTGCCAAAATGGGCGCTACGAACGCTGTGCAGAGAGCAAAGGGCAAGTGCAATGGACTAAGCATTTTAGGTCAAATATTTGCTGACTAGCAGTTGGGATGATCAAGTTTCGCTATCACCTTGCACGTTTGCCCACAAGTCGAACAACAACTAAAACTATTGATTTTATTTTAGGTTACTACATTTACTTAAAGTTGGCTGGATGCCTTTGGTGGGCGTAGCAGCTGTCAATTTCCTACTGTATGCATAATTAATGTTCAATGTATTTGTCATACATACATGTAGATAGAAATATATACATATCAGTGGAGACAGTTGCAAGTAGATTCTGACAGCTGATGACTGTCGAAATGCGCCCGTTTTATGCTGCGGGGGACTAATGAAATTTTAATTAACGCAAGACAAGCGATAAAGTAACACCAACAAAATTAACATAATTACGTAAGCGAGAGAACAGCAGGCGTAGAATCAATGATAAGACCCCATATGAGGGTCGAGAGAGGACAATTACATGCATCAAAGATTCATATCGTTAAGCGCTGCAGGAGGTCGCTTGCCATCTTTTATAATGCCATAATAATGACTTTATCTTTGTAGCAGGCAATAAATCTCTTAGCTTCCCAAAGGAGCTCAGATAAAAGAGGGTCATGTTATGTTGCCAAGGCCCTAAATGGAATATTACACATACGCCGCCAAGGCACAGCAGCGACAGCAGCAGCAGCAGCAACAGTAGCGGTAGTATGTGTGGTTATGTGTCTGTGTGTGTGCGTGTGTGCGTGGGTGTGGATGTGGATGCTTTCTCATAAAAGTTAATTAATATGGCTTGCTAAGCTGCTAAATACAGCGAAAAATATGCCAACAACAACTGTGCTGACATCGTGTGATTATGTTTGGTCAAACGTTGTGTATGCGTTATGCGTAAATGTCCGCTGACAGTTGGCAGCGTCTAGCAGATAACTGAGATTTGCATGGTCTCTGATATTGACTATTTGCATTTGCTTTGGCCACCAACCACAAATAACAAATTTCCATGCAAATTTCAATGGACCCATTGTCGAATCTCCGCATAAAAAGAAGGTAGGAGGAAATATGCAAAACCCAAATCGAAGCATCTATGTAAATGTTTCAGTTTCAGTCCATCATGGAATTTACCTGCCAATATTGTTCTCTTCTTGGTTCTTTCATTTCTGAAATTTATTTTTATTTCAGATAACAGCACAAAAATATGTTGGTTCTTAACAAGTCCGAATGAAATGAACTTTTTGGCAAACTTTTTGCAGCGGCCCCTAATATATAAAAATACAATTCCTTGCCAAATGGCAGCTTGTTTCTCTTACAGTAACTGTAACTGATAAATGTATATATATGTATATATATATATATATATAGATTGAAATCTATTTGTAATATTTGAAAGAATGAAAAAGAATTCCTGATGAAATTGCTTGCATAACATTTCGCAGTACACTTTTGATTAAATTTGTTGTTTTCTTGTTTTCTGTTTTGTTTTGTTTTGTTTTTAAAGTCTCTCTATAATCCAGCAATAAAAAACCTTGCCTGCAGCAAATGCAAGTTAGTAGAGAGATTTCTTTGATTTTACGTTGTGACTTTTCAGAGTATAAAACCAAATTCTAGGTAGCAACGAAACGAGCTCAAGGCCAAAAGTGATATGAATACTATATAATTAATATCAGGCAGAAATTAAATTCATAAATTCATCCCTTTCGCAATAATTTATTCCCGTAAAAGTCAATTAGCCAAATGGATTTGCTGAAGTAAAAACGAACATTTTATCGCAACGCAATAAATATTAGTTAGTAAGCAATTAAAGATATAAATAATCGAATCAATCGAAGCAAATTGTTTAATGAGCTGCACGCGAGGAAAAAAAATTAAAATCAACTAAATTTAATTGTGGAGAAAGGTGTTAATTTAATTTTTTTTTTTTCACTTGTAGCGATCAATAGCGTAAAACATTTAAAATGTATTTTTGTGGTACTTGCTTTGGGACAAGCTGGTCAAAACAAGTAAATGGCAAATTAATTTTTCAAAGTAACCACAATATAAATTTACAGTATATATATATTGTTTTATTTTAATTAGGCATTTTTCATTCATTGTGAAGCATGCATTTTTATAATTTTTAAAGCCGTGAACAGATTTTAATTAATCAGTAATAATTTGCTAGCGTGACATCAAATTTGACCACATTGAATCTGTCTGATTTCTGTGTCATTAATTATTAAAATGTACGCATTAATAATATTTTTGCCATTTTTTTTTCCTTTTTTAACGAGCGCTATTTACGCGCTCATTAAAACCCGGCAACGCTTCAGTAAATTTGCTTTTTGCATTGTTTTTCTTGTGTGTGTGTGTGCATATATATACCCTATATCCAGATACTTTCAGGTATATATATTTCACGCTGACCTAATTGTAGGTAAAAGTATTACACACAGCATATATTTTTATTCATTTCCTTTATATATAAATTATTAATTTGATTTATACATTCCAATATATAGAGTATCTGTAGTCAACATATTACCATTTATTATTTTTGTTTACATTTGCATTTGTTTTTGTTAAATGCACAATTTTAATGATGTTTATATTAAAATAATCATTTTAGTAAATAATGCAAAGTATTTTATTTAATTTCGCCAAGTCTCTGAAATTAAATTACAGCTCTTGTGAGACACTTGGACCCAGTTGCCTGCCTGTACAGTAAACTCTCCACATTTTTTTCTTTTTTGTGCTCGCTTGCTAGTTTTTGACATTTATTAAGCTGCCACTGTGGACACTCGGAGACCAAACTTTGTGTGTGTGGTGGGGGAGGTTCAATGTGGCGGAAAGCTTTTTCAGCTTGTTATAAAATGCAAGTTGCCTGACAAAGAGTGCAGCACACTTCCTGAATTATGAGCAGCGGAGTGCACCGTTCAGAAGGCTTGATGAGAAGGTGAGGTAGGTGCGCCAACCAAGCGGTGCGGACGACAGCCAACATGAGAAACTGATTCTGATTCAAGTTGCAGTTGGCGCAGCGACTTGTGCCACACGGAAGTATTTTCCATTTTATTTTGCGGGTGGAAAAAAAATGTTTATTTCATGTACGTCGGTGCACGTCGTTGGATTGTGGATGCTCGACTTGGTTCTCGTTTTGTAGTTGGTACCGCTACTGGTGCTGTATGCTTTTGCTTGGTTCGCTGCTTCACACACAGGCAGAGAGCAAGATGCACACTCAAGTACGCTTTATCTTATTTATTTATAGTGCATCCCAGCTGGCTGCCTACCTGACTGGCTGTCTGTCTGTCCTCCTGTCTGTTTGTCTACCTTGCGTACTTATGTTGTTGCTGCCTTATATAAGTACTCGCAGCTCGCAGTAAAATTGCAGGCTCTATTTACACGTGAAATGCGTGAAAACAGTGCACTTGCCATCCTTGAAGCAGTCCATTGAAATACAGATACTGTGGCTGCCTGCTAATTGAATATGTTCGACCGTTAAATGCGTTGCAGCCACAAGCTTATTTAACTGTAAAACAGTCAAGTGCCACAGAGTAACATTAAACAGATACTCTGTTGATCGTGCATCAAAATCAAGAATATGCGTTATAATATATGTATTTTAAACTATCACGGAGTTTAATAACCCAATTGAGTGCAGACAACACACTCCTCTACTAGGCAAATAAATTGGCAATATGGTTGTGGTAAAGTTTCTTATGGGAGGGGGTGCTCAAAGAGGGCATTTGGAATGAGCACTTTAAAAACATTTGCATGTGAATCGAAATCCGAAATGGTGTCGAGACGCTGTTGATAGTTGAAAAACTTGGTAGCAATCAAAGTGTTAACAGGCATGGCTATAAAACTTTTGCCAAAAAAAAACTTTTTTTTGTTTTGGAAGGAAACTGATATGCACCTGAAGCCATATATGTAGCTTTGAGCTTTGCGACAGACTCTGAACGTCGCCTGAAATTAACACCTTTAATGCAAAGGCAAGCCAACTTGTTGCACATGCAAATTTAATTTCAGTGCCTTAAGCTCTTGAAGCCATCGATAGTTGCTGATGGCAGCACAATTTATTGCTGCCGCTTAGTTTTGTCTGTTTTACTTTGTCAGAGGCGTTATTTGATTTTCTCGCTGTATGTGTATATTGCCACTGGCATTAACAGCTGAAAATGTAAGCTGGGGTTGGCATTAAATTTTCTGGGGTATCGTCAGAAGTCAAACAGCAGCGAGCTGTTAATCTCATTTTATATGTTCATGTTTTGTCCTTTCGTTTATTCGACTTTTGTGTTTACATGTGTTTGCTTAACAACAGCGTACGCACATTGACCCCAAGAACATTTGTTTGGTTAGCCAGTAGTTGGGTTTTTTGGGATAAGCTGCCAGTTGAAACCCAACACAGATTTATTTGTTTTGACCCGGCCAGGCCACCAGCCGCTGGCCAAATCATGTCTAGACAGCTAAGCATATATTTAGTGCTGCAGCTGCAAAAATCCCTCCTTCTCTTGTCACGCCCTAAATTGAACCTCTACCAGTCGACTAATGAGCGACAATTAGTGTTAGCCAAGCTAATTATTTTCAATCACTTAACAAAATCATCTGCGCACTTTAATTTCATTTAAAGAATTAAATAAATATTTTCAAAATATCCCTTAAATTGAATGAATGAAACTACAGAAAAGAGAAAAGCATGCAGCTTCATGTGTAAATCTGCGTATCAATAATGAAATTGTTTGCTGTACCGAAACCGCAACAAAAAAATATTCATTGAACAAAATTTTGTGTGGCGTTTGTATGGTAACTGACCGGAAGTGTTAAAAAACTTCAGCTGTCTGCTGTATGGCACAGGGTCCCCGTATATTTTGCTTTTGCGCAGTCGACTTTGAAAAGTTGTGGTTTTGTGGGGTGCATTAGTTGAATAAACTATTGGAATATGGAATCCTAGAAAAACCAAAAATTGTTTCCCTGTTACGAATAAAGTCAAAACAAATACTTAAATAAATCAAAGAACTACAATCGCTTATTCGTAGTATTATGCATTTCAGTTATTTAATCAATTGGTAGCGTAAAAGCGAAACCCGCAGTATAACAGTTTCAGAAGAATGCACTCATAAAAAATGTATCCGCATGAAATAAAAAATGATACATAAACCCAGTTGCGCATGCATAATCGCTTTTTGCCACTTTTGCATTTAAATTTTAATATACTGCCTCTTATAACGCAATCAAATTGCAAATAATCAGCAGCAGCCTGCGGAATCTCAAACAAAACGTTACGCATACGCCAAATTTGTGGCAATGACAGAATGACTGGCTGACTGACTGACTGACTGCTTCAGTGGCTGGCTGGCTGATTCGTTACGCTTTTGTTGACATTGACGCCTTGAATGGAATGCAAACTTCATTAAAACTTGCAGACAGGCAAAATTATTAATGAGAGCTCCGCGCAGTTGAGTTCACAATTAAGCTCGTTACAGCATTTAACTGCTGCTCATTAAAAGAACCAGAAGCTGCTGAAGAGCATGAGCGAGAACGAGACACAAAAAACGAGGCAAAGCAAGCGTAATTAGCAGGCATTTCTCATAAATCAACACCGCACATAAATTCAGTGCAGCAGCTCGGCTTCCAACAGCAACATTAAAGATACACATATACGCAGAACTGCAGACACAAATTGTGCGCTTATCGCAATTACAACCTCAATCATAGGCACACACACACACACACACACACATTAGCACAACTATCTATTGCAAGTTATTAAAAAACTTTCATATTGGCCTCTAAGATATGCGTGTATGATAAGCCCAAACAGCAGCATCAAGGTCGCTCATCCAACAACAGCAAAAGCAACAAATACCAACAAATTCGATGGCCATTCTCATAAGCATGTGTGAGTACATTTATTAAACAACTTTTCGCTGCGGGTTGAGCGACAACAACACCCCAAAGAATGCCGAGTAATGTTCCTGAAAACGACAAAGCCTAAATTTCACTTGGCTTTTGTTATCTATTTAAATGAGTAAATGTTTTTTATCACTTAAGGCATCAGCTCGCAATTGTCTTTCATAAATTCTTGTTTTACTAAACGTTTAGTGCGAAATGAATTTCAAGAACATATACACAGATAATTCGCATTTGCTATGTTCTTGACTACAGGCCAACACCCACTGCCCACCTACTGTGTTAAATGGCCTAGCCTAAGAGCATACTAAACTTTTTGCGGAAATGACACGAGTTCCGATTCCGACAGCGACTGAGCTCAATAGCTGGCCAGCTTAACTGACGGACGGCCACAAGCACCATATCAAAATAGACCATTCCAGCAACAACAACAGCCAACAACAACATTTATAACAACATTTAGGATGGGATGCTGCCTTTATAGTTGACCAACTGTTTACTTCCTTTGGCTTGGCAAATCGACAATTTTGCATTTGCTTTTTGGCCAACTTGCTGGTAAGTTGACCGAAAATCATCCACAATCACTGTGGACTTTGTTGTCATTGTTATATTACGCATTATTTAAATTACTGTTTATTATTTACTGACGATTTGGCAGAGCAATTAACGGAATATTAATTAAGCTTAGCACTTTATTTGACTTTTGGTTAAATTTGAGAAAGCAATCAAGTAAATATAATTTATTTAAGCCTCGAAACGTTTGCAGCAAATTATAAGAAATACAAGGAAATTCATTGACGGGCCGACAATGGCTGTTTTTGATGAAAAGGCAATTGCACTTGACGTTTTACTTAGAAACAGCTTTAGTTTACCAATTGTTTACCATTTACGTATATCTGAAAGTAATTTAAAGTGAATTTACTCTGCGGTTCAGGGAAACTGAAGTCAAAACAAACAAGTTGGCAACTTTTAGTATCTTGAAATGATTGTTTTAGCTTTAACTGTTTTGGCAGCATTGGATCATATTGCTGTAAATACATGGCATATTTGCGATACGCTTGACTTGGCTAAATAAAGTCAAAGCAGAAGGGGCTGCAAAAATAAGCAAACATTTAACAACAAATATTGTTTTCTTATGGAATCGGAAGCAGCTGTCACATACGTGAATTATTGTCTTCCCTCAAATAACATCAAAAAATCACACGCACTTTGTAATTGTTCAAAACACCCACAAACAACTAAAGTTATGAACAATGAAGCCTAAGAAATGTGCTTAATGTTTGGCTGCAATTAAATGCACATCAAAAATGTCAAAATCTGTGTGTGACAGTTAAGGACGACAACAATAAGAACAAAAGTTGTCAGGGTGACGAATACTTGACGAATGCGTTGTTAGTTGTTGGACTTCCTTGTGTCGTATTCAACAACAACAGCAACAACAGCAACAACAACAGCAACAACAGCAACAACAAAAACAACATCTGCTACCACAATTCGCGCTTTCAGCGAAAGCAATACAAATGCAAATTTGATGTGTGTTGGCGTAATTTAAAAACTTTTATTATCTTCACTTATGACAAGTGAAAACATAACAAACACATACAATTTCCAACTGAGTTGCGCTCTTTGCAAATTATGAATTTTTTAAATTATTAGCTATCTCTACAAATAATGTTTGTACAATGTCGTGTAATGAAGAACAATTATGCAAGCAAAAAGAATACAAGAACAAATATTTAAGTTGAAGGTGCACAGAGCAAAAGCATCAATTACGCTCGAATAGCGGACGCTAAGGGGCAAAGTGGTCATGACTAGTAGCTGGTGGGTCTGATAAAATAGAGTTCCAGGCAGGGCGGGCACCGGGTAGAGCAACGTCTTAATCCTTTAGCTGACACCAACTGCGAGAGATGACGGAAAGACTGGCACATGGACAGCGGGTAGAATCAGCCGTCTACCAGCACAGACAATGCAGTTGCACTTTAATTAAATTCCTTTGTTGCAGCTGCTGAGCGCTTTTTACATGCAAGAATCCAACACTCGGTGCCAGCTGCAAAAAAGAAATTAATAAAGGCATCCAAGTCAGCTCACTGAAAAACGGGGCGCGAAAGGGATATCTCCAAATGTAAGCGGGATGAGCGGAAATTTAATAAACGCTATCGGAGGCAAAGTGAATATCAAAAGTGGCAATCATTGATTGACGTTGCGATTGCATCAAAGTATTCAATTTGCCACCTAATACAAGTGAAACAGGCAAACAGATGCTTTTGCCTGCTCCATCTACCATTGCCATCTATTTGTTGTGTAATTTAGCATTGCCTAATTCTAGGCGCCCAAAGTTGACACTGCTTCTGTGTCTGTATCTGTGCCTATGTCTGCCTGCCGCAGCAGTTGATGATGTGGTGACAATATTTGATTGCTTAATATTGAATTAATTTAGCATATTTGTGGCGGCAATGCGTGTGTGGTTGATTTGTACACACCAACAGACACACACATACAGAGATTTGTATATATATATATATATATATGTATATTTGTGTGTATGGGTGTGTGTGAGTGTGCAGAAGGCATTTAAAATGCAATTACAATGCTGTACAAAGTTGCTTGACTATGAAATATCTCTAGCAAAGTTCTTGCCAAGGCTTTGTGTGCATGCCAAACAATTTATAGGCGATGCTTAAAAGTTTGGAAAATGCGCTGACCTGTCGCATATTTAAAAACAAGTAAGAATTTTCAACGTTCAATGCAAAACGACGGCGAAATACTCTGAAACAAGTATAACATATCTGAATAGAACTGTGATTCTGAGGTATAATTAATAAAAGCCTTGATTAGGAATTACACGTTAACCTTAGAAATAAACAGAAAATGTTGCACACAATCGTCAAGGATAAGAAAATCTCGCTTGGTTGCTTTCAATGCGCCCAAACTTATGATAACTAATACTTAGCGATAACATTATAAATGTCAGCTATTATGTAGCCAATACTTTTAGCATCTTGAGTATGTGGCATGATGTTGGTGAATGAAACCAAACAGCAGTGTATTATGTAGCTGCAGGGTCCGAGCGCAAAACTTTGTCCTGGCTTCAGAGTTGTTTGCCCAAATGTATGCAATACAATTTTTCAACTTATAACACAACTGCTGAAGCGTGCAAATATTGTTGAACAGGCAGCGCAACGAAGTAAATGTCAGCATTTGGCACAGATACAGATACATACACATACACACACACACACACACACAAATTAAAATCTGTGGCCAGACATTTAAAACCCACAACTTATTGCAACCCAAGTTCACACTAATAACTGTGGAGTGACCCCACATCTATGCACATACAGATTTGGCCTTCTTGGCCAGCCAAATTGTTTGACTATGCGTCCAAATTGAAGCGCTTGGTAAATATAAATTTCCAAGTTCAGACCGAAGTAGCAGCAACAGCAGTGGCAGCACAAGTGACAGGCTCTAAAAATGTTGCCCGAAAAAATAGCAACATAACTGCAAATGAACTTTCGTAGATTTCGTTGCAAAGTAAATGAAGAATAATGCGGAAAAGCAAATTGCCAAGAAGGGGCGTAAACGACAACAGCCACCAAAATAGAAAATCACTGAACTAAGCTAAAAAGTGCTCAGCTAAGAGATACTCCTTGCATTTACCACCTAAAAAGTGAAGTATTATTAAGTAACAGAAACAGTATAATGAAATTAATCCTGTTTTGATGAGAGACCGTTTTAGTTTTGACAAGGCTTAGAAGGTTAGAAACATAGAAAGTTTATTATGGAAACAGCTTGGATACTTCTTAAAATAAAATGTTAATTAACATTAAACATATTAACATTAAGTATATTTTGGTAAATCTACCCCATATTTTGCTCTTTCAACTTGCAGGGCATGAGAAAGAAGCGAAAAGAGCGAAAAATATTTTCATTGTTGCTGACACCTCAAATGCTTGCTGCGATGGCGACGAAGATGTGAGCCTTGCGATGGTGCAACTTTTTAATTAAGAAATCTTGTGGAATTGCTCAAATATTTCAACTGTAGCTGAAACCGTTTGCAACTAGTACAATTGCAACAGTTGCAGCTGCAAGCACTTCCTAATTAAGACAAAAACGCACGTACTGCCACTTAAATGATCGGGGGGCCAAATCAACATTCCTCGTGCGTATGTGTGTGTGTGGGGGGGAGTGGCCCACATTCAAAGTGTTATTTATGGCAATAAAATGCAATTACACATCATCTTTAGCACGGCTGAACGATCAAAACACAAACCGTTTTGGGCGCAACAGCCCAAATAGAACATATTTCTTTCTTGGCTAACAGCAAACAACCAAACCAATAAAATTATGAGAATTGAGATTGCTGCACGTGCAGATACCCTCTTCATACATATACATCCAATGATTTATGTTAGTTTATCGCTTGAGGGGTTATGATTAATGGACATATGATTTAGCTGCGGTGCCACTTTATATTTGCAATTTGTGGCGATGGTCTTTTGTGGGTTGCAAACTAAAATAACCTTATTATACACACATCAGTTGTGTAGGGTATAACAATAATACGGCGCCAGTTTACTGTGCCGATATTTATGGTAAGTTTATGAGTTTTTATGGGCACAGTCACAGTTTTTGGGGCCGACGTGTTTTTGACTATGATTGTGGGCAATCTTGTGTATAAAATATTGAAACGAGTCATATTCTTATTCAATTACGTGTGTGTGCGTGCTTATATGTGTGTGTGTGTGTGTGTGTGTATGCGGTAGAAGACCAAATCGAGTTGTTAGATTAATCAGCATAAAAATAAGCAGCGGGAAGATGTAAATTGAAAGTTGCTTAGCTTCCGCATTTGTTGTGCTGCTCGTAAAGTGTCGTACCGGGATTCCCGCCCACAAATATTTGCATGCCACACACATAAACACACAAACACACACACGCACACCAATACAAACCCCTGGGTATATGAATAAACTGTCATGCAAATAGACACGATTCGCATATATATATATATACATTGAATTTCTCACATCTCGCTTGAGCTTTGAGCCAGTATTACTCTTGACACGCCCCCAACCCACAACACCCATGCCTGTGGCAGCCAAGATTGAAAAGAATTCAGCCTTCAGTATGTTATGTCAGTCGGCAGCTGCTGGGAAAATAGTTTCCTGTGGCGCACTCAAGTCGTAAAGCTTCTTTAGAGTATTTATGTTGGTTATTAAATGGATTTTCCTCGCACCATGCAACGATTTCAATTGGATTTGCGTGGCGTGGCAGTTTTTATTTGCTGCACACACACCCACTCATCCACACTCAGACACATACACACACACACACACACACACACACACACGCACACACACACGCACACACACACACACACAACCAACCGTAAGAAGTAACTACATAAATGTTTATGCCACGGCTATCACATGATTATTACATCCTCTCCATTTCCCTCACCACATACACACACACACACACACAACACACATTGCAACTGTTAAATGTAAGCACTTTATCGAAAGCTACAAGTATTTACCGTGCACAGCGGTTTTTTCGTCCATTTTCGGTTTGCTCAAACACCTTTAAATTTAGTGAGGCTTTTAGTTAAATTGCAAGGCCAAAACTTTTGCCACTACAATAACTCTAAATGCTGCCACGCATGAGTGGGCTCCGAGAGCGGGCCTAAAAGCAATCACAATCGTATAAAATCTCCCAGCCCTCCAACCAAAAGAAATGTGTGTAACCTTTACCTCAAACAATTTGTACCAGATTTTATAAATGTTCGTGTCCCAAAACAGTTTGTTAGAGTTTGTAATTTTATTATTTTATCTAATATATAAATGGGATATACAAAAAAATTGAATTGATGATTCGAATAGATTTGATATATACTCCTTCTTATTTTATTAATGCTTTAAAAATAAATCATGTGTGACGAATTCTGAAATCAGTCATAAAATGTGTTCATGGTCCTTAGCGACCAATTTTTAAGCACTCTTTGAGATAATATTTTAATTTCTGCGCCGTTTCATAATTGGATGAAATATAAAAGATTACGCAGCGAATTCCAGGAATGCTGACTTCTCTCTTTCGCTGCTGATGATTATCAATCTCAATACGATTCCGATTAATTGCCGGCCCATAAAGTGTGAGAATTGGTTTGCTTGATTGATCCCACAACGAACAGACTGTAGGATTTAGGAGAAATGAGTACTTTATCAAGGTGATTGGGGATTGAGGAGTCATTGGGTTGGGTAAACTTGTTAAGAATGCGTAATAATTAAGCGCATTTTGCCAGGGCATCTCATCGTTTGCAGTTGCTTATACATTGTATTGGCACTTTTGACTTCAAATTGTTGTTGTTTTGAGTCTCATTTTCGCTTAACGCTCGGTTTGAGCTGCGCTCGGCAAGTTGTTCTTTTGTTTGTGTGAGCTAATTAATGGCCCAAAGGGTCTGTTTGGCCTTTTGTTGGCAGCCGCAGCATCTCGCCTTTTTCTCAACTGATTACTCCCGCTGCATTGTCAATGGCAAACAAAGGTTGCCAGAGCAGTTTCCTCTGTTGCTAGAGCAGCTGCTCTTCTCTCTGTGTGTGTGTGTGTGTGTTTGTGTGCAGTGCGTATTTATTTAATTTGCTGCTTGTTGGGTATTTAATTAAGCGTATTCGCTGCTAAGCTGCAACCGAAAAGTTGCCCCTTGGTCTGTTGAATTTCAAAATCATCGAATCGCCAACGGACATACTTTGTAATGAGTTCATTTGTTTACTTTATGTGCCAAAAGAAACTTTGAATTCCGTTCGGCGAACAAATGAGCAAAGCAAACTGCAAATGTGGCAACAATAAATATCGTTGCCAGCTTTTTATTTTTTTTTTTCATTCGTCGGTGCTGCTTTAAATGCACAACGTTGCTGCAGCTGCTCTCAGTGAAAAACAAGACTGCAGCAGCAGCAGCAGCGGCAGCAGCAGCGGCAGCGGCAGCCGCAGCAGCAGTAACAACAGCGTAGTCAAAATAAACAAAACAGGTGCACATTATTCACCTCTATGTGAGAGGGGGGTTTTGGGGGATAGCAGGCACGCCGGCTGGTTGCCGCTGCCACACTGCGGATATTGTCGGCCTACATGGAAGCCTGAAGTGTCTGTGAAAAAGCCAACACCAGCGACGACAACAAAAACAACTTTAGCCAGTGGCTAACGAGACACACTGCAATTTAGTATGTATATATGTACGTGTGCTTCAGCTTTTTACAGTGCCATGCATTGTTATAGAAACACATTATAATAATATTCGGAAGAAAAAAAACAATATTTTCATAACACTAACACTTTTAATCAGATCTCAGCAAGCTAGCAGTTTATAGCCAACCAGCACTGAACTAATTTCAATGCATGATTCTAAAATTCTCATTCGAAATTTAACGTTACAAACTAAAAAGGAATATTTATAGATAAAACTAAACCAAATCTATTTTTCAATAATGGCCGATTCTTTCTCAAACTGGATGCCAACACATAATCTCATTGCCACTAGCAACGACAATGATGATGAACAGGATCGCGAGCTGCTCATGGAGAATCATCCATTCGTACCACGTTTCTCCAGCTTTCGGGATGAGCTGAATAATCTAAGTCAGCTGCGCAAGCTTTATCGGACTATGCCCGATCGTGGAACTGGCCCCTTGACCGATGATGAGAAACTCGAAATCATCAGAAGGAATAATGAAAACCAGGAGCAAGATGACCAGGAAAATGATAATGAATAATAGTGCGATTTACAGAATGGAAATTAAGTGTTTAAAGTATTGCTGTTGATGTTTAAAAAGAATGTTATCCAATCGATTGTAAAAGATTCATTAAATTGATGGCAAATAAAATTGCAAACAACCTATCAAAACATTCTTAAGATATAAAAGCAATAAGCTTTCTAAGTCTATGCAGTCTAACCATTGAACTACTAGTGTGATAATATAAGCGTATAAATCACACTACAAATTTGAATAGCACTGTGCATATATATGTGTGTGTGTGTGTGTATTTGTGTGTGTTTGTGTGTGTAAGCGTGTGTGCGCGCTTATGCTGCTTTGTTAGTACATTTTTCATAATTTACATGTTGTACGTGTGACTGTTGACTTTTTTTATGTACAACCAGAGCCTTGGCTGAAAGCTGCAGCAAGCTTCACTCGACAACCCCTCTTGGTGGATCACACAAAACCCAAACACTCACGCACAGCTGGTATACACACTACTGGCAGTTTTTGAAACTGGTTCAATGCTCAGAAAACACACAAGCACTCGAAAATACACACGCACACACACACACACACACACAGAGTGCGAATTTCTGTTTGCTTTTAAATTTGCTTGGCGCATCGTAAAAAATAAATCTATTTATTTAATTGATATGCCCAGCAAGCAAACCAGCGAGAGAGAAAATACGTGAACAATGCGCTTTTTGTGATAACATCACATTGTCAATATTTGTGCGGCGCTCGCGAAATTCGTTGGAAAGTGCAAACAATTAAACATTTGTGCAAATAATTACGTAATGTTTGTTGTTGCTGATTGCTGGTTTGCCGGTTTGCTGGTTGTGCGTGTTATATTTGGCGTGAAATTGATTGAAAGAGCGAGAGAGAAAAAAGCGGGAGGAAAATTATGAACAAGAAAATGAGAAGTGAAATTGTTGTTGCATAGCAGCAGGCGCATGAATTGAAATAACTTTTTATGCGGCGCAAAGTTTCTTGCAATTGTGGCTGGCAACTTAAGCTACTTAAGGCAAGTCACGAAGGGTGTGTGTCAAGCTACATTCCCCCAATCACACCCTGCCCATTCCATGCCCCTGGCCGGTCATAACTTTGATGTCAATTGCAATTTGCGTGCTCGGCCAAAGTTTGCCATTTCGTACAACAAATGATAAATTATATAAATAAAATTGGAAAATACGTAAATTTGTAAATTGTTTTTTTGTATTGTCTATTGTATGTGTTTTATTGCTATTTATAGCGAACGTGCGAATTTTCGCACATCGTTAGTGCTTATCGCCTCGTGGTTGTCTTTCATGTTTTGCAGTCATAAAAAGCAAATGCTGCTGGCATTATATTCAAGATTTTCAGCACGTCTAAAAATACATTACAGCAAAGCCCAACAGAATTGCTTGAAAAAATATATATTTTGCCCAGCAATTAAAATGTGCTTTGAAGTAGCTGCCACAAAACAAAAAAAAAGATAAAAACAACAAAAAAAATTAAAAGGTAGCCCAAAAAACCAGAAAATCCCGTACGAAAATACCCAAAAAAAAATTCCAAAAAGTTATTAAAGTGTCAAGTTTTTAAGTACGCACATGAGAGAGTCAAAAACCGGACAACAACAATATCAACAACAACAAAAGCAGCAGTAACAGGCAACGTCAAAGCAGAAACACAAATCCAATTTTAAGCCGCCTCAAAGCCGCAGGCCAAAACAAAAACAACACTAAAAATACTGAAAACAATGGCTACTTAAGCCAAAGAGCCAACGCCCATGAAATATCTGAGATAACTGAGAGTAAGAGAAACCATAGCGAGAATTGGAGAACCTTAGATTCAGAAAAAATGGCTGAAAAATAATTGTTTAAACAAACCTATAAGTAATTTACTATTATTGAACACATATAATGAGGATATGCATATAAAATGTATATTTGATTTGCAGCCCAATCAAATTAAGAATCAGCATATGCAATTTAAAATCTCGATTACTTAATTTTGTAATAAAGCTATAAAGCGTTCGTATCTTTCCCATTTGGCAAGAAAGAATATATTAAACTCAGTTGAACTGGGGCAAAAGTGAAATTACTTTGAAAGTGCCAGCTGTCAAAATGCAGCACATAGTTATCATACCCTTAGCGGCAAGTTAATTGTTGTTGTTGTCTTTTTTACGGTACACTAAAGTGGCAAACAACGTGGCCAAATTATAGTCAAAGTCCAGGTAATTACGCCTTGGACGATGACAGTCACAAAGCCCAAAAACTACACAAAACTCAAACTGTCCTGCGGCGTATTTGTCAACAGGACAACAACAAACAACAGCATCAGGAAACAACCACAGAGTCACAAACTATGCGCACATTTTCGCCAGTTTCGTGGTTTACTGCTGCTTTTTGTTGTTTCTTGTGGTTATGCAAAAAGTCAAGCCATAGCCAACCATGGCCAAAAGGCGAGATCGGGGATAAAAAAAAAAAAGATGTGGTGGCCATGTCGCGACATTGCCGTTTGGGGAACGCTTTTGGCGCTTTCCGCTAATTTTCCGGCTTGACTGCTACACCTGTCTGCCAAGGCAGCCTCCAGTCTGATATTTTCTACTCTATAGTCTGCCCGCCCCAATTGCCAGCTCGAATGTTTTTTTTTTTATACTTTGAACAGGAGACATGGCTGCCACGCCCTTGGTTTTTGTTCGTAATCCCAACGCTTTCATTGCGCATAAATTACATGCCTAAAAAGTTGAAGCAGCAGCTTCAAGTGGTGTGGTCCCGCCACTCTCTCTGTCTCTCTCTCTCTCTCTCTCTTTCCCTCTCTCTTTCTCTGCTCCCCTCTCCGCGCGCACCAGGCGCCTGCTCACCTTTTTAGACAAATTAAAAAACTCTTATCGAGCCGTGAAAAGTTTTCTTTGCGGCTGGCTGGAGTGCGTCGAGTACGAATATTATTATTGCTGTTCCTGCTATTGTTGTTGGAATGACTTTAAAATGCTTTTCAAGCACGCAATTTGTGTTGCTTGCCAAAAAAAAAAAGGTTAAACACTGCGTATGCGTGATATTATGTGGAAATTATTGCGCATACGTCATCTGTGTGTCTATTTGGAGACCCAACAGACAGAAGCAATTTTTGGAATTGTGTACACACACACACACACACACACACACACATAAATATCAGTTTAATATTGCATGCAAGCGCTGGAAATAAGAAATTGGATTTACAGCCAAGTATCTCAACGCACCTGAGATAAGTTTGCCTGTATTTTCCAACCGAATTTCGGCTGACAACCGCCCGGACAGGCATCGTGTGAAGTCCAACTATGCTTTTTGTCAACAAGCATTGCAGCTGCAGTTGTCTTACACAGCTAAACTAACTTAACGTGTACGAAGTGCTTGAGGTTAAATGTGTAAATTAATCACAGCATTGGTTGCGCCACATTTCACTTAATTATGCTGCATAACATTTGCCATATGCAAAGCTCTCCAGACTGAAGCCTCTCAAAGCGGGCAAATTGAAATGTTGGTTTAAGCACTCGGAAAAAAGAAAAGTCGTCTGAAATCAAAATGATTTCTCGTTTCTCCGAAATGTTTACACACTTAAGAGATTCAGTTCTTGGAAACAGATTGGCGTCAATTTCAGATGGTAATCTTATTTGATTGTCGTATATGTGAGACGTAGAAATACAAACCGTTTCTATTATTTTCCAAGTGCACCAGATTAGTTTAGTCTGTACCTGTTAACAGCTGCAGGTGGGTAGGTTTATAGACGCAATCATAACGGCAAACATAACTATGCAAGTGGACAGAGGAAGAGGTGACTGTTGCTGCTCCGCTTTTTGACCACCAGAGACGCTCAAGACGTGCCGGCGCCAATTGTGGTGGCAAGGGTTGGCCACCAACGTCTCGACGACCAGTTTCAAGTGGTTTTGTGCTGTAAGTTGTCGTCGTTGTTGGCTGTGGACTAACTGTTGGCTGTGTGGCAAGCGAAAGTGCTCAGTAGTGTGTAAACATTTTCATTTGCCGTTGATATTGTTGTTGTGGTTGTTGCTTCCGCTGTCGCTGTCGCTGTCAAGTTATGTTTCGTGTACATTCAAGTGTAAAATATTGAGTTATGATGGCAGATGTTTCTCAATGAACACAGCAAGCGTTAAATCCTGACAGCAACTTGAACCCATTGTTGTCATGCATGAGTCTCAGCATGAATATAAGAAAAGACACTCGCACAGTGGGTCAAGAGCCAAATCTGCGTATAAATTACAGAGCTGACAGCTAATACAATTTGCAAGGCGCATAACACTGACAGAATGAATGCTCGGCAAGCATTTGAATGGAACAGCTGCCGAATTGAATTATAAGCTGGCTGAGCGGCATATGTGCGATATGTGTGTATGTATGTGTGTGTGTGTATGTGTGTGTGTGTATGTGTGTGTGCGTGTGTGAGCACAACTACAAATTGAGCGCTGCAAATGCTACCTGAGCTACGTGAGCCACACAGAACCATCATCAGCATCAGCAGCCACAACACACAGAGTGTGGTGATAGGACAAGAAGAGGGAAAGGCAAAAAACCAACCTGCGTTTGTTTGCCTTGTGAAGCTGCCACCGAAAATGGAATCTAGGTTGAGTGGGCGGCCAAGTGATTGCGATTGTCATCAGTCAACGCTCTAAAAGCAATTGTCTACATTGTTTGGCTTGTTTGCCTAAGATGCACACCAGCCAACACATACACACACACACACACACCCACAAGCACACACCACACACAACAAACACACAACAAGCACACACACACACACACACACACTTACGAATATGGCCATTGTCTTGATTTTCAGTAGACTCCTTTGTTTGCATGTTACTGGGTCAGTTTGATTGCTGGCAACGGGGTAGCTTCGTCAATTTTTGGGTTAGGTATCTCAATCTGAATAGGAGCCGTATTTAGAGATCTTGAGTTTATACTATTCATTTTAAGACAAACAGTAATCTAATTAATATTAATAAATAAATCAGTTAGAAACAATTGAAATGTTGAGCATATTTTTGATTAATTAGGAATCTGTACTATCATTTGTACAATAATTCACTTAATTTCGATTTATTTATTCGTTTTAATATTTTCCTCACTAAACTTCTGTGGCTGCCCTAGTTTATGTTTATATTGTTGGTATTTCCATAGCATTTAAAGCTGGCTGCCATTTAATGATTTGACTGGCACAGCACTTAAGCCAAATTAAAATGTTGCCTCCTAATTAATTAAACAATTAGCAAACCAAGCCAGGACACAAAAACAACTGACCATTGAATGTGTATCATTATCAAAAATGCTGTGCTCAATTTATGTTTTGGTCAGCTTTGTGTTCGCTTTTTTTCGTGTCGCTCTCAAGCATTTGAATGTGCCTCTGCAACAGCCCCAACCTCCTCCTCTGTGCCGCACTCTGTCTACAAACACATGCCTGTCCGCCCAAATGCGAAGTAAGCGCATTAAAGCAAAATTTATGTGCAGCCAAAAATTTTATCACAAAAATTGACTTGCCAACATTCAGGGCAAATATCGCTGCCACGCCCACACACACAAAAGCAGACTCCCACACTCAGTCACATACACACACATACACACACACAAATATACCGGGTGTGTGTTGCTTTTGTGTCATTTCACATTCAATGTGAACTATTTTGATGCATAATTTAAGGCACTCGCCACTGCACAGTGTGAAAAAAATGGAATGTAAAGTTTAAAGAAATTTTAGCCGCACACAAATCTCGATGTCAGAGCATGTTATTTACGACACTGACAGTTAGATAGTTGGTCAGACTGGGCTAGTTGGCCCTGATTGGGTTCGTAGCCTTGATTTTGTTGCCTTGCCAAAACACATGTGTTATTGGCCAAGCTAATCATATCAAAATTACGGGCCAACCAATTCCGTGTCATTTATGAGCATTATATGAGATTTATAAAAGCAGGCAGGGCGCATTTGGCATTACAACAGCTCAATGAAATGCCATTAAATTGATCCCTTGTAGGAAAATCAGCCAAAAAGGGGCAGCTTGATACAAACTCAACAACATTTCGACCTAAATGAAGCTTTCGTTGAGTTTCCCCTTTGCGAGCAAATTCCCCTCTGTGGTGAGTTTCGCATTGACACTGTTTGCATTGCACCTTAATTTATGCAAGTTATTACAAATTCACACGAAAAAATAACATTAAGTGGAAAGGGAGCTGCAGGCGCTGCGCGGGTTGCGGGGACTGCGGTATGCTTGAGCCGACCATAAAGGAAGCGATGCTTAAATTTGTTTGCAAATTTTCGGCATGTGACTGCTTTTATAAGACATAGCCGTTGTACGAATTGAAATTAAAATCAAAAGAAATTCATGCAAAATAATTTAAAGGGCATAAAGTGATTAACAAATTGGATATTATATGCCACTCCCACAGCCTTCAAGACATTAGACACGACACGGCGTATGCTTGATATTGCCACGTGTGCTTTACTTTAAATGCGCCAATCAAAGCGGCAAGCACTAACAATAAAAAGCAGGCAACTCCATTGGCTTTTAATTGCTGTTGGACACGCGCAACGGAGTCGACATGCAACTGGCTGGGCGGGGGGTGGTGTGGGAGTTGGGTTCGCTTGTGCTGCATTTAGAGCACACGACTCAATCAAGCAGTCAATCAATCAATCAACTTGTGCAACTTGCTTAACTATGCATATTGAATAATGTCACAGAGCCGTCTAAGCTCTAAGCTCCAACGCTGAAGGCTTCCTTGGCTCCCTTGGCTCTCGGCGATCCTTTGGCTCACTTTGCCTGTGAGCAGACCTAGCTGCATAATTTATGGGCTTGTTTCTGTCAAGAAATTTGCTGATAACCATTGAACATTTTTGCATATCTGCTCTGAAGACATCAAGTCAATGCGGCGAATGCGTAATAGCGAAATTTCTCTATGCATTTTTGTACAGCTAAGCGTACGCTTCGATACATGGAAACCAATTAAGTCTTAGAACACACAACCATGCATATAGACACATGTACATCCCATACATCCCACACACTCCAAAACAAGCACTGATGAAGCTAACCGCAGGGCGATCCTTTTGTGTGGCATGCATGAAAATGAAGTGAGTGCTGAGCCAAGAAAACAACCCAAACAACTGAAGGGAAAAAGATGTGAAGAGTTTTTATTGTAGTCAAAACTAAAAGTTAGTTCAGAAGTTCAGAATACATTTATCTTTATGATTTCCATTCGTTAACAGCTCCAACTGCTAAACCAGCCAAATATATGCCTAATGCTGAGATGAGTCCTTTTTCAAAGCAAACAAGCCCGATTGGGTATTTACTTAAGCTTTGGACTTTATAAAAATTAAAAAAAAAAAGAAAAAGGAAGCTCAAGAAGTTAAAGACTCAACATCACAAAAGATGTTGTCAATCATTTATTGTATTCGCCATTGCCTTAATAGCCACCTTTTTTCTCTCGTCATTAGAGAACCTTTTATCATATGTGCGCTGTCACCAAAAGTTTAGCGCAAAAGAACAGAAAAGAAAAAAACAAAGAAATAGAAACAAAAAAAAAACCGAAAACTTGCATAATTAGCTTTGATGCGGCACTGTGTCGCTTTAATGAGCTGCAAAGTGTGTCAAGAGTCGCAGAGACAACTGATGGCTCTATAACAAATTGATGTATTAATCAATCAGATCAAAAGGCAGTACCAACAACAAACAACGTGGAGGTGGGGGGGAGGGGAACGGAAGTGGGCTGGGGCGCCCATCACGCACATTTTTCAACACAGGCAACGCGACTAACGAGAAAAATAGGCATCATTGTCCGTGTGGTTGTGCATATGTTTGTGTGTATGAGAATGAGAAGGAGCATGGCTGGCTGGCTGGGTGGATGCGTCTATGTGTGTGTGTGTGTGTGTGTGTGTGTGTGAATGCGGGGCATGTAATGTGTGTAACGCCCACGATGCGAATTTATGATGAAGCATATAAAAAGAGGCGCTCAAAATGAGAATCCATCACTAGCAACGGCACAGGCTAACAAGCGAGTCCTCGAGTGAAGGCAATGGTCACTCATACAAATGACCGTGGTCAGATTGCTTAGCCCGGATCTTGTGGGAATTGTGTGTTATTGTTGCGCCTATCCACTCCCCCATTCTCTGTAACAATCGCATTAAATTTTATGACTTTTTGAGGCGCAATAAAGTTGAACAAGTTCATCGGCGTCATTCTCATTAAAAATCCACGAACCGCAAAAATAAAATTGTTGCCCAATTCTTGACATCGAAATTAAAGTCCACAATGGCCAACGAATTTTCCGGCCAAAAGTAAAGAATACGTGTTAATAAGGCAACTTGCGACGTGCCAAGAATTTGTAAACTTGTCGCGGCCAAGTAAAGCATTTAAGGTATTTATTTTCATGTTTTTTATGTGCAATTTTATTTTAATATAAAATGGGCATATTTTATGGCCCTTAAGCATGGATATGCTCAGCTCACAAGAAATGGGCATATGATAAATTACCCGCAAAAATATGTTTCGTTTGTGGTGAAGAAATGAAAAACCAAAGAAGAGGACTGCATAAATTAAGTTGTGACTTGAATCCTGCCATATTTCACTTGCAACAGCTGCTAGCTGAGTAAACCCATTAACCCATTAATTATTGCATGCTATTGATAAGACCCAAACAAGCTGTCCTTTTTCTCAATCCAATTGACAATTGCACAACAAGCTTTGCTCCACCCGAATTCACCTAAGTGCAAGAACTCCAGGGTTTCAGGGGATCCAGCGGATTCTGGGTACACTCGAATACTCAAATCGTATTCGAGGGTGCATTTAATATTTCATTTCCGGCAGCTATGCGCTGCTTTTATTACCTCTGCACCGTTGACACCAGTGCCAATTCCCGTGCCAATGACAAAGAGATCCTGGCTGGCAACAACTTTGGCTATATTTACACATAGCATGGGACACAGAAAACAGGACTCTGCGTCACCAGTCGCTAGTTGCAAATGTGCATTTTATTGTCAAGTGGTTTCAAATGTATGACGAAAATTTCAGTGATTTTCGAGTGGCTTATATGCCATGTTTCATTTCTGGTTGCATATTCTGTGAACTGCGCTTTAAAGCCCAAAGCGAGCAGGCTAACGAACTTTGAGCTGCCATCAATCAATGGGCAAAGTTTTTGCACTTGCTGTGTATACCGAACATAAGACTTTGGCCAACCAAATTCCGTTAGCGCTCAATCACTGACAATAATTTTAGGGGTTCATTTCTATCATATTTTTTTTTTTTTGCTTTGTTTCTGCAGATTTTGTGCTTAAAATTCTATTCAATCATTTATGTCGAATTTGATTAGTGGCGATTGTACGCAACCGGAGCCCTAAGTAAACCAAAATATCAGCTCATCAATATTTGCCACCCTGAAAGATTCAAACTCATTCCACCAAGTCCCCCACCTCTTAATCGGGTGAGTGTGTAATAAATTCGCTTATGGCCAAAAGCCTGGGCATCTTAAATGGCAACTGATTTATTTGCAGCGGGCCCAAAACGCACTTTGTTAAGCTCAAACAATTTTGTCAAATTGACCAAACTTAAGCTTATTTATTATGTTTGCGGCTTACACACATTAAGGACCTGCGCCAAATTGCGCCCACTAAGCAGCTCACAATTTGAATTTATTGCGTTTACTTAACTCACAGATATGCCCCGACATATATGCATACATGTATATGTATATAAATATATACACTTATGTCTTAAATGACAGCGATAATGCCTGACTGGACAGCATTTAAAGTTTGGACAGTGGAGATGGGCATGAAGAATTATTAGCCCGGGCTACACAATCAAAAAGCATATCCTTAGCTGTTTACTAGAAAACTATTTATCCACTGAGAAATGATGCTGCTTCAAACTTTTGTGCAGCACGCGAAAGGCAAAACAGTTTGCACAACTTTCAAAACGCAGACCAAATACGACATAAAATGATGGAAAAAAGTTCGCCTCTGACAATTTGGGGGCAAAATTCAGGAATTGCTGCGAAAGGCGCACATGTTTTGGGGCACCAAGAAATATATACAAATTTTAAAATTAAAAAATAAAAAGTGTTTACGATACAAAAAATTGCTAATTGCGTTTTATCAGCATCATTAAAATCTAGCAAAAGAATTTAATTTATGTGGAAAGCACAAACTAAAATAAACTGCAATTATAAACTAGATTTATAATGAAATTTTAAATGAAACAACATTTAGATACCAATTAATTATCAGGTAATTAAAATGAGCTTCATCCACTCAAATGAATTGTTTCATAATTTAAAATGATTTAACTTTATAGATTTTCCTCAAAGTATAGGCTCAAGCCGTTTCAGAACCGCTCCTGTTCAGGTTCGACCGCCTCAAGGCGAGTATCTGCACTACGGGTGACTGAGGAAGCAGCAGTTTTCAGTTTCCAGTTTCTTTTGCTTAGCTGAGATTCAACTTTTGCTGCAATTACGCGTCTTGCAAGACAAAATCACTCAGACAAAATGGGAAGCGTGCGTTTCATTAAAATCATCATCATGAAGCTCTGACCGGATGTAGGAGAGGTTAGGGGGGGAGGGAGTGGGGCGTTAAAGTTCATGAAAATAAATGTGCAAGTGTTTTTTGCGCAAACTGATTTAATTTTTTATGGCCGCCGCTTGTGAATTTTATATTTGTGCTGCTTGTGACACAAAATTGTTTATTATTATTGTTGTTGCTGCTGTTTCGATTTGTGTTTTGCTGTTGCTGTTTCTGTTTCTGTTTTTATGACCGACAAGCTGCAGTCGACCTGAACATTGCGTAATATTGCTATTCTAAGGCAGCTGCCTCTTGACTCCTGGTCTCTGGACACTTTGGACATGGCGAGTGTACATACATATATATATATATTTTTTTAGTGACTGCCACATACTTATTTACACACTGACTCACAGATTTCTAGCATTGTACAAAACGTCTACAATTGAAACATTTTTTATGCTCTTTTATGGTTTATTTGCAGAAGAAGAAGAAGAAGTAATAGAAGCAGTCAACACTTAAGTAAAAATAAACAAAGCAAATGTTGAGCGCCTTTCGGCTTGACTCAGTTTCGTTTTGGTTCGGTTCGATGGCCACTTCCGGTTGTCGGCCAACAGGCAAAATGAAATGTATAGGGCTTAACTCAAAAAGGCGGTGGCAACAGCAAAATAAGTACAACAACAATATGAACAGGGTCGATTGAACTGCTAAGTAAAAGCAAATAAATGATACGCATTAAAGCAAAAATTTAAATTCGCTTAGTGAACATTACGTGCCAGTCATCCATTCAGTCAGCCATTCAGTCAGCCACTCAGCCAGTGGAGTGTAAAGCATTTGGCAGCTGCTACCTGCCACGCCTACATTTAGCTGCCGCTTTTCGCTGCGGTTGTCAATGTTGCAAGCGCCGAGCAGCAAAAGTTTGCACAAATGCATTCTGACTTGCTGTGAAAGTTTTGCGCCGAGAGTAGCGCTCTATAACTTGTTTCAACTTGCTGCAGTAGGAGTAACAGCAGCAGCAGCGAGTCGAGCGGAAAAGTTAATTCACCTATGAGACCTGACAAACTTTGCCACACCCACACAAACATAAGAACACACACATAAAATCATGTGTCTGTGTGTGTGTGTGTGCCCACATTTGATGTTTCGTAAGCAAAATCAGCAAAGCGTTTAAAAACTGCAATAAAGGACATTTATAGTTGCTACATTGCAATGTGTCCTTCAGTCCCGAAAACGTGGCACTGTTCCCAGCAGCAATCGCTCGTGCTCGTAAAAAACTATCAACAAAAGTGAAACCTCAACCCAATCATTAAATGTAAGCAGAACCTTCACAGGTCCTTGAGGAACTCGACTGTGACAAATGCAAGCAAAAGTTTGAAGCTTGCCTCTGTTTCCATTGCTGTAATCGATATGCTGTACTATTTATTTGGTTGATGGCTTTAAATACGAGCTTATTTTGTAGCTGATACTTTGCCAATAGTAATTTAAGTTCTTTGCAAAGATTCAGTTCCTGCACCAATTGTTATGCATAAGACATGATTGTGATTAGGGTAAAGACCCTGACCATCTCTACTCGGTTTTCACCAACTTCTTTGGTCTACTCTTTCAGCTAAGCTCTCACACTGTCGCTGCCAGTTTGGCTAGACAGAGGTGTCAATCAATCACTGAAGTTGCAGCTGAACTAACTAAGCAACAGACACGTGTCTGACAGGCACGGACCCAACTGGCCAACTGGCCAACTGCCCAACTGGCCAACTGTTGTGTATGTGATAAGCAACGTCTAGGAATCTTGTTGATAAATGACCATTCAACCAATATGGGAGACAGCGTATAGTAAGCAATGTTTAAAGTTTGGCAATAAACGAGGTAAGAGTATTTGCAATTGAGCTCTGTTGGTGGCACGTGCGCACATGCGTCGTATGCGTAATTTGTATTTGATTGTAGCAGCAGCAGCAGCAGCAATAGCAAGAGCAGTAGCAAACGGAGGAGGCAACCTACGACGCGTGTCAGTAGTCATAAACAAATTCAAAGGACATAGACATGCGTGTGTGCCAGGCTTTGACTGTAAGTCTGTCAGTCTGTCAGTCTATCAGTCCGTCATTCTATCAGCCAGACTTTCAGTTCGTCGTGTCTGCTATTTTTACGCGTGTTGACATTCAATTTGGCAATTTGGCAGAAAGTTTTGCCAGCTTTGCCTTTGACACGCTTCAACAATGTTTTGGCTTACTGCATTGCCAGCAATTTTTATGAATCGAACACTGATTTCGTCGCATGCCACAATACTCAACCTCGCTCTTTCAACAATTTGCCTTGAATATGTGTTAATTTTTGTTGTGCGAATCAAATTTTCTCTAAGCTCAACACATGTTTATGTCAGTTTGATTAGTTCAATTTCATTTATGATTACAATTATGGGCGTATGTATTTTTAAGGCCATTAACAGACTGACTGGCATTCATTTACTCTCATGCACATGGTCTATATAAAAACTATTCTCTGCGCCACACTGTACAAGAAAAACAAGCCAACTTTTCGCATGAATATCAAATACGAGCTTAACCAGTCCCAAAAACTCCCATACCACAAACCCTTGCAACGCACAAAAAAACAATACACACACACACACACACATACAAAGGAAGACACGGGCTTGATAACACTGGTAGCTGGCATTGTCAGCAATGCAAACACTCAGATGGCCAAACAAAAAGTGGCTAAAAAAGAAGGCATGCAGTGAAGATTGAAATTTTGTGGAGAGTTATACTGCATGCCGCACTGGCCCAATACGGAATAAATGTCACAATTGAAAATTTATGTACTTGAATAGTTTTCAATTGCTAAAGCGACCTCAAATGTATCATAAATTCTTCTTACAGTAAGAAAATCTTTAACAATTCAATTGGATTTGTTATTAGAAATGATCATAAACCTCTTTTTTTAAGTATTATTTATTAGTTCGATAGATTACTACTTTAAAGTCAATACATTAACCTACATTGCTACAGATTTTGCATTTATATAATAAAGTAATTGCGACGCTGGACTCGCTTTGTATATGCAGTAGAAAATATTCACCACCAAAATTCACTTCACAAATAAAAGTTTCATTTTGTTTTGAACCCACTTTGCCCCACTCACAGACTACTTAATATTCATTATTTAATTTTTTATGTCATGCACAAAGTCAAACGACGCCGGCTTCTCTTTTTTCGTTTCTTTTTTTTTTTTTTTGGCATTTGGCACCATTCCAAAAAATCACGCAGAGATTGCGACGCGGATTTGCAACGAAGACGCCGCCAAAGCGTCGCGACGCTTGTTCTTGTTGTTGTTGTTGCTGTTGAGTTTTGGTTCCATTTCCATTGAGTTTCGGTTTATGCATAGTCAATGCATGTCAAACGCAAACGCGGCCGCAAAACAAATTCCAAACAAAAGCCCAAATGGTTAACCTGACCACAAGGGCGCAGCCACGCCCTTTGCTCACTTTCGCTCTTTTGCTGCTTTTATTACGTTTCGCTTTGGCAAAGTGCGTGCCAAAAAATAAAAAAAATATATATATATATATATATTTATATGCTTGAGCGTTGTTACTGTTGTTGCTTGAGGGGCTCACGCTTCGTTAAGCCAGCTCGTAGACACGCCCCCAAAGTACATGCAGCCTACCTAGCGCTTCTTGGCAAACGCTTGAGCTGAAGAGGATGTAGCAGTAGCAGTAGCAGCAGTTGCAGTTGCCGTTGCAGGATGAGTTGAGGCAGTTTGCTACATTTGAATGCATTTTCGAAAATACCAACTAACAACTTTACGCACCGGGTTGACTGGACTCACCTGGATAACTTGACTATGCTGCGGTCACAAGGTCACTGCTATGCATAATTTTCGTGTTCCTTTTTGAACGAACAGCAAAGTGGGCGATGCTATAAGTGCTGGGCAGTTAAATTGTTTTGTGTGTGCCTAAACGTGGACACATTACTATCATAATGCTGGCTGCCATGCCTAAAGTGCTCTTTGGGCCTCAACCGGAGAAGTAACCGACAAAATTACGGCTCTTGTGGTCAAGGGCTTTTACAGGAGCACACATCTAAAGTGTGCATGTGTGTGTGTGTGCTTGGGTGTGTGCTGGAGTGTAAATGCCTAAAAGCCTGATATTATTTTTTTTTAATGTGCCCCCCTTCGAACATCGAAACCGCAAACATTTATTGCCAGCAAATGCCAGCTTTCATGTTGGCCAACACGGTGTGTGTTTCAAAAATCACTTTTTTCACTCCAATGATGCCTGAAACTACACTATCGAAAACTACTAAACAATGGGCATTCACATTTTTACAAGGGACTTGACAAAGTTTACAAATGTGTGTACTTATTAAAACAAAGTAATAATACTACCTTATTATACTATTTCAAATTAATTATAAATTATTATAAATTCTTGTAAATAATCAAATTCTGAAGCTGGCAAGGCATTCGAAATTCGATAAGTTGGTTCATGGATTGCTTTCAAGCGCATTTCGTTTTTTCTATTTTTTTTTTTGCGAACATTGAAATTTGCTTATGCACATATAGTTTTGTTGCCATTTGAAAGCGTCTGATGCCCATGTTCTCCCCGGTTGTCTGAACACAAGTACGTGTCAAAAAAGTGCTTGTTTCATGGTGCCAAAAATCAATAGACTAGGCAACTATGCGATGGCATTTGGATGATGAAAGTGAAGCAAGTGCCGCAGGCAACTAGCGAAAAAGCAATACAAACAAAACAAAAAACAAAATATTTGTGGCAAAGTAGCTGCCACTACTACAAATTATGATTACGACGAGTTTGGAGGTTGGGAGGTCTCGTTTGAAATTATGACTAAAGTTTAGCATGCAAATATTTTGCGAACTTTCCGCGTCTGTCGCCAGGTGAAGCGGACTGCAGTGAGCCAAACTTTGAACAGTGTATATATTTCAAGCGCCTCCAGTTTTATTTATTCTGCAAGTTAAACTCATTCAACCGCTGAGTGTGGCTGTATAAGTGTGCTAGAGTGTGTTGGTGTGTGTTGGTGTGTGTTGGTGTGTGGTATGGGAGACGCAGATGGCTCGGCAGAGAGTTTGTTTTTGTGGCAGTTACAGTTATTGAATTGAGGGCGTATCAAATATGCGACTAGACATTGTGTGGGCGGCAGCATCTGGGCGTGGCAAAAACTTTTGATTTCATTAGCAATTGTCAGTGTGGTGTGTTTGGCTCAAGCGACAGCTGTTATATATCATAAGAGAGTCACAAGAGAGAATATGGGAGAGACTCAAATAAAAGATGAAAGCTGTGACATCTTTGTATCTATTTATATAATATATTAATTATCACTTTTAACATATAATATTCTAATAACAGAGATCAGATACTACAAATGTAGTCTAGACATAACTTATACTTATTTTACAGCATTTTTAAATTGCAATTCACTCGCGAAATTCAGTTCTCATCTTACTATTACTATTTCAAAGTGTACAATTAATCAATGTAGTATAATCTAAACTGCTTACTCACTAAATACTTAGCATAGCTCAATGCAGGCTTTAATGATTGCAATTGTCTTGGGTACAAGTGACACTATCCAGTGCTCGGGAAATTTAGCTCGAGGTCTAAGCATTTTGGCAAATCATGGTCACATGTTAAGAGCAGGTGCAAAATGCTTACAACTGCATTTACATTCACCATTAGAGACAACAATGGAAAATTGATGCAATGGATGACAGCTGAAGCTAATCGCTATTCAAGTGAATCTAATGGCTAAGTAAACACGTAGAAATCAGTTGCAATTGTCTTAAAACCCAGTTTGACTAGCTTACTTCAGTTGCAGTAATGATTAAGTATACTTTTTAAATTAAGTATCAGTATCAGTGTTGACAAGACTTTGTCGAATTGATTTAATTAATTTCCTTAAAAGTTCCTTAAACTAAGTAATGATGAGTTATAAACCTGATATTCAAATTCATGTTTTAAGAGTTTTATATGTTATATCTTCCCCAATAATTATCCAATTTCCGAATTTGCTTCTCGATTCACAAAAGATGCAGAATTTTCATAAATAAGAAATTCCGAATTACTCTCAACAATCTGGTGCGCTTTTTATATAAATGGCATTTGTTTTGCTCAGTGCACATCTGTAGTATGTATGCATATCATATCACAAACTTAAAGTTATCACATGCTTGGTTATGCACCAAGCTGCAGCTGCAGCTGCAACTGCAACTGCTGCTGCTGCTGCTTCTGATCCCTCAGCTGTTGACTCTCAACTCTCAGTTGGTTGTCTGGCAATGTCATGCAATATGCACCTGAATGAATTACCTTTAATTGATGCAACATAGCCAAAGATCTTATATATGTATATATATATATGTATATATATATACATATATTTATATCCCTGTCCCTTGTCCAAGAACTCATGAAGAAGAGATAGAGGAGAGTAGGCAAATTGGTTATGCACAGAGGACACTGGTGCATTTTGTAAGACAATGCACCATAAATTGGCATTAAATATTGAAGGCTATTATCCAACTACCAACCGGCAAACGCACAAAGGCAAACTATTGGCACCCTGGTCAGTCCTTACCCAAAACTGAGAGAGGGAAATCAGACAACATGTTATTCGAATCCTTACTTGTTTGCTTAGCACATTGTGCAATGCATTAGTCAGACAAAATATTTCAATAACAAATTGACAATTGAAATTGGCATTGGGTGCAGCTGTTGTTGCTCAATTAGAATTTGATGAAAAATGCAAGATGCTATTCAGGCTGGCACTCAAAATTAAATAATGTTTGTCTTAGTATTAAACGAATACCTGTGCAAACACAAACAGTAATATCTGTGAATGGTTAAATGGACATGACCAGTGCCAAAAGCTGTCGCTGCCATGGAAACCAATCATAAATGAAATTACTGAAAGAAATGGTAAAAAAAACGAAGCTGAGCCCGAGTTACTCGGCCAACAACTCTCCAGATACCAAAACCAACAGGCAAGGACACTTAGCCGCAAAATCGCTGTGAATTTACTGTAATCGCTATTCAAGCAGTGCTTACACTGGACCAGCTGGGCTTTATAACTAAGTCATTAGGTTTAGAATAAAGATTTCACTTTAAGTACTCGAATAACAATACAAATGATATCACTTAAAATTCTCATCAAATGGAATTAAATCCACTTGCCGCTAACATATGTCTGCTTAAAAAAGTCACAGAATGTCCAGAGTGCTCCCTGTACTGCTCATTCAATTTGCTTAATAGAAGCGGTTGCATCTGCTCTATAAGCTTTCACTCGAGTGGCAGCTTTACCTTTTCAACAATTTCACTGACAAACTATACAAAAAAAAACAACCACGACTGTTTGCAGCTGGACGAGTTTGTTGATTGACGCTGGCTTTGAATGAGTGGACATTTATTTTGTACTCTTCCCAGAAGCTGAATTATAAATTTATTTTTACTTTTTAATTGTACTATAATAATAATAATAGTATTATGGTATAAACTATTTATGGCTGCATTCACTAACCTTCTATTTGCATCCCAACTCTTTGCTGATTAAATACCTAAATGGAACTAAATGGCTTAATTCAAGTGTATACAATGTTCGTTATTTGAATAATATTTTCAACATTTCTCATAATTGGCTTAATGCCAGCGTTTACAATGTTAATTATTCGGATCCAAGTGTATACAATGTTCGTTATTCGAATAATATTTACAACATTCTCTCATTGTTTTGCTCTTATTTCCCAGTTGCGACAACTGCAACAGCGACGATGTGCATGCGAAAGATGGACGTAGACGAAGTCAACGTGAACGTCCATGTTGTTGTAGTTGTAGTTGTCGTTGTGGCTGCGAACGTGGACTTCGATGTGGATGTGGATGTGGATGTGCCCCTGCCCATTGCTCTCGACCACTTATCAGCACTGCAATTGTTTTCTTGTAAAAGTCAATTTTTGAAGTGCAGGCAACGGAAATCGGAAACGGCAGCAAGAAAAACGCATTTGACCTTATTCCAACTGGTTACCCAGCAGCCCCATTTCCCATTCCACACCCCTAATGTTAACTGATGGCAGTGTAGTCGTCTATAGCAACTGGTGGATAGTTGAAATGGACAATGATAAGTAGTAACAATTGATAAATGAGCCGCATTTAAGCATCGTCAGCAGCCGCATGGCACAGTGTTGCAACACGAATCCGAGCGCCAAATGAAATTCAAAGTTAAAATGCGCTCGGTCGGAAATAAGTTATGTTTTCCTTCTGTTTCGACTGGGTGCTGGTTTCTAGTTGTGCTTATGGGTCTGGGTGTGCTAACTGGGTTCGATTGAGAAGTGCATTGCAATCGGCAACGAAATTGGGGTCAATCGATATTGGCCATTGCAACTGGGCTGCCACGATGTCGAGCATATAATGCCAGTCAAAGGTTAAATGTTAAAATATATTTCCTCCTGTCTCTCACCCTTTCCAATCTGACAAATACGCATGCTTGTTTTGTGCTGCTAAGTTGTCAAGTTTTTGACTTTTGCCCACAAGTAATTTTCACAGCTGAGCAAACAAGTGCTTACCTTTGAAAATGCGATTGCGATTGGCGCGCATTGAAACAATTGAAGAGAGGACAAAATATATGTTGAATTTAAATGGCCAACAGGAGGTTGAGCGAACAGCTTTTGGGTGGAAGTGGGAGTAGTGGGAGCAGTGGGGGCACTGGGAGCAGTGGGGGCAGTGGGAACAGTGGGAGCAATGGGAGCAGTGGGAGGAGCAAGCAATTAATCAGCGGAAATGGTCGGAAATCGCAATTTAAGTAATTTTGCATATTGCCAAAACTCAAAACGGAAGCTGCTACAAATTAAGCCCGAAGGTTAACTCGACAACAATAGCAATAACAACAAAAGTCTGATTATAATCGCAGTGCGTAGGCAGCGAAGTGTGTGAGACTAAGCTGAGGTGTGCGTGGGGGGAGGCGGAAGTCAGAGCTCCTTTCATGTTTTATGATTCTATATAGGTATTAAGAAATCGGCGACTGTATGTGTGTGTATGGGTGTGTGCGTGCATGCGTGTGCTTGTAATTTCGATTTAGATGCAAAGTGGCAACGAATCGTGTTGGCAAAATGTCAAAAGATAATAATCCTTTTTGTTAACGCGACAAATGGCGGCCACGCCCACACCAAAGCCTCCGAATATATCAATGTGAGGGTGTTTGGGAAAATGCCTGGAAACCTCCGATAAAAAGAATGTGAATAATGCAAATAGCAATAAAAAAATAGGCAACAAAAATTATATAGATTACGTAAACGAGGCGCATCGAGAGCAAAGCGCAAAAGCCAAAGCAAAACGGAAATGGCCAAATGGCTGCCAGTGTTGCGCCTAATGTTATGCAATGACATTTTTATTTTTTGAAATGCCACTGCAAGAGGGCAATGTGATGAGTTCATGGGAGTGGACACAGCCAGGGAGACGGCAGTAGGTGCTGGGAGAAAGGGTCAGTTATAGATCAGAGACGTACTGAGGAAAGAAAATGTGATTGATAAATAAAACAAATCATAGACTTGAGAGTAATATATATTTATATAGAATAACAATATAACAAATATCTATATATTAGAAATTTTATATTATTATACATGTTCGGACTTCTAATAGTAATCAGTCATAGTCAGCTGAAGTGTGTTTACTGAGGAAAGCAAAGGAGTATACTAGAGACACGAATTAGATAGTATATTTTAATACAATATCACCCAGCATAAATTGATTGATGACAGATATTAAACTCAACAAATATATGTATTTTAGACAATTTTGTGATTATATTACTATAATATATATATATATATATTCACGAACTCCTAGTAGTAATCAGTCACAATTTCAACATCTCATATTTATATAAAACAAAATTAATAAACCTTTTATTTGCACAACGATAGGCAATGGCAATCAACCGAACTGTGTATAAGGTTATTCGCATAAAAAGTAAACCCTAGATTAGAACAAGTAGCACTTACACAAAAAAAAGTGTTTTTTTATGCTCGATTCTTAACTTTTCAAACCACCTCCCCACAGACATTTAGTGCCTGCTTTTTGGGACATACATATTAAGCCTTGCCACTGCTAAGCATTGTTGCATGTTGTGCTCTGTTTCCTTTACTTTTGCTGCTTTCGCTATCGCATTCTCTCTTTTGCTCTCTGGCTTGCATTGCACTCCGCATGCAAAAGTGTGTCAAATTTAACGCCTTCGGTAATGAATTTGTAACAACATTTTATTGTTGTGCTTTGCTAGCATAAGAGAGGAGAGCAGATGGGTCTCCGCTCCTACCTTTCACCCCCTTAGCTGCTACTCGCGGCGGTCTGGCCGTGTGTTTTTCTTATGGCACAATAAAAATAAAACACAGCCCCCAAAACAAAAGCATAAAACTGTGTTAACAAGGAATGCAACGACAACAACGGCAACAACAAATTACAATAACAACTTGTAGTTGTAGTACAGAAATAAGGACAACAATGCGAAAAGGGTTTTGGGAGCTGCCTTTTCTGTCATCAGTCCCATAGCTGGCAAACAATGCGTTTTGCATTTTAGCAACAATTTGACACAAATTAAAATGGACAAAAGGATAAGAAAATTTGTGCCACTTGCAGTATGGAGCCACGCACAGGATCCGACTCTCTGCCCCTATATTGTCCTGTTCCGGCACATGTCTCGCATAATTTAGCACCGCCTCCTGCCATGTGTCAAATATTTGTCGTTAGCTGCCTCCTGGCCGGGTATCCGCTAGCTTCCGTCTTCTCCATTATTTTCTCTGGCTTTTTTATTTCTGTTCTTTTTTTTTTTGTTGTGTGTTTTGTTGCACACACCTGAATGAATCGCGGGGCTGCCAGTCGGCCCGAGGCTGTCGCGGCTGTATCTTCATTTGCCTGGCTGCTCTGTTCATTCCAATGAAGTGGAAATATGTCAACAAGCGACGGAAGTTGGCTCCAGCAATAAAAAAAAAAAAAATCAGCATACAAACACACACACACACAAACACATACACATTTATACCTCCAATCTCACTTACTCTATGTGCATTACACATACGACCCGTAGGCAGTGCTAGTTAATGTTGTTAGCGAGGCAAAGCTGACTGACTGACTACCTGCCTCTGCTGGAGGCCAGATAAAACTAGTTGACATACTTAGCCCAAAACAACACAGTGGGGTATACACGACTTTGTAGCTGAAGACTTTGAAGACCCAACTGTATAATAGACGAATATCCGCTTTAAGTCCACGATGAAGAACAATATGAAGAAAAATATGTAAACATACATAAATCATACAATGTATTTAATATATATAATTATAGTGTGATAGACTATTTAAAATAAGGAAGGATTTGTTATTATACATTTGTATGTGCTATATTTAGCTAGTGATTCATGATAATGAGAACTCATGCGAGTGTGTCTGTGTTGCGGGGGGAAGTGAACAATTTGATGCTCTGATTCACAGTTTGTCACTGAGGCGTCTCAAAATTGCAATGCACTGCCTGTGCTCTCTGTTGTCCTGCTATTGTTCCCCACTCTCCCAGCCGACCCTTTGATTGCTGCCCCGTTGTTGTCGCACTTCCGTTGCGCGCTGTTTAGCTTTTTGTGTGCAGTGACATGTGCGCCCATAAATTCGCCCCCAAAGCAACAACTAAAAGTAGAATAACTGGTGCAAGATTTGTTACACTTTTCTTCACCAGTAGCAGCAACAACAAATTCACTGTCTGTCGCCCTTTTGTGTGCCGCCTCCCTTTTTTTGCACACTGACCTTCCATTTGCTTACTTATATTTCTAGCTGGCATTTGTAAGTTGCCATTTATCTTTGGCTTTATGCCAAACACAAGCCTGGCACGGAAATGCTGCTTATTTGTAAAGAGTTACAATGCCATTTTCCTTCCATCCTTGTATTATTTTTCACATACACACTACACATATATATGTATATATATATACCCAACATATCCCGACTGCAAGGCACATAACCAGATGACCTGCAATAAACTTCGAGAGTTTAGCATGACTTCCAAATCGGCCGCACTCTGACTCACGCATATTTTAGCTCACTTCATTAGATACGGGTTTTCGGTCCGGTTTGTCTGGCATTTGGCTCATTAAAAGGCATTTAACATTTGGTTATTCGATTTGGCAATGCTTGTTTCGAACAGCAGCTTCAATTAAATTGAAATTATACAAATATTTGCTGTCTGTGTGGCGACCACAAAATGTAAAAACAATTGCGCATTATGCAATTAGTGCGAACCAGTAAACAAATAATATAACATTAAGCAGATGCATATATATATATGTGTGATTGTGTGTGTTACATTTGGATATCATTTGCTATACTGGCCATAATAATTACAGTTACAAATTGGAGCACGCATCTCATTGTTTATGTATGTTTGTGTGTGTATACCTTGCTTGTAATTACAATTTAAATGTGGTGTTTAAAGTGACATAATTTAGCAGCCAAAACTAAATTATATTTACTTCTCAAACACGTTTACTTTACGAATGGTTTCTTCTTCTTCTTAAATTTGATGATCACAGAGTTGATATTGATGGATATCGATATCAATTTTATGTTAAGTTACAGTCTTATTACTCGACACATTACTCATATATTACAAGTTGCCTTCTACAATAGCTAATGTTTCCAAATAGCTATTGAAATATTGCCCTTTTAGCAGCGTAAAGGTTTTTTTTTAGGCAGCTTCCATTCTGTTATGTTTTAGGACTCTTAAAATGTTTGTAGCTTAAAGTGAATTATCTTATTATTATTTATTATTTCCGGTATAACTGACTAACAATAATTTAAGGACCGATTTCAGTATCTGGTTAAATTTGAGTTAAATTTGCATCGTTGCCGCAGAAAACAAAATATTTGGTGTAAATAGTCAGGCGAAAAGTGCTGAAAGTGTATGTGTGCTTGGGTGCATATGTCATTGGCTAATTAGCGGCCGCAAAACACACACAAAGGCATATGTGTTTGTAAAAGCGTATTATGGTAATGCACTCAGAAGGGCAAATGTGAAATATTATATTTGAAAATCGATGCGAACTATGCACTGAATGGCCATTAGCATGCACTCCAAATCCCATAACCATAATTATTAATGTGTTCTCTGATACTGCACAGGGCAGAGTGCATTGAGATGCTGAAGCAGCTACTGCCATCCAGGCAACCACAGCTAGAGTTGGTACGCCTAGATGATTTGTCGAAGGGAGTCGCTTGTTAGGATTGTCAAATTCTCGTGAGCCGTGACGTTATCAGCTCTTGGGATTCGGATGGTGTAAATCTGTTGGCGCTGGAAAACAAATGGCAAGCAATGCGCACAACTGCAGGCCATTTATCTTGGGCACCATCTAACAATTGTTCGCTCAATCGGCGACAAAAAAAAAAAAACGCAGAGGCAGCAGCACAAGCACAAGCAGCACGAATACGACTAAGAGTATTTATCGATTGGTTTTCATCAACCAGACAGCATAGAGGAGAGCAGCAGAGAGGAGCAGAGAGGTGCCGAGCAGACAGAACTAGCAGCTCCAGCTAAATCTATAGCCAACCAAATCCCCCTCATGAAATTCGTAGCCATTGAGTTATGGCAAACATGCGGCATAAATAATGGGTTTAGGCAAAAGTGCTTGACACCAGTGAGCTAGGAACTGGATGATAGAAGTTGGTGCGCGGTAAGCGTTGACATGCCAAGTGGTTGCTACCAGCTCCATGACATGACAGTCGCTCATCGGGCTTGTCAATGTCGACGCTCGACGATGATGATCACATTGTATTTGGTCTGATGATGACGCTAACTTTCATTGCTTGTCATTTGAACATTTGAAGCATTTGAAGCACTTGCTTGCTCTGGCTGTAATATTATTACCACACACATGCACATATTCCGCACATAGATATTCCATCACTTTGGCAATTATCCAAACACAAATTTTTGGCTAAACGCTTTGGCCGCAATTAGGCAAAAATGCCAAAATGAAAACGATTAAAGAGTCGATTGCAGAACGTGCTGATATTTGTCGGTACTGCTCTACCAGAGCCGTGCAGATTTTTGGGGTCGAGCATGTTTACAAGGACAACAGGCTCAATAAAACTTGTTATCAAACTGAATTATGTAGGAAATATCCTTTCGTATATCGCATTAAATTAAGTGCAGCACATAAGCTTAGAAAATAAATTCGAAATATGTGAGATTTATAGCATTATACTGAACAAAATGAATTTTTTTCTAAAACCAAAATGTGCAAATATGCCAAAATGAGCGCAATTCAACCCTAATGCTAGCATCAATGACTTTTAAGTTCTGTTTCATGGCTTTACTCAATGACGGAAATAATCATGCAACTAATAAACCTCCCTTGATGGTAATTCGTTCAAAAAGCACACCAAGGGCATACAAAGCAGCGAGGACGGTTCCCGTCATGCTTTTTGTGTGCTGAACTGTTTTCAGCTGTGCTGCGTGGCGTATGATTATTGCGTATACGCAACCGGTACACACTTTAACTTTATGAATTATGCATGGGCGTTTATAACAATTTCTGCGGTACACCCCAAAACAACCTCAATAAAATCTGCGTTCTGGATCTCATAAATGTTTAACGCACCTGCAGCGTCCACCAACCAGCCAGCTGCTGCTGCTGCTGCTGCGGCCACTGCTTACATATCCCAATGGTATACCGACCCTTTGAAACACATAAATGTGTGTAGATTTATCTGTAAGGTTAGGTAGGAGAGCCACAGAGAGCCGTCTCTGTTGGCCACATTAGCGGCAACAATCAATGTGTTTAAGCCCAGCGCCTATTTTAGTTGCCATGTATTCTCAGCATAAATCACATGCAACGCAGACTTCTCCAGCCAAGTCATCATTTTCATCAGCTGTCGGTGTGTTTGTTATTTATTCATAATACAAAACGAAAAAAAAAAAACAAAATGGCTCGCGTTGCTGCTGTTATTTGCTATTTGTGTTGACTGTCGAGGATGCTGATGTAGGCATTAGGTGGCAGCCGCGTCTGTTGCAGGAAATGTACCAAAATGCTGGGCCAAAATAAATATAACCAAACCTTACCGACCAAACCAAAAGTGGCTGCCACAAAACAATGCGACGCCTGTCGCCATTGTATGCCGTTGTTATTCTATGTACGTGTGTGTGTGTGTGCTTACCGTTGCGTAAAATAAATCATTTGCTGCGGCACACCGATACAATCACACACACACTGGCTCAAATGTTACAAGCAGTCAAACAAATTGCCGACTGACTGCGCCCTGCACATTTGTTGTTGGCTGCTTGGCAAAAAAAAAAAAATAATAATAATAAAAAATTGGTTAAATGAATAAAAATGAGTCGTTTCTAAGCGGCGTATGGAGAAAATTAAGCACTTGCCATACTTAATGAGCAAATAGGCAAACCCACAAAAGGTGAATGGCAGCGCTTTGGGTAAAGCCACGAACAAGATAAGCTTCTGGACTTAGTTCTGCTCAAATGCCCCAAATTGGTCCCAAATGCATGGAGCCATTCGCTAGAGATTTTGTTCCATGGCAAATTACATGCACATTGCTATTAAGAGTACTTAAATCGGGGGCAACAAAGTGTGCACAAAGAATTTGAACAATTTTTGCTCTGATTGTGTTTTTTGGAGTCTCCCCAATCCTTGCAATAAATGTCGAGCCGTTTTACATTTAAAATAGCCCCACATTTATTATATCCTTATTTTTACATTCTTTCATTTTCATTTAAAATTTAATCATCATTTAATTTATAACTTTAATTTTAAATTTATATTTCCTAAAACATTTTTTAAAAGTTGTGGACGAGATTTAGTACGCATTAAAAATATATTAAATATATATGAAAAATATCTTATTTTTAATTTCTAAATAAATATGTATGCATTGCCCCAAAAGTATACTTCAAGTTCTTAATTCAAACTCTAATTTAAACCTAATGTAAACGAAATTATTTTCTGCAATTTTACAAAATTATGCACAAGCCATAAATTCATATGCAACATGGATGAAATTGTACTGCAAAAAGTCTGCGCGAAACATTTCCACCAGGCCAAAAATAACAAAAAACAACAAAAATAAACACTGTCTACAAATTTGCACAATATGCAAACAATTTTGGAAATTGTTTAGCCAGATACCGATTTAACTATAAGTATGAAGGTTAAAAGTTGTAATATATACACATACATATATTTATGGCTATAAAATTAATTTTGTGCAATACAGCTTGATCAAACAAATGATGATAATAGATGAAAAGTTGCACTATGCTCATCATTTTATAATTTTGCTGAAAGCTCAATTCAATGCACACTTTTCATATTGGCTAGCAAACAAAAGGAATAAGTCCTTTAAAGTGAAACAAAATGGGATTTGAAAACGGTTCGTATACTTCTGCCATTTTCTACTTCAATTTGGCGCACAATTGTTTCTGTAGATAATAAATAATAAATTTGAAAAGCTTGGATATCTTGCTCTGATCAATGAAAGAGAACATATGTTTACCTAACATTTTGTGTAATTCACTATTCCCTACAATATACAGAGCATAGGAGTCAAGTGGCCGGAATCACTTAAATTGTGTGTTGAGGGCTTCCCTGCACAAATATAATTAAAATGCTCAAGCGACAAATTATTCGAATGGAAAAGTTGGCAGTACGAACAACAACAAAAAACCAACAACACTCTCAACTGACAAACAACAAATAAACCTGTCATTTCATTTGCCTGGCCTCGCGCTCAAAGTGAAACTGATGGACAGGACAAGAGCAGCAGACAACAACTGGCTGCAGAATCAAAGGACGGCCAATCAAACTATGGTCAACTTTTTGTTTCTCATTGCTATTTAAATTGTCAGAATGAAGCGCAACAAAAAAAAGAACATACAAATGGTAAAGGGAACCACAGACTGAATGCACTTGCACACCCTAATTCAAACCAATTTTGTTATTGAAGTTTTTATATTGATGTCAATACTCATTTCAACGTAATTTTTGTAGACAATCCAAGCCTTTTTTTAAATTTCTGATGTTTGAAAATTGCAACAGTTTTGGAAAATTTTGACCAATTGACCATAAGAGTATACAAAATATATTTTTGCAGCATTTCGCAGAGCTGACTAAAGTTAATTCAACCGAAGTAAGTGGCTGCAATTGTGCAATTTCTATTTTGTTTCCATTTGTAAAAGGAATCGTGTGTTATTTCCGTCAAAAGAGTAATTAAACGAACAAAGCAGCGGGCAATTCAACACACTATGTCGCACATACACGCCGAGGGTAGCTTGATGAGTTCTGCTCACATTTTGTACTGCTGGTCAACACTTGGCAGTTGCGCAACCCTCGCTGGCAATGTGTACTTGGCTTGTGCTCGGGCTTCTTGTAGCCGGCGGACATTGTGCTGCACTGTGGTCTGCAGAAGACAACGTATGTGGCATGTGTGTGGGTGGCCGCAGGAGGTGAGACTGTGGAGAATGTAGACAGGAACCTGAGCTACAAACATTGTAAATAAAATGCGACGGAGCGCAAGAGGAGCGGCCAAAAACAATTTAAGTCGGCTGACTTTGGAAAGGGGTACAGTGCTGACCTGCGGGTGCTTTTCTGTTAATTGCGGTTGCATTTAATTACAGTTCGTTGCATTTGCCGCATGTCTGACTGTCTGAACTGCAGGATAACAACAGCAACAGTAGCAGCAGCAATAAGTACTTATACCACATACCTGCTCCGCTTAGCTTTTAATTAAAGTTAAAAGAAATTCGGCTGTTTGACTTAGGTCAAGGCGACTATTGGCTTGTGGCTGTGCTGGCAGTAATTATTACCAGACCAAACGACAGCATGTAGAATACAACCATTTAGATGACAACCACAGGCGGCAACATGATTTGCATAAACCACATGCAGCTTCTACATTAGATTTCGCATAGGCAGCGTTGCACAAACAGGAGGCCAACACAATTATGCATGTATTAGTATTTATCGACAAACATTACGTTCTGGCCACACTTAAGTCCTTGCCCCGGCACTGCAATCGATAATGTTCAAAATTGTATCTGAGCCAAGAATTCCTCTAAAACCCTCAAAGAATATCAGCAGGTTTAAATTACTTAATAAAAAACTTATTATTCACTTATGCAAAAACACAAAATTTCATTTAAATAGGATTTATGATGAAAGATTGAAAGGAGCAGAGCCGATTTCTCTGTGATCATTACTCACTTTGTTGGACATTTTTAGCATCATTTTTGGGGTTTCTAACTTAAGCAATTATATTATCATATTAATGTTGCAACGCAATTACTTACTGCAACTCTAAAATGTCGTTGTGAATATATGAGCAAAAAAAAAGAAAGAATATCATAAAATGTATATAAATTCAGACTGTGAACTGACAGACATTTTCGATAATATGAAATTTCATTGTTCTAGGTGACAATAAGTAACCAGCGATTTGTGACTCATTCAAGGCCGATTCATTAAATATATAATTAATCATTTGTATAAATGTAAGACTTTAAACAACAATAACATTCTTATTGTTCAAATATTAATTCAGATGGACAACACTGCAATTCGGAGAGGAAATTTCAACACAATGCTGAGTAACTCGATTGACTGACAAACAGCCCGCAAGCAAAAATGGGGGGTCAACTTCATTCAGTTTTATCCAATAATTCCAATAGCTGACAAGGAGTGCTGAAATTGCTGTCGATACTAGAAGCTGACAGCTTGTTATGCATTACTATGCCCTGATAATCAAAACACTAGCAAAAATCTGCAATGGCAACAAACAGCAGATCTAACAAGTGCCAAATAGGCTTCGATTAGAAAGCATTTCAGGTCCAATCAAACCCAAGGCAACTGGTAAATGAGGACACAGACTTGTTAACTTGTTAACTTACTCTTGGTGTGTCTGCTAACCTCAACTGAAGAGCTACTTAATATTAAAGACCAGCAATTCAGAGCAGCCATCTTAGGACTACTTTTTAAAAAACGTATGACCCTCTTCCATAATGCACCCGCTGTGTGTGCGCAGACAGTAATAATTAGCAGTGCAAACAGCTGGGTGCAGCCACCCAAATGACAAACACAGCCCGTAACATGGTTTGCATATGCTACACGCAAAGGCTACGCTAGATTACGCATACGCAGCGTTGCACAAACATTGCTGCCAGGGCTACAAGTCTTAAATGAAGGCCAAATAAACATGTGTATTGGTATTGGTATTAGTTTTTAATGGCGAACATTATGAGGCCAGATTAGGCCACTTTCCCCGACATCGCGTTGACAATGTCCACGATGCTGACGTAAGTGCCCACTGCGCCCCCAAAAACGCCAAATATCAACAGCAGCAAATTGAAAACAAGTCGGTATCGATATGGTCCGTAGCCTTCTTCGTAGATAACACAGATGTGGAGCAGGGCCGGAAAGATGAGACCCAGTATCGATAGGCAAAAGGAGCCGACGAGCGACAGGAACAGCGATAGATCCGGAATGGCAATGGCACAACCAACTGCAAATATGACATATATATGTATATAAATAAATTGATCGAAATTTGTGATTTAGAAATGATGTGCAGCTTACAGGTGAGCAAGACAATCAGCGCCCGAAAGATTAGCTCGTAGAGCGTATGCATCTTGACATTCTCGATACGCTTACTCAAATACTGGCCCCACACAATGTGCGCTGTGACATATCCCTGCAGCGCATACGATATGTATGTGGTGATAGCGAAGAAGATTTTCGCCACCTGGGCGGCTCTGCAAAATAGCAACAAAATATTTCGGTTTCGATGGCAACCAATTAATATTCGGATAATACTTACACTTTCTCCTGTGGTATATTCAGAGTAACGCTGCCCAAAGCTTCATCGCCGTACTTCCAGTAGCCGAAGAAGCCTAAGAGCAAATACAGACTCATCACAATACCCATGCCAATGTTCATGATGCCACAAGGTTGCACATAGGCCCGAGGCGTGGCCATATTCTCTTCTATAGCCAAAATCTAACCAAAATAAGTGAGAGCGCTGTAGTCGGTTATAATCGATTGGGAAATTGGGAAAAACTAGCTGATAATAAATGGCAAAAAAAACTTCTTGCGGGTTATGATTATAGCCATAAGTTCATGCTTAAGTGTTAGCCACAAAAAGTTTTTCAGGTCAGTCAAATCTTTCCACAGTCATAACTTTGTCAAAAGTAACCCGATTTTCAAAAGGCTGGGCTTTTTGATCATAGTTTGACCTCTAGAGTTCAAGGTTTTTTGGTAATTGGTTGACCTCTGCTACACTCAAAAATAGAAATGCGATTCTAATTTAAAAACCAAGCTAAAATTATATCGTCAAAGAGTGCTTGAGCCACAACTTAGTCAAATGTTTACCACTATTATCAGAGTGTAAGGAGAATGTTCGAGGTGGCAACAGCGCTCCCATAAATAATCCTTAAGTACTTACCACCCCCACTGCCTCTATGGCAAAGAGCACAGTGCCAAAGAAAGTGGGCAGCTTAGAATAATGCACGACTGGTTCGCGAACGCTCAGCGGTGGCAAATTCTCGAATATGTAATACAGAACGATGCCAAAGCCTAAGGAAGAGGAAAAACGATATTTAAAATAGAATTCTTATGGACTTGCCAGTGCTTTGTGGACTAACCCACTACCAGCAACACGTTTGCAACACTGGAGAATGGCGCCAAAACCCGCAAGTTGCGTATGCTGTAGATCAGCAGAAGTGGAACTATCAGGATGGTCATGTGGATGCGGACATCCCATACAACCAAATACTCATCCACAAGTTGTTTGATGCTCTCCGCTATGAAGACCACATAGACGCAACAGATGCCAAAATGATAGAAGGCCAGAAATCCATCTACAAAAGGACTAAAGAGGTATGCATCTATAATATGAGAGTATGCATCTATAAGATAGGAGTACATACGCGGCAATGTGCGAGAAGCAGCGCAGACAGGGTGGTCCTTGTTGTAGGCCCATTTTCATGGCCTCCGAGAAGGTGATGTACGGAACCCGTTTACGCTTGCATAGTATGTACATGCTGCTGATCTGCAACAATCGAACAATCCGCAATCTAAACAGTTCAAAGCAAAGTCGCAACTTGAACTTACCAGTTTATGTAGACAGTATAGCGCCAGAAGGCCAATGATTGAAGTAAAGATAAATCCATTGATATAGCCCGCATGCGCAAAGGCGCTGGGCATCGCCAGGACACCGGTGCCAATGGATGCTTTCAGGAAGTGTGCAAAAGTTTGCCAGTTGCTGAAGATCATCGTAATTGTCACATAAACAAATACTCGAGAATTATAATTTCAGTACTCACTTGGTTGGGTTCTTCACATTGCGATGCATGTGTGGATCATAGTCATCATTGGAGGCGATTGTTGTTTTTGTTGTCGTCGTTTCTGGATATGAAATCGATTCATTCTTGACATGATTCCTATGTGATAAGCAAACAATAAATTATCATTAAGTGATTTTTACAGCACTGACTATTTTACTTGTCGTTAACCGAAAACTTTTTTTGGCTTGCGTTTTTATTAACTGATAAGCATACCCCAAGGAAGAAAAACAATTGTAAATGTTTATTAGCCTAGCAAAAGGCATACGCTCGTTAAACCGAAAATGTGATTAGTTTAAGAGCTATGGTTAATGACTTTTTAACAAGCTGGCAACTGTTCTACAAAAAAAAGAAAAATAAATAACAACAAAAAAAAAATAAAAAATAAAATAATTCAAATCTAAAATACCCAAATAGAGAACACATTTGTTTACACTGAAAATGACAGTGTGTCAGTCATTTTGTTATTGCTTGCGCTGCTCATTAGTGAGCAAAGTGCTTATGACTGAAGATTCTCCAGTTAAGATAATCTAAGTTACTCACTTCATTGTCAGGCGAAAGTAGCGAGAAAAATAATTCTTTGTTAAACCTACTCAACGACTACTGTTTAATATAAATCGTATATCACACGCGCGGCTATTAAGATAAAGGAATACACTATTTATACTATTACTTAGGATTAGCGTTTAAAGTATTTGTGGGAGGTGCAGTGAGCGACACAACCTAACGAGGCGCCCAACTCTCAGCTACTAAATCAAAAACGCAGTTCGAATAAGCTCAACACCCCCCAAAACAAGTGCAAAACAACTCACTTAAAGAAAAAAGAAAAATAAAACTTAATCTACCAAGATAAATTTGTTAAAAAAATATTTATAAACAATTCAAAGTCAAAAAAAAAAAATTAGCAATATATATATATATTTTTATCAACAGAGGCACCAAAATTTAAAACTGGTTTGCAAAGTAAACTCAAAATAATTTCGAGATCGTTTTTAACGCACCACAATTCATATATATAACTGCAATTTGGGCAAAAGGCGTGAGCTTTGTTATACATTTAGCGAAGACAGCAACCAGTACAAAGCTTTTTATTAAGAAACCCACCACACGGCGCTGCCAACTTGCTGTTGAGCGATCTAATTGTATTGCTCTCTATTTTTAAGACTGCCACATAGAGTACTTTTTGCTCATTATTTGCCAAAGCTTTATTTATTATTTTTTGCTTATTGTTCATTCGAAAGCTGTTCATAACAGACGTGGATTCTCTTTCCACTCTCGTGCGCGTGAAATTAGCTGCGAAAAGTCGGCGGAGAGAAAATAAAACTAATTTATATTAATATATATATAAATATATATATATCAACAATATACGATACGGTTTTTTAATTATTGTGAAATTGTGGCCATTTTATGCGATTTCAAACGCAATTAAATAGAAAGAGCCAACAACACGCTCAACCGGTTTTAATTATATGTAATTTTCTCATCGCGTTTACGTCGAATGAAACGTGTGGCGACAAATTAATATTAACAAAATACAAAATAAACAATGTAAAAATGTGTAGCAGCCAGATTTGTGTTTATTTTCCAGCATTGCTAGAAAAATGAATAAATAGATAAAAGCCCAGCTAAGTTCGAAAATCAAGCATCACAAAACGATAAGAATACTATTATCCAGCAATCATAAACCAATCAAATACAATAACAACATATAAAAAAAAGAGCGTAATAAAACAAAAACCAAAACAACCATGGTCTACTCCATAAAGGTGAGCCAAAAAAACACATTTGCCGATTAGCCAGACATTAATTTACATTTTAGCGTAGATTTTAATACTTAAATGATGTCTGGCCAAACAAACTGGTTTTAGAGAGTCTTCTTTTCACACATTTTAAGCATTGCCGGCAATTTTCGCAATTTTATAGAATGCTCAACTGAATGTTAGACAAGCAGAGAAAACATCAATCGTTAGTCGGAGCATACTATGTGCTGCATATATGTATATTGTGTGACGCATGTGGCACTCTGATAATCTCGACCCATTAAAAGATTGCAGCTAGCTGCACTTATCACTGGAAAGGGTTTATCGATTAATCATGTATATGGAGAACATTGACGACGCCTTGAATTACATAGCTTTATCGTTGAGCTGTCATCAAATTATGCGACAATCAGTGAACAGGTAGTAAAAACCGTTAAGCACCCTTTCATGATAGCCTGTTGAAAATCAAGTCGTTTTCGAGTGCTACTTTAAGTAAGCCAGACGAATTTGAGGAACAAACTGTGGAAACTGGAAATAGGGCAATATAATGGGGTATATATAACATCATGCATAGGAATTATCTGCTTTTTGTAAAAGTTGTCCTATCACTAATGTTTATTGATTTCAAAAACTATTTGAGCCGGTTGAGGTCTCTTTAATTACATACACTTAAATAATTATTATAATAGTACCTATTATTAAGCAAACATGTTTTCTAATGTCCAATTTTCATTGTCAGTCAGGATTAACGACATATATATTTAAATATCACGCAAGTTTAGACTTGTAACGTGTTTTAGAATCATTTCGTGATCATATGCAACAGTTTCAATTTGATGGGCGTGGCTCATCCATGGGATCGTAGACTAGACCTGAGAGACTACAGGCACTGTAGTACTGTAGCATGTATAATAATAATATGAAAGCCAACGGAATGATAAGCCTCAAACGTTGCAAATATAAGCCCGAAGGCGCCGTATCTCAAGTCCCGCTGATAGCGATAAGTTATTATTATTAATGTCGGGCATGCCCGAGCCCAAAAATAAAAAATCCGAGTTCTACCTAAGGTTAGTGTCAAGCTAAACATGATGGTGGTAAGATGTGTACAATGGCAGTTATTTCGTGTGCTGAGTATCATGAATCATTTGACGGTCGAGCAGACGGTATCGAACCACTGGGGGTATCACTATCAGAATAGTCAGTCTCGTTATTTTCGACGAACAATAACAAACAAAAATTAAACAGAAACAATTTAGTTGCCTTATCAGAATTGCTCAGTGCCGTATGACAAACTACGAGTGCAAAAAGTTCAGATCAATAGAAAATAATTTCAATTTGAATTGTTAATTTCATCATTAAACATGAACGAATATATTTGCTTTGCCTTTGTTAACATTCGTTGACAGTACACAGTAGATAACTAATTGTGTTGCTTATCTCATACATTCAATCTTTAATCTGAAGCTAATCTTAATATAATTTGCAGAACAGCGAAACTGGTGAGTTTGAGTACTTCTACACCGATTCAGCACGCGTCAAACAGCCCAAGTACGATGAGGAGACCGGCGAACCAGTCAACGATCAAATGAAAGTGCGATATCGAAAGCATGGAAACTTCCATGTGCCCAAGCACTATTTGCGTGGCACCATCTGCGATGAGGTGGATCATGTGCTGGCCAACAAACACCATGTCCACGAGGACATCTCGGCCAAGCATTTGGTTGGCCAGGAAACCATAAGTCAGGTGTCTGAATTGAAGAAAATCACGCCCGGCTACGAGCGCGAGGATTACATCAAAATGGACGGCGTTAGCAGCGTAAATTGGATGATCATCCATCATACACACAAATCAAATGATCCTCTCCTTTTTGCAGAACATTATATTGGGCTATGAGCGCCAGAATTCCTTCCTGATCTTCTTGATACCCACATTGTTCAGCTGGAACATCTTTTTGTGGGCACTGCTGTCCGTTTTGGAGATTTTTCTGCACATGTTGTCGCATTACAAGAACTCTCTGACCATGCAGAAGAACATTTACTTTCGCAGTCCACTCCACCTCCTCACCTCGCAGTACTGTGCGATCTGTCGCAACGAGACCGGCAGCAAATACAATCGCACCTTTGATATTCTCAACAAACAAATGCGCCTTGCACACCAATCGGATGCATTGAAGAACATGGCCAAGGCCATCGGATGAGTGACGGTGCGGGGGGAGGGGGGCACGATTAACAGAATTGTAAAACAATTGACTTTAATGGTAATAAAATCGATTATTGTTTCACGTTTAATAACAACAATAAATGCACACATATATCACCTCAGTAACTGAACAGTAACTTTTACATAGCTTTCTTTCTACATGCCAACCTCAACTCAACAACTCAAATGGGTATTTGCGACATTTGCTTCACATTCGGCGAGACGGTGAACTTGGCGCCCGTGCATGCAATTATATCGTCGACAGTGAAGCCCTCGGCAACCTCAAGGAGGGTGAGGCCAACGCCCTTTTCCACCTGAAACACTGCCTTCTCGGAGATGATCAGATCGATGACTTCCTTGCCCGTCAGTGGCAGCGAGCAGTTCTCCAGAATCTTGGGTGAACCATCGCGTGCGTTATGCTCCATGGTAATGATGACTTTAGTGCCGGGCGCAGCCACCAGATCCATAGCGCCACCCATGCCCTTCACAAGTTTGCCCTGCATTTGGAAATGAGATAAAGTTAGCTATTGAAATTGGTTGGCTGCTAATCTTCACTTACGGGTATCATCCAGTTGGCCAAGTCACCAGTGGCCGACACTTCCATGGCGCCCAAAATGGTCAGGTCAACGTGACCGCCACGAATCATGGCAAAGCTGTCATCGGAGCCAAAGTAGGCAGCACCTGGCATAACAGTAACGCTCTCCTTGCCGGCATTGATTAGATCTGGATCCACATTTTCCTTTGTGGGAAACGGGCCAAGGCCCAAGATGCCATTCTCCGACTGCAGCATAACACTCATGCCCTTTGGTATATAGTTGGACGAGAGCACTGGGATGCCAATGCCCAGATTGGCGTACATACCATCCTCGAACTCCAACGCCACTCTTCGAGCGATGCGTTCCCTCAAAGCCTGACCGGGACTTGATTCAGCAGCGGCTTTGCCCTCCTGCTTGGGCTCTGTGATGCGTAGACGCTCCACGCGCTTATTGTAGTTGCTGCCCTTGAAGATGCGCTTCACATAGATGCCGGGCACATGAATCTCATCTGGAGACAGAGCGCCAACAGGCACAATCTCTTCCACCTCAGCAACGGTAATCTTTGCAGCACGACACATGGGCGCATTAAAATTGCGCGCCGATTTGTTGAACACCAAGTTGCCCATGGGATCCGCTTTCTGTGCCTTGACAAAGGCAAAGTCGGCAAAGATGGACTCCTCCATAACATAGTTGCGACCATTGAAGGACTGCACCGGTTTCTTCTCACTGGCAATCAACACTTTGCCATCCTTCGCATACTTCACGGGTGCACCACCCTGCTGCACCAGCGTCGCATAGCCGGTGGGTGTGAAGAAGGCGGGTATGCCAGCACCACCCGCCCGAATCTTCTCCGCCAGGGTGCCCTGGGGCGTCAACTCCACGGCTAGCTCACCCTGTAAATACTGGCGCACCAGCTCGGTATTCTCGCCCACATACGAGCCAATCACCTTGGACAATTGCTTCTGCTTAATCAGCACACCCAGACCGCAATCGTCAACGCCTGCCGATAAGAAAGATAGCCCGTGAATTAAAAAAAAGAAAACAAAGTTGTAAATGTGCAGATTAGTTGTGTGTGTGGGTAATTTAAGCAAGTTGGCAACTCTACGAACAGCATTCGTGGTGAAATGTAAGCTTACAGAGTGCATTTGTTCATTGGCAACAGGTTTGACACCTGTTGTAAATTTGTATAACTGATAGAGCTGTTATACTTACCGCCATTATTGGACACCGCAGTTATATCTTTAACGCCCTTCTGCTTCAACGCATCGATCATCTTTTCGGGTATACCACAAATGCCAAATCCGCCAAAGAGTATTTTGGAGCCATCCTTAACATCGGCAACTGCATCGGTGGCAGACTCATAGATCTTCCCCTGGCGCCTGTGCTTGCCACTTGTCGAATAGCAGCATGCGATGAGCTAAAAAACAAATCAGAGAAAGTGGGGGGTAATCAGGTATTTTAGTTTACAATTTAATGGCCGCCCATTATTTGCATACCTGTTTGTCATGATTAGCTTGTGTGCGTAGTTTATATATACAGTAGAGATTGTGTGCGTGTTCTAAAATTGCGTAACCGCTGTCTCTTTATTTATTGCGACGATCGCGCGGTAGGTGGGACAATGGGTCATCATACGAACCTATTTAATTCATGTGGGGTGATTTCTATCAAAGCAACGCTTATCAAAACATAGACTCAGACACACAGACAGCGACCCTACAACACGCTCGCTTATCAAAGCCAACCTAGGCTGCTCCAATGAATATTTTTACTTATAACTATTCTATTTTTAGCAAGAATATCAACATATGCCTGGAAAGCACCTGTTTGAAAACTAGTTCTGTTGTTGTTATTGTCAGAGAATAACCTGCGTCGTCTAACACAGCACAACTTTTAGTGTGCTTCTGATATTCTAAGAATAGTATCTTTGTTGTTGCTATTATTTTGCACATTTTGGGAATTATGTATTTTTATGAATATGTTGCTCCTACCTTGAATGTTTCCCTCTGGCTGCCAATGGAGTTGCACGCAGTTAATCGGCGCAGCATTTTGTTAGATTATGCTTAGTTACACTTACAACAATAACAATTAATAACTATTTCACTTAATAACAATTAATCCACCGCTTTTAGCTGCGAGTTTCGTCCAGGAGGCAAACGCGATCAACTAAAATCCAAAACTAACAGCTGCCATTCACTACCTTGGCCTCTCTAAAATATTAACATTATCGCGAATGTTGTTAACAGCGCGCACTAGTTTGGCAAAACTGCTGTTATTTGAATTTCACATTTATAACAAGCATCACAGAACAGAATTAGTAAGTGCAATGTGCAATTGTGACTTCAGTATGGGTTCATGGAAAAGAATTTGTTTTATATTTTAAATTTTCTTCAAAGAAAATAAAAAATAACCTTTAATTTAAAAGCTGCCAATTGGCGCCAAGTGACTGTAATAACGAGCCATAACTAACAGAGCAATAGCTTGTAGAGACAACCTGTAAGGAACAAACTTAACAGCTGTTATGTTTTACATCTTATCGATATATATAAACTACCGATATGTTGTTGGCGTTGCAGCTGATTTCTGCAATAACAAAGCAGTTTCAAAACGCTTATTGTTTATAACGATAGAACGCAAGCAAACAAATACGCGTACCAAAGGCAAAAACTGTGTGAATCACAAAAACGTTAATACCATTAAATAAACAAGAGTGTACGCGGCATACACTTCAAAACAAAATGGCGTACTAATTCGTTTTTGTTGCCTGCCGTTTCGGTGTTTTTTTTTAATATTTTGGTTCTCATTATTTTTGTTGTGTGTAAGGTCTGTTGATTTTCAGCTTTCATATATATATATATATATATATATATATATATGATACATATACAATAATACAAGTGCATATATATAATAAATAGCGTCACCAACGAATTTACGCAGTTTAGAATTTGATCATTTTCGGTGTTCAATTTGTCTGTCCCCATCGCAATTCCAATAAGCATTGTTGTTGTTTAGTGCTGCTGTCATTGTCCGATAAGCCAACTTTATAATTGGTTTACGACCAATTCAATAATTATTATTTCTATTGAATATGAAGTGTTGAAGTTGAAAAGTTGTTTTTGTAGTTGGAGCTGAGCTTATCGGCTGCGCTGCGCTGCTTTGCTCTGTGTGCATTAACCGTTACACCGACACGCATCATTGCCAGCTGTTTACCCGATGGGATGGGATGCTGCTGAGTGCTATTCGCCACCCACACACCTCAACCCCCCACTACATCTAGTACCCACTCCTCGCCGGCATCGGATTCGCTTGACAACAGAATATGTGCACTGTGTGCAGTGTGCCATTGGATTGCTATAAATAGTAATCGAATAGTTTTTCCTTCTCCAACAACAACAACATCAGCAACTACAAAAGTTTCCATTGTCGCTCGTCCAAATAATCAGCTTCACCGGCCTCTGTCTTTCTGCTGCTGCTTCTGCTGCGCAGCAGCGCTCGCTGCTGCTGATGCTGCAAATAATCACAGCATGCTCCCAACCCCTTCCCTATCTCCCACATACAGCAGCAGGCATATTTACATAGAGACGAAATGAAATACTTATACTCATTAATATACTTGTGTAATTACAGCTGGCTGCCAATCTTCTTTAATATTGCAGTTCTTTCGCTCAGTTTTGTTCCAACGCTTATTGCGGCCACAACGTTGCCCAATGCCCGAGAAGACAACTGCAACAGTAGCCGAAGCAGCAGCAGCAGTAGCAGTTAGCAGGGAGCGTTTATATGGCCATGGCGCTGGAGGAGGAGCAACGTCAACTGCTGCTGCATACATTGAACAGACTTTGGAGCCATTATCTGAAAGCCTTCGACTCTGAGGCCGTCGATGATAACCAGACAGCGAGTGTCAAGGTTTGTATGCGACTCGGATACCACCCAAAGTGTGTCCATTCAACTTATCAGCTGTGTTCGCTTGCAGGAACACTGGCTCTGGCAATTGCTCTACAACTTTCAGTACTTGGATGAGCAAACACTGCAGAATGCACAGTTCAACAGGTGAGTCAACCACCAGTGGAACACTGAATACTCTTCAATAACTGTAACTGTAACTTAACTGGGTATTTTCTTTCAGCAACTTTAATCAGCTGCCCGAGGAGCTCTGCTCCTATTTACTGGAGCAGGTGTATCAGATTATCAGCGCCGCCAAGCGATCACAGGAATCGGAACAGCAAGATAAATGCATCAAACAACTATGCAAGCAGCATAATCTGGCACAGGTAAAGAAGAGAATAATGCTATCTTTGTATTGCTTCGGATTAAATATATAATGCTCAACAGAGATTGTTCCTTATTCATACTTATGATGATATATATAAATTGCAGCTTATACTTAGCACAACCAGTGATTGCAACAAGATTCTTGCGTTGCGGACATTTCTCACTAATGGCTTGGGTCAACACTTGCTGGCCGTTCTGCTGCGCGTACAAATGAAGGCAAGTGCTTTTTGCATGCAGTTTGCTATTAGTTGCATTGTTATTGTTATCAGTTATTGCCATCACATTGCAGCACATCGCCTCGCTGAAGAGTCTCTGCCAGTTGTGTATAAATCTGTTCCCCAATTGCAAGTGGAGCGCAACAAATGCTCCGCTGAAGCCGCTAACCAGTATCGCTCAGTTTATTGGCAGCTTTCACCTCAACTCACAGCGCAGCAAAACGCGACGCCAGCAACAACAACAGCAACAAGTACGACTACCTATTGAGATTCTCGACAGCTTTGATCAATTTCGAAATGCTTGCAAGACAAGTGACGAGCTGGCGCTGATACTCATCCAATTACTCACACGTTGCATAGACGCGGAACAGGAGCCGCAGCTAAGTGTAACCGTGCACAACTTTGCGCTCGGTCATTTGTGCAGCAGCTGCGTGGATGAACCAGATGATGAGCAGCCCGGCGACAACGATGAGATTATCAAATTCGAGCTGCTGCAGCTAATTGCTCATTGTGTCAACAATTTTTACATGTACGAACAGCAGCCCAGCTCCTTGGATTTCAATGGCAACTTCAGTCAGCTGCTCTATGCGCTGGCCGCCAATCGTGGCAGCACCGTGCTCTCCCATGGCATACTCTACATCATGTTTGGCACGCTGCACAATCTGGTGGAGAATGCGGCGCAGCAGTTGAGCGAAATCGATGTGAAACACTTTGACAGCTGCTTTGATGTGCTGCAGGAGGCAGCCACATGCCCCACCTCAACATCGCTGCTCTTTCTGCATATCTACAAGCTGCTGCTGCGTCTCACGGATCACTTATCGCGGCAAGAACAGCAACAACAGTGTCTCATGGAGAGCAGCACCTCGAGTGCCTTGGTTAAACAGCAACAACAACAACAGCAGCCGCCACGCCACAAGCGACAGCGCCACAGTCAATTGCATTGCACGCAGCGCTCGCTCAGCTGCTATTTCCAGGGCAAACTGTATCAGCTGCTACCCAGTCTGGTGCCGGAGCTGCAGGAGCATAGCGTACGCTCGCTGTTGCGGACCGGCAGCTGTTGCTGCCACTACAATGCCGCCAACTATGCCACCTGGCTGCGCCTGGCCACCCAACTATCAAGCAGCTATCAGAAGTGCGCCTACAAATTTCTCCACTACAATGTGCTGCACACAATCTTTGTGAAGCGTTCGCCACAGCAATGTGGCGTGTGCGAGGAGAAGCTCAAGTCGCCCGTATTTCACACACAGCTACTGGGCATCTATAAGGACAACTATCGGGCACTGCTCAACAGCGTCTCAATGCTGCTGTTTCTGAAGCATCTAAAGCATATTGCTTATCTGTTGTCCTATGATCTGGCTGCTGGCATCCTGGCCGAAGTGGTCCTACCCGTTTTCCGGCAATACAAACAGTTCAGTGAGTGCAACCCAAAACCGAATCCAGCAATCAAGTTACCCCGCTTGCAAATGCCCGGCCAACTGGACAACTATCGCATCCTACACGAATGCCTGAGTATCTTCGTGATGTACCTGAGCGACATACGCCTCGTTAAGGCCTTCTACAACGAGGAGAACATTGGGTATATGCAGGATTTGTTGGATGTGCCCGAACTGCAGCGTGGCGTCTGTGATCTCATCAAGGTGGGCATCGATAACATTGCCTTCCTGGGCGACAATAGCCACGAACAGATCGCCCTCAGCCGGCGTCTCATACAACTCCAGTTAAATAGCAGTGATCGCGCTTCGCGACTCTTCCAAGCACTGCTCCACAGATGCGCTCAGCGATTGCATGCCAAATTTTGGCTGGAGGAGACGGCCGATACGGCACTGCTGCAGGGCCATAAGCCAGTCGATATATTATATATAACAGCGCTGCAGTGGACACTCAACTATGAGCTGCTCAAGACCAGTCAATTGTTCTACAATGAGTTTGCGAAAATCTACTCGATACCCGTGGAAATGATAGTTGATAATGATGATGAGGAGCAACAACAACAGCAGCAGCCGGAGCACGAGGAGAAGCTGCGACATGGTGATAAGACCATCATTGACATACTCAAGCTGAATTACAATGCGCTTAGCTGTTTCCTTATGCTACCCAAAGCGGTCATTGAAGCAAACTCAACCGCAACGACAACCACAGCGATGAAGTCACCTATTTCTGGCTCAAGTTCATTGGAGACTCTCGTGCCGCATTTACAGCTGCTGCCCAGTGCGCTGTCAGTCTCCACAACGACCGTTGCCAGTTCGGACTATGCGGATTCCTCCTTGGACTACGCCTCAATTATCAATAACTACGCATCGCAACCGGCATTGCCTTCCTTCCTGCAACACCTGCAGTCAAGCCAACCAGACGAGAGTATTGTGCTCTTTGACATACGCGGAAGCAATCACAACGCCGCCACCAACACCACCGCCAGCAACAGCAACAAAAACCACATCAACATCGAAGCAATGCAGCCCAGCCACTTGGGGGATGAGGTCGTCGCAAACGGACTGTTTTTTAAGCTGTTTAATATTGTGGGCTCACTATTTGGAGGCAGCACTGAGCGACGCTCGCCGAGCCCTGAACCAGCTCTGGATATTGATGCCGATTTGTTTACGCTGTTCGTGGCGAATGGCGAGTGCAAGAAACTGCTTCTAAAACTCTTCGAGGCGACCATGGCCATATGCATCAAGGGCTTTCAAAACGAAGATGGTGAGTTGCAAGTCTCTTTGTTCTGCAGAATGGGGCTAGCAGCGATTGTGCACTTAACTGGTTATCGCACTCTGCGCTACAAAGCACGGCGTTTCGGTTAGCTATGCATCAACTATTAAGTGGGCGTTCCATGCTTTACGGCTTCCAAACTAAACATTGACAATAAATAGATTCGGTATGGCAGACTATAAATACAGATATTTTTTACTGACGCATACATTTTAGAACCTTCGAGTTATGGCAAATCAACTGTAAAAAATGCAGGTATTCAGTTCCTAGAAACGATTGATGGCTTATCAACTGAAACATTTATATGTGACTGAGTACTTGTGACAACATTTGTTGTTGTATAGTTTAGTTTAAAATGCATATGGCTAGAGATTCATCAGGCACTGCAGGTCAGCACAGCTCGTCGTTCTGCTTGTTTTTCATTTTGCACATTCCGCGGCTAATGCGTTTCCAATGCAACAATCGGCATTGTTGGCTAAGGCTGGGATGTGAAGCCTTATTAATGCCCGCGAGGCGAGAACAAAGCGCACACATTCACACACAAGCTTAAGAGGTGGCGGAGGTGGAGGAGGAGGAGCGGTGCGACTAATAACGGTGCGTTGTGGTTTGCCAAAGAGAGTTAATTATAAGCCAACCAGCCAGCCAGCCACTCAGTCAGTTAGTTAGTTACTAAGTCAGTCAGTCAGTCGAAGTGGCAGGCAGACGCTGAGATACTTTGCTATAATACCAGCGCTTACCACGCTCGCATCTGGCCTCGGATGAGATTGAATTTCTCTCTTACGTTGTGTGTGTTGTGTGTGTTATGTGTGTTCGTGTGGTCTGTGTTTGTATATGTGTGTTTGTTTGTGTGTAGTTGCACACGTTACAGCAGTATTTTCATGGATACTGTAAGCATTCCACACGCTCCGCCAGACGGCACTTTTGCTTTAGCGCTCGGCCAACGCTGACGATAGTCATCATCATCATCTCTCATCAGCATTGTCGATGTTTTCACAAGATAAGCGAGCTGTTTCTTATCTAACGCTGGCTCCCACTATCTCGATCTCTTGATCAACGAGGAGACTACTCTCTGTTCTCTTTCATTTCGTTGTTGCAGTCGAGAAAATGCAGAAACACTTGCGCAAACTGAAAGCCGAAATATTGAGCAAAGCCTCCAGCGACTGGACAGAACATGGGGAGCACCATGCCCGAGACAATGCGGTTATATTAACACTGCAGACGCTGCTCAAGATTGGCGAGCTCTCGAGCACACACAATGAGCCAGCGGGCGTCGTGGTGAGCAGTCCAAATGGTGCCGCCACACGGACGCGACCACGTGCTCGCTCCTTCAACAGTGGCAGCGTGGAGCTGCCCAGACAGCAGACAGCAGTCAAGCTGCCGGCCAAGAACTCGCTGGCCACGCCACCCACGCCTCGACAACGGCCCAATTCCAGTGATGGCGCCATTGGCGACGCCGATTACTTCTCCACGCGTGCCTCAGTCAGCTGCGCCGCCGACAGTGAGTTGGAGCTGAGCGAGAACGAGCATGAGTGCTATCTAACCGCCGACGAGGGTTACGATGCGGATGGCGAAATCGCTGGACCAAGTGAATCCGAATGCGATCTTAACGGCGGCGTTGCGGCCGCCAATGAATCGTGGACACCTTTCCAGCCATCGTCACGCTATCGCAGTCACATTATGCACGAGGGACTGAGCCAACTGGTTGTGGAGATGCTGGTGGAGCTATCGCTACTGTGCATGCGCCAGCCCAGCGGCTGGACAGAGAGTCTCACCCAGCTGGCGAATCGTTTGTTTGTCATACGCGACTATCTGGGTGGACCATTGTGCCTGCTGCAAGGATTTGCTCCAGTGCTCGGCAGCAATGATGCCAAACTGAGAGGTAAGTGAAAAGGTAACTCTGGACTAGCTCTGATCTATTTCTCTGGAACTTGTTATTTCTCTTCTCTTGCAGAACTACAGCAATCCATACTGGAGCTCATCAGTCATCTGAACACACCCGATGTGCTCAACTGCTTCTTTGGCATCCTGAGCAGCAAACAGCCGCCAGTGGAGCTACTAATGCGTCACATGCATCACATTTGCGCTGGGAGTCTGCGACGCGCACAGCCCTGCATGGAACTGGAGTTTCCTATCACAATCGACGGCAAAGTTGTGATCACAGCGAATGCATCGATCAGTGAACAGATCGAACGTGTCAGATTGCAGCATCAGCGTTGTCAGGCAACCACTTTGTTCACACGCGCCGCCTGCATTGTGCCCGTGACGCAGACGAGCCTGTGGCAGCCAAATGGACTCACGCTCTCGCTGTGGCTGGAGGTGAAGGGTCAGCAAATGCATCGCAGCTTTACACAATTGAACGATGACGAAACACGGTACTCCGGCGAGGATTCAACGGTGAGTGCAGCGAATATCCTTAAATACAAATATGTTATATATTTGTGCTTCTCTAGAAATGTCATCTGGTCTCGTTGGGCAGCAGCGCCGCCATGCTCAGCATTTATATTAGCAACAATTTGCAATTAATTTTCGAGCTGGTGCGGCCCAGTGAACCGTTGCCAGCACGAGTCGAGGAGCACATGGAGGCCAGCAGTGAGCTGCCGTCACAGCTGAACAGCGGCAGTTTTCGTCATGCTCTGAAGCAAACGAAAATGAAACTGCTGAATAGCTTTGGTCAAATGCATCTGCTCAACGGACATGGACAGGTGGGGAATGAGGGCTGCAGTGGTTACTTTGAAGGCGCCAGTGTGCAGGTGCAGCAGCTACGCTTGCCGCGCAACAAATGGACGCATCTGGTGTTCGCATTGCAACAGCAGGCGGATGGATTGCAGATCGCCATCTTTGTGGATGGCCTCGACCAGCACACGCTCAGTTTGCCATTTCATAATCTGCGCCACGCCTCGCGCACGCACAGCTTTCAGATGCTGGCCGTGGGTGAAGGTGTTCCGGCCAAGAGTGGCAACAGCAACAGCAGCTCCTCACGCTCCACTCTGGATGGGTGTGCGCCACGCTATGCTCTGTCTAATCTAGTGCTCTTCAAGCGTCGCCTCGTTGAGCGCAATGTTATGCTTAATCTGACTGCAATGGGACCGGACTTTACCGAGTTCACCCAGTGCCAAGTGGCCAACTGGAAACCCAATTATGGTCATGTGCAACTTGGTAAACTGACCACTTCCAATTTTGGCAGCCATGCGGACTGCATGAAACTGTTGCGGGAGGCTCGTATCTTAGTCTACACGGCCCAACAGCCGGATCTGGTCATGTGTCACGATGCCAGCCAAGAGCTGGACATGGCATGCTATGGCCAGCCACAGGGACATATGCTCTATGGTGAACTGCTGCAGCATCAGCCACAAACGCTGCAAACGGCGGTGCTCCTAAGTGGCGGATTATCCACCATGCTTTATCTTTTCGCTAGGGTAAGTTGCCAACGTAAATCTCAACTGGCATCCAATTCACACGCACTCTTTCTTTCACAGATTGTGGAGCTGTCGGGCAGTGCCAATGCGCAGGCTTTGGCCTTGGATTTGCTGTTGCAGGTGGGCCACTCGGATGCCCAGCTTTATACGGAGTTTCTGCGTCAGGATTATCTGTCGCTCATCGGTTATGTCATCAAATCGGAGCGCTGCTCCAAGGATGTGCAACTGCTGCGCAGCATTGTGAACAATGCCTGCTCCCAGCCAGTGATCAGCCGCAAAGGCGATGTGCTCCATGTGAATGACAATACGACGGCCAGCTTAATTTATCCCAGTCTGCTGCTGGCGGTGCTTCTGCGCTACTCAGATTGGCATCGCTCGGGCGCCACGCATTCCGATGTGCTGGACATGCTGTTCCGTTGCATATTGGCGCTCAGCCGGGACAAGCATCCGCAGCGCGATTTCAACATGGAGCAGCTGCAGAAATCGGGTCTGCTGCGAGCGCTGCTCAATCTGTGCAAGGTGTATGTGATTGAGTCGCCAAGTCCAGTACACATATCGCCCTACGCAGCTGAATGCTTTGTCCAGATCTTGGCCGTATTTGCGGGCTCACCGCCGGCGCCTTCGTTGCTGGACGAAATGATGAAGCTGCTGCTGTTGCTGCACAAGCCCAGCGAGTGTTTTGTCACCCACGATCGTTCCAAGTTCTACTTTCTGCTGACGCCACAGATGCCGGTGAAGGAACGCTCCATTGTAGCAACGAATTTGAGCCGTGTGACCACCTCGTTTCGGCGTCAGGTCCAACCGCCCGTTCAGGAATTGGATGCAGAGCGTGCCGAGCGCATTAAACGATTGCGACGCCTGCACAACTCTAGTTCCAGCTATAGGCGTGCTCTTAACGACATGGAGGATCACCTGGACCAAATGGCCGACTGCTCCAATCTGAATAAGGCCGCACTGCATCTACTCAGTCCGGTGGAGGCATCACGTTGGCGTCTCAAGTTCAAGCGACGGCATCCCACTGCCTCCAGCCAAAGTCCCAAGCGAAGTCCGCTCAAGGTGGCACGCAAACGCGCCCATTCCCATCCCACTAAGTACTGGCAGCCCTCGATACACAGCACGCCCAGCTCGACACAGACAACACCGCTGCCCAGTCGTAAAACGGACTTTTACGAGCAACATGGCATTGTGATGCTGCAGCAGAGATTGCTCATCCTGCTCAAGGACTTTCTGTGCCTACTGCCCGACTCTGCCGTGGATGAGGTGCTGCGCCATTATGTCAAACTCGAATTTCTGCTCGTCCTGGCCAATCATCGCAGCTGTGCCGTGCGCACAGCCATCATCCAACTGCTGGCCGTATTGACCAAGCGTTTGGCTGCAGCAGAACTTGCTGCCGCCTCCAAGCAGCTGTATCCAATGCATCTGGCCAATCAGCTGACCATCCATGGCAGCGATGTGGCCATGTTTGAGGCGTGCTTCTCCTGGGTGAGCGATCTTCATGGCAATCTCACCGATATGCTTAGCTCTGAGATCATCTTTGGCATACGCCAGCGCTTTGGTCTGCAAGCCATGTTGGCCATTTCAATGGCCATGGACCACAGTAGCTGGATCACAGAGCCGCAACGTGTCTTTCAAGCGCTGCTGCGTCTCTATCTACAGGTGCGTCAGCTATTCTTCAGCTAATCCAGCTTATTTGCTAATATCTGCTCTGTTTCGCAGAATCCGAATGAACAATTGTGCCTGGTGGAGGCGGGTCTGCTGCAGTGCAGCGTCAAAGCACTGCATCAGCTGTATTCGCTGCGTCTCACACAGCCAAACATGGATCAGTCCATTGTGGAGCTACTGAGCGGCATTGGCGAGCGTGCGCTCAAATCTGTCGGACAAATAAATGTGAGTACACATTTGGACACATTTGCCACTAAATCTAATTATATCTTTCCCTTTTTCAGTTGGTTTGGGACATACTCAACATGCTGGCCTTTTACCAGGACAAACAGCCACCGCACATTGTGCGCAGCTTTCGCCGAGTGCAAGCTCAGCTGCAGCTGAAGTGGCTCAACGTGTTCTTCGAGGCCTGCAATGGAGCCAGCTGTAATCATGGCTATCGCTTAAGGAGCAGCCTGCCCGACTGTTCGCTCAGTCAGACGGAGTGTCGTACACGAATGGAGCTGCTCATTGATCGCTGCACACAATTCTTTACGGCCGGCAGCAAGAGCAGCACGTATGAGGATAAAAGCCAGGAGCTGGCACTGTTTGAGCTGCTCGTCTCCTATGGCATTGCCAACAATCATCGCTGCAATAATTTCATTGCCTGGGGACTGCAGCCATCGTGTCCGCGTGATTTGCGCGCCTACATTGTGGATGCGCTCTGGCGCACTTGTCATTCTGAGTTTCAATCATCCATCATATGCGATGTGAAGATGATCAAGGCGCTGTTGTGGCTCAGCCTAATGGAGGATGTGAAGCCACCCATTGAGAATTTGTCGAACCTGTGCAAGGAGCTGGGCATCAAGGAGGATGATTCCACTTGGAATCTGGAGCACGAGCTGGAGCGTTTGGAGGTGAATCGCAGCAGTGGGGCAGCTAAGCAGAAGCAGCTGCTGGAGAAGACGCTCTATAAATTTGAGCCACTAGTGCAGCACTGCATTGAGACCTCAATGGTGACCACGAGGCGTGTGGCGGAGTTGCAGGTAACTAGATCTCGCCTCAACTAGTACCCTAAGTATATTTCAATGATGTGCCTTACAGAATGCCGAGCGCAAGCTGCTCATGTGTCATATGAAGGAATACGATGACACCTCCACCTACACCAAGTGGCTGGAGATCATCCGTCGCATGACGCACGAGGGCGCACCCTGGCACTGCAGCGAGCGTGCCGAGTGGTGAGTATTATTCGCGTATTATGTGCTACATCCAAACGATGACTTCTTCATACTTACTGCAGCTCCTGGGAACTGGACGACACGGAGGGTCCATCGCGTGTTCATACGCGTCTGCGTCGCTGCCACTTGGACATTGATCGGCGCTTTTTCATGAACGACTACTGCCTGGGGCAGGGGCAGCGTGAGGAGCAGGATCAGTATATGCGTCCGCTGGAGTATTTGATAGCCAGCTACGATCAGCAATTGAACATATCGCTCAACTCCCAGATACTCTATAATTTTGCAGCGAAATTTCTGCCCGTCGATGGTGAAATCGATGGCGAGATTATTATAACCGATCTGAAGCTCTATTTTCTGGCCACATATCGTTGTAAATACTTCAATGTGAACTGTGATATATCGAACATAACTGAAATTTGGCTGAAGCGCTACCAACACCAGGAGAAGGCATTCGAAATACTATTGGACAGCAACAAGTCCTTGTTCTTTTCGCTGCAAAATGCCGACGACTGGAAGATCATGCGCGAGGTATTCTGTGATAAAATTGTAACCTTGCCCGACAATGATAAGGTGACGCAGCAATGGCGTGACGGCTTGCTGACCAACTGGGAGTATTTGATGGCACTCAATCAGATGGCCGGACGCACCTACAACGATCTCATGCAGTATCCAGTCTTTCCCTGGATCCTGGCCAACTACAAGTCCGAGACTTTGGACCTGCGCCTGCCACAAAACTACCGGCGTCTCCCGCGACCAATTGCCGTACAGCTGGAGGAGAATGAGCAGCATTACATAAGCAATTATGCGGTTTGTGGAGCACATCTTATTTCATTTAACTTTATTATATGTTAATAAATGTATTTACCTTGTTTTGCAGTACATCAACAGCACCAATACTAACATGGGCTCTCTAATCTTGAAGCCGTATCACTACAGCTCCCACTACTCCAACTCTGGCACAGTGCTACACTTCTTAGTGCGTGTGCCACCATTCACCAGCTATTTTCTGAACTATCAAGGTAATGCTCATCACATGCGAAAATAGTATCCTCGGTCTCACAATTGCATTCTCTTTTAAAAGACAACAACTTTGATTTACCGGATCGCACGTTTCATGCGTTGAATACCACCTATTGTCTGGCTAGCAGGGATAGTCCCACGGATGTCAAGGAACTCATACCCGAGTTCTTTTGCCTGCCTGAAATGTTCGAGAATTTCGAGCGTTTCAATTTCGGCCATCGACAGAATGGCGAACGCGTTGACGATGTCGCCTTGCCAGCCTGGTGTCAGCGGGATCCTCGTCTCTTTGTGCTCATACATCGACAGGCGCTGGAATCGGAACTGGTGCGCAACGAACTGCATCACTGGATCGATCTGATATTTGGCTTCAAGCAGACGGGCGAGAGTGCCGTTGAAGCCATTAATGTCTTCCATCCAGCGGTAAGTGTAAACAATCGAATAATCTTATCTATCTTTAAGATACGAATATATTCTTTTGGTTTGCTTGCAGACCTATGCTGTTTTTCTTGACTCGGAGACGAGCGATCCGATTGAACGCGAGGCAGTCAAAACTATGGTCAAGACGTACGGACAAATGCCGCGCCAGCTCTTCAAGTCGCCACATCCATCTACAAAGACATTGGAGTATGCTTTAGTCGACAAATCCATTGTGTCCAGTGTGAAGGGACTGCGCTGGGGTGTCTATGTGGGCTCGCCGCAGTTGAAGCCACCCACTTGGGCCAATATTCACAAAATACCCGGCACGGAGCGTCTAGTTAGCCTCAGTAATACAAATGTGGTATATGCGTTGGCCGCACGTGCTGGCGTAATGCAGGGCGCCGAACCGGATACATATAAAGTGATTTCGTGGGGCTACGATGATCGCATTGTGCGCATTCAGCCGCTGAACAAACCACAAGCGAAGCCCAAGAATCTGCTGCACAATGGCAGCTTTGATGACATCAGCGCCTGCGGCTGTGATGTCAACTGCAACCAGCTCTGGTTTGGCCACAAGTCGGGACGCATCAGCGTCTACAAGTGCACCAGCGGCGTCGAGGCACAACAGCGCGCAAGCACCAAGACCCGTCAAAGTTATGTGATCGGTTTGCAGCTCTCCTACAATTCAGCCTTCCGTAAGCTGACCACCAAGAGCACTGGATCCGGCATGGGTGCTGGAGCGTCCGACGACTCTGGCAATTTGCACAACGCAAACTCGTCGGCATCGATGGCCTCATCCGGTGGCTCCTCCAACAGCGATGCGATGCAGCGCGATGGTGCTGATCTGAGCTGGTTGGGTCCAACGTTGCTGGTGCGGCACACGGATGAGATCACATGCATTGCCCTGTCCGTGGAGTTTAAAATTGCAGTGACCGCTGGACGTGATGGCATTGCCGTCATTTGGGATCTCAACGAGTAAGTTGTTCACATTAGTTAAACTAAAAGTTTTTAACTAAAACGATACATCTTTAGCTGGAGCTATGTGCGCACCATTGCACGCCCCGCAGAGATACATCAGTCGCCCATCACGCACGTGGCCATCAGTCCCACGCTTGGGGACATTGTTACCGTGCACACGCTGCCCCAGCAGCTCACAAATACCGCAACAGATGCAAATGCAGTGCAGCCAAAGCCGACTCCATCCAAGCTAAGCACAGAGGACGAGTGCATCGAGGTGACCGAGGAGAGTATCGATGACTTCGTGAATGTCAACATCAATCCCAATGGCAAATCCATACTGCGTCTGCATTCGGTGAATGCACGCTATGTGCAGCATTTGGTGCACGAAGATCGCATTGAAGCCGTGTGCTATTCTTACATCAAGGAGGGCGTCGGCGTCAATGTTATTGCCACCGCTGTTGAGGGTGGCATTGTGCGTTTCTGGTCCAGCTGGAACTTGAGTTTTGTCAGCCAACTGGCCACAGGCATATCGCCTATACGCAGGTGAGTTCAATCTTTTGCGAATAAGTTGGCGGAAATCCACATTTAAATCGTATATTTTGCAGCATATGTTACTCCACGCATCAGCATTTGGTGGTGCTAACGCGGGATTCCAATATCCAGGTCTGGGAATCGGAGGGTCTCTACGGCAATGCTCCAAAATTTCCGCAAATCGTCTATAAATGAACTAAACGACATTCTCAATAACAGGAATAACTAAACTCAAAGCATATCAATGACAGACACATAAAACTGAATAGCTGAAGAATCAAAATTAAATCGATCTTTAAAATATATCAACTCACATTAGTTTTGTAGCCATAGGTTCATAAAGCTCTACAAATACATTTTTCTACAAACAACTTTTATAGTTTACCACATTTCGTTTTGTTCTTTATGGCTTATAAGAAAAATATTAATATAATTATGTGACGATGGCATCTCTGATACTATATAGTAACTATATACATATGTGTAAATTTATATCAGTGGAGAGAACAATCTATGCCACATAGTTTGCTCTTGCTTCGATATTACTTGTGCTGCGCTGCCTTCGAAATGTTGATATTATCAATAAACAATGCATTTTTGCAAAACAATTAAATTAAACAATTTACTTTTATAATATCTAAGTAAAAATGTGTACAAAAATAGAAGCCACCACATGTGGCTATATAGAAATTCAGACTATCAAACTATTAAATACACAATTCAATCAGTGCCTCCAAACTGCAACTATCAGGACTTCCAAGGCGGTGGTTTGGATCCGTTGCTCGCATTACGCTTCTGTGGCTTACCGCCCTGCCTGGCGTTCATGGCGAGAATCTCGTCGAGCTTATCGAAATCACCTGGTGATTTGCTTAGCAGCAGCTCAATGTATGCCTGCAGTTTGTCCATCGGCGATGCTGGATCCTTCTTGCCCACCACATCCAAGTTGTTCTTCTCTGTGTTGCCGCTGCGTTGCGTCGTTTTACTTGACTTGGGCGTGTCCGGATAGTGACGCGCATTGTTCAGATCCGGCGACTCGCTGTCCGTCTCGCCGCTAGTCAGCTGAAGTGTCTGATTGGGTGAGGTTAATATGGCCAGCGCCTGTTGCCACTGCGCCTCCATCACACCGTGCAGCTTCTCCGCAATGTCCGCACTGAAAGCCACAAATGGCACACACATTTTATACATTATTTTCTTTAGTTTAGTGATAGATTTGTTACCGCTTAGTTTTATAGCAGCTGAGCTTGAGCTCCAGTTCGTCTATCTTCTTGGATGCATTCGCCAGCTGCAGTCGATACAGCTCCACCTCCTCGTTGTGCTTTTCCTGTATGAGATTCAGTTCCTGGTTGTTCTTCTCGTTGATCATCTCCAGCTGCTTGACGGCACGATCGGCAATCAGGCGTTCCCGTTCGCGTGCTTCTGCCTTTAGTTGCTCCTCCGATTTGTCCAGCTGACACTGGAACTCTTGCAGCTTTTTGGCCACCACATTCTCCATTTGTTGTTGGTAGTGTTGCTTCAACGATTTCTGTTGGACTTCCAGTTTTTTCTTAAGTTGGGTCTACAAAGTTGGGCAATTTAATCAATGAGCTGGCTACAATTAAGGAGTTATCAAAGTACTCACCTCGGTGTCTGTCAGATTGGCCAACGCCTCCTGCAGAGATTTGCGCTGCGATTCGAGGCTGTTGGCGCGTGTTTTTTGCTTTTGGTGATATTCTTGCAGCATTTCCTTCTGTTGTTGCAGCGTCCCATTATCCTTCTCCAGCTCCTCGATGCGCGATTTCAGCTGTGTAAATAAAAGGGATTGTAAGAGAGGCAAATATTGTTATCAGATTCGGGTTAAACCTTCTCCTGTTGATAGTCCGCCTTGGCGAACTTATCGCGCAGCTTGTTCATCTCGGCGTGGGATAGTTCTTCGGCTCGTTTGCTGCTCTGCAGCTGCAGTTCCAGCTGCTCCTGTTGCTGCTTTGTATCGCCTGCCTGGCGCTTCTGACGCTCCAGATCTGCCTCCAATATCTCCGTCTTCTCCTGAAACTTGGTGGCCAAGCCCACTGCCTGGGCCAGTTCGTGCTGCAGTGCATCGCATTTACTATGATTGTCGGCACGCTCCGTTTCCAGCCGGTGCAGCGTGTCTCGCAGATGCTGCACCTCAAAGTTTAACGTCTTCAATTGCTGCTCGGCCTGCTGCAGCGCGTCATCCTTGGACCGGTCCACTTCGATGGCCACCGAAATGCGCTGTTGATACTCCAGCAACTGAGACTGCAACGTTTGTACCATTTTCTCCAGATGCTGACGGCGCAGCTGCTCCTCCTTCAGCGATGGACTTCCGTGAAGCGCGGACACATTGTTCGCTATAACAGTGCCTGCCAGATTACTCTTGCCCCACAGCTCGCTGAGACTGATTAGCTTCTGCTCATTATTCACCGATGCCGATGCACCCAGTCGAATGCTGGGCAACGAAGTCGCCGCCGTCGTCGTCTGCGAATCCTGCGCATGCCCCGCATACGCACGCAAGCGCAAATAATCATCGCTGTGGTGTTGATGATGTTGTGGCAGCTGCTGCTGCCAAGCATTTTGATCGTCCAGATAGTTGTCGATTTCGTGCAATATATTATCCTCCAAGCGACGATGACGTGTCGGCTCCACCGAGCCACACTTGGGCGTTGAGTGCACCATGCCGTGCAGCTCGCGTTGCGCTTGGCTGCCGCCCAGCGCAGTGCGCACTGTGCTCGATGAGATCGTTGAAATGTCCGATGGTGCCTCAAAGCGTCGATCATCTTCGCGCTCCAGCTCAAAATTCTGCAGTCGCGCATTTATTTTATTCAGCTCCGACTTTTTGCTAGGCAACAGAAACTGATAGGCAGCTGTTGTTGCCACTGGCAGCGGCGGCGGTGGCATGGCAAGTGCATCTGCTGCCTCAGCAGCTGCACTCATTTTGGCCTCGAGCATCAGGCGCTGGGCGGTATTCGTGTAGTAATTGGGCGGTATCAGCAACAATAGATCCGTATCGTCCGTATCCGTATCACTCATTACACAAAAATTGCCATTCTCAAAACAAAATCAATTTGTTTATTTTACAAAACGAAACATTTAAATGGGAGACGCGCAACGAAATAGGCACTCGTTGCTATAGTTGCTGCTGATCCACGTAAATAAAGCTGCCACCACAGCGCATCTCAATTGAACGGAGTGGCAACGCTGCGACCTTAGTGTTGCACAACTACACAAAATTAGCGCTTCATTTAAAAATGATTTTGGATTTAGGTGTATAAATGTTTATTTGCATTCGTAATACATTGGTGAGGCAAGTTTACAAGTAAGTTTTGGCAACATACCCGCCTAGAATAGCAGCCAACAATACAATAAAACTTTCCATAAAAAAATAGTAGCAGCCACCACGTTGCTGCTGCTTTACCTTTAAAGCCTCAACGCTGCTACGTTGTTTCTTGTTTATTTCGATTTGCTGCAACATCTGTTCACGTTCCTGTTGCAGCTCCGTCACTTGCTGCATAAGCTTGTCGACGGTATCATCAGCATCCTCGTTAGTTTCTAAGGTAGTATCACGTACATTTTGATCAAAGAAATCATTATCCTGACTCTTGTCAATAGCTTTGGTGTCAGTCGAGGCAACATCGTGTATTTTATCAAAATCTGGATCAGGGTTTAATAATTTGACCTTTATTTTGGCATTCCAGATTTTAAGTTTATTTTCATTCCTCCAGAAATCCTTCAGCTTAAGGAAATTATCATCTGCCACAGCTGCCTGCACCATAAACTTGTGGACCTCCAAGTTGATAGGGCCACTCCGATAGAGTGGATGCACAAGGATGTCAACCTTAATGTACTCGAGCGGCTTAATCACACCAACACTGGGGCGAACAAAGAAAATACTTGGCGTGGTTGTCTTCCATTTGAATGCAACGCGCTCCTCACTATTTGGATTATGCATATTGATTATTTTGGAAGCGACACGACCAAATGGTCCTTCGATGACTATTTCGTCGGCGGGGTCTAGGATCAAAATGGGATTAGCCATTTTTTTTTGTCTACTGAATAAACCAAAACTTTTCGAAATAGCAAAAAAAAAAAATAATTTCCTTTTTCGTTCGAATATCGATGGAAACGAAACGAAAAACGAGTTTTAAATGATTCTTAAAAAAAAAACTCCGTCTTTTATATTGCCAAAATTGCAACGCCTACTTAGAGTATAATGAATTTAAAAACCAGCTATCGGTTTCCATCAAGTTGAACTGCCAGTTAGTTCAAATCAAGTCACCTGTGAAGCATTTAATTCGTTTTGCTTTCATATTTACAAAGTGTTGTTTTTTTTGTGAAAATTCGTTTGAGTTTGTGTCTCTACCAAAATATCATGCGTCCTGCATTTGGAGACGTTGCCTTGGACAGGATAATATCCGCGAGCTCATCGTCCTCCAGTTCGTTGCTGTTGGTATATATTTTGTGTGCATGGTTGTTGAAGGGAGAGGGGGGGAGGGTGTAGTGTTTTGTGGGTGGCACATTTAAAAACAGTTAATTAGTCTGTCTTGTATACAGTATGCACAGATATACATTTTTTATTTTTATATTCGCTTTTTGTTTGCTTTTTGTTTTGTGTTGTGTAATAAATAACAATGAATGTTTGTTGTTGTTGTTGTTGTTGTTTGCAACAGCCGGACGACGACGATTTCCCACTTGATGTGTGTGCGTGTGTGTTTCATGCTTGTCGACAGGATCGGGATGTGGAGTGATGAGAATTAGCTTGTTGAGTTCGATTCAGGTCGGATACATATGCGCAGAGGGCAGAGGCACAACAATAACGACAACAACAAGTACAACAAATGCGCTTTTATGGTCTACAAATAAATAATTGAAAAGAGAGAGAAAGAGAGAGAAAAAGAGAAAGAAAATATGGAAAAGAAAGTGTTTCCCACAAAGAAAGTGTATAATTTAATTAGTTGGATTTGACAACAATCAACAGACCAACGATTAAACAAACGAATATTAGACATGAACAAAACATTAAAACATACACGTAAAACGTAAAATGAACATGCGAATGAAACATAAGTGTGACTGATAAAGCAGGGGAAATAATCATTTTGGTCAATAATACACAATTGCTTTTAATAAGTTCACATTTTATTTTAATCTAGTCGAATTTTAGGCACTATTTTATCATTAATTATATGTATATATTGCAAAAATCAATTAAAATAATGCCTTAAGTCTCTTTTGTTAAAATTAAAATATTTTACAGCATTGTTTCTGGGTGGATTTATTCCTTTCCTTTAAGTTTTTCTTTTCTTTTGTTTTGTTTTTCTTCTTTTTTTTTGTTGTTACTTTAAATATTTGTAGGTAATTCATGTATAATTTAAATATCACTTAATTATTTTCGTTTCAAGACACTCGTGTTGCTGTGAAGTTCATATTTTCTTCTTCTTTCTTTTGTTGCGGACGGTTATAAGAAAAAAATTGCATTTTGAAAATAAATTTACAACTTTTGACAATAAATATTAATCGTAGTTAAAATTAATAGAGTTCCCATGTATTTTTTGTTTCTTTTCTTTTAAATTAGTAATATAAATTATGTATTGTTTATATGCAGTCGTTAATAGTAGTTTATAAATTAGTTTGCAATTTAAATTCGTTTTTTTGCATTTATACAAAAAACAACTAATCACAAGGCAAATAGATATTTTCATTTTTCTTCTATTTTTTTGTTTTGTTTTGTGTTGACTGTAAGAGGGAGGCGTTCAAAAGGTTCTTGGGCAACGCAGGCAAGTTTTAGTGGATGCTAAGCTTAACGAGTTGAAACAACGAGCTACGAGAGAGATAAATTGAGATAGCGAGCGAATACCATAACCACAGAGAGACAAAAAAAAATATATATAGAGAGAGACAGAGAGAGAGAGAGAGAGAGATCGAGAGCGTGGCCCAGGGAATGACTTGGTGTGAGTTAATAATGTAATGATGTATTGACTGATTGATTGATGCATGAGATTCGTTTAAGTTGTGTAACGAGCAGCGAGTAAGCATAAGGCATAATGAGTGAATGAAAAAGACACGTTATTGACCAGAAGATGAGTCAGTTTTGAAAGTAATGTGCAAAGTAGTATTAGACAGTAACGAATGAAAGTAGCGAGTAACTAGTTGAAGTAGCGAGTATCTGAATTAGACGATCGACATTATTCGCATTTTCTTGCAGTTTGCATGTTGTTGTTGGTTGATTTGGTTTTGGTTTGGTTTGATTTTTGTTGTGCTTACTTTTTGATCAGCGAGCGCACTTTTTTCATCGTTCGATTAAAGATCGTCTTATTGTTGGCGCTATTGTTCGATCCCAGCGACGAGTTGGACGTCTTATTGCTGTTGATGCTGCCACCACGATGCACATGCGCCGCCGCCCGCTGCTGATTGCCATGAATCGGTGCCTTCACCGGCTCCTGCCCATCCTCGCGCTCACTCTCCGTGGAGCTGACACCGTCGGGACTGTGCCGCTTGAAGACGCCACGTTGCGGCGGCTGAACGGTTCGCTCCGGCGTCGGTGATTTCGAGGATGAGCTGGCGTCTCGCCGCTGCGGACACGGTGTCATCGGCAATGCCAGATTCTGCATGCTCTGTGTCTCCTCGTTGGGTTCGCTCGGTGCCAACAGCTCGGCGAGCGTCTGCTTGGACAGAATGTGATCGAGACTGCGCGATTTGCGATGCTGTTGCACATTTGGCGGCGCCAGATTATCGCGCTTCTCACGTCGCGTCACATGGCACAAGCCATTCGTGACCAACTGATCATCCCCATCATCCGCCAGGTCCTCCTCCTCCTCCGGCTGCAGTGTGCACGTGGAGCTGGCATTCGTTAGCGCTGTGCTGCCAGCAGTGACAACAGCTGCCGCTGCCGCAATCCGCTGCTCGGGCGTGCTCAGACTATCATGACTATTAGCCGCCGCCTGATCCAGCAGCCCATCCACACTGTGCGATCGATAGCCATTCGCCATGCTGGCATTGTGCCCCAGTCCGGCAGCAGAGCTGCGACGTGGCGGCAAACATGCCAGTGGCATCATATTCTGCATCGATGCCGACCCAGCTCCGGACTTGTGCAGCAGCGCCGCCTGCTGGGTGCGATACGGTGGCAGCATATTGGAGCGCTTCGTCTGGCCGCGTCCATAGCTCAGCAGGGAGGTGCTGCCGCGCTGGCGGGCTGGTGAGGGTGATTGCCGGTATCTATTTGCCTGGTGATTAGCTGCTCGTGAATTATCGAGTTTCGAGTTTGCAATCAGAATTAAATTAATTATTAATTAAGTTGGTTTTTCGTTTAGAGTAGAGAGAAAGAGTTATGTGTGTGTGCGAAAGTGAGTGTGTTTGTATGTGGGTGTGCGTGTGCGTGTGTGAGAGAGAGGGGGGGCTGTCAATGCCGTTTTTAAATAGATATACATTTTTTTTTATGAAAGTCTTGACTGAACAACGGCCTAGAGCAGTCCCCAAGTTAACGAGTTGATCTTGCTTGAGGATTTCTGTTTTTTGTTTGCTTAAATCATAGGATGGATATCGTAGTAGTAAGTAAGTAAGTAAGTAAGTTGGTAAGTTGGTAAGTAGGTAAGTAAGTAAGTATATTCGAGGCTAGCCTAAGTGCTCTCGGTGGCCTAGTCTACGCTGATTCGCATTCGCATTCGAATTCGAATTTGAATTCGAGTTTGGATTCTGATTGGTTGAAGTAGTAGTAGTTGTTGTTGTACTCGTTGGCCCACCTTGTCCGCTGCCATTGGCCGCCATCAGGCCATCCACCACACTGCCCGCGCCACCGCCACCGCCAACGCCACCACTCTGCTGATAGTCGGAATCGTTGCTGTGCATTCTTTGGTATGAGCCCCCTGGCACTCCGGGCGCCATCGCCGCGATGCGATCGACATTCTTTTCGCCTCGCAAAAATCTGCCGCATCAGAAGAGGGTAAGAATTAAGGGTGGGAATTGTTTTAAAATTAAATATGTACGCATAATGTATATGTATAAATATATAGATATAGATATAGTTTAGATTAATTAATCGATCGATTATTTGGTCGTCATCCATTTAGTCCTAAATGTGCCGGTTATATACCTTTCGAGCTTATCGATGCACGCATCCTGATAATCGTGTATCCAGCTGACGGCATTGAAATGAGCCACACTGCACATGTCGTCCGGTAGATTCTCTGGCCACGTGAATTGCTGATCCATAATCGGTATTATATTGCAATTTGCGTTCAGAGCCGCAACAATTTCCTATCAATGAATCAATGAAGCCAACAAAAAAAATGAGCTTAATTCAATTGGATTGTTCCGGTTTGAACTTACGCGATGCACCCAATCCTTGCAGTCCTCATCGTTGATGCAGCGATGCAGTGCCTCTGGGGTTAATACTAAGACAAAATTCTTTGCCTGTCGAATACTGTTGAGTAGGCCATTATCAAATTTGCCCGCCTCCAGTCGCTCCACATCGATGAACACCGAGAAGCCGCGCAACTGGAGATGTACCTGAAAAAGTGAGTACAGAATTTAGCCAATCCTTTGCAGAGATCGGGGCTGAAACGCACCTTAAGCAAACTGGCCAGCTGTGAGCCATTGGAGCGTCTGTAGCTGACAAATACGTCCAGTGTCTTGGCCATATTCTCCTCGGATGAGCTGGGCAGCGAGTTCTCAAGATTCTTCACCGAATTCAGAATCCGCAGACGGTGAATGGCATTCTTGATGCCGCACTCTGTCATCAGCATATCCTCGTTGACATGGGGCAGGGTGCACTTATCGATGCCAGCATTCAATATGGCATACGTATAGGTGCAGTAATCGGGGCCGAGCTCGGCAAGGAAGTGATGCATCTTGGCCGTGTCCTTGGACGAGTAGTCCGCCATACGTTTGAGATTTTGCAGTTCACGCTCGAAGCGCTTGAGAAGAATGCCGTTTGTAATGCCAATGTCATCGCGAAGGTTCTCCTGGTTCAGCTTGAGCAACAGATCGCCATCCACCTGGGATTCATCGAACTGGCGCAGGTAACTATTGAAACCAATCTGTTTGACCCACTCCTGCACATCTTCGACACTCCAAAGAGGCACCTGCTGGGACAACTTGTGTGGCACCGTTTCACCAATCAGACGCAGCGCCTGCGCTGCAAACTTTGAGGCAATCGCATTGGGGCAACTCGCCACAGTTTTAAGGGCCTCAATGGCACCGATCTCGTGGAAGATGTCCGTGTTGCCCTGTTTCCGTTTGATGCCCGCCTCCATGCAGAAATGGAAGGCGGCCAGATTGCGAGCCTCCTCCCGATTGGAACTCAGAACGGGCACCAATCTCTCCAGCCAGTGTTTGCTCTGGCCGTGAGCATGCGAAAGATTCGACTTGGCAAAGACATACGGATCGTGCGAGGTGACAAATGGCTCGACGAGATCAAGACAGCCGGATTTGAGGACCTCCGCCTCGATCTCCTTGTTGGCAACGAGAACGGCAATGGCCAGGCAGGCATAGTACTTGATGTTGTCGTCGTTGTGGAAGGCAAGCGGGAACAGCCACATGGGCACCTTGCGGACAATCATCTCCTCCTGATTCTCAGCACCGCCATATAGCGAAAGATTGACCAGAGCGCTGGCGCAGTGACGCAGCGTTTCCACATCGTTGGTGCGGCACTTGAAAAGCAGGGCGTCGAGGCCACCCAGCCGGATCACGTCGGAGCATGTGCCCTCGGAATGCTTGAAGAGATGCTCCAGTATGCCAGTGCCGACACGCGAATGCTCCATATTCGATTCCTTGGTGCAGACGCATGCCACATTCACCACCTTGTCGAGCCCATTGTCGACGACATGCGATCGATTCTCGGTGGTGAGACACTGTTCGAGGAGATGGGCCGACGAGAATTGGAGATCACTGTTGTGCTGCACGCAGTTCTTCATCAGCAGATCGAGACCGCCACTCTGTCGCAGTGAATTGCAGAGGGAGTAGCCCAGCTCGTGTCCATGTGTGGGCACTGCCCAGGCGCGACGGATCACCTCGTTGATCTTCTCCAGATAGACGGATTTCTTTTCGCCGGCACTGGACACTGGACTGCTGTCATCGCTTTGCAGCGAACTGACGAAGGCAGTTAGCACATCTGAATACTTTCGGATGGCCTGCTCAATCTCCTGCTGGCCGCTGCCCGATGACAGGGATTTCAGATCATCGAGCTTGAGATCCTTTAGCTTGAGCCCCTGACCATTTGTGGCAGACATTTGCGAAGTGGAAGAGATCATGCTGCTGCCCGTGCTGGAAACACCCTTGTGCGTCATCGAATAGTTGGCCTGCGATGCCGAGGAGACATGCTTCTCCTGGCTAATGATGCCATTCGATGTCATCGTCTGCGATTGCTGCGACTGCGAAATGGCCTTTTTATCGGCCGAGAAATTGTCGCTGTGCACTTTAATACTGGCCGCGGCCACCTTGTTGCTCGCCTGCTGTGTAATATCGCCTGTGCGCAGCGAGAGCGCTTCCTGCAAGAGTGACACAGAACGTGCAACAATTAGTAATACAATTTCATAAAATGATGCAATATCAATGCTGCTAAAAGGTTTCTGACCCGCAGTATGACAGTTTCACAACTGTTAATCATATGCGGTACTCATTACATGCTGTGAAACGGTTTGTGTCTAAGGCTAACCAAGTCGAATTACAGTTTTGCAAATTTTAACAGAACTGTTAAGCACTTGCCCTTGAAATGTGTAACAGTGTTACAAATGTTAAACGCTCGAGTAAACTAATTCAGTGTTGTATTACAGCTGCTGCTTTGGAGCTTTTGTTTTGTTCACTTTAACATATTCTTCTATTGTTTAAATATTTGCCGCTGTTATACCTTGCTCTGTTCTACTTCAATGGGTATTTCGCGTACATGTTTGTTGTTGTTGTTGTTGTGGTTGTTGTTGTGGTTGTTGTTGTTGTTGCTGTTGATGTTTGTCGTTGAGTTTATGTCAGCTGTGTAGCTGTTGTTGTTGTTGTTGTGGTTGTTGTTTGGAGGAGACGATTGTGTGGTTGTTGTGGTGGGTGGTGGCGATAAAGGGCAGGTGGTGTTGGTGGCGGTGTTGACTGGCTGCAAAGGTGGATTAGAACTTTTACGTACTCTTGTGTGGGAGCTAGAGCTTGAGCTAGAAGACGATGACGATTGCGCGGAGCAGGCAGAGGCGGAAGCAGAGGAGGAGCTACTCGATGCACCCGACATTCGGGCAGCGGACGCAGTGGACATGGAGGCATTGCCAGCGGCAGCAGATGTCACCACCTGAATTGGTTGCGGGGGCGGTGACAGTGGGGAGTTGTGGGCAAAACGATTGAAGGGCGTGCCCACAGTCGTCGGTGGCGGTGGCGACAGCGGCATCTCAACGATGGGGCTCGGCGAACGATTGTTGGGCACAAAATCTGATTGGCCACTCGAACGAAAGATGCCCTTGCGAACGGGCCAAGGCGGCTGCTGCGGCTGATTGGACATGTTTCCTTTTGGGCTTTATATCTTTCGCTCTTTTGTACTTCTTTCAATAGTTCGATGATTGTTCAAATGTGTATTTAAATATAACGCAGCGTGAACGTGAAAATGAATGTTCTTGTTGTTTTTTTTCTACAGTTTGATTTCTATATTTTCATTCACATAAAAATAGCACACAAATTGGCTGCGCTGAGGAAGAGTTTGTTGTCTGTGTGAGAGATTGTGGGAGTGTCGATCATATGTCTGTGTGTGTGTCTGTTTGTGTGTGTGAGTGTGTGAGTGTGCGCGCGTCTGCTGACACTGACCGACAATTTAAGTTTGTAATATTTTACAGCACTGTTCAATTACTGAAGCTACAGCTGCTGAACACAGCTATGCTAATAAACAATAATAGCAATTAACGAAACTTGACGAATGTTCGAAATGCACATGTAAATGTATTCTGAGACAGACACTTGTTAGCTCCGCTACACATACATGCACATGCACACATACATATTTAGAGAAAAACAAAAACGAATTCTTGTCATATATCTCACATATTTTCGCATTGTTAATAATGCTTTGTTGTTCAGTTGGTTGATCTACTTTATAGTTTAGGTTTAACTTGAAGTTTTTCTTGATTTTGTATATTATTTGAATTGGTGAGCTTTCGAAAAGTTTTACGTTTCGCCGAGTTTTGGAACTTTGAGCACCAGCAAATATATTTCATAGTGTTTTTTTGCTTAGTTTAATTTCTGATTTTCATTGGTTTTTTTTTTTTTTTTTTGAGCACTCAGAATTTCATCACAGCCAACGTGAAATTTATGAAATTCCGAAATTTGTTGCTTTTGTTTTTATTTTATTTTTGTTGTTGTTTTTGTGGTGTCGGCACAAGTGTTATGTGTTGTGTTTAAAAGTGAGCCACCCAGAAGGTCAGGTTCTAAATATGTATTGTTTTGTCGATTAGTTCGCTTCGTCGTCTTGTTATGTTTTTTTTTTTTTTGTATAAGGTATTTCCTTAAAGCAGTCGTAGTCGTTGTCTTTTGCCAATCTTTTTAGTGCCAATAGACAAATTAATGCAATGTTCGAGTCTATATTATAGTATTCAAATATATAAGCACATGTCTTATATATATACACATATATACATATATATATATAAATTCCGTATTTATATTCGTATATGCAAAACGATTATTTAAAATTGCTCGCCTAAAGCGTAACGCTCGCGTCGATCGTTTGTCTGATACTGAACTGAGAACTGAGAACTCAGAACGGGGAACTGAGAACTGAGCAACGCTCAGTGGCATTTTATTTAAAAGAACAATTTTCGAAAATAAAATACAGCCTTTGCCCCTTTCGGTTGACTGAGTGAAAATTCTATAGAAATATCAGAGCGCAAATAGCGCAATAAATCAAAAAATATATTATATATATATATATATATATTGCTAATTGTGAGCATTTGGTCAAAGTTTTTTTTTAATGTTAATGCATCTTTTTTTCTTTGCAATTTAAACTTTTAATCGTTCGAATGAATCTAAAACGTCTTTGACTGCGCAGCTACATCAAAATCTTTTTGCTGATTGGGGCATAAAAATTAGAAGTCTGCCCACATGGAGCGTGTCTGTTGTTGGCCAAATGCCAGCAACAAGAGTCTATTGTATTAGCCCATCTGCTAGACTACAGGTTCGTAGACAATCAGAATCATCAATTGTACAGCAAGGATTTTCCAGCTAACTTATTTATATTGCTTGCAATTTATCAATGATAAGTTATTTATTAGTAGTAGCTGACTATTTGACCTTAAGCGAGATTCTATTTAATCAATAGACTGCATAACATTTCATCATCCAGTTCGAATTGCGTTGTTGACAACCTTTAATGAGCCGCATCATAAAACAATTTATGCTAATATATCATGGGGCTCCCCGCTTATCGATTAGATAAGCCACAACATTGTGTCGCCATTGGAAACGAGGGGTTGCAGCTAAGGTGCAACGATGTCGATGATTATTATTACCTGAATTCTTCTTAGCATGGAACCCTTTTTCTTGTCCTTGCTCAAATGTCGCACTAAGTGTGGGCTCCACTGGAGCGGACGTTGGTTCCGAAAAAACATATTACGTATACGCGATGCTATTTCGAAGCAGACTGTTGCCTACTTTTTGGCGCAGCAAAAACATGTAGAAATATCGATTTTCTCTGTTGTTTTTCTTCGAGCAAGGACAACAATTTTAACTAACTTCACTCGGGACAGTTTTCACAATTCGCTCGCGCCATTAAACGTTCCCAGTCGTTCTTTTTTTCTGTTTTTTTTTTGGTGAAGCGTGCCCCTTTATGCGACCCTAACATGCAAGCGACGAACTTCGACTGAAAGGAGTGGCCGGCATAACGATTGTTCACTGGTATGCTTGAACTTTGCCAGTGGTTGCCCTGCTGCGTCACTAGCTTGCAAAAGCTTTCAAAGCTTCCCCGCTGAGCGACAGGGAGGGAGAGGGTTCAATGACTATAACAATAACTTGGTGGTCTGCAGCATGTAACAAGCAAGTGACTACTGTTGGTTGGATTGCGATATTGATTGATTGATTGCTCACCTGCATGACGGCTGCACTCTCCTCAGCTTTGACGCCATCCACTTCCAGACGATTTCGAACCGCTGACGCAGCCTTAGCCTCTTTGTAATCAATGTCACCAGCCTGGAGACGTTTCATTTCCGCTGAATTGCTGGTCGCCTGCTCGGAGCTGAAGCCATCGGCCACCACTTTTGTGGTGGCCATCGATTTGGAACGCTTCTCCTCAAACTTGATGGTGTCAATCGTTTTATTCGAGCCACTTAAGCCACTGCTGGCGCTCAGCTGTGTGGCAGTTGGATGCGTTAAATCCAAACCGTTGCCAAAATGTTTGTGTGTGCAACAATCATCATCGCCATCCGGAGTCGTTACAATGCCGTAACAGCTGCCATCATCATTGCCATCAACTAGATTCTCGATTGAGGCACGCATTCTGCAAGAGTTTAACATGATTTAACATCAAGTTCTTAAGCTGATCGATGATTGTTTGATTGATTGATTGATGGATGGATGAACTACTCACTTCTTTTTCAACTGCGTTATGGTATCTTCGCTATTGAGACCCTTAAGGTCATCAATCGATGGATGGTGTCGCGTTTGCGTTGGCGCCGCTGTCAGACGTTCTATTTCCGACATGGACATTTTAATATCAGTGAGATCGCGCTTGACGGCGGCGGCCTTCATTTCCGAAGACGTTGATGACGAGGAAGACGATGACGATGATGACGCTTGTGTCGTCGATGATGATGTTATGTGATGCAAACGCTGCGATTTCTTCTCCACACGCGTCGTTGTGCTGCTGCTGCTGTTCACAACCTGTAATAAGTATAGACAGAGACAGAGAGAGAGAGTGAGAAACAGAGAGAGAGAGAGAGAGAGAGAGAGAGAGATTAATAACAATCAAAATATTTAAGCACAAGTTAATTCCTTTATTTTCAGTGACACTGAATCAGCGCAGACATATGCGAAATATTTGCAAAGTGGGCCTAATTTATGTGTCTCTGTGCTATTTGTCCGATATTTATGTATATATATAAACATATATATGTATCTCTATCGCAATCGGCTGCTTATTTTTATGACAGGCGCTTGGCGTCGTCTTTTTACGAGATCGTAGTATTGCCCCACTACTTGGCTTTGCCCCCTCCTAGATGGTCTCCTATTTATTTAGCAACGTTTCTGTCTGACAATGGTTTATGATTTAGCATTTTTAAATTTATTGGCGCCGAGTATTTTATTGTCGAAGTGCAGATAAGATTGCGTTTATTCTAACTTAATTAGATACACATCAGCTGTCAACCGTTGCTTGCATATGCAAAAACTTCTCTACAAAGTCGACAATAATCAGGGATTATCAGCAGACACAATGGAATGGGGAAGTCTGTCAATAGATAAGTGCAACAAGTGCGATGAATTGAGGCGATTTAAAGCTTTAAGCTTATAACGATCTTTCGTCAAGTGTGAACAAGTTCAAGTTTGTCTAGTATTGAATAAGAGCTCCAATATCATCTATAAAAATCAAATATTGACAGTAAGTTGTCATTAAAACTGTCTTCTAGCAAGAAAAACAAATGAATCTCATACATCAAAATCGATATGGTGGCCATTTCTGAAGAGCATTCCTCAATGGCTATTTTCGCGAAAAATCTACTTCAATTCTATTCATGCGCAATCACAATAAAGGCTAGACACACAATAATTGGATTGTATTTGAAATATTTAGCTCTCAAGTATTTTTGAAAAGGTTGTCAGAAACCAGGAAAACACAACACGGCAACCCACAGATCGAGCAAAAGTCTCGTTTTTTCTTCATTATTTATTTATTTCGATTTTTTTTTTTTGCTTTTTTTTGACAAATGTAGCAACATTACGAGTCAATTCTAATTTTGGACGGATTTCAATTTTGCGCGTTTTGTGTATGTGTGTTTCTTGAAAAGACTTGAAAAGAGCAGAAGAGCCAAAACGAACAACATGCCGAAAATCGGTGTGTGGGTGTTGTTCCCATATAGTTTTTATATGGCTCGAAACGTTGACTAATAAAACATTTATAAATATTATAATGATAATTGGCCTGTTTTGGATATAACGTATGCTCTGTGTCGATGTGTCGATATGTCGATAGACACAAAGTAAATATTTTGTTGTTACGGTCTTCAAGCTTCGTAAAACATAATCAATAATTGGAATGATATGTGCGGCTAGGTTTTATGGCATAATACGAGGTATACCTAATTCGACTTATCACAATTGACAACGGCAAAAAAAAATTCCCAAGTGGCAAGTGTGATCGACGTTCTCTTTTTGTTTTTTTTATTTTTTCTACACATTTCTTGTTCCCGTTGTGTGTTAGTAAATATTATTGTATAGTCATGGAAGAGAGAGAGAGATAGAGAGAGAGAGAGAGAGAGTGGAGGGGGCAGGGCGGGGGCGACCAGTTCTTTGGGGCTAGGCGTTACTTGGACATGAAGTCAAGAGATTAGATACGAGAGAACCCTAACGTTTTAAACACTGCGTCATTTACTAATTTATCAATATTATGTATTGGTCTACACACAGATTTACACACTTACACACTTACACACACACGCATTATACTAACCGATGTCGGTTATCGCGATAGCCCTTTTTGTTTTTGGGTTCTTTCTAGAAATTCCTTAATATGTTCAATTAAAGTTCATATTACGTATACGCCTACGTTGCGATAGCAGTCTTAACTCTGTCATATATATAATATATGTGTATTCTAAACTAAATCACGCCTTGTGGGGGGCTTATCAGCGGACACACACACACACAAACACAAACACAGTCGGTCAGACAATTTGTATATGTATATGTAAATATCTGCCTTTGGTTTTGTACGCTTACAAATCAATTCTTTAACAATTTGTTTGTGTGCTATGTTTTTATATATATATTAAATATTTATTTATTTATTTTGTTGTTTTACTGATTTTCTTTCGTACTTTGCTTTGGGCCAGATGTTTTTTTTTTACTAAGGTAACGCGGTCTTCGTGTTAATTGGTTCACACGCTGCAAAAACGCTTCGCATACTGAATTGAACTTTCGAGAGTTAATATTTTTCACGCTTGCCGCGAATATTCCCAACGGCACTCAAATAATAATCGTTGAGAGTTCTTATTATTTTTTTTTTTGTCGTATTATTTTTATTTTGCTTTTATGCTGTTCGTTTTTCGTTTGTACAGAAAATACTGATAACAAAAGTAGAGTTCGTTTAATTGTTCGTTAATGTTGGCAACAGTTTGTTGAAGAAACGTTGCGCTTTTCGTTCGATTTCGTTTCAAATAATTAATATGCAAATTATTGCTGAATTTATATGTGAATATATTATGTATGAGGCGCTGCCGTCACACAAAAAAAAATCATTGCACGCTAACAATTAAATAGGATTTTTGTGTCGGTCCGTTCAATGCTGCTTTTTTTCTTGTTTGCTTTTGTTTCTTTTTTTTTGTGCGCGACGCTCGCTTCTCGTTCGTTTCGTTAACTAAAGTAAAATGAGTGAATTTCTAGCGTTCAACCGATGGGAGGCTCTAGCAGCGAGCTTGAGCTTTTAGCGCTGCCGGCGTCAAAACGGGCCGATTGTCATTTCATTTTAAAGTGGCGCTGCCAACAGCGATCGCTGTGGGTGCGAGCAGTACGGCCATTTAAAGCACAACAACGTTGACGTTGACGTGAGCTCTGCGCTGAGAATTCTAGGAAATCGTACTGTAAATGTTCTCGCGCCGGCAACTTTTATACAAACAAGTAGAAGAACGCGTCGCTTATTATTTTATCTATTATTTAATTTATGCAGTGTATTCGTGCATTTCCATAATTCTGCGACAGACTCACGTTTCAGCTAAAGCTGTTTTTTTTTCTTTCTTTCTAATTAACGCGTTCGGCTTAAAGATTCAATTAAATCTTATGTGGATGCTGTTTCCACTTTGCAACTGAGAATTTGTATCTTTCAGCTCGTTTTGTGCGCTGTTTACTCACTCGATTAGCGTCGCTCTTTTAACAACCAGCCAGTTAAGCAGCAGATTATTGCTGTGGCTGAGACTGTGTTTGTGTTTTGTTTTATTTAATGTGTTTATATTCATAATTACTTAGTCGATTTTTTGTTTTGATGGCAATTCGTTGCTTATTTAACATACCCATTTATTTACACACATTTGTATGTTAATTTATGTACAATCAAACAATTGGCATTTCTAATTTGCATCGTCTCTGCTCAGTCGTAGTTAAAAACTACCAACTTTAAACAGCTCTTCAATATTAAATATTCGAAATTGTATCTATCTATGATAGAAAATTAGAAATAACAAATAAAATATTGGCAATAAATCACTGTATTGTCATAAATTAAGTTCATTGTTGGTTACATATTTGGGCTGTTAATATATATTAATATTGCAGCTTCTTGTTATGCTTCCAATAATCCCTAGTTTTCACCATCTTTTGTTGTCTTATTCAGCGATGCGTCATCAGATTGTTTCTTTCGTTTCTTCAAACACCTCCGCAATACTCTGGGTTGGTGCCACCAAATGAAGGTTTTATCTAAAATGGCACTGCTAATATGCTAAGCCTATTCATACTTATACGATATGTAGAAATTGCTTATTTATAATTTTCGTTTTAATATTACAATCACTGTATTTTCTGGGAAACACAACGGCGACCATATCAGTCCTTTCTTAAGCGTTCTAAAATTAAAGCTTTTTCCCAAGAAATTCACATGTCAGGCATTGAGCAGGCAACGACAACAGCTAATAAAGAGTCAAACAATATCGTTTCGCAGAAAATAAATGTAATAATACAATATATAAATATTGTTCATCAATAAGCAACTTAAGCAGCGATTATCTATTGAAGAACACTAAAAAGAAGAAAAGCATCCGCCTCAATGATAAGCGTCAAACGACACAAACGTCACGAGCCAAAGACGACGTCGACGTGATGCCGGCAGCAGAAGCAGCAGCAGCCGCAGCCGCAGCAACAACAACTACCGGTAAATGAGTCATAGCAGAATCGGAGCAGAAAGAGCAAGCAAGCTGAAAAGAGATGCCTGCGTCGAGTTTTGAACGTTGAATTGTTCGAAATGATTACACAAGTGACTATTTTAATGCCTGTGAGCTTGTCGCCATTTGATAGGCATAACTGTTGATGGGCAAGTCAATTAATAATCAACCGAAAAAACTTGACCAAGGCAACGTCAAAATGCGCCCTGTGTAAGCGACTATTTTCAAAGCAAGTGATTCAATGCGTTGACAAAGATAAGCAGCAGCAGCAGCAACAACAACTACACAAGAAAAAACACACTTGTCACACTTCAAGTTATTATTTGGATGGGAAGTACGCTTATCAAACGAGGGAACCAAGTTTGGCATGCAAATGCCGCTAAAGCAATCTAATCTAAGCTCATAAAAAAAAATAATATGTGGGAAATTTTACTGGATTGTTAAATGTTTAAATATAAAATTAAGGCAAGCGGCACGATTTCAAAAAAAATGCGTTTATCTATCTAAATAATGAGAATGTTTATGAGCTGGCTATGGCTATGTGCAATTAATTTTATGACTTTGCCCAATCAATACGAATACAAATAACAAATATAACAAAGTGTTCACAGTATTTCAAAGTAATCGGCACACACATTAATTGATTTCTACACACAGCAGCCGCTGCGACGCCAATCAGAAAGGAAAAAAAATCAAACATAATCTAATCAGAATTCAACGCCAACTGTTTCCATATCGGAAGGGAATTGTTACAGTTGCTGTTTTTTGCTTATCAGGTTGTAGGGATGGGGTGGGGCGGGGTGGGGTGGGGTCATCATATGTGTATATATTTTACATTTTTTGACTTAAGTAATTGTTTAAAAATAGAGACGAGGTAATGTGCGTGAGCTGATCAAAGGCCAACTGATTTGCGCTCCATAAATTATGTGTGAGCCTCGCCGAGTCGAGTCGAGTTGAGTCTATCAATTATCAAACAATTGTCAAACATTGCCCAAGATTTATTTATTTACTATCTGCGTAGTTTAGCCTAGTTTTTGACTTACCTGCTGTGATGTGGATGTGGACTGATGTGAGGTTTCCTTAAGACTACTGCAAGAACTCGAACTTGTATTTATCTGTCGTCCGCCCAAACCAGTAACTGCTGCTGCTGCTGCTGTTGTTGTTGTTGTGCTGCCCCCGCTGAGGGGACCCACTCCTCCGTTTGTGTTGCCACCGTTTAGTGTGGGCGTATTGTTGTTGCACAGCATGTTGCTGCTCGTGGAGCTGGTGAGTGGCAGGGAGAGGGGCGTGGTCGTTGCCGAGCCACTCTTCTTGTTGAAACTTTCAATGAGCGTTGACGCCGGACTCAGCATTCCACTCGGTGAACTATCCGAGAAGTCTGCCATCTGAAATTATATTTCATACTAATCAGCAAACAAATTCGAAAACCCCTTTTGCTTAAAGAACTAATTCTACAAATGTATATTATATGTATTTGTACGCAAAGACCAGATTACGTTCTCATATCGTAGCATTCATGTGTATTCATTCAAGTTTCACCATATATGGCATGGTCTTATGAGTAGAGCGGTAAGAGCAGTTCTCATTCGGTGTAAATATTCGTGCAAAATATATATGTATATTATATGTCAATAGTAATAATGTGGTTGGAGTCATAAAGAGATAACGTGATTTGCATTTTGGGAATGACAAAACACTTGGAAATGCTTAAATTAAACAACAATAATAATTATCATTTCAGCCACACTTGAGTGGAATTTATTTGATTTATTCACTTAAGCATCCAAAAATAGCATTTCAATTTTAATTATTGCAAAGCTTCGCGCCAAAGCATGTCAAACTGTAGCAGTTATGGCACCTTGCGAACTATTTATCAATGCAAAGCGCTTGAGATAAAAACCCAAAAGCTAAAGCAAAATCAAAAAAAAAAAAAAAAGAAGCATTAATTGTTGAACAATAAAAGAATTTTAAATTTAATGCATTGATTTATTTATCGTTTTGTGTTGTTAATTTGTTGTCGTGCATTATGCGATTTCTCTATTTACATAAAAGCTTCGCTTCGCTTTGATTTAGCATCGACAAAATGCTCGATAAACAAGCCGCTGGCAGTTTTGCGATTTGTTTGCAGTTATGTACATAATTAATAATATTGTGATTTAAGACAGTCGCTTGTGATTAAAATTCCAATTACGCGTGGGCGTCCCATTGATTTTGTTATTGTGGTTTTCGTTGCGGATAATTGAGCTCGTTTCTCAGTCAATGTGCAATTTCATATATATAATTTTATTATTATTATGTGTGGGCGCACGAGACCAGTTTCAGCCGTTTTGCGTTCTTGAATCAATATTTGCCATTTCATAAGTAATCGAAATGTAAATTATGTAAACAAGCTGAGATTTTGCTTATTTATTTTTCCATCAGTTGTCAGGCAATAAAACACGCCATAAACACGCAAAGAAAACGCGTTAACTGCTGAAAGAGCTTTTTGCTTGTGCTTTAGCCGCTGTAAGCTTCAAAAGTTAACGTATATTGCCACGACGATAGTTTACAGCACTGGTTGTGTAAGTTCTGCATGCAGAGTTGCCCATAAGAACCAAACAGCTGTTTCGGTAAGTGCGCTTAATTTTTGGTATTTTTGCCAGTTATAGTTAATGCCACACTGGCCACAGCGACTGGAGTTCTTGATAAAAATGTATTAATTTATGCAAATTAAGGTGGAAAAATTGCACAAAGGCGGCTCAAAGTTAAACGCAGGTAGTAGTTTTCAAAGCCGTACAACAACGAAATGGAACGCGCAAGCCTCGCTAAATATAGCTGCTTGTGTCTCTGGCTCTGGATGGCGTCAGCCAAATGCGCAGCAGGCGACGTCATGACTGGAACGGGAACAGGAGTGGGGGGAATGGGGGCAGTTGGGACAACAACAACGCAAAACGCTTTGTTATCGTCGACGGGCAGCAAACAACAAGAGGAGCTGACGGCAGCGGCAAGTGCCAAGCAGCAATTGCCAATCTGTCCGCGAATGTTGCGCCACGTTTTTGAGAATGCGACGCCACGCGACGAGCAGCAGGCGGGCGTCTTTGAGGAGTACAAACCTGAGGAGGGGCAACTGTTCGACGAGGAACGGTATCTGTGGAACTGCCTGCAGGCGTGCTGCGACAAATCCCAGTCACAGAATCAGAGTGCCTGCAATGTGGTGTTGGTCTTCAAGCGCAAATGCTATCACATCCACTGCGCCAGCAATGAGGCCTGTTTGCCCAAACCGTTGACCCGCGAGCGGGAGAACGATAAGGTCCAAATGGTACTCGTTAATCCGGTGGCCAGTGATCCGCAAGAGTCATGGACGCAGCTGCTCAAGGCCACCAAGCCGAGCGCCGAAATTTTACCCTACGATTCGGAGCTTAACTTTTGGAAGCAGCCGCATCGATTACAGTTTCAGGTGAGCAAACAGAATCCACCTCACGGCATCTAATCTAATCTTTTGCCCATGCAGGAAAGCAATCTGGCCTACGATGAAGATGATGCCTTTCCTTTGGCGGAGAAACGCATGAAGCAACTGCTGATGCAGCAGTCCGATGACAACGATGAGGATCTCAGTTACTATGGCGGCACTGCTGAGCTGCCCAATAATGCGAAATTCATGGCTTGCGATGTGGACACACCTTGCCCGCCGCAGGAGCAGTGTGTGCGCCTTCAGGCGAATGTGGTGACGGGTCTGTGCAGCTGCAAGCACGGATTCGTGCGCAATAAGCAGAACAAGTGCGTCATGCCCGCGATGGCCTACAGCGCCTACTTGCCCGGCATTGATGGGGCCGCCGAAGTCACACAACAGCTGGCAGCTGGCAGCGAGATTGCCCCCGAGCTTGTTGTGCCGCCGGCAAGCAAAGTGGAGGCGAACAAAATAACTGTGTCGGTCATGTCCAAGGAGGTGCAGCTGCCGGAGCAGGAGGTAACACTGGCCGCATTCACAGTGCCCGAGGAGGAGACAAGTGGCACCAAATACAAATATCTATGGACATTGATTTCGCAGCCGAAGGGACCCATGAATGGCACCATTTCCGATCAGAGCAACGCGAAGGTGAAACTCTCGAATCTCTCGGAAGGCCTGTACACCTTCAAGGTGACCGTCACCGGTGACAATGGCACCTTTGGCGAGGCGGCTGCCAATGTGACGGTGCTGCCGGAGAGACGCATCAATCAGGCACCGCAGGTGATTATCACGCCGCGGGAACAGATTATACGACAGCCCACCTCGAATGCGGTGCTCGATGGCAGCACCAGCACCGACGACGACAAGATCATCAACTGGCACTGGGAGGTCATTCTGGGTCCCATTGGCTATCAGCCCCAATTGCCGGAGGTGAACACCCTGCAGCTGGATCTGATCTCGCCGGGCAACTACACCTTCAAGCTGACCGTGACGGACTCGAATAATGTGACCAATTCCACCACGGCGACCATAGCAGTGCTCAAGGAGACAGACTATGCGCCGGTGGCGAATGCAGGCGATGCCGTCATCTTATATCTGCCCAATAATAATGTCACCCTCAATGGCACCGCCAGCTCCGATGATCACGAAATCGTTGAATGGGAGTGGACCAAGGATGCCAGCGATGAGGCCAAGGCCGTGGACATGCAGAACACGAGAACTCCTTACGTGCAGCTGTCCAACCTGGAGGAGGGCATGTACACCTTTGTGTTGAAGGTCACCGACGGCAGCAAGCAATCGAGCACCGCCAAAGTTCACGTCTTTGTGAAGCCTCCAACGAATTCACCGCCCACAGCAAAAGCAGGCGCCAATTCAGTAAGTTTGCAATTGAATGCCAATAAATGATTAAATAAATATTAATGATATTGTTGCTATATATTTAGACGATCAGCTTGCCCCTCAATTGGGCCACATTAAATGGCTCCGAATCGAAAGATGACATTGGCATCAAGAGCTATCAATGGAAACAGCTGAGCGGACCCAACAATGCCGTCATACTCAAATCGAACAACTCGGTAAATAACTAAAGATTCACTTTAAATCCAAATCTAATCTATCTTTTTCACAGATTGCCAATGCTACTAGCCTTACTCTGGGTCTGTACGAGTTCGAGCTGAGAGTTGCCGATGAGAACAACAATACCGCAGCAGACAGCACCTGGGTAAAGATTGTGCAGGGTAAGTTCATCAAGCCAATTTCTTCCCTGTTCTGCTCATTGCCAACTTGACAACTTGCAGAACGCAATGCGGCGCCAATTGCAAACGCTGGTGGAGATCGCACCATCACCTTGCCCGTGACCGCTATTTATTTGAATGGTTCGCAGTCTTCAGATGATTTGGCAGTGGTGAAATACCTGTGGACACGTGAGGATACCAGCCAAGCCGCTGGCGTCATCATTGGCGACACCGACAAGCAGCCAATTATGATTGTAAGCCCATTTTTGACTCGACTCCTAACAGCTTCTCATAGATTGCCCCCCCCTTGTTTTTCATAGCTCAGCAATGTTGTACAGGGTCGCTATGTCTTCAAGCTGACTGTGAGCGATGATCAGGGCTTGACGGGCACGGATACGGTCAGCATTAATGTGCATGCCGATCCGATGCTGATGTATCTGGTGCAAATGACACTGCCCATGGGCATATCGGTGATAACCAAGAGCGAACTGGACTCCATTGTGCAGAAGCTGCAGCTGCTGCTGGGCGATGACAATAAGATACAAATTCGAGAGCTTAAGCACGACCTGCACACAGAGGCAGCCGTGCTGGTCTTCTATGTGATGGCGAACGGAGCACCGGCGAAGCCAGTGGATGGCCTGCATGTGGAGCGAATGCTGCGTGCCAAGCTGCAGAAGGACGCCTCCATATTAGGTGCACTCTATGTGGACATACGCACCACAGTGTGCCAAAACAATTGCTCCGGCCATGGCAGATGCAATCCAGCGACAAGAGCCTGCATCTGCGAAGCCTTCTGGATGCCGACAGCCAGCTACTTCTTTGCCAACGATGAGGCCAACTGCGGTAGCTATATATATATAAATAATATTCTCTGCAAGAATATCGATTTAATTTATATTCCTTTCTTAGATTGGTCGATTTTATATGTGTTTGTGGGCGTGATTGGCGGCTGTTTGCTGCTGTCTGGCATCTTTTGGGGCATTGCCTGCGCCTGCCGCACAACAAAGAAGCCGCGCATGCGCCAAAAGGTGCAAAAGTATGCGCTGATAGGCACACAGGACGAGGAGGCGGCCAATTGTAAGTAATACGGCACACACAAACTGCATAAATCTATATCTGCTTTGTTTCGCTTTTAGATTCGCGCAACACTTCGCTGACCGAATCGGAAACGGATTCGGACGTGCTCTTCGAGACGCGCTCCAAGAGCAATGGAATTGGTGGCAAGCATAAGGCACAACACAGTAACTCGCACGGCAGCAGTTCAACTGGACGCGATGGCACCAAATATGCGGTGACCAAGTTGGGCCGCAAGATCAAAGCATAAACGTGGCAACAACTGCTGCACTTGTGTGTGCCTGTGTGTTGTGTTGTGTTCGTTCGTATAGAGTGTGTGTGATATATATACATATATATATATATAAATTTGTATTTCTACTTGTCCCTATATACAAAGAAATGTACTCGCATCTTTTGTACTTGCCGCGCACGCAGAGTGCCTCCTAATTTATATTAACTATATATTTATATATGTATTTGTGTGTATGTATGTGTGTGTTTTCGTTCCTTTAAGTTATTTATGTGATATGTGCACAACCTCTGATTGATTTATAATTACCTCTTATTATTATTTAGTATTATTTACACAGCTGGTGTGCAATTAACAAATGTTTACATTTTGTATATCGTTCATTTTTTTTTGTTGAAATTTTGTTTAAGATTTGTATTGTGCTTATTTGTTTAAATGTATATAGCGAATAGGAGTTCACAATCAATGTAATAAATTACATGTAACTGCTTTAAACTGCAAAAGTATTGTGTTGTTTAACTAGAAGATAAGATGATGTTTTAATCTATCCACTTGTACAATTTGAGAGTCATGCCACAATTAGCAGCTGCGTGGGCAGCAGCAGCAGCAGCCCCATTTGTCTTGTTGACCTAATGCAAATATTGACGCATCTTATTTGTCTGGCCAAATCGGTAGCCGGCTGCCAACAGACGCTGCCTAGTTTGGAACCGTTCCGGCTTTCAATTCACTGGAAATCTCTGGATGGCAAATATATATATATATTTATATATATATATCTTTAAAGCCTGTCTGTGATTCATTTTTGGCTGCTCGTTTTTGGGCAGTCTGAACATGGCTTTGAGCTTTATATTGATTTTAGCCGGATTTTGTGCTACCAACGGCGGGCGGTCGCAACGTCAGTTTGTTGCGTGCTTTATAACTTTTTTTTTTGTTCTTTTGCTTTTATGGTGGCATGCCACGCGCGCTCCATATTTCACACACAAAGGCACACACACACACACGCTCGTGCCGAGAACTGGGCGCGGCAGTGTGGCTTAAATATGACACGCGATTCGCTCATAGCCAGAGCTGTGTCGCCTTCTGGACGCAGCTGTGCCCCCCAGGCTCCACGACGTTCACCAGTCGCCCAACTCAGCCAGCACCTGAACCTAATTAACCGGCCTTCGTCGTCTGTTGACCAATTTTGTTCTTGTTGCTGGCGCACTTTGCATGTGAAACTAATGAAAAGTTTCTTGAACTTTTACCCTCTCACCAACGCACACACACACACACAGATACACGTGACATTATTATTATTTTTTGGAGCCGTGTTGTGGTTTCTTTCTTTAGTTTTCTTGGTATTTTTATGCCCGTTTAATTGTTTGTTTTGACTGCCCGCACCAGCAGCACCCACCGAATCACCATTCACCAGCAGACACCATCAAATTGGCTCGATTCGTTCAATATTCATGCATAAATATAAAATTCCTTTCGCATTTCCAAGAAACCGTTGAACAATGAATCGTTGTATAGCATTAGGTATGTTTATGTTGAGTTTTATTATTGTTTAAGCCGCATGCATTTTGGTATGCGACAATCTCTTGACTAATTTACATGCTTAACCCTGTTGACGTTTACAGCTCTTAAAGTTAATCATTTGGAATATACATGATGATGCCTCAATGCCCCCCAGGGCCGACTGGCTACCGGTATTATCAGCATTATTATTTTTATTTGTCTTCGTTTTATTTGCCTTTTTTTTTTGTTTCTGTTCGCATCGTCATTTGACAAATCAGCTACGAAGAAATCTGACTAAATTTGGCTGTCGCTTTGAGTTAAAAGCATTTGCATAAATTACATTTAACTAAGATCTTTATTATTAATTTGTAGAAACACAATTAACGATATATTAATTTATCAAATTTTGAAAAAAAAAAAAAGCTTTCAAGGGGAAAGCATTTTTATAGGCCTAGTCATAATAATACGATATATTTTGATATGTCGAAGAAAACCGTTTCAGACTTTTCTGTTGAATAAAATCTTTGCATATATTTACATATATTCGCAAATCACATATAAAAAGCATCCGGGAATTAGCGTTATACATTTGAATTGTCCAAAATCAATGTCATTTAAATAATGTAGAAAATTACATTAAATTCGAAAATACTAAAAGTATTTCAAGGTTTTTCGGCTTCAATTTGCGCCTAGAATTTCATTAAAAAATTATAATATTTATCAATTAACATAAAAAACGTGCAACCACAACAACAACAACAACAAAAATAACAACAAACAAAATGTTAAGAACATAACTGGCTCTGACAACAGATAACGTCTTTTTTATGTGGTTTTTATGCGATTTAAATGAATACTGCAAGCAAGGGGCAAGTTGGGCATGGGGGAATTTCCTCGTGTAGAGTCGCATTTTTGCACAACACACGCACACATAATCAAATCAACTCAGAATGCTGTACTCGAGTGAGCTCGACTATAATATACCCTGCAAACTGCTTTTAAATATAATATTCTAGTTCAATTGTCAAAATTTCTCTTTAAAAAGCTTTGCTCTCATTTTGTATTCGATGAAATCAGTGTTTATTATAAATCAATTAGAAGGCTTTGTCTTCAAAATTATCGCTTTTACTGCTACGGAAATCGATATTTATCGATAATCGCGAAACGAGAGCAGTTATACAAGAACTTACATTTGAAGAGTGTAGTTTTTAAAGTCTCTGAGATATGCAAATTCATAAAGACGCAAATGGAATATACTAATCAAGAATATGCAAAAAGTAAAGACGATCATTATACCCCTTTCACCCATTTTGAATGGGTTCAGGTTATAATAAAAGCCAAGCAAAAGTAAAATGGGACACGAGACAATGGTTGAGTGATTTTTAATGTAGTCGTGACAATTATTTGTGTGTTGCAGATAGCACTGGGCCATAAAATGTTTGGCTGTTTTATTTGCGTTTCATTATTGTTTAATTAGGTAGCCACGCCCCCGCACCTCCCCGCAACGAATGAGAAAACATTGTTTATGTGTGTGGTGATCGCGTTGTATAAGGCAAGTTTATTGTTCTAGGTAGCATTTCAGATGCAAATGCAAAATCCAAAAGCAAATACGATCATCAGAGACAGAGAGAGAGAGAGAGAGAGATAGAGAGAAAAGCGTGGGCCAGGCAAGTGTGAAAAGATACAACAACAACAACAACAATAGAAACAGAATTGCAACCAGGTTGGGATTGGGTCTCGAGTTCGATCTGTGTGGGCTGTTCACGGTGACACTGACTAATTGAGCTAAGTGATGAAATGGCTGGCACACAAAAGCCAATCTGTTAGTCAACTTATTTCACAAGGAGTTAGCCAAGTCTTATGTAGGCTTTGGCCAGCTTGCGTGTATTATATAAAAACAAGAAAGCGAAACTTTTGTCAGATGCTTCTTTTGCCTTCCATACAAAGCAATCGTTTGTAGCAAAGCTCCGCATTAAAGAGTTGTCATAGAATTAATACTGCAAAATGTAACTTGGCTGATAACAATTTTTTGGTTTGTTTAGATATCAGCACTTTCTGTCTGAAAGGCGCTTATGGTTTTATTTCAAGTAACTTGTTAAAGGTCATGTTTATGTGCACAGAGACACCTTTCAGCTGGATGTAATTGAGTGCAGTCTCAGCCAGCTTTGGCAGAGCAGTCGCAGTCTGCCTTAGACAGCTAAATTGGAAAATAAATATGACATTCGACTCAGAAGCATTTCCGCTCCAGCAGCAGCAGCAAAAGGGCCAAAAGTCAACAGCAGCAGCAAATCAAACAACAAAACCCGACAGCTCAACAGACGCTCAACAATATTCTATTCAAATTGCGAAGAGATAATCGTGAAAGCTGTGAATTTGCTTATATTGTTAATATTGCGCATACGCCCCCAGTGCGATTCGATTCGATGCGATGCGATGCGAAGCGATGCGATGCGATGAGTTGAGGTGCAACAATGTACAGTTGAGGCAAATTGAATGCGCATAGGTTCAAGGTCAATGCCATTGCCATTGCCATTGCCATTGTCGATGTCGTTGTTGTTGTTATTGTTGCCGTTGTTGTGAAACAAACCAAGTGCAACAAACAGCTGCAAAATCTGTGCCGTGCTCGTTGTCTTTTGCTAATTAGTTGCCACAACTGCCACCGAATTGTGTCTCATTAGCTGCAGATTAATTTTGACTGCACTCGCAATTTGACGCTGCGTTTAGCAAGCACTGTGTGGGTGTTGCCAAAAAAAAAAAACTACATAAAAAAAATATACTGCGGCAGTTCAAAAGTTGCCGTTGGTGATTTTTAAGGGTTGCTCTTGATTTCATTTTGCCACCCTTAGCCAAATGACGCAGTTAGCATTCGATACGAGTCGCATTTGATTTGTGGTTTTTATTTTTTTGGCGCCAAGCGGGTCAGGTTGCAACTGCAGTGTGAGTGTGTATGTGTGTGTGTGTACGTGTGTGTGTGTGTGTGTTGGTGTGTTTTTGATAACAGCTGCCAAAGATAAGCCATAAATAAACAGTGGGCAACACAAAGGGAACAACAACTGCCATTAAACATTAAATACAGTTGCCATGCGTATGGGGTTAAATTTAAAAGCAACAGCAACTAAAAAAAAAACAAAAAACAACCATAAAACCGGTTGATCAATGGACTTCGACGTCAGCGTGTTTGGCAGCATGCCAATGCGTCAGTTTGGGTTTTTGGGTGCGGGTTCGGGTTCGGGGTCTAGGAACTGTGTGCTGGCCACTTGGATCTGGGAGTACAAAAGATAAAAGTGCCAAATAGTAAATAAATTGAATGGCAGTGTATTTGTGTGTGTGTGTGACGGTGCAATCAAAGCATAATCGAAGCAATCGAGCATGAAGCAAAAACACAAAACACACACGAGCAACACACATGGCAGAAACTATCTGCGAGATACATTTGCGAGCATTTCCTATCCACACACACACGCACACACACACTCAGGCACAGACACACGCTAATCAGAGACAACAAAGTGCGATCTAATGGCAAAAAAAAAAGAACAATAAGAACAACGGGAACCACCAACGCCAACAAAGTTTAACTATAAACAACAGCAAGCATTTTATGTCTTATTCTGCTTAAATACTTTTACTTTTTATTTGTTTTTATTAGTGTTTTCTTTTTTTCTTTCTTCTTTACCTCTTCCTTTCGGTTATGCACTGTTTATGTTTATGCTTTTGTTATTTGCGTTCACATATCAAGGTAAAATCATTTTTGCTCAATCAACGATCAACAATTTTCTACTTGCTACTTTCTGCAACACAAAAAAAGATCGCGACGTTAATAACCGCCCCGAAATCGCGTGCGTGTTTCTAGTGTGCACGCGGTTCTTCGATTTTCAGCTTTTGCACGCGCGGAAGCAACGAACACAACTGACACGAAAACTGAATGAAAAGCACAAATATCTCACAGGGCTTGTGCACTGAGATATAAAATCAGAGAGAGGCACACAGAAAAAGAGAGTGAGAGAGAGAGAGAGAGAGCGGTTAAACTTGTTTGTGTTTGGACCGACTGCCTACCTCAAAGAAACCTCGGGCAGCAGCCAGAACAATAACAACGGACGAGCCAAGCATGTTTAGCGCTTTTTTCTTTGCGCTGCTTTCGAACACTGTATGGCATTGCCAGCATGCATGGCGGCAGGCAGGCAGGCAGGCAGACACAGAGAGCTTTTTAAACTTGTTGCTCTTGTTATTGTTGTTACATACAAGAGTTCTATCGCACCCGCTCGCACATTTATTCTGCATTATGAAATTTGTGGCAGTTTTGGGGGACGCCTTTAATTGCCTGCTGCAGCATGTCCACAGTGAAACTGGTAGCTCTCTCTCTCATTTATCGCATTATGTATGTTCGCACTTGCGTCGGAATGGAAAACGTTTTGTGTTTTTTATTTTGTTGCTCCTTTTGGTTTCGGTATGCAGCCGTTGCAGTTTGAATGACGCTTTTAATTAAAATGAGCTGTCATTTAGTGGAACGAGTCTATGTGTAATGGGTGGACAGGCCGGTTTAATATCCAGTTTGTTGTTCGCATTTAATCTTAATTGATTTCATTCATAAATTATTGCCAAATGGCACGTTGATCTTTGATGTTACATAACACTGAAATATCTAGTTGCTTGAATTTTGCAAATTAAAATCTCCACTTAAGATAAATGAAATGAAAAATGTGTATAGCCTTAAGTCTTTTACAAGAGATGTTAAATTTAGCATCAAGGCCAACATAAGTTCTTCAAATAGTTTGGTCTGCAACAACGGATTGACTAACTGATTAACTGACTGACTGAGTGACTGACTGCCTAACTGTCTCCCCCACTTTCCAGCAATGGTTTCAAAAATTCCCTGGCACAGAGACAGCGACGCTCCCCATTGACGTCAACAGCGGCGCCGGCCTGTGAGCCCAGTGAGGCAGGCCGAGGCACGTTCTGGAAATCAAATTATGTACGTATCTATGTGTATGTGTGTGTGTGTGTGTGTATATAGTACATATGTGGTTTATACTATAGACTAAAGACAAAGACACAGACGACGCACAGAAATAAAACAGTCGGACGCACCACTTTACTGAATAGTCAAAAGAAAATTGCTACGACGAACGAGGCACGATCAGCAGTAGAGGCAAGGAAATTCGTATTTGGTTAAGTGGATAGATCGAGATTGGATGAGGCATGGTAGTGGGGGGACTTGGGACAGGTCGAGAGTGCAAATTAGCAGATGGAAGCAGATCCGAAATGGAAAATGTTCAATATCTCAATTTGGGCCGCTTAGGGGAACTACTTATAAAATATAATTAGAGACTGCCTGCAGTTGACGTATTTATATCGCAGTCTCTCTCGCACTCTCTCACTAGCTATCTCTCTTACTCTGTGGGTGCCGATTGGGGGCACAGTAAACAAGAGTATAATGAAATGGATTATAAACAAAATAACATTTGCCAAATTTATGTGCCGGCTATATTTAATGGCTTTTATTGTGAATTTGCATGCAATCTAAATACGACCACGTTGGCCGATATGCAAATAACAGCTAAGAAACTGGAACTGCGATTGGATGATGTGTGTTCGCCGCCCAAAACAAAAATCGACCAATTTCAATACTAAATTCGATGACTATTTAAATTGCGTTTCAATTTTATAGTGTTCCAAACTCAACAAATAGTTGAGATATCATTAAAATGCATTGCACGCTACTCAAAACACTTTTATGTATATGGCAACTGCAGTATGCAATTTGAAGGAATTTACCGAGGTAATTAAAAAATAATATGTATAAAAATAATTGGTACAAATGCTTAGGAATTTACAACACAATTCATTGTGCAAGTCCACCAAATGTTTTAGTGTATGCAAAGCTAGACATGTACAGTTTACACAGGAATTTCAACCGGAAGTCAGCTTTTCACCTTTACATGTAATATTAATCTAGAAGTCAAACACCCACAAGCTCTTTTTGAGTACATAATATTAACGAAGTAATTATTCGTTTCCAACTTTAAAAGCCGAATTAAGCTAGTATTCAACATTATCAATGAGTACTGGTTTTTGAATACCGGATAAAATGAATATGAATATCGAGCCATAATCGCGTCTCCAACTTTGAATGTAACAAATTTCTAGTAGTCGAAACCATTATCAAAAAGTCTTAGCTTTTGTTATGGCTTTTGAAACTACTGATCAGCGTCTATAACACTTTTTGAGGGTATAATTTGAACATAAATTTCAAGATGCAATCGCATTTCCAACTACATGTGTAGTGTTAATCTCAGGTTATGGAACTGATCAGGCTTGGGTGCTTCTTCAGAAGGGATCGCCTGTTGCACATATTTCACAGAAGAACGCCATAAAATAATATATTATGTGAAGTGCATTTCAAGTTGTCGTCTGCACAGTTTAAGATGCATTGTCCGCTGGCTGGTTGGTGTCTGGCCAAGGGTCAAAAACGACTCACTCACGCACACAATTGGACTTGATAATAATCATAAAGACCACTGTTTACACATATATATAAATACATATATATATGAGAATATTTCCAGTGTGCCTTTCACTCGCACTAGTCTGGACTGAGCTGGAACTATTAGGCGTCGCCGTCGACGTCGTTTGCTTTGGTCATTTGTTGCGGCGCCTCGGGGTTAATGAACGACGTTCAGCTACACTCAGAATAAAAATCGAAGTCGAAGAACGTTTCTAGATAACTTAATGTATTTATGCGAATAAATATTAAGCCTAAATGTGTGCTTATAAATTAATAATATATAAATGACATTTTTAGATATTTATGTTTTTGCTTAAGTAATAAATTTATTACTTTTTCTGAGTGTACACTCTGAAGGGGTTCGCCCGTAATCGCTCAATTGAGATGGAGTTTCGTTAATAGATTCGTTATTGTTTGGGGTTGGGGGGAAAAGGGGACGTTACCTGATAGTGTTGTCGTGGAAATATCAAACGGGATCGCATTGCGGCCGTGTGGCTGCCACTTGTTGCTGGATTATTGGGCTGCGTCTGCGCCAGCAGCGGACTACGCGTTGTGGTGACAACCATTGTTAAATTGTCGTTAAATACTGCAACACTGCACAACACTTGAGAACACTTGCGAACACTGGAACTGAAGCCCAGTATATCTGTTTTAATTATATTTATTTATTTATTTGTTGTTGTTTTGTATTTGAGGATTATGTTTTTATAGGTTTTTGTGTTGCGTTTTCTCTTTCAGACACTCTGTCGATTCGCTGGCATTTTGCGAAGTGCTGTTAAAAATTGTTTTTCTACATATCTGGCAGAAACAATACATAATTCATTTGCATTAATTACAAAGCCCGAAAATTAGCATTCCAGAAGGCGAACGTTTTCCCAGAAATCGATAATAACACTTATACAAATTTTGCAAGCCACAAATGAATAAATGAATGTGTCTGTCTGTGCATATAGCAAAGTTATTGTTATAAACAATTATGGCACATCTGGGTTTTTTTTCACTCTTTGTGTGTGTGCGCCGAAAGCGAGACAAGCAGACAAGCAGACGAGCGAAAATAAAAGTAAAGAAAAGGAACAAGAACAAGAACAAGACGAAGACAAAGAAGAAGACGAAGAAAAATGCAAAGATCGGCTACTTGGTTATAAGAATAACAACAACAAACCGTTAACCGACAAAATATTCTCGAGATACAATAAAAGCAAAGCAGATGCAGACAATGGGAAAGGCTTTACAGAAAGAGATACCAGAAAACTGGTTTGCGACCTTTTGTCCGTTGACAAATGTATCTAGCAGATAAAATGCCATCAAATCGCCAATTATGTGTGTTTGTGCCTGGCCAAAAGCCTTGACAATTAACAGCACTATGTCAAAGCCTGGCAAGAGCGTGGGTGCAAGTTCAACACATGCCCCCGTTCCCCGATTGCCCACGTCTGCTGTTGCTGTTGTTGTCATTGCTCATTTCCGTTTGCACTGTCAAGTTGCATGCGTGTTTTTACAACTGGCTAATGAATTTCCGCTTGGCCAAATGCAAGGCGTTAACCGTTTTAGACACCCCTCCCACTCCCACTTCAACTGTCTGCCTGTCTGCCTTTTGTGTGTCTTTGGGTTACTCAATAAACGCGTTTAGCGACTTTAGTTTGGGCGTCTTCTGATTGTTTTGCGTTCGACTTGCGCAGCCTACGCAATTGGCTTTAATTTTCCGAGCCAGTTATTGGGAAACTGGTTTTGTTTGTTAAAAAACATAAAACAAGAAAAACATTAATGTCTAACTATGTAAATTTACGACCATTTTATATTTACATTAATTATGCTAAACTCAAGAAGAAGAAAAACAGATATATGCCATTCAAAATTAAATTAGTTCATTTTATTTCAGTCACAAATTTTGTGCACGTCAGAAAAGTAACAATAAACACGAAATGTTATTCTGGGAAATTTGTGTGTTTTATTTTTATTTTGTGGCTTAATTTATATTCGTAAAATCATTGAAATATTTATCTAGTTTTACGCACAATTCACTTGAGGTTTTTTTTTTCTTTATTACTTATTTCGAGCATTCTCTACATATTTTCCAATATTATTTAATGCTTTTATCTCGCGTAACCAATTTCATACACATATATGTAGAATATATATTTATAAACACTATGTTATTTTTAATATTTATCGTGGGATTTTTAGATAAAAAGCCGTCGTTGCCTTCGATTGCGCTCTCTGAACTAAACCGTTGAGTGTTCGACACAAGACTGAACAAATTCAGTTGTTCAGCACAGGTTCGAAGCGGTTTTAAGCGTTGCCAGGCTGAGAGAACGAAATGCGATCGGGAGAGCGAGTGAGATAAGTAAAGAGAGAGCGTATGCATGGATCTCTCTCTCATTCTCTCGCTCTCTTTGCAGCTTGCTTGGATTGTTTGTTTTTTTGGCGCATTTATTTTTGCCCCAATGCAATTTGGCTTGCGCAGATTCGACAACAACAAAAAAAAACATTTTTCAATTTTACATGCATTTTAATGTTGTTTTTTTTGTGCTCTGCATTTGTGTTGAACTTTGAAGTTAGCTTTTAGCTTGAAAACGCATTAATATAAACAATATAGACATTAGTTTACTTTAAGCACTTGGCTATTTTTTCATCCGTTTCGTACCGTTTTTTGTTTACGCAAAACAAATAAACAAATGCGTTTATATTGTTGATTGCCGAATGGTCGTTGAGCTCAGGTTGGATTCGATGATTGAATCGAATTTGAGATCAAGTCGAACACGTGCGTCGCATTTGATTTTCTAGCGTTTGGTTTTTTCATTACTTGCGTGAAATTTGCTTATTTTTGTTGTTTTTTTTTTCTTTTTTTTTTAGTTGTGTTGTTTATTAAACATTTCAATTGGCAAATTGTTGGCAGCGAACTGGAAACGTTAATGTTTCCAGGAAATTCTAAAGTGTGCAAAACAACCAAATGCGAGTTTTGGAATTTTCAAAATTTTGTTGCTCATGCCTCTGGTTTTGATTACAAGGCAGCGCTGCCATGAACCGCAATAATGTGTGCCGCTGTGGCTACTGCTGCTGCTGTAGGCGCCACCCACACGCAAGCAGCTTCGTCAAGTGTATATGTATCTGTATCTGTCAGATACATGTTGCTGCTAAGTTGTTGAACTACACCAGAATCAGAAGGTCAATTGTTAGCGTGGCCAATGCGCTGCATATTCTCACATTTAATTGAGTTATAGGAAGCGGATTCATAATCAACAATAATTATACAATTAGTTATGCAATTAGCCAACGCACAGAATATTACCTGAAGCGACAGGCGAACAATCACGAGACGAGTGCCTGAAATAAATGCGATAATTTATCATAATAATGCTGACCCAACTGTCAGCTACTTTCGCTTTTCATGTGAAATGAGGCTGAGGCTGAGGCAACATCAGCAGCATCAGCAGCAGCCGCAGCAGCTGCCGCCTTGAAGAGGAATTCGAATTAGTCACAAATGTGTCAGCAGCTCTTTCAACTAGTTTGTCAAATTTTTTTGGGCAAGCGATTAGCATTAATAAATGGATCCATGCACCAAATTAAAGCCACAACCATTTAGCGCTCGATCCTTGGGCTGATTCACTCGCTCAGTCGATGCAAAAAAAAAAAAAACAAGAAAAGAAAAAATGTGTCTTCAATTACGCGTTGTATGTTTTGTATCTTGTAGCTTGTATCTGGTATCTACAAAGGCATGAATGAATGACTTTCGCCTAACTTCAAGTTGCCGCTGACTCATCCCAATCATTGTATCAACGTGTATCAAGTCACAGCCCGAGGAAAGGTTTGCTCGCTGACTCATCATGGGCTTTCATCTAACAGAACCAAACACCAACACCAACTTCAGCTCAGCTCGCATGGGCGGCGGCGTTTCCCAACCTATTTCAGGGCCAAGGCCCATAACTCAGCCAAGCCGTGGGAGAGTCTCTTTGACAGACACGTTGCGCTTGCGCCCAATGGCCAATGGCCAATGGCCATTATCATCGTCAACCACATCAACATCATCATCATCATCGTTGCCGTCTTATTTTTTATTGTTCACTTTTCATGCGTAATTGATTTTTATGCACTTCTACGATCGAGTTTACTTCGAGTTTATTTATATGCACAGCGTGCTTAAAATGTATTTTGATTTATGCGTTTGACTCGCAATTGGGTCATTTGATGGACAAAATTCCCAAAATTGTAGATAAGTCTTTATTTGGGTAATTTGAATGTGTTGCAGTGATTGATATTGATTGATTCATTTGCTTTGACGTGTGCTCAGCGCAGTCCACAACTCTATAAAATTCTACTTTATATATATATATATATATATATATATATATAAACAACTATAAAACTGTATAGATATACTAAAGATTAGAGGTATTCATTTCAAGGCGCATTCTTTGTATATTCTTTGTCATTAGCAAAACATTAATTTCAGTTCTAAGCTTATTTCAATGACTAAGCTCGGCTTATAATTTATAAATCTTCACTCTTGGATACCTTGACAGTATAAAATGTGATATAAGCATCCGCCTTTACAGCAATGTCAAATTTCCGACTTTATGTCATGCTAATGACACAGTGGATACCTCCCCCAGAACGACCTCAACAAGAGCAGCAACTTGGGTGTCCCTGAACCTGAACTACGACACAAGTTTCGAGCAGCGACAAGATTGTTATTGTTTTAACACCCCTGACTGAAAAACCAGCCCAGAAGCACCAGCGAAATGACATAATTGTTGTTATTCGAATTGTTGTTTTGATTGTTGTTCTTGTTTGTTTGTTGTTGTTTATAATTGCGTTGGGCGCCGCGAATTGTAAATGTATAAAAAGTGTATAAAAACAATTGCCCCTTAGGAAGTGTGCAGCGCGACATGGATTCGACTGGGGAATGTGGTTTTATTATTTTTGGGTCGCATACTCACCTTGACAGTGGGCAATTGAGTATTATCATGCTTCATGTTGGCCTTCTCGTCTCTTGACTGCTGAGCAGCTGCTTTAGTTTTGACCAGATCCTGATATTGTGCTTCAATTGTTGAAATTGGGCAATTCGATGTTTTGTTCGCTGTGTTTCTATCTTTGGAGGCGCAGCTCGTTAAAGATAATCGCCGTGCGCTGCCAAAGCGAAATGTGCCACCAAAACTACCACAACCACCACCAGCACCACCAGCACCACTAGCAGCGCCAACTGATTTTTTTCTGTTTGATTTATTGTTGTTACAAATGCTATTCTCGTTGAGCTTCTCCTGTTGTTGTTGTTGCTGCTGCTGCTGTGGCTGCTTTGGATCGCTGTTGATATGTAATGTTGTTGTCTTTTTACACCACAAACCACTCAAACGATTGCCCATGCTACAGGTTTTTTTTTACCGCGCGATTATGATAACGCCCAAATAATGCCCAAAAAAAACAATAAACACAAGGCAGAAATACTACGCAAAGAACGCGTTACATGCTCATCAATAGTTTGTTTGGTTATTAATCAAATGACAAATGCGTATTTATATTTATTATTTTTAATAATAATAACAACAGAGAAACGGGATTTAGAACTCTCTGAACAGAGGCAACCGGCGCGCATCTCAATTCGGCAAATACTGAAAATGGAATTCTTTCGAAAACCACACAAATGCCACACACACCAAAAAAACGGTTGTCAGTTCATAAGTAGCTTTTATATTTTGTTCATATGTGTTGTGTGTGTGTGTGTGTGTGTGTGTGCCTCGCATATCTCTCTGTGTTTGTTTATTTCTGATTGTTTGCCTGTGTGCGTGTATGTGTGTTTGTGTACGTGTGTGCTTTATAATGCCCGAAAAGAGTCGGCGTCATCATCAGTAGAACTTTGTTGCTTTTTTTTTCTTTCTTTGCTTATATTTGTATTTTAACAGTTCCAAGCGCTAACTTCCTTTTGCCCGAACTTTTGTTGGCGAACTAATCGATTTTTGTCCGTACCGGTCGAGAGTCATTTCTCAACAGCCGAAGCCAGCCGCAAATGAATATGCTCAGAGTCCCATACACATATAGAAGTATATACTATTTAGGTGCTGGTACCTGTAGCGCTATATACACATACAATCTTTTAACTCCAACAGCAACAACTACAACAACAACAGCAACAACAACAGCTACGTGATAAACGGCAAGCAGTACTCACGCTCACGTTTTGTGCGATGAAGAGCTTGTCAAATAGTTTGCGAAGAAAACACACACAAAAACAAAAAAAATACCCACAATAAGGTGTAAAAAGAAGCTTATTAACGCCTGCTTAGCTGATTTTTATATGCTCTTCCCAATCAGAAAAATTAACGAGCTAAATAGCTCATCAAGAAATAATTAGTTTTATATTCTTTTGCTCAAGTTTTATTAGTTGTAATGTTTAATGACTAACAAAAAGCGCTTGTTATCGCCGCCTCGTATTGCCCTTTATGGATCATCATAAATTGTTTAACTTTTAAATGTTGCAGGCTTGCCGACATTATCGTTTCATCATCAGTGAAATTCACCATAATCTGGACACAGCTACTACTGATGGCTGATTCACGCTCTAGCTAATCAGTGACAGTTTTATATCAGTGGCAACTGTATCTGGGAATCGATTGACTCAATCGAGAGTAGGGCACACAGAGTCAAGCCATACTACAAATCAAAGCACAGGTTTAACCGCATGCCGATTATTCATATTATTCATAATGTCTTTGTTGCTATGTATACTATACACATTCATATATATATATATTTATATACGGCAGCAAATTTTTGCCAGGCACATCGTTAGTCGATGCGATTCTTGATATATTCAGTTGCTTTACCGCACCCCCTTAATCAGCTAGTGCTAAACATTATTATTTATTATTTAAGTTGACGATATTTTCTACCTATTTACCTCGGCCAAAGCGAAAAAATATGGTCAGCCGGTTTAACGAAAGTCGTTGGGAGTGTCAACGGCAAGCCTCTCTCTCTCTCTCTCTCTCCATCTCTCTCTCACTCTCTCCCCCTCCACTGTATCCGCACCCACTTTTACTTGTGGTCGCGTGAGATGTGAGCTTTATATAAATGGATAAACACAATGTGGGACAGAATGACGATTGGACGGACTGCCGTTTGTGTTTGTAAAGCTTTTCGCTGTGGGTCAACAGCATATGCAAAATCGTGAAGAGTGCGTGCCAGCAACCCAGCAGCGAAAAGAATCCATTACAAATTCGATTCGTAATCCATACTTTGTAGGCGATGGATATACGTATACGGAATGCGACTCCATATACCAAATAACTTAATGCAGTTGCATTGCTGTGTGGAACTTATATTTTATATTATTCAAAGATATATAACAATTTTAGATATAAACATTAAAATATATTTTACTTTTAACTACACAAATTGCATCACAGATAAAAAAAAGCAATTCTGCATAGCAGAGTATTGCTAGGCAATGAATTAAATTGTATGCAAACAGAATGCATTCAGTGATGAGTGGTCATTGATTAGTTCGCTACTGGGTAGTGACGGAGAGAGAGAGAGAGAGAGGCAGAGAGCGAGAGAAAGAATGAACACTACAATTGAGCGCTCAAGTTAAAGTTCAGCTGACCTTTGGGCAGTGCCTAAAAATAGGTTTTAATTAGGCATTCTGAGTGCTACTCATTAAAGTTATGAGTGGAATGGAAGGAAACTTGCGAACTGTGGAACTAACTGCTTACAATTTTATAGCATTTACAGTAAGGCTATTTATTTATAGATTGTTTAACATGCAACATTTCTGAGTCCTTTAAAGTTTAGTTTCCTTCAAGTTTCTTCAAGTATTTCTAAATTGCAAATGGTACTCACATTTCCGTAACTTCTCATGCTGGAAGGACTCAGGCTGAAGAGTCTGCCCAGCTGATGATGATGTGTGGGCGAACCATTGCTATTCGCTGGCGAGCAGGAAGCGCTAATATCCGTGAACAGAGGCGAATGCGAGTGATCTATAAAATGAGATGCTTAGTAAAGTAATGGTTTAAGTTATGCCTCTCAAACTCACCACTCAGTTCCAGGGCTGGCGACATGTCCTTGGCAAAGGCAAACAAATCGTTATTGTTGCGTATGTCCGATGAGTTGAGCGTTAAGCTGGGCTTGCGTACGCCCAGAAAACTGGAGGAGGCCGAGGAGCAGCCGCTGCTGCTGCCACCGGCACCATTGTATATGGATGGAGTTGTACTGCTGCCCGTGGGCGTCACATTTGGCAACTTGTGCGATTCCAGTGGCGATGCCGATTTGGGTATATAACTGTTGCCCCCGCCACCATTCAGATTGCCGCCGCCTGAGGTGTGACGTTTGAGCAGCGGTGCTGGCGGCAGTTGCGATGGCGAGTGACGATATATGTTGCTCGTTTGGGCATGGGGCAGTGTGACCGAGTCACCCTGTTGCTTCGGTATCGCCAAACGAAGCGTTTGTCTCGCTGCTAGCCTACGTGCAGGCGCAAATTGATTTGCTTGAGTCTGATTGCTGCTGCTGTTGTTGCTGTTATTGTTGTTGCTGCTGGCATTGCTGTTGCTGGTGTTGTTGCTGCTGTTGTTTCGGCTGTTGCTGCTGTGGTGAGCTTGCGCACTCGTATTGACGAGCTGTGGTGAGTTCATTTTGTTTACGATCGGCACAGAGAGAGAGAGAGAGAGAGCACGCGGCGTATGCGCAATTTTTTTTACAAGAGTCTTTTTCGTATTTATCAATGAATTTGTGTTCTGATTGTTATTGTTTGCGTTGTGCTTTTGTTATTTGTGGCTCCTCATTCAGCGCCGCACTGCAGTTGCACAATTGAATAAACAAACAAAGGCGAAAAGAAATCAAAATTACTGAAAACGCACTGTGAAGTTTCGAACAACAACTCGCCGCGCAATTTGTCGATTTATTTGAATTGAATGAACTGCATGATGCCTTGGGACGTGCCCCTGTCTCGCTGTCAGTGGCGTCTTCACTGTGTCCCTCCGACCGTCTGTCCGCCTGACCCACTTTGTGTGGCAGCCAGTGAAGGCGACAGCAAAACGCAGCCAACACCTTTTCTGTTATTTCTCTTAATTTATTGTTGCTTTTTGACTTTTTTGTGAGTTCTCTGAGCTCTTTAGTTTTTATTGTTTTGATTGCCGTCGTTGTCGGTTTGAACTTGAGCTTTACGTGGTCGGCTTCAATTTGGACGCGACACGGAGACGGAGACGGAGACGAAGACGGAGGCGAAGATGAAAACGGAGACTGTGTCTCAGATTCTGGCACTGAGAAATCGCGATTTTGCGTTGCTCAATTTTCGTGACTTGCGTAGGAGTTGCCATAATAGTCCATATGCCATTTAATGCCGTGTTTAATCTGTAATATATACACATATAGAGGAAGAGGTGGAATGAGCGAGAGAGACTGAGAGAGAGCGATACATAATGACATTTTAATTTAAATCTTAAAAACGTAAATGAATCTTATTGTTATTGTTATGTCTGTGTGGAAAAGTGCGTCGACTGCTCAGACAGAAACGACGCCGCTGACCTTGAAAGTTCTAGAAAAAAGAATTGCGAGGAGCTCATAAGAAGAAGAGTCTGCAGCTTTGAAGACAGCTCTTCAAACGCATGAGCTTTAAGCTCAAGCTTAAGGCGATAAATGCTTGAGGTCTGTGCTTTAATAATTATTGTTGGGTTTTTTGAAATAAATTGAGCAAATCAGACAGCTTTAATAAATCTGTTATTCCAATTTAAATGAATAGGCTTTAAACAGCAAATAAAAAATAAAAAAAGCTGTCAATTAAGTAGAGCTTATTAAAATACGGCAAATTAAACATTTACATGGTTGCAACTAATTTGAAGCTTAAGCTCCTCGCGAACCAGTTTAAAACTAATTAAAAGCACATTTTGCCACAATTTCAGGCAAATATCTAGCAAACTATATATATTTTTTTGAGATGTCATTTAGTGTAATTCAATTCGATTCGCGCTTGTCAATCTTGGGTGCAGTTGTTGCATTTTGTAGTTGTGTATTCAAATCAATTGCTGCCAGCTGACAACTAATTAGCAACGATGTCAGCTGGCTGCACCGATTGAATGTCAAACGATTGCCACAGATGATGGATAGTGTCAGGTTCAATTGTCAACTGTGACAGCGACATGGCCTGTTGGCCTGCTAGACAACACACCACAACACACACAGCAAATTTTTTATAATGAGTTTGCGATTCTCTTCAAGCAGGCAACACAACAAATTTGCATGCGAATTTGTGAAAAGCCGTCGGCCTTTGGCGGCACATGCTTGCTTACACATGCCTTACAGAGAGTCAAGAGTCTTAGCTGAATCTGAATTTCTGGCATAGTTGCACACGGATTTACAATAAATTGCAATTATGCAAATGAAGCGAGCAGCGAGAAACGCGAGAACTCTGAGAACTCTGAGAACCGGTACATTTATTTAAATCATTAGCAAGAAACTAAAAAAAAAAACAAAAAAGAGAAGAAAAAAACCAAATAAAAATGCTAACATTAATCACTGATATTACTTGGGCACAATTTAGCAATTATGGATATATTGACGGGGCGTGTCAATTTGGCCATTTGATAAATGATTAAGCATATCCATTCAATTCATTTCGTTTCGTTTCGATCTGCCATTTGTCAGTCAGTCCTAATTCTTGCTGTGGGTCAAGTTCAGGTTTAAGTTCGTTAGTCAAATTAACATAATCTAATCTGTTACACTTCATATATAAATCTTGTTAGTTGGCGCTTTGAGTAATGTCTGATTTTGACTACTTTTTAACTACTCAGTTTAGGATAGCTTGCGAAATTCAACCAGTTTTTTTTTTAAGTCATGGCAACTGAACGCTTGAAGATTCGAACTCTTCCCTCGTTCATAGAGCTGACAGCAGCAGATCAGGCACTATGCCTGGAAAGCTATCGAGCGGAACAGCTCGATGATAAGAATCTAGAGAATAAATACATGAAGCGTACCGCTCAGCTAAGGAAACGAGCTAGCCCCGATTCGATAGATAACGAATGCTTTCTCTGCTTTGATGTCTACCCGATGAATTTCAAATACAGCACAATACTCTTCTGCCTCTGCGGCATCACACATCATGCGTTCCACGTGCTATATGTGAATGTCATTGAGGATACCCGGCTTGAGAGTCTCAGTCAGTTCGTATGCGATCTGTTGGCCAATATGATCACCACTGAGATGCCAAAGCTGAAGGAATTCTCGCTGAAGTTTATACTGTGCCGCAATAATCCGCTCAACAATACGGTTCTAAATCAGTTTGCCGAATCGACGACGACGTCCAAACTGTTCAATACGTTTCCCTTCATTCTTGATACAAATGTGTTCCGACAATCGCATCCGCATGATCCTTACGTCCAGTTGGCATGGATCGAGATTATGCTGGGCAATATTCAACAGAATACGGTTGGGGAGATATTCCAAAAGCATCGCGAAGCGGCCAGAATCAAAAACAATGCAGAACTAAAACAGTTTGTTGACGATTTCTGTGGCTTAGCCAGAGACCTGCTGGACTCGAGATTTTCGGTAAATCTCCGTCTCTGCACCATGGACAGAATGGACTACTTTGAGCACATAATAAGCGCCCACATGAAGGCCCACAAGGAGACCAACTTATCGCGCTCATTTCTTTTTGACTTAATCAGAGCCCTAATACACATTTATGGCCACTGAGCAATAATTGGTTCTCTCCAAAATTGGCTAGAAATACGAAATTGTGAGTGTGACAAATACAATTCAATTATTCCCATCAGCACTGCTCCCGAAATGTGAATATTTGCTCACTGTGCGCTTCCCTTTTGCTTGTATAACACTTTGGACCCAGTGGTCGTAGCAGTCAGGATGGCCGAGTGGTCTAAGGCGCTGCGTTCAGGTCGCAGTCTACTCTGTAGGCGTGGGTTCGAATCCCACTTCTGACAAGACTTTTTGCAGTTTTTTTTTACATATTTCTTTTTATGAGCATATTTATTTTGTTCGCTTGGTTTTATGTGCAAAGTTTTCGCAATTAATGTAGCTAAAGATTTAATTTATATACAACAAGTTGAATAACCTGCAGCCCATAAGAGAAATCAAAGCACTTCACAGCCGCAATAAAAACAACACAAATCTTATCTTTGTCGTTTATACTAGAAAAGTTTTCATGGACAACGCATTAAAATGCATTAGATGTGCTGTGAAGGGCTTTATAATACTTATAGATAGCTCTAAAAAAAAGTAACACTTCGCGCCACATGTGGTTATGATTTCATATATATACATATATATCTATATATATACATTTATATTTGTGCACATCCGCGGTACGTGTGAACTATGTAAGTTTTGCTATTACCTGTTGCCATATTTATCGCTTGCATTTAGGCTGTTTAGATAAAATAGCATTAAATGGTTACAGATAAAAACAGCTCAGACCTTGCCGTGATTTCAATTCTGTTGACGCAATTGCTTTTGCGAAATCGAACTCAGCAAAATAATATAATATAATAATAACAGAACTGACCCAAACAAAATGGCAATGAGCCCGTGCCCTGGAATTAAGACCCAACTGTGTCAACTGGCAACGCTTTGTTTATAAACAAATGCGCCAAAGTAAATTGCAATGCATTTTATTGAAACACTAATAATAATGGTGTCAGTTTCAGATTTCCCATTTGTCATAACACATTACAACAAACCATTTCCACACCTTTGTCGGTGCGATCTTTGACATGCGATATTCGCTAAAATTCACATTTTCATGAATTCCGCGTGTGATTGAAGAATTGCGTGCTGAAATCGAGTTTGTGACCCACTTCAACGATTATAAATTAATTATCAAGAGCGAGAGAAAAAGAGAGGCTTGAGGCTGACTTCTCTCCCCCTCTCCCTCTCTCTCTCGCTCTCTCTTTCTCCCTCTCTCTCTCTCTCTCTCTGGGGAAAACTGATAACAACATTTGAAATGAAATTTGTTTACAAACAGATTTGCGATTGGGGCAAGATTTTTGCGTTATGTCAAAACATTTCATGCCATTTGGTTGGTTTTTTCCCTTCAGATAAACAAACAATTAGCTCGAAATGCGCATGCATATTATGACGGAAAATACTTTTAACAACTACTACTACATATGTGTGTATATATACATTAATATTCATGTACAACAACTATAAATAGCATTTAGAAAATACTTGTTGTCGGCAAGTCAAGTCAAAGCGTATCTTTTAAAGACTTTCTGAACAATGCTCGTCCATTCTTCAGTGACAACTACAACTGCATTGATTGTGGCAGAAGCGTTTAGGCGGAACTGAAACTGAAAGCGTTCCAATTTTAATTTATGCAAAAGTGACAAAAGTGAACAAAAAATACATAATACATACAGCTAAATGAACACCGGGCATAATGAACTTTTCAGCCATAAATCAAGTGAAAATGTCGCCAAGTGTCGAGAAACTCATTAAAATATCTCTGCCAAGATAAAAAGCCAAACAAAATATCCCACGGCGACTGTCTATATCATAAATAAGATACACGTATATATTTGTAAAAAAAAAAACAAGCAACAACAAAAGCGCCGGTCTTTAATGAGAGAGTATTGTGAGAGCCTCAAGTCTGGAAATGACACGCCTCCAAACCACAATATTAGCGCCCAGATTTGGGTTGCTCTGTGTGTTTTTTAAAGAATGCGGGTTAACCTCATTTTCAACTGAACTGAATATTTTGGAAACTCTTTTTTTTTGTTCAGGGCGAAATGGCAAGCGTTTTTTTTACAAGTAAATCGGTATATGCTCTTCAGTGACTAATCTCTCGCTCGGTTTGTGCTTGTTATTTCTTTTATTAGTTTTCTTTTTATTTACTGGACTTAATACTATTGTCTCCGGGCCAAGCCCACAACAACAGCAGCGATAAGATTTATCTTTAGGGAAGTACAACGTTGTCGGCGTTTGTTCACAAAACAGCAGATCGAATCAGTTCAAATTGCATTCATTATGCCATAAAATTGCTCTTGAATTATAAATTTAATAGAGTTGCGAGGGCTGAGGGCAATGCAAATTAGTTAACTGCCCATTAGTTGTGTCATAATGCCATAATATGTTAACCAATTAACATTTAGCAGATTGCTTCACAGGCATAAAGTATGGGAAATTTAATAAGAATTTGAAATCAACAACAGTTTATACACAGCTATTTATAGCACAGCACAGTTAACAGTGCACACTAACAGCGCTTCAGCAAGCTGTTGTAGATGAGCGCTGGCGCACCTCATGCCAACAGTCAGGATGGCCGAGTGGTCTAAGGCGCTGCGTTCAGGTCGCAGTCTACTCTGTAGGCGTGGGTTCGAATCCCACTTCTGACAAAGTTTTTTTGTTTATTCTTCTAATTGTTGATATAAATTTTCAATGTTTTTACTTCTTGATTTAATTTTTTTACATTAACCTATAGTCATAGTTGGAAATATGTATTATTTGTTTAAAACATATTCCTATGGCCAACACATGTTTTGTGTGGTTGGATTTCTTTGCCATTTTGGTTTGTATCGTATTGTGTGGGTGTCATCTGCTGGGCTGATGGAAAACAGCACCCACCGCCAGAAATATTCATCGTTTTACTTTACCAATCAACGCACACAGTTGTTTTCTAATTAAACTTTGCATTGCAAAATAATCAGGAACCATTAAGACCAGCCAAAAACCAATTTGATAACTTACGATCTGTTTTTCGCAGTTGTGTTTAACAAATTAATTACGTGCTTTATTTATGAACTAAACATAAATATGCATGTTTTTGTTCAATTTATCTGTACTTCGAATCTCTGCCCTTATTCCCGCAATTGACTTTTGTGTTTGATTTTTATGCGCATCGGATTGATGTGCAATTAAACAAAAGCCAGACAGATTCGACATGCATATAATGTAAACAAAGTCTACTTTGTTTTCTTTGTGTTTGCGAGCTTATGAATATTTGTGGCCATGTGAATATATTTGGCTTCTAAATTCAAATTGAATGTGCAACTTACAGAAAACGCAACTCATGCGCCTTCCCATAATCATCATCAGCAGGAGGGGCAGCCAGCCAGCCAGCCAGCACCCAGCCTCCGTCAGAATCTCGTGCGGCAGATAAGCAACGGAAGCTGCGGTTTTGCTGGAGATGATTTGGATGATGCTGTAGATGTGGATGTGAATGCGAATATGGATATGAATATAGATTTTGAAGAATCTCGGGATGCTGACGGCTGTTTGCTGTCGGCCGTTGAAGTCTCAAATTCCTGTAAGTCAATCAACCCGACAGCTTCTCTTGTTGCTGTTTTGTTTTCTTTTTGTTGGTTTTGTTTTATTTTACTGCGTGTTTTTAGCGTTTTTGCTACTTTGACCAAGGCGCACAAAACGACGGACCGACGACTTTTCCGTGCCGGATCGTTCATATATTTTGGCGCTGGCGCTTTTATATTTATAGACACATGGAGGAACGCACATAAAATTTCAACGTAAGATTTCGTAATTGCATAGCAGGAAAAATGAGAAATGCTCTCCACCTAAAAGATTTGACAAACAACAAATGAGTCCAACCACTTGACAGACTATTGGAAAATGATTTATTATTGTATTTGGGTTTACTTTAAGAGTTTCAACGATAAGACACACGTAGAAACTAACTATATACGTGCAGAGACTCGACGCGCGCGGCTGTAGTTTTCCGTTGGAGCAGTTGCCGAACCGACGCGTTGCGCTTTGTGCTGTTGACTGACTGCAGCGGCAGCAATCAACAAGCAAGCAGCCAGCTAGCAACCTCAAAGTAAGCCGATCGCACAACGTAATAAAGTGTGGGTTGTGCAGCGCAGCTGCTGCGCTCTCTCGCATGACGCCAGCTGCTCTGAGTGTGAGTAACGACACGTGTGACGTCACGCTCTGCGTCTTAGCATAACCTTCTAAGCAAAATACCACGAAACGATCAGCAAGAGAGCACGGCGACAAGAGACTGAGCCAGAGCGGAACAAGAGAGAGAGAGAGAGGGAAAGAGAGAAAGAGAGCGCGCGCGTTTGCAAGCAACCAGCATTTGCGTGTAGTGTGGTGCGCCATAAAGTTTTGTTTTTATTTCATGTCTTTTTATTTGTCTTGGCTTCTTCACTTCGCACACTGACACGCCACAGGCAGCGTCAAGCCCACAAATGCGTGGGCAGCTCGCACACAAACACAGACACACACAAACACAAACACACACACACAACAGAGTGCTCATATGTCAAAGCTTTGGCTGCACGTGCAACGTCAACGCTCATGAGCCAAACCAAAAAGCAAAACAAAAATGTCAAGAGAAGGAAAAATACAAAATTGCATGGCTAATTAAATTTCTATTAAGCAAGCGGTAAAAACAAGCATTTAAAAATGTTTTCAAATTGATTTCGGCTCGCTTTCTTTGTGCCTGAGAGCTGTCGCTTAAGCATTACGTATACGCCCCCATAATCGCTTATATACAAACACTTTATTTGTATGTCTGTGTTTGTTGTGGCTATAAAAAAGCACAGAACAGACAAACTTCTAAAACGCTAGGCGGCATAAAAAACAATGAAACCTGTTAATTAACTTTGTACAAATTTGGCATAAAATGTCGCGACTGCGCACTAAGAAAAAAACACTAAAATATATATATATGTATACAGATTTCGAGATATTGATTAATGCTCCAAGTGGTCAAAGTGTGACTCCATTGTCTGGCGGCATCAGCTACTTTTGGATGATTTGAACTTGAAAGAGTCTGTTGACTTCTTCCTTTGTTGTTGCGGGTGGCTTCGGAGATAACGCTCAAGGCATACATTTTTATGCATAAATCTTTGGGATATTCAGCGAATTAAGATAAGATTATATTCAAACAAAATATTTCCACAAATTTAGCAGCAAACAAAAATGAATTAAGAATGTTTGCTTATGTGTTTCGAATACTCAGTTTTGTATCGTTCTAGAGATCACGATCAAAATGCTCTGATTTTTAAAAATAGTTCTAGTCTTAAGAAACTGATGGCAATGGAAAGTTTTGAACAGTCTCTAAAAGCTGTTTTTGAGCGTATGTTTCGAAATACAAATGCAGAATTGAACTAGTGATTGAATCATGATCAAAAGGGACTGGTTTTAGAAAATCGGTTTAGGTCTGTCGAGGTTATGGTTATGCCAAATTTGGGCAAATTGTCAACACTTTTTTTATGGTACAGAATACTTTTATGAATTTTTTCAGCTCATTAATATTATGACAAAGTATGCCAAGTCAGATAGATATATTATATTTCATTTAGAGGAAGACTTGCTACTTAAAAGTACCAAAATAGTCTCTAATAAAAATATATATTCAGTTTATAAAAAAGGGCAGCTGGTCAAACTATCAGATAACTATAAAATATCAGATACAAATGTTGGCCCCATGTTTCAGTCTTTCTAATGTCTTCTTTTACTTAAGTTGGTTATTAACGTCAATATCATAACTATTTATCTGCTGCAGTTATTGTTATGGTTTTTATTGTTGTTGTTTTTGTACTTGTTGACCCACTTAACTGGGCCATTGTAATGCTAATTTACAAGCTGCACCCACTGCAGCAGCAGCAGCAGCAACAGTTGTTGGATGTGGAGCAGAGTGCAGTTATTGCCACTGCCACTGCCACTGCCGCTCCCCGGTGCGCTCCATATATTTATGTGTATGTTTTTATTTATATTTATACATATTGTGTCAAGCTGACAGTAGCACAAATTTTGATTGATGACTTTTGATTGACATTCGGGCAATTTGCTAATTTTATTTCAACTGCTTTTGAGTTTTATTAGACAAATACGTGCCGAGCACTACAAAAAAAACGACATGCATAGGAAATAGGTCAGTCTGTCTAAGAACTTTGTGTGGTATCATTAATCACAATGAATTTATGTTGGGGCTCAAGTACGCATTTGTTGAGGTATGTATACATATCTATGTACATACATATGTATGATGGGCTATATGTGTCTGCAAAAGTAAACATGTGAATTAATGGATAAATAACTCGCACAGTACTTGTTCGTATGCATTGAATTTATGCCGGCCGAAAGCGTAAACTTTAATTAACTTTAGCTGTCAGGTCAGCCAACTGATTAACATATATAAATGCCTATCAAATGTCTACAATCAAGCTATAAAAATGAAAATATCACTCGAGGCCTGTTCAAAGTCAAAGTGGAGCAGCAACAGCAACTGCAGCAGCGGCTAATTGAAATGCATTGAAAGTGCGTGCGACCGGTACTAGCAACAAGTGGTTGCAACAACAGCAACAGCAACAACAACAACAACGTGGACGTTAAGCGTGAATTGCAGCTGCTGCGTGTGAAATGTCAACAGCATTGGCCAGGGAGCAATTTGGCCGCTGGCCAGTTGACATTTGTCAGTGGCAAACTTATTATTCGACTATAATTTAATTATTTTGCATAGCTCATTGAAAATGCACGTTAAACTTTAACAACAACAACTGCTCTGGCAGCAGCCAGTGGGTGGGCAGCGCCTTTTTATATATGCCCGTATTTTTTATTGGCTGCTGCCACTTGTTGCATAATAAATGCAAATAAATATAAAAAGTGGCACTTGCAAATCGGCGAATTTACTTAATTTGATATATGTATTTGACCTCATTTCAGGCTAAAGTTACTTTTTATTCGTATTATCATTCCAATCGTTGCATTTTTCATGTTCGTATTATAAATGTACAATTTTAAGTCGTGTTAGTGTTTTGTTGTTATGTTTTAATCTTATTTATTATTATGTTTCGTTGTTTTTTTTTTAAATTTGTATGTTGTCAGTCAGTACACACCTTTCCATGACGAGACGAGTGCAATTTGTCTTTGCCTCTGGGCGCCACATGCAATTTTTCATTCGGCGCGTAGGCAGCCCAAGTTCAAAAGAGTTAAGTGTGATTGGCAAACATATGTAAGACATGGCGTATACTTACCGTATCAGCTAAAAATAAAAAGGGGAGCTGGCAACACTATTTTTGTGTTTTGCTTTTATTCTGTTATTCACCATATTCGATTCGATTGGGTTGCCATCGATTGCCGTTGGTTTTTTAACATGTTCGGGGGAACAGTCAGGATGGCCGAGTGGTCTAAGGCGCTGCGTTCAGGTCGCAGTCTACTCTGTAGGCGTGGGTTCGAATCCCACTTCTGACAACACTATATTTTTTGGTTTTTTTAAGTTTTCCCCGCTTTTACAATTGAAAGTGTTATCATATTTCAAAGCAAATATCCCCATTTTCAATTTAACAATAAAAATACGCCGACGTTATTATTTTTGTCTATAAAAACAACAATTGGAAATCATTTGAAGATAATCAAATTCGTGTTTAACTTCTATTTCACTTTCTGCTGATCCCCTGAACTCTTCACAAGGGGCATCACATCACTTGTTCGCCTCCGCAATTTGCCTCAATTGCTCTTGTAAGTGTGCAGCGGTGGGCGCCATTAAAAATTACAAGTAAATCAATTTATGTGCGCTTAATTGTCAATATTCTAATCACATATAATCTACAGCTGGCAAGCGTTTGCCTTCAGGCTAACAGTTAAGACCACACACAGCTCACTGATGATTACTATATCTGTAGTCTGGCATCGCCGAGACGCCGTCAATGGCAAACACTTTCAAGTCGACAACTAATCATTCATTCAATCAAAATAGAGAATCGGTCAGTCGACCGTTTTCAAATTCAACTGTGAAGGCAAATGCTTAGCAGACTAGTTTCTTGCAATTGTTCTTGAGGATATAATCGGTTGGACATTGATGCGGTTATAAAAACTTACAGCCCTATTTTTCATTATGATCGTAAAATGCAATTAGTCGCTTTGAACTAACAATTAGTCAGTTCAAATTCCAGCTTGTTTTTTTTTTAATAGCACAAATTTACAAAGATATTATATTCGTATAAAATGGGAATCTGTAATGAAAAAAAACCAACTATAAAAATTGTTTAACTGCCGCAAGGAGGGACACATTGAGGCTGGTTATAAGCTGGCAGTTAAACAATTGACAGGCGGCTGCTTAGCAAACAAAAAAAAAATAAGAATAAATAAAATAAAAAGAACTGTCTACACAATTTAAATTGACATCTTAGCAGAAAAAATATGAATGATGTGACAAGGCGACGCTTATCTGCAGTTTTTCTAAGAGTTTTTTTTTTCTATAAATGTATACATTTAAGTTTGACTGAGTAACTATTGAAATTTATTGCATCCACAAGTTGGCAATTGATTGGCTTTTAAAAAGCGAATAAAACGTGCTCCCAGCAAATTATTATTAATGATCAAAAAATTTTTTAGCACGCACCACGCTCCCCGCCCGCAAAGTTGAATTTAACACCTGCGGCTTCCAAATGTAATTGAATTGCATTGATTATGAAAAGCTTTTAACACATTTAATTAAATCTATGAATGTAAAATACTGGCAAATTTGCATTCCGAATGGTCACTATAATTTATGATACGCAATTAAGATAAGAAATATTATTTGTCAAAATGTATGTTCAAGAAGTTATTGGTTAATCATTAAATAAATAAATGATACGAAACACATAAATGCCTACACAAACATACTGTCGCTAAAAGCTCAGTGCGCCTTGTTTTCATAGCAAATAGCTTTTGTATAACACAAAATTGGATCTCGTTTACTATCGCACTATCATATTGTAAACATACAGGCCAAAAATATAAAACTCGCAGTGCTCAAAGAAATTTTCATGTGAACCGAGAGAGAGAAAGCACATGCGCGCTCCGAAACCGAGCTTAAAAAAACATCAGTCCATGAGCTTTCAAAGAGAAACGAAAGCGTCAGCCCGACAGCTTTTCAGTACGTTTTACATTCCACTTAAAATGACGCAGGCGAAACTTTTGGCAGTCTTCGAGATACCGTGACGTAGCTTAGACAGAACGTAAATCAACCCAAAAACCAAGTGAAACTGCAAACAAACAACTAAATCAGTAACGAATGCAGCTGCACAACATCAATTCAACTGAACGCCTTACGTTATTAACGCAATGAAAAAAGCTATTTGAGTACATGGAGCGAACAGGCCAAAAAGAGCACTGATAATCGTGCCAGGCAAAAGCATGCTTCACTAACAACGTGTTGTGGCTGTGGCTTGCAGGAAGGTTATTCAACTCGCATCTGTCTGAAGATCACAAAGCAAGTATGTGTCATAAGCGACTAAATAGTTTCTGATCTATAGTTATGTATGTTAGTGATAGTGAAAACAAAAGAGCAGTCAACAAGTGTCGCAGTCTTTTACTGACTTTTGCAACCTCAGCAACAATTGAGGAAGGCAAGCAGCGGACAAGCGAGGGCATAAGCGTTGTTCTAATCGAGCTTTTCACATGGCTGTGCAGTGGCACCCAAAAGCTTTTACTCATTTCAAAAAAAAAGAGAAAAAAAAATAAGAAACTGCATGCGACGGCTGTCGAAAGCTGTGCAGAGAGCGCTAAAGCTTTTAACTTTTATTTCGCTGCGTGTGTGTATGTGTGTGTCCGTGTTTTTGTCTTTATTCCGCTCCGCCTTGGACTCGGACTCGAGTAATATTATTATGCTCCAGCTACGTAGATAAGTAAATAAATAGCCCACACTGTGTAAATATATTAATATTCATTTATTTGCACGTTGAATTTTCTTTTTAGAATGAGCAACTTACGCATTTGCAAGGCCATGTCGCTGCATCCCTGCGCCAATCTGTGGCAACCTGAGCCTGCAACAGCCGACGAAGTAGGACATATACCGTTCAACTCGAGGATATGTCTAATGGGCTGCAATGCGACGCCAGCGGAACTACGTCGATTCCCAGTACACGATATTAATCGGTTAGTGTCCACACGCCCAATTTGAATTCATTTAAAATTGCGTTTGTCGATCTACATTTAAAACCAGTTTATGGATATATCCAGCCCTGCAATGAAGCTTGTTGCGCATCACAAATTCTCTTGCGCATACATATGTATGTATGTATGTACATGTATACATGCATGCATGTATATATGTATGTATGTGTGTACATATGTCAGGCGTGCACACAAATAATATGCCAGACAAAAAAACTTGCCTATTTGAGAATGAGCTTTTGCTTTGACGCGTCTCCTCTGCCCCAAGCCAAAGGTTATTGAACTTTCGGCGCCCGCATCAACTTCATAGAAAAATTTCAATGCCATGGCAAAAAAAAACAAGTACAAGAAGCTATACATACATTTGTATTGCAATTATGCACATTGTGGGTGTGAGGGAAACAGCGACAGCAGCATAAGAAGCTGCGTCCCACACATACACACACGCACACACAGGCATTGGTTTATTTTTAACTCTCTTGCTCTCTCTGTTAATGCATTTGCAGCGCGCTCTGTTGGCCGTGAAGTTTGTGCTGCAAAACAGTTCTGTGCAGTTCTGAAATTGTTGTCCATCAGCATGGAGTTTAGAGTGGACATTAAATGTGTAACATGAACAAATTGGGAAGCATCAAAAAGTGTGAAAATATTAAACTTATATTCACTAAATTTGCTACAATTACTTAGGTAAATAATCTTAAATCGAGTAATAAATTTGTATAAGGTCCCCCATAAATTGGTTCAGTCGCTGCGCTATTCATAAAGCAAGTAAACAGCAAATACTCTCTTGTTATTGTTGTGTTATGGGCCGCCGGTTAATGGGATGTTGTATGAGAGAGGAGGGGGGTTTAAGTAGAAGCAGCAGTTCAACGCCGGCGTAACAAACTTCCGCTCCAAGAGAGAGCGAGAACACCGAGCGAAAGCACCACACATGCACACAAATGTATGAGCCACAGACAGAGAGAGAGAGAGAGAGAGAGTATGTGAGTGCATTTGCAGTGAGCATAAAAGTGCTTTTTGCAGCTGAAATTTTTTGGCGGCCATGGTATGAACTTTTCATTAGCTTGTTCAAACTTCGTGTGAGAGAGCGAGAGATGAGAACTAATTTTAAAGCTGCACAGGAAAAGCACTGCCAAAAGAATAAAACTTCAATGCAATTTGTGACAGTAAACAAAGAACTTCCGAGGCGATCGCAACGTTGAGCAGCGCTTAACAGTTGTGTTTTTGGATAAATACCATTAAAAAGAAGTTTGTCAACATAGAACTGTTATTTATTAGTAAAGCGAGTAGAGTTTCTAGTGTGTTGCGAAAGCTTTCTCTTCAAGAACTTTTTTGCAGTTGTTAAACAAATTACGACAAAAGCTGAGCTTGCATTGCCAGAGAGAATCGTGCTCACACACACACACAAATACATCTATATATATATATATGTATACGATAGATGTGCATGTAAATGAAACAATTGTAATTCCTGCAGCTGCAACCATTGGCTACGCCATTTCGCTGTGAGCGACCAACTTGTGGAGGCACTTGGCGGCCTAAAAAAACTACGCATCTGCTTCAGGCATTTTAGCCAGCGCAAGGAAATGGCCAAGACGCGCATGAAGACGACGCCGATGCGTGCATCCAAGCCAAATAAAATAACAACAGGCGAAGCAATTGCAACATCTGCAACAACAGCAGCACCAACAACAACATCATCAACAACAGCAATTGATACAATAGCATCTGCTAATCCATTGGCAGACAGCACAACCATTGAGCTGGTCGATGTGAGTAAAGTCTTACATCGAATACAAGAACCCATTGAAATAACCTGAAACTTTTGATCTTTAGTGTTCCACTGGGAAGGCTCAGAAGCAGTCACCGATGGAGAAGTCGGTGACGACCATAACACCTGTGCCACAACGTTCCCACTCCACGTGCTCGTCCTCGTCCGTCTCCAGCGATGTGCAATCGATTGGCTCCGACTACGAGGCCAACTTGCCGCTTAACATTGTGCTCAATACACAAGCCGTGGGCCGCAAGGGCAAGGCAACCACCAATGGGTTGGCCAAGAAACGGAAATTGTATTTGATAACTGAAAAGTCGGATGAGAAGAATGGCAACAGTGGGCAGCCCAATGGCCAGAAGCGTAAGATGTTTGTATTGGTGGAGCAGGAGAAGGATTCATCTGGCAAGAAACTAATGATTGTCACGGACAAACAGCAGTCGACTCTCACCCAGCACTTGGAGAAATACCTACCCGAGATACTCAGCTGCATACAGGGCAAGGAGCAGGCGCAGGTGCAGGCGCAGGCGCAGGCGCAGGTGCAGGCACAGGCACAGACACAGGCGATAGTGAAGCAACCGACGATCAAGGCGCAACAGCAGCCGGCCAAACAGGAGCCGCTGTCAACGAAGCCAATTCCAATTCCAAGCATAGCCCACAAGCCGCACATAACGTTGCCGCCCAAGAAAAATCCGACAAACTTTGTCAAATTGGAAGAATCTGCGGTCATTACGCCACCACCCACCAGTGTTTCCTCATTGCCCGTGGTGCAGCCCGTGAAGGAGTCGACGCCGCCGCCGCCGCCGCTGCTCGAAACTGAGACCAGTATCAATTTATCGCCCGATTTTCGGTTTCTCATGAAGATATTACCCAAGTTGGAGCATATACCTGAACCGCACAAGCAACATGTCAAGCGTTCCATACAGATCTTTATCGAGAAGAGCTTCAGCCATTATGGCAAAAAAGATTAGCACAACACAAACAACAAAAGTTCACTTATCATTTTAGTGTGTACTACTTGCTCATAAGTTCTTCCCTTGCGGATTATTATTAACATTTTTATTTGTCTAAGACTGATTCAAAGCGTAGAATACGTAAATACGTACAACAAATATGTATTTTTAATGCACCGCAGCGCAACTGCAGAGCTGCAGTGTAGATTCTAGATGTAAGATGCAAATTTTATGGAACCCGATCAAAGATCGACCCAAAGATGGGTATACTTTTTAATTTGTAGCCATAAAAGAAAACTTGAATTCTGAATTAGATATATTTGAGAGCTCTTTAGCCACGAACTGAATGACAAACGTTATGTCTTATAAATCATAAAACAGATGCTGCTCAATCTATTTACTTCAGGGATTTTCAGAATTATCATTGGAGTGCAGAGTGCAACTGTAACGCACAATATCCTTTGGATATGTTACAGCTATTTTTATGAAAACGACGTTCGTTTTCCTAAAGGATATGGGAATGACACATATTACTCTACACTCTACTGGGTCAGGTAGAATGCCTATCGAGTGGCATTCAAGGATTTTCAGGATTCGACAAAAATATTTGGCAAAATATTACACAAAGGTGTGGGTCAGAAAAATATGGAAAAAACAGAAAATTGGTTGTCAGTTGGCCATTTCGAAGACTACCTGCGCGTCCTTTGGGCCATAATGGACATTACTTGGCCTGGCGATTTGAGCAAAAAGCAATAAAAGTCCTTTAAGCGGCTGAAATAAAAGGAAATTTACTTAAACACAAAGTTGGTCATATCTCGGCTCTATACTGATGGATAATTGCGAGTCCTGTATCAAACAGTTTGTTTTGACCAGCGTTGCAGGCTGGCCAACTTGTAGTTTTCTCCCTTGTAGCTTTCCCCCTTAACGAGTGGAAATTCTACAAGTGTTTGGGTGCTAAGATGACCGCATTGTGGGTCGGTGCGATTCCAACTCATTCCATTTAAAGTCTGATAAAATGTGGTTGAGCTATATGTTTTTCCAGAAGCGGTAAGTGTCCTGTTCTTATGGGATTGAAATATGCTTAAAAGATGTTGATTTGCTGAGACTCGCTGTGTGCTGGATGGGTTTAATTGTCATGCCCAGAAGTATGCTTTAAAATTGTAGATTTTCTGTAACATCGCTAACGTGCGCACTGCTTGAAATGCAAGCAGTGTACAGAATTACTAATATGTTGGACTGCTGTTATTGGTCTGTTATCATGTACATAGCGGAAATGAGCGCTATTTTAGGGTGACCACATGATCAAATAAGCAGTGCAAAGCAGTATTTGAAATCCGGTTTTCAACTGTCAGCAGAAATAAGAAAAACATTTCAATTTGGTTTCGTATCTTTTGTTTTTTTGTTTTGCATTGTAATTCCAAAGAACTTTATTTAGTTTGAAAGCATTTCTTACTGTTTTTCATTTTTTTCAGTTTTACGTTATAATAATGTTAGTAAGTCTAATGTTTTGGTTTATGTTTGTTTTCTTTTGTTTTGTTTGTCTTTTAGTTAATACAATGGGTTAGTGTGTATTATGGTATTATGTTAAGTATGTAATTTTTGGAAAAGTGTTTAATTTTTATTATAATTTACAAGTTGTGGCTGCGAGCGTCACGCTGAACGTCGCTTAACTATACGAAAAACGTATGCATCAATTTGGTGAGTGTATATTTTAATGGTTACGCTTTATACCTGTGGATAGTTTTTTTTTTTTAGATTTTATAATTACATATATACAGTTAAACAATAAATGTTTAATTTCATTTCATTCCAATTCGTTTGGTTTTCTTCTTCCTTTGATTAACCAACAGTTTATAAAGGACCGTTTCTGTCGAGTGCAGCTTCTACTTAAGGGGATTTTCTTCATTTGTTTTCATTTTCGTTTTCGAAATGTGCCACATATTATTTTCACATATACACATACATATATATATATATATATATATATATATATATAGAGTTACGTTACAAATATATTCTTTTTACAACATTCATCGATATCTGTGTGTGGTAGTAATAATAATAATTAATAAGCACGCCTTCAAATAGGCTTGTATATATATTAAATATATGTGGTATTGTTAACTACTCGTACATTGTGTTGTGTCCTACATTTTTTATATTATTTATTTACTTTTCGTTTTTTTTTTTTAATTTTAGGAAGGAGAGTTTTCTATTTAAATATATATAATACGACGAATTGATTTATTAATCGAGCGTTATTCTTTACATGTTGCTATTTGATGGGTATGTGTGTTTTGGGGTATAAGAAAAATTACACACACCGGCTTACATATGACTCAATATCTACTATCATCAATGAGAAGCAATCACAAAGTTTTCTACATATACATATATGTAGACATATATACATGTATATATATTATATGCCATTATAAGTACAGAAGTACATACATCGATATTATTGCATGTATTTTCATTATTATAATTTATCCGCTTGATGTATTTACAAATTTCTAGCGGTGCACAAAGCGGCCTTTTTTGGTTTTTGTTTTTTCAATGTTCCACACTAGTTTTGAGACTAAGCAACTACGGTTGCATAATTAATAATCGGAAATGATTCTTGTGTGCAGGGTTCTAAGCGTGTTTTCTACTCACATTTACAGCAGTTAAGTTTGTTAATGCCTTGAATATCATATCATATATATATGTAGTTGTTGTTCCAGTATATGCATATATATTTATATACATATATATTTCTTTTGGGTTAAAAAAACTGTGTTACAATTTCTACAAACAGCCTTTTGTTAAACATGTTAAACGTACATTTATTTATGCATTTTGTAAGCAATATTTATGTTTTTCTTTCATCGAATTATGTTTTTTTTTATACATTTTATAATAATGTTTTTACATGTTTTTTATTTTCATTTCTTTATAACCTGAGCGCAATTTTTTCTTTTAAGAAAACTGTTTTTTGTTTTTGTTTTTTCAATGCTATCCAAAAATGTTTCGTATTTTAGTTTTTTTGGTTTTTTTTTGGCTTTCTGGCACAAATGTTCATAAATTTCGAGTTGTATCTATTACCAATTAAATATTTGTATATTAGTTATGAGAAATATTTAACAGCAGCCTCATGAACTGCTCAAAAATGCTCTATAATAGGTAATATGTTGCAAACTTATTTGTTATATTTCTTGTCCATCGAAATACATATACCAAAATGTTTGTTTACCTGTACTTGAATATCTGTTGTCGGGTGTTTTATGAGTTTACTTGTTTATTTGCAAATATTGTCCATACATACACATACATATATATATTAATATATAGAATATATCGTATATAGTGCTAATTTGTTGTTGTTGGTATATTCATGGGGGAAAAAATGCATATACGTATTTTATAGCTATAAATTCTAATTGCAAATGCATTGGGTTTTTTGCGGTTTACTCGACGGCCAGGCACAGGTGCCCCCTATGCTCGCTTGCGTTAGGGTGTGCCACAAAACTTGTCAAACAAATCAAAATCAAAATCTAAATCAAAAGTAAAAGTAAAAGAAAAGGTTGAATAAAACAAAAAGGTGGTTTCGGTTTTTATACAAACAGGTTTACACAATTTTTATTTCGCTCTGCATCCATTATGAAAACGTTACCACAAACGTAAACGTTAACTTGTATATTAGGTAATTTATACGTAGGTTCTACTGTATAATTAGCACATCTATATGTATATATATAAATATATATATATATATATATATATAAGTAGTACTGCTCCACAATTGGCTTAGGTCAAATACTAATGCAGTTTGTTTTGTCAGTTATCTGTTATTATTACTTAACTTAACTAACAATTAAACATATGCGTTTTTTTGTTGTTGTCGAACTTATTGAAACATAAGCGCCTAAAATGTATATAGACAAAGTAGTTCAACTCACAGATCCTTAAGAAACTCCATAATTACGTTTATATTCAGATTTGTAATGTTTTTGTGTTTGTTTTTGGGTATTGAAAGAAAGGTGTGCTAAAATGTACATGTTTCTCAACAATCAGACTCCGAATTGAATCTGATTTAATCTAATTTTATAGTTTTTATATTTGTTGATTGTTTAACTAAAGAAAACTAGTTACGGCTTAATAGTTAATTGGGTTATATAATATAATAAGTATTGGTGGGGTGTTAATGTTATGTACATGGTGCTTACACAAAGTCAAAATACAATAATTATGCTTGTAAAATGTGCTTAGCTTGCTAATGTATATGCTAATTTTGCATTGTATTCGTTTTTTATTTCAGTTGTATACTTTATAGTTACATGTTACAGTTAAAAATATAAACTAAATTTATATATTCAATGTGTGTGTGTGTGTGAGTGTCCTGTGTGTGTATCTATTTCAATGCATGTTAAGCTTTCGAATTCGAGTGTGTCTGTCTGTGTGTGTTGTCTGTGTGTGTGTAGTGTGGTGTGTGTGTGTGACCAAAGACTGTAGTCTATATTTAAGAAAAAAATGTTATTTATAAACAAAAGTAGCGGCTATGTTAAAAAATTAAAAAGAAATCGGCTACTAAAACGGGGCGGCTATCGATCGGCTCTTAGCCATATGCCTAAATAGCCCCCGTTAAGGTTTTCTCTGTTCTGTTTTAGCCAACGACTTCTTTTTGGCTTTTCATCATGTTTTTCGTTTTTTTGCTATGAGATCTCCGTGAAAGTTTGAATTCATATTTATTTTGTTTTTTTGTTTTGTTTTGTTTTTCTTTTTCGCTTTCCCTCTTTTCTTTTATATCATCTTTAAGCGTACGCTAAATTAGTTAATTCATATATATATATATAAGTATAGTATATATATCGATATATATATATATATATATAATTAAAAACTACATACATAAGAAAGCAGCACAGTTAGGAGTTGAAGAAATGGGGCATAGAAATAGGCTTCTTTGTAGTGAGCGATTTTGGTATGCAGAGCACAGCGCCTACAATTTCGAGAAATTACACGATCTGTCCAAAAGACTTAAAAATTACGAATACATATACACATAAATATATATATATATATATATAGATTAATGTATACATATACATATTTATATAGTTTGTTTGCTACACTTTTAATACATATATCAAGCATCGAAAATTGGCAAATTGCTCAAACGAGGCCTTTTTTTCAACTTCTTTCCGAAAATCGTTTGACTTTTATATTTATTTATTGCATATAGGCGCGCTTGTCAACCATCTCTTTTGTAGAAAAGAAAATGAGAAAACTCAGTCTTAAACATACATACATTAATTAATATAAGTATAGGGGCTAGAGATGCTAACAGATCTGTACGGATCTGGTTGTCCTTTAGCTATAGCATTTAGTTGGCATATGAGCATTTGTTGCTACTTAAAAAGAATACGAAACTATGATGAAAACTGTTTGGATGGGTTCATTTTGGGAGTGTGTTACAGAAGAAAATTAAACTAGATTACTCGTTAAACTAATTGAGAATGTATATAAAACTAACTTGAAATTGCAAGGCGTTCAAATATGGATTGTTAGACACAGACACACACACACACATTTACACACACACACACATATACACACACATAAACAAAGAGAGAAGTTTGAGTTGGGCTTAGTTGCCACCAGGAGTCTGTTGTACGATCTGTGGGGGTGTGCGTGTGTTGCGCTTGTGTTTTGGTGCTGCAACATTTTGAACGCCTTGGCACATTCACTGGGGGCAGTGTGTCGTCCACTTGTTGGTTTTGCTTTACCATTTGCAACTTATTTGCGGTATGCGAAATATATAGGTTAAGTCGTCTACATATGCTTGAAATGTGTGTATTGGAAACTAAACATTTGCTTGCCACATTACAATAAAAGCAAAGGCAAAACAAAATCATATTAATTATTATAATATTCATAATTGTCATTAACTAAGCATAAGTGTTAGTATTACAGTTAGTACAAAAAATTATATTGGTTAATTGCATAATTGTCGGCATTATGCAATTTAATCAGTCCACGGTTAAAATATTTTTGCGTTTGTTTTTTTATTTTTTAACTAATTTCGAAAAGTTTGCCAAAGGAATTCTATAGTTTATCGTAAATGTCTGATTCAAACCAAACAGACACAGACAGACAAACATATTAACAAACGCACATACATTTAATATATATATATATTTGTATATATATAGCTTGTTATATAGAACTGTGTGCGGCATTATTATTATTTTTTTTGCCATTTTATATATTTAGAAACCAGTTTCAAAATTGAAGCGCAAATATGTGAAATTAATTTTTATGTTAGTTTAGAAATATATAAATTGTTTAGTATTTATAGCAAACTACACATTTAGCTCTATAGTTTAATTTATACACAGAATAGAAAAAAAACAATTATTTTAATGCTGTGTGTAAGTGTGTGTGTGTGGGTGTGTGTGTGTGTGTGTGTGTGAGGTAAATTTGGTAAACAAATTTAGAGTTGCAAGTGTGTTTCTGATCAAATGTAATTTGTTGTTTTACTCCTTTTGTTTTGTGTTTTACTTATTTGCTTTATTTCTTACAATATTCGCTTGAGTTGCTTAGTTTTCGAGGGCGAATATGATGTCGTCTGGATGAGTTTTTGTTTGTGTTTGTTTTCTGTTTGTTAGTCTAATTGCTAATTAATTTACATCGATTTGAAGCACTTAACATAAAACATTTTGTAATTTGCTTATAAGACCAAACATTTTGTGTGTTTTTTTTGTTTTGTTTTGTTTGTGTGGTTTTCTTTAGTTTTTTTTTTTTATACCAATTTTGCCAAGCGCACAACAAACATATTTTTGTAGCTTTGTTGCTTCAATTAAACTTGTCTACGCTTTCAATTTACATAGCGTATTTTTGTTTTTTAGTTGTTCCTCTCTTTTTTGTGTTGTTTAATATTTCTACGTTGAATAACTTTGTTTCTTACGTGTGCCGCAGCATTAACTACAATTTTACTTGTTGCTTTTGTTTTGTTTTTTTTTTTTTTTAGACTAGTTTCAGTTGAGTTACGTTACATTTTGTGTGTGTTGTGTGTGTGTTGAGTGTGTGTGTTGTGTGTGTGTGTGGTTCTCTTGCTTTAATGCCTATTTTTTGTTTGTTATTTAGTTAATTTCGGTGGTGGAATGCTTTAACTTTTAAACAGACAGCGCTTAAAAGTGTTTGGCGCTTAAAATTTAATCGTTGTTCTTCCTTTCTGTTTTTTGATGACTTCAGTTTTGGGGCTTGTACTTGTTGTGTTGCCGTCAAGTCCTTTGTCCATAAAGTGTTTCATTTTTCAAACCGTTTTGTTCTTGTTGTTGTTGTACCTCCTTTTTTGTTTTTTTTTTTTCTTTAATTATCTAGGTGTGAGAGTTATTGTTGTTGATTTTGTTTCAGTGTTGCTTTTCATATTTTAGGCAGCAATCGCCTCATTTTGCCGTCATTCCCATTGATGCGGCGATGGCGGCAGCTCCGAAGGATGTGCCACAGTTGAGCTGTTTAAGGTGAACACAAGAATCAAGAAACAATTAGTTAGTTAAGCACAATATCAATTATCTATAACATACAGAGATAGACAGCTAAAGAGAGAGAGAGAGATAGATAGAGAGATAGAGACAGAGAGAGAGAGAGCGAGAGTGAGAAGAACATGCAACATCTAGCAGCTAACAATACAACATAAAAGATATATTTAAGCCACAGTTAAACCGTGTATTAGAAGCATTAAGCATACAACAATAATATACAAAACAAACAAAAAAAACTTGCAACCCACAACAAAAACAAAAAATCAAAATACTTTTATATATAGATATATATATAGTGTTTACTAAAAAATGGATATAAAATGAAATATATGAAAATTCAAACTACAAACATAAATTTGGAATACAACAAACAAAACAAAACAAAACAAACGAAACAAAAAAAAAAAAAACAAAGCAAAAATGATAAATAGTATTTTAGTTATTATTAACTTGAAATGGAAATTTGTTCAAGCATTTTTTTTTTTTGGTTTTTCTTGGTTTTCAAACTACTTTTTTGACCATTGTCACTGCTGCTCAACTGCACTGAATTTTACTACGATTACAGATGGTTTTCAATATGAATTTTGCTGTTTGTTGTTGCTGGCAGTGTTTATATATATATATATATATTTAAGGGGTTTTCTCAATGCTAAAGCTGCTGTGGGACTGTGTTTATTTTGAATGTGGCCAATCGAAATGGGTCGCATTGGTGATATGATGATGCATTGTGTGTGTTGCTCTGATTGGTTGTGACTGACATAAATCTAGTTGGAAAATGTAAAAAGTCAGGTTTTGTTTTGGTGACGACCGTGTGATAAAACATATAAAATAATAGTTTCGGCATGCCGAACATTGAATACCATTGCAGTTATTATATATACACGTATAATGGTCTAGACTCTATACTTATATGTGTAATTCAATCTTTATGAACGATTCTTGCTTCCTTCCTTCATTGAAAAACTATTTTTGGAGTTACTTTAATCTATAAGTTATTATTTCTAGATTGTATATACATATCTAAGCGATTTATTATTTACTTATTACAAATTTCATGATGGAAGATATGTAAGAAGATATCTAAGACATTTTAAAAAATGTTCTTTTAATGTTTTAGGTAGTTTTTGTTCTATGTTGCCTTTGGGTAGGATATATCGGAAAAAATACAAATTATATGAAAAATTGTATTATATATTTTTGGCATTGGGTGAATATTTGTTGGTTGTACATTTGATGTGTATAGTTGTGTATATATGGGGTATATATGGGTGCAGAATTGCTATGTAATTTGAAGAGATTTATAAAGTGTGTATGCGTTTATTGAATAGAATTGATATTTAATGCTGTACACAATATGCGATATTTATATATGTATATGAAATGCAACGGAAACAGAAACAGAAACAGAAAACATAAACATAAATCGATTATGGGTACAGATAGATATATGTATATGCATTGGGTTTTTATGATTATTATTTGTACTTGTTTGGCTTGAAATGTGAAATGTGAAAAATGGTGCCAATATGTCGGTATTTTATTTTTCTTATGCCAATTGATTTTGATCATCTTTTTCATAATTCACCGACCAATTTCTGTCATTTTTTAAACAATTATTAGTTAGGAATTGCCTTATTTTTTGTGTGGTATTATTTATATTTGTATTTTTTTTTTGTTTTTAACAATTATGTACACAAATAGATACGCAAATAACCCATTTAATAATTAAAGTAAGGAAAATTATGAGTTATGTTATATATTTAAAACTAATAATAATAAGAGTTTTATACACATTTGCATTTAAAAGAACAAAAACGAAAACGAAAAAAAATATATTTGTATGTATATGGTGAACATAGGGGTTAAATCATATATAAATTATAAGAAACTTGAAATGATAGAGTTTTTAGCAAATGTATAGCAATAAATGTATTTTGCTTTATCAACAGACCTAAAGATTTCAAGATCGCGCGCATTTGGGAAGTGTTGCTGCTGCCGAGGGGCCCCCAACATATTGTAGCATGTATCGTTATCGTTATCGTTATCGATATCGATTCGTTTCTCGATTCTCGATTTTGGTATTTGCTTGGTATCTTGCTTTCTTTCTTTCTCGCTTGCTTTCTTGCCTTTATCTGCTTACTGTTTTTCTTTTTTCTGGCGGCAGTTTTGTATTGTATAATTATTGTTATTGTTATTATTATTATTATTATTATATTTGTGACTTCTGCTCGATTATTGACTCGTTCTGTATTCTGTGTGTTGCTTGACTTTATTGGTTAACATACATATATATATGTATATATGTATATATATATAAATATGGTATTATATATCGTTCGGTACGCGCCTAGTATTCATTGTTCGTTGCCTGTGCAGCGACAGAGGCGGCGGCGGCGCAGTAGCAGCGGCAGCAGCAGCAGCGACAGGAGCAGCAGTGCAAGTTGTGGTAGTAGTAGTGGTAGTAGTAGTAGATATTCTCATTCTCATTGGCTTTACAACGCAAATATAATAATTAAATTTAATAGAATATTTTTCAATATTAATATATCGATGTTCGAAAAAAAAACACAAAAAACAATTGAAAAAAAAGAGAGAAACAAAAATTAAAATTTTTTTTATAAAATATATATCAAAATAAACAACGTTTAGGTGACAGAGATAGATAGAGAGAGAGAGAGAGAGAGAGACAGAAAGAGAGATAGGGAGAGGAAGAGGGAGAGAGGAAGAGAGTCGGAGACAGAGATAGAGAGAGTGGTGAGTTCTAAAGCAGTTTTAAGGCTTAACAGACTCTTCGGACTCGAAGCAGTGACAAAAACTTTTTTAGAGAGAAGGACAGATTGTGTAAAAGAATAATAGGATAGAGTTTTTTTATTCCAACTGAAAAGCATATTACGAATTTTCGGAACAACAACATAATATATATAGAGACAGACAGAGAGAGAGAGAGAGAGATGGAGACAGAGAGATAGAGAGAGTTGTTTAGAAGAAACTGTTTTAGAATTGTGGGATTTGGGGGGTGGTTTGTTGTTGGGAATGGGAAATAATATTGTTTGCAACGTGCAGCGTGGCATATGGTTGATTGCAACTCACCTGGCAAAGCTCTTGAATGCCGCACTCTGCGGATTAATGCAGAGCGGCACACGACCCGTTTGCAGCTGCTCGGCAATAAATTTATGCATTTCCTCTGTGGAAACAAATGAGTTGAGTCAGATTATTGAAATGGGTTGGTGGCATTGGATTTAGTTTGATGCGACTCACCCTTCACCTGCTGCACAGAGGTGAGTTTGCGCTCCCATAGATCATCAAAGGGCTGACCGGCCGATGGCTCAAAGTCCGCCGTATACTGACGCATGCCAGCTGAGGTAGTGAAACAGCATTTGCACATGCACGAATGATAGCGCAAACGGCCTTCATCCAGATAGGGATGCGCCAAAGCATCCGTCACTGAAATGCGCTTATCCTATAGGAGGGAAGAAGGAGAATGGTTAGAGCAGGCTTAGATTACAGGAGTCTCTCTCTCTCTCTCGGTCTCTATTTCTTACCGGATCAAAGACAAGCATCTGGCAGAGCAAATGGACCGCCTCGTGTGTGGCATGTGAGCTGAGCGTGTACAGCACCGAGAAGGATGGTGGCTTTGGCGCTCGCCTCAGCATGTGTGTGCGTGCCCCCTCGCAGGCATGACGCATATCCTCCATGGTGGGTGTGCCCAGCAGCTCGGTGATTAGCTCCAGCTGCTGTACGGGATTCTGCGCCTGGAACAATATACGTCGGCCGAGCAGCTCACCAAAGATGCAGCCCACCGACCACACATCCACCGCCGATGAATAGTGGCGAGCACCCATTAAAATTTCGGGCGCTCGATAATATTGTGTGACCACTTCCTGGGTCATGTGCTTGGCCTGATCCGGCTCCTCGACGCGCGCCAGCCCAAAGTCACAGATCTTGAGCACACAATTCGAGTTGACGAGCAGATTGCCGGGCTTGATATCGCGATGCAATATCCGTGCCGAGTGCAGATACTTCAATCCACGCAGTATCTGGTATAGAAAGACTTTGATGTGATCCGCGGATAGATGCTGTGGCGACACAATGATCTTGTGCAGATCCGATTGCAGCAGCTCAGTTATCACATAGCTATAGCAAAAAGAGCGTTGAGGATGCAACCACCAATTCATGTGAAACAATCTAAAAGGGTTATTATTATTATCGACTCGAGTAGCCATATGCGATGCGATTTTCACACGATTTTCACACAACCCACACCTTTTTCATCAGCCAACAGGCAACACTGCTGAATAAACTTTTCAGTTTGTTTGTTAGCTTTAAACTTTTTCAATTAAATAGTTATTCGTTTGGGGTTTTTGGCTTAACGTTCGTGCGCTAAAATGAAAATAGATTCGCCTGGCTTTCATTTTCCCCTGTCAACCCCAAAAGAAAAACACTTTCAGCAACTGTGACTCAATCCGATGCGGCCAAACATGTTGGATATCTAAATCTTCTCAGCTTAAATGCGGTTCACAGCTGTTGAGCTTCTTAGTTAGTTTAGTCAAGAGTGTTGTATGCACTTGAAAAATGGCTAAGATTTGGATGGGTACGAATGGAAAATTGAGTTTAGTCTGCTTATAACTAAATGTTTTTCTCTTGGTGAATATTCAAAATTTTCCGTAGCCATAACTTTGTTTGACCTCTAGAATAATGTTGCATTTAAAGTTGGAAACGAGATTGTAACTCGAAATTGATGTTAAAATTATAGCCTCAAAAAGTGCCTATAAACACTCGACTAACCTTCACATTGTCATAACTTTTTTCAAAAAACAAGTGCTGACTTGAGCCCAGAATTTATATATTCATATTCATATTTCTACGATTACCAGTTACCAGACTTAAAAGTCTGTTTGTTAAGGCTACGCAAACTGATTAAGATCTGTCTTAATTGTGGCGACAACTTTGTCACTTAATTTAATTGCCATCGCACAACTATTTTGAGGATGCAATTGTTATATTTTTGTTTTGTTTTCGTTTTGTTGTTGTGTAAAAAAGGATACATTTCCTGAAAGAAGTCCAAATGTGGTGGCTGTAAAATGTCCAAAGCTGACAGCACCTGCAATGAGAAAGGAAAGCAAAATCAAATAAAGTTTCTTTAATAAATCTCAGCACACACACACACACACACAGAATGTAAGTAGACGGCGAGTGTGTGTTTATTGGAAGTAGCATTTGCAACATAAATCTTGAAACAATGCTGCAACATTACACCTACAACGAAAGCAGCAGCAGCAGCAGCAGCAGCAGCAGCAGCGACCAACACCCATTTGAGCTGGTATCAACTTGGTTAAGATCATAAATTATGCACTCCAATAAAATATAAATAAAAATCAAGCTTGCAGCGCATCAAATGCGCCATTTAGTTGGATGTTAAGTGTCGCTGCCAGGGACTAAAATGCCACAAAGTTCAGCAGCAGCAACATGCAACAACAGCGATGACCCGTTGATGATGTTTAGCGGCAGATACAAAACACGCCACTGTCTGTGCCGCTTCGGGGGAGCTGTCTGATTGTCTGCAACAGCAGCAGAAGGCAACGGCTCTATAAAAAAATATATAAATATAAATAAAAAACGGAACGTACTGGCAAGAAGTTGATGGACAGCAGAACACAAAGAGCATCAACAACAGCAGCAACAGCAGCAACAACAGCAACAACAACAATGCTTGGCACAAGCGTCGACAGAGCCAAAGCCCTCTGCGCTAACTGCCCCGCTTTGGACTCGAATAACCGCCCTTCTCCCCCCACGACCTCCTCTGTTCCCTACCTTTTTGTCCCGGCCAAAGACTGAGCTGCAGACAAGCGCTGATTTATTTTGCTTGCGGTCAAAATGATGAAGGAACTTCCACTTCAACCAAAAAGCAGTCAACGGCATTCGCCGCAATCCCAGCACAAATCTAACAGCCAAGAACAACAATGAGATAACCGCACGGAAGAAGAAGAAGAAGTGGAAGAGTTGGCAGTTGCAAGTCTGTCTGTCACACATGCGAGAGCTTGCAGCAACAGCAACAGCAGCTGCAGCATCAACAGCAGCAGCAAGCTTTAAAAATCAATTTTCAATATCGTTTAACCAGTTCACATCTGCCATAGAGATTCCCCCCAAAATAAGTATATGAAAATTGCCAAAACCACAGACACGAAAATGCGAATGCGTGAGGCAACAAATATGTTGCACAACTTCACATTATTGTTAGCCTTTTGTTGTTGTCTGTCCCCTTTGCTCTTCCTGCTGCGATTGTCTGTCGGCAAAAAGGCCACAACAAATTTTTGCGCACTTTTCAAAATACACATAGAGAGAGAGACATACACAGAGACACACACATAGAGAGAGACATACACAGAGACACATACACAGAGTCACACACACATAGAGACACACACACACATACATCGACTTAAAGTGCCGCCGAGTTGCTAAGCCGTCGACTTCGTCGTGGTCTTAAGTGGCAAAAGTATTTTTTTGTTGTTTTGTTTTTAAGTTTACAAGAGCTGGCTTTGAGCCTTAGAGTCTTTGAGGGTTTTCGTATCGTCGTCTTTGGCATTGTTTTTGCAACAGTTCTCGTAATATTTCAATGACGTTCGCTGCTGCTGTAATTTAGCGACTGCATTTGTTGCGCTTGCGGTTTCACAAGCCACAATAATAACATGAGCCAAACACCAAAGCGAAGCTTAAATACTTTACTCAAATACTCTCAATAACGCCAGAGTTTCAGTGTAGCATTTTACACTGGCTTTAACAGTCGTCGCAGTTGATTAAGAATTATGTGTTAATTTTTCCAACAAAATTGTATTATTTACAAGTCTAACAAGAGCACGGTTAAGAGGCCGTTTGAGTTAAGATGGGGCATTGCTGCAACTAACTTTACACAATCCTAATCATAATTGCTGGCTAAAGATTGTTCCAGCCGTGAAACTATTACTACGACTCAGCTCGATGAGCAAAGCTGCTGTAAAAGCTAGGGGAACTGCTCCTTGGGCAGTGTATAGCAAAACCTTCAAGTTAGTAAGTTGGCTTAGTTGCTTGCTGGCTGCTTGTTTCGCACACAATTTGTTGCAAGCCGCTGCTGTGGTTGCTGTTGTTGTTGTTGTTGTTGCTACGTTTAGTTTACTACCTGGGGTCCGCACTGTTGGCCTCACACGTGCGTTGCCGCTGCAGCTAATTAACATTTCGTTGTGGCAGGCAGGCAGGCAAGCAGGCAAGCAATCAAAAACCAAATTTATGCAGTTTATATTGGCAAGCTTTTGGCTACTGTCCTTGAAGTTAACAGATGTTTCTTTCTTTCTTTTTTTTTGTCCAGCTGCGTGAAACTAGGCGTGTCATAATACGAGAAAAAAAAAAAACAGCAACAACAATAACAACTTAGACAACAACTTTCTTGAGGTGCAGCTGAACAAGTGTTGCAAGTGGCAACAGCTGTGCCATATCGACCATTGTTGTTGTTTCTATTTAAGAGAAGATGTAGAATAAAAACGCAAACATAATCAGCAATAGCATCTCTCGCCTCGACTCTGCTCCGCGGCGCCCTCTTCAAAGTCTTTAAATGATTTCAACTGAATTTCAAGTGGTCGCAGCAACTCAAGTTGCTTTAAACAAAAGCAAAAGTGTTGTTAGCTATATTTTCATGCCAAGCGAAAAATTCTAGATAAAAAATAGTTGCAGCCAGCTGCTGCTGACAACATTTCTACCTGTTTTTGTTGTTCCTCTGCTGGGCTTGCTTGCTGGCATGCTAAACTAATTAAAACGCCACCGATTTTTTTTTGTTAAACATTTTGTCAGCTTATTGTCGAGACCTTGAGCTGAGATAATGATCTGAGCCAGGTCAAAGCTGGTGTAATGAGTTCCAGCTAAAAATGCAGACAGCAGCAGCTGTTTAATATCATGGGCTTGATTTTGATTTGATTTGATTTGACGTTACTTAGGAGCAATTCAAAACACATTTGCACATGGCCTGTCTGGCAGCCAGTCAAGACAGATCAAATCTCTTGGCAATCGATTGATATATATATATATATAAACACATATAAAAGTGTAACCGAAACGCACATCCATCAGATTTTTTGGCAAGAAATGAAATTGACATTTCAATTGCAATTTGTTTGGCTAAAAGAAGCGCCCCAAAAAGCAAATAATAATAACAAAATTTGCATGCAATTGAACTCGAAACTCAATCATTTACATCACTGATGACTCTGTGTGTGTGTTGTGTGTGTGTGTGTGTGGGGTAGGTGTGTGCTGCTGCTGCCGCTGCTCCTGCAAAGGCAACACTTCGTCGTCGACAAAAAAAAAAAAATACAAAATAAAATACACACGTCGGTTGCATGTGAGAAATGCTTTTGAAATGTGCGCCACGTTCGTTGCAAAATCTTTTATTGAAATAAGCAGCAACAATAATGGAGCAAACATTTTACAGCGATTTGTTAAAATGTGTATTGCACATAAATTGCATTGCAGATCAAGCACAGATACACACACACACTCACACACACACACAGTCGGTATTCAGTGCCATATAATGGGAAAGCAATTGAGACGATTGCCAGTCTCTTGACTGTCACTCGGATCATTGTGTGACTCGGGAATTGTTTGGCAATTGGTAAGAAGGAATAACTGCTTGTCTCGCTTACACATGGAGAGGGCTTGTAGAGAGCCACAGTAGATTCAGGTAGATGAAAAGCGCAACAATTTAAAAGATATTCAACTAAAAATCTAAACACCGGAACTGAGTCGGACATGCTTTATTCTACAAGTTTTCAAAGTGTTGCTCTTAAGCACGTATTTGCAACAAACAATGTTGCTCATATCAAAGTCACTGCAAAGAAACACAAACATGCTATTAGAGACAGAGAGAGAGAGAGAGAGAGAGAGAGAGAGGAATGCAATTTTGATATTCTAATAAATTAGAACATTTGAATAAAATCCAGCAACTGAATTCTCGCCTCGAGCACTAGTTGCAAAGACTACTACGGCATTCTGCATTTATTCCACCCACGTGCTGAGCTCAGAGCTCTGGTCACACCTTTGCCTCTGGTATACCCATTGAATATGCAAACGTCTCGAGCCCCATTTAAGGTTGATTGCACTTGTTTGACATGACGTCGACGTCGTTGCATGTAGGAAATGAAAATGGAATTGAAACAGGAAGCCAACAACAGAGACACATCGGCAGCTGCAACAACTACAACAATAGCAATAATTACAATAGCAACACACACATATTTTTTCATTTTTTTTTTCATTTTTTTTCTTTTCCATAAAGCACTTTGCATATTAATACAAATTTGCATAGGTGTTGGCACAATGCTCGTGCATTTTGAAGAGTGGGCAGAGTTCGCTTCATTAGGGTATCTCTTCAAATGCATTACATAATTTAGACTTTCAACTCACTAACTAAAGATGCAAATATTTTCCCATATACTGGATATGTATTCATAATTTTAACACTCTGCCCACGTTTGATTTGATTTGATGTCGAACGAATTGAATCGAGTGTTGCTTAATTCAAGAGTCTCGCTGACATTTACGTTCCAAGCATGTGTGTCATAAATAACATGAAAGTTTGCTCAACAATTTATTTCGACTAATGACTTCATTGACATTTCTGGCCAAATGTCATAAAATTATTATCACAAAAAACAACAACAAAAAGGAGCTGAGCAAAAACAGACAATCAAAGATCGGTTTTGCATTGTGCACGTGAACAAAACGCAACAAAAACGAAACAAATGTGTTCAGATAAATATATTAAGGCAAATCGGCACAAAGTCACATAAAACTGGCAATAAAATCGCACACAATGCAGCTGTCGACCTCTGTGCACACTCCTCCCCCCGCCACCCTCCTCAAACTTCCTTCAATCCTCTGTGCCACACTTATCGTGCAATATTTTTTGCTTTATATTAATAATTTCAACAATAATGAATAACAATAATTCTTAAACATTTTGCTGGCATTTGACTTTTTGTGGCCTGTCCATATGCCTTTTTGTCTGTCCGTCTGTCTGTCAGTCTGTCTCCCTCTATCTATCTCTCCCCTCTCTCGCTCTCGCTCTCGCTCTCTCTGCTCTGCTCTGCTCTGCTCTATGTCCGCTTGTCAGTGTTAACAAATTTGCATGCAACGTTTTGGGGCAGTTTTGCATTCTCAGTTTCGTATTTGTTATTTATTTTTTTTTGTTTTTCATTGCAATTTCTTGTGCATAAAATTTGTATGCCATAAATTTTTGGGCCTGACAGCCTTTTGTGCGGCCAGCTGAGGTAGGTGGGCATGGCCTCATGTGGGCGTGACACAGCAATAAATGTGTGTGTGTGTGTGTGAGTTCTCTCAATTTGATTTGTTTTATGAAAAGTCTGGGTAGCTGCACAATGAATATGAATGAGTTAATTAGTGTTATGAATGATTGATTCACAACTGTCACAGAATACAACAAATTGATCAGTGTCACTTGGCCGTACACAAGATGTGATATTAATCTGTGAGATATTTGTGTACAGTTCATTATATTATAATACAAAGAACAAAAGCAATATGACTCAGTTGTTAACTAAGTTGCCCAAATTAGGCTTTAAGCTTTCAACTGTAGTCAGTATTCTAGTGTCGCTCAGGTGTTAATATCTTTTTACAGAGTTGCTCAGCTTTCCATATGAATAGCATTGAGTAATCATATGTAATGAACAGTATATTTAAATGAGTCGGGACTATATGTAATGCCAACTCTCGACGCACTACATATGTTTAAGCCAAGTCATTCAAGATACAAGCGCAACATATAATTTAACATTACGCTTATGTGAAGTGTTTAATTTGTGACATTAATTATACAGCGCATAAGCGGAACTTGCTGTGACAATAACCAAACAACAATAACAATAACTGCCACAGACAATATTAAATTGAAGTTGTGTCCAAAAGGCAATTAGTGCCAGGATATGTCAGCAGTGAGTGCGCGTGGCAAGCAAAAAGGATCCGAATCAGTATACCGAACCATGACGACGTTTGAGTTGTAAATAATACAAAAATTAAAATATAATTGTTAATAAATGCGCAAGCGAAACGTGCAAACAAGCGTATCGACTGCCAGATACCCTGTAGAATATGGTCAAATGCTCTAGCTCAGTTTCAGCTCTGAAATACTCCCTCACATCTAGTTGTCTGGTGTCAGAAGCGTTTCTATATATGCTGCATTTACAGGATATCAATGCCAGAAGCCCTGACAGAGGGATTGAGTCCTTGCCGTAGTCACTGCGAATGCGTAATATTTGAGTGTGTGTGTGTGTGTGTGTCTGTGTCCACAAAGGGAACTGTACAGAATATATATTTTTGCACTCTGTGCGGATAGTGTCAGTCGCAGCAAGAACAACAATAAAAATCGAATTGGATTTTTTAATTAAATTTGTATGTCATAAACGCGTCGCGTAATTAAATGTAGGGCATTTCTTTGTTGAGTTTACGATGGAATTACAATACACGTATAAAATATACACATGTATATATATGTATATATATGCAGTACTCACGTTCTCATGCTTGAAAAAGCAAAGCATTTTCAGTTCACGGAAAACGCGCTTGGATGAGACCAACGATTGGAAAACATTTGGCAGCTTTTTCAGTGCGACGCGGCGTCCATCACGCGGATCTGTAACGGCCCTGGAAGCGAGAAGAAAAAAGAAAGATAAGTTTGAGATATCAAATCAAAGACAGGAAGTCCCTTTATCCAGAGAACATAGCTATAGATAAGAAAAGCATAACCAGTTAAATATAAGTTGCAACTCTCAGCTCCGCGGCTAAATAACAAAGAGATTTAAGTATTTGGCAACGGGCACTCTGTGCGCATTAGCCGTGGGGAAAGGGGTAGAATGGGAACTTAACTTTGCATTAATATTGTCGAAACAATAGACCGTTACAAAAAAAAAAAAAAAAAGCTGCGAGGCACTCAGCAAACAGACAGATAAACAGACACAAACAAACATACAAACATACAAGCGCTGCAGCAAGTAAGCTAACAGACAAACAACAAATGTCGATTGTTTTTGTCTCGCAAAAAAGGGTTCACTGAACTTGGCCACAACAGTAACAACTGGCAAGAGGCCTAGAAGTATGCAGCACTCAAAATCATATCTCTCTCTCGAATTGATAAACACTGCAAATTAGCAACGCAGAAAAAGGTCAAACAACAGACGAGACGCGACGATTCGAGTCGAGACACAATCCAATGCTACAGTTTTATATACTTCTGGCTGCTACCCCTTCTACCTGTTCAATTTGAGGCAAGTGCGTGCTGTGCGACAAACAACGGGAAAGCTGTCGACGCAGCGGCGTCAATTCAATTCAAGACCACCAACAACACCAGCAAAAGTACAAAAACAACACGAGCAGCTTTTAGCTAGCTAGAATTTTATGATGCCATTGGCCATGGCCAAAAAGTGCGAATGTCTGGGCTAAAAGGCAGGGCGACGGCGTCTTTGTCGCCGTCTGTCTGACTCATTCCGCAGTTATGAACATCTATTTCGCTCGCTCTCCAACCCATTCTCCTCCCTCCCTCTCCCTGTCTCTCTTTCTCTCTATCTTTCTCAATTTGGCTACTGCGAAGTTGCAGTCGAAAAATATTTTTGTTATGGTTTTTGCGTTGGCCAAAAGCAAACAAGAAGAGAAAAAAAAACAAGCTCAAAATTACGCATCATCTTATTTATTATTTTTTTTCGTTTTGGCAGACTTGTCACCCGTTTCTTCATCCTGACTATTGCCCTCCTTGCTCTGCTTCTACTTATCCTTCATCTATGAAAAGTTGGCTGCCGTAAATCTTTCGACTCGTCGTTAAGCGTTAAAATTATGGCAAATTGCTGTAAATTGGTTTGAATTGCCTTGCGGCCAGATGACTCATCATTTGCCTCCCAATGCGGCGGCTGCCTCTTGTTCATCTTGGCGTTTTTGTTGTTGTCTACATTTAGGCGCTGCTCGCATCGCCCATTTGCATGTCTAATAGCAAACGGGCCAACTGTCGGCATCTTAATGATAATGACTTGATTATACGAAAAATCCAAACACTTTTAGTTCTATTTTTAGTGTATATTTGCTAAGACATTTCTATGCACAACATTTTCGATTACAAAAAAGAAAAGTTGCAGCCTAAAGTTGTATACAGATTAAGCTGTAATCTGTGTAGGCTTAATTGAGGACTCGAGTGTTAAAAGAGTTGGGTTAAGTGTGTTATGTACACATCTAAATTCGATTTTAGCCAATTTTCGATGACAGTATAACAGTCTCTACAAATAAGTCAAGAAATTTCTATTGAATCAATCTCATCAATTTGAGTTATTTGCTTATGCACCAGCACCAGAGCCGCACAATCTCTTCACAATCTGAGCCATTTGGTGGTTACTCTAAAGAAGACCTTGACGTCAAAGTCAAATCAAAGGAAAATTCAAATATACACTAACGAACACACACACACACACACAGAGAGAACACATGTGTGCTACGCACATTAATATTTTACGGTCATCTATCAAATCTGAAGAAAAAAATCAAACATCGGTCGTGGTTGGGTCACTCTGACTCTGACTCTGGCTTTGGCTCTGGTCGCCTGCTGTCTCCCGTTTCTCTCCATACTTGTCTGTCTTTTATTCCTATTATTTTTTTTTTTCCAAAGCATCAAGTTACAAAATCAAAAAAAAAAGAGAAAAAAGAAAGAAAATCAACATTAAGACATGCCCAGCGGTTCTCTCTTAACTTGTTCAACACTGTACGCATTTCAGTTGAAATTGGGTTAAACAAATTTTGTACATGAAAACCACACACACACACATGAACACACACACACACACACACACACGAAAAATTGTAGAAAAATCGTTGAGAAAAACTAAGACAAATAATTCCGAGTTGATAAAATTGTATGCATTAGGATTGTTGGCGCGGGAGGGGCAATAATAGAGCACAGAGAATGCCGCCGCCATCGTTGATGATGGATGACAAATGCAAGCACATTACATTGTAGCAAACACACACAGATACACACACATACACATACATATACATATATCCGTACACTTATTGAGCCAGTGAGAGGCACAGCATGTATTCGGAGTCGAAGTTTCTATGCTTGGCTTTGTCCTGCTGTTGCCCTTCGGCTACGCCCTTTAGTTGAATTCTTTCTTCAATGGCAGTTAATGGAAAATCATTTATTATGTGCGTGTCGCCGTCTCAGGCACTCGAGTAGAACTTATAGAAGCATCAGCAGCAGCAGCAGCAGCAGCAGCAGCAGCAGCAGCAGCAGCAGCAGCAGCAGCAGCAGCAGCAGCAGCATCAGCAACTGCTTACAGAAACCAGAATCTTAAGAGTCCGGTGAAACAAAAAGTGCCATAACTAAATGATAATTACCAAGGCAGCACAAAAAACTGAAATCCTATCCTAAAAGATTGTTATCTGCTCTGTTCTCTTTGCTGTTGCTGTTGTTGCAGCTATGGCCCTTTTGTGCTGGATACCATCAATTTGTGTTGGACAATTTGTGCACGCAATGTGAAAACTGTAGCAAATCGTTTCTGGTTTTCTGATTGATTTCAGAAAATTAAACATGAGAATGCTCTAGCTGACTGACTGACAGACGGACAGACGGACAGAATGCCCTGTAGTGATTTTCTATTCTGAAATCTGTCCGCATTGCATATAGATAATTTGCATAGCTGTTTGCTTAACATATTACTCGTATTTAGATAGATATTGTGCATTTGTTAAGTTATGGTAAATAATATCTGTAATAATCTGTAATCTGTTCAGTTGGTACACATTTCTTTAATCCGTTCTTGCATATAGGGTATATACGTAATCAAAATGAGTGTTCATTCTGTTGCACAATTGGAAATTACTTTTTGGTCTCAATTCCGACTTGCGTTTTTCATCAGGTGCTTGGCTGCTGGGGCCAAGCGCATTTCGTGCTCAAGTGTTGACTGCAAACTGTGAATGCTGCAAGGTGGGCTGGCTGGCTGGCTGGCTGATGACCATGTCTATGGCTAAAATCAAATCAGACACCAATGTCCGTTTGGCACGTGATTGGCAAATGCAAAAGGCAGCATTCAACGAAATGAAACGAAAAGTTCAAATGGCGATTTTGGCATTGGAAAGTTTTAAACTTGACTTCATATTTGAATGGTTTCCTGTCCTCGCCTACGGGCATCCTAACGGTCCCAGCTGCCTCTTATTTTCATTGCCAGCACAAATGGTAGTTAGCCCTTTCTTGCATTTGATGCCACATCTTTCTGACCCAACTGTCTCTCGCTGCCATATGTACGTATCTGTATATATATGTATGCATATTTTTTAATCTCATTTGATTTCTTCTGACATTTTGCACATGCTTTTTGAATAACTCATCACCTTTGCCGCTTTATCCAATTCTTAAACTGTTCCATCACATTCCACAAACGAGCATTCGTTGCTCGTTGCCTGCGGCCTTAACTTGCTCGTCTGCTTTTCCTGCCGCCCTGCCCCAACCCGACAGATCCCCCCGCTCCCGCTGCTCCACCCTCGAAAGTCAAACTCCTTTGGCAGCTCCTGCAGCCGTTCATTGAACTTTGTCGACAGCTCACTGCGCATTTCTTTAAATAATTTTTATGAACAGCTTTTGAGGAGCGGTCTTAAATTTAATTTGTATGTCGGCCTTCATATCTTCTCTTCTTCTTCTTCTTCTTCTTCTTCTTTTACTTCTTTCTCTTTCTCTTGCTGGTTTTTATTTTTTTGCTTTGCGCGTTTTGCACGCGTCATAAACCGCATGTAAAACGCGCGCGCAACAATTGTTGCAATTAAATAAAATGGTTAACTGTTCAATTACTAATTGCAGTTTGGCTATAATTATAGCTCATTACGCATGCCATATCACAACTAGTTACCAGGAAATCATGTCTGCCCCCTACATAGCTGTTGCAGCTGAGGTGTGGGGGTTGCAACTGAATATGCCACATTGGTGTATTGTGTTTCGCGTGTAAATTAGTAATTTATGTTGTTGCAACTTTGTAGTGGCTTCATTTTGATTGTCACTGTGTATATCCATCAATATGGGTTTTCTCTGTCTGCTTGCGATGCGTCAAGCTTACACAACACAACAATATATATATATATATATATATATATATATTGCGAGTCCCAATCCAGGCGACAAATTTGACAGATGGCAAGAGATCGAAAGATTACCCACAGCCAGCTGAAGGGACTTGTGAGATTTTTGAGCGATGACGGTCACAATTAACAAAAAAAACTGATGACTGATTATATACTGGTTATTTATGGCATTTATAAGAGAATATGCTATTGCATAAATCCAGTTCTTTATTCAAACCAAACCTCAACTCCAATTCCAATCCAATAGCAGATTTAATTGCATATTTAACTCAGTTATGAAGTCTTCAAGAATCTGGAGAACAGATTACTTGAACATGGACGGGATCTCTCTAAGCCAGTTGCTCATTTAAGCCAAATCTACCAAATCCCTAATTTCAGTTTCAGTTGAATTTCAACACATTTGTCGCCTGACTGAATCGCCCGCTGTTTTGCCACACAAAGCATGATGCAAACTGCGCGTAATTCGCATGTTTTGGGCAAGCGTTTCGAGCGTTGCCCACTGTTATAATTATGGCAATGTATGCCAATACCAGCGGGAGACTCTAATATCGCACACATGCAGGCGGCTGCCAGTTGCCAGTTGCCAATTGCCAATTGCCAGTGCGGGTGCATTTGTGTGTGTGTGTGTGTGTGTGTGTGTGTGTGTGCCACACAATACGTAACATTAATTGCAACATTTCGTTGTTGTTAATTGACAAGAGCGGCACAGACAAATAGTGTGCGAGTGAGATATAGATAGAGAGTTAGAGAGAGATGCTGGCTGGAAAGGGCAACGACAACAAACACAATTAAAGCAAATTGATTTTGATTACACGAATTTTATATGTGAAACTCAATTTGAAACTAGCCTGAACAAAAAAAATCTGCAATAACCCACCCAACACCCAACACACAACAACCAACATCGACGTCCCACAATTCGCGTCCTGCAACCCCTGTGGCAACATTTTGATATCGTCGTTCGTCTGCTTCAATTTATGCGCGTAATCAATTTTACAAATGGCCTGCAGGCCGATGGGCGTGGCATGTGGGGAGGCGTGGGGGGCGGGGGAGGGGAATGGCGACAACGAAGTGATGGCGAACGAGCAAGAAATAAATTTATGCAATTTAGAATTTGCCAAGTGAGGCCTGAGTTGTCAAGCATGTGTGTATGTGTGTGTGTGTGTGTGTGTGTAAATCTCTGTCTAAGTGTATGTGTGTGTGTGTGTGTGTGTGTGTGTTGCCAAGCAGCAGTCATTGACTTTAGAGCACAACGAGTAACGACGCGACGACTAAAATCAATTAAAATCATTTTGATTGCATACTTCTTGGCAAATTATGTGCGCCTCCCTTAGCTGAGCACAAGCAGACACACACACACACACACACACACACACAACCAAGCATAAGTGCAAGGGAAGCATATGGCTCTTAAGAAATTTTCCTTAAACTACTCCAATGGTAAAAGGCTTAAAATAGGGCTTACAAGTCGTAGGGTAAATATTCATAAATATTTATATAAGCGCTCAGGGATAGTTATGCAAAACAGTTGGTACTATTTAATAAGACGCCAAAACGAGGGCCGATCGCAAAGTCAACGACAGGGCAACGACAGAGGAGACATTAAAGCGCACAAATGAGCAGGCATATTAAAAATCATCGCAGGCAATAACTAAAACCATTTAATAGGCAGCTGCTGTTGTTGCTATGCTTAAAAGCAAAAGCTGACATTAATAACGATAAAGATGTTGCCTCTTAAAAAACATAACAAATACGAAGCAACAGAAGCACACACACACACGATGACACACACACACACAGACACACACAGACACACACACACACACACACGCACAACATGATACAATATTTCACTTTAATTTCTCACTTTTGGCTACGGCACGCCTCAAAGTAGGCAACGCTGAATGAAAAATGACAACAGCGCCAAATTGCAAAGGCATTACATAAAATATTTAAAAGTGGGCGGCAAACCGGGCGTGGCATGGCCACGCTTTTTGTGTTTTGTCACCCAACCCCAACAGTGACAGGCACTTTTTTTTTGTTTTGCCTTGAGGGGGGGGGGGGGCTTCGTTCTTTCCGTCTAAAGAATAAAGCAGCGCATTCAGCGTGCTTGCTTTTCATTTTCCTTTATATACGCAGCACCGAGCAGCAGAAGACATAGTCCCCAGCCCTCGATTTTTAATTGTTTAAAAGAGAAATTGACATAAATTTATGCATCATTTGGCAGCCACACAATCGCTGACCAATGGCCAAGTGGCTAGGTGGGGGTGGTGAGGGGCAGTTGCTGACGCTTTTGTGTTTTGGGCCACAGCCATTTTTGGCGGCATAATAAATGAGGCCATTCTCGACCTAATTGCATAGCTTTAGTCCTCACTGCGCTCAACGCTGCAAAGTAGGCAATGCAAATATTTATATTTATTTGCAAACACACTTCGCGAATTGAAATTTGCGCGCTTAAATTCAAATTAAATTGCCACAATAATGAGCAGAATTTTGCGCAAAATTCAATTTAAGAACTTCGCAGCGTAAAAAGAAGAAAATCCTCAAAAAAAAATCCTAAAAAGCTTAAAAATCTCGAATTGGAATTTGGTTTGCAAAAATTCTTGGAATACGTTTGATTGAGTTAATTCTTTCAAGTGTACTTAGCCCATAAATCACTTTTCTCTAGCTCTCTCTCTCTCTCACTCCTTCTGTCTCTTTCTATCGCTATATTTTGTTTTGTTTGCTGGAGTTTTATATAATCCAAGCAGCTTACCTAAAAAAAGAAAATGAGTGGAAAATGAAGGAAAAAGGGTTAGTCGTTAAGAGGCTGTTTTTCAGTGTTTTCATTTTATTTTTATATTTTATAGGCACCTCACAGCGCGGCAATACAAAGGTCGCTGCAAGGTGAAAGTAACAATTTCTAACTCAAATTGCCAACGTCAACCAATTTCAAACGCAATTGCTTGGCGCCTACGCGAGTTGCTCAAGTAAATTGAAATACATATTTGCAACTTTTAACACTGGGTGCTTAGTGATTATGAGACAAACACATGAGCACAAAACGTGACTCGGCCTCTGACGTAAATGCTGCAGCAGCAGCAGCAGCAGCAGCAGCGGCAGCAGACAGAAGCACAAAAATTGTGTGCCTCTTACGTAATGGAAAACTACCCGGCAAAGGACACACGAGGCACAATTGAGTAGGAGCAAAACCAGAAAGCAAATCACTAACTGAAAACACAACGCAAGAGGAGCAGCACCAAGTGGATCAGGCGGGCACAGCAAACAGCAGGGGTAGAGGAGCTGGAAATAAACACGGGCGAAAATCTCTGGTCATGCATTTGACACATGAAAAACTTTTGCTGGAGATACTACAAATGATGATGGCCTTGAACGTAACAGTGTAACAGTGTGGCAAGCAGGACCAGGAGCCGCAGCAGCAGCAGCAGCAGCACAGTTAGAAATGGAGCCCCGTGTTCGCTTTTCCATTCTATGTGGGCGTCCTCAGCTTCGTTTTGCGGCTAACTCATTTTTCGTTTTTATGAGCGCGAGCAGTGCAGCGGGTGGGTGACGGGGAACGGGGGGAGGGCAGTGCGGCAAAAACGTGAACCCAAAAATAGCCACGCCCCCAGGCGAACCGGCTGCTACTGTTGCTCACTTAAGAGCATCATCAGCATTTCTCATGAACTCCACCGCCCCCTATCCACTCCTACCCTCCATTTCCCTATACCCCTGCAGCAACAACCACGCATCCATTTCATTTTGCATGCCCGAACGATTTCTTCATGCTGTGGCTTTGTGTTTGGCATGCTTAATTTAGCCTGGCCATCATCAGCACAGGATACAAAGCAGAGCAGAGCAGAGCAGAGGAGAGCAGAGCAGAGCCGAGCAGAGGATGGAGTCGAAAGGAAAACCGCAACTTTTGCAACTGGGGAAAGAAATGTGGCACTCAGACTCGCCGCATTTGCTAGCCTTCAGTTTAGTTAGTTTTAAATTAATTAAGCGTTAATTATGTAATTATTATAGCAACGAATTTGTTAAGACTAATGATAGTCTGCGTGCTTGGCTCTCTTTCCTCTTTCATGGCATCGTTTTCCATCAAGTAAGTCCCTCTGTGCATGCTTCGTCAGATGTGACTTATCTGCGGCATTCAACTCAATGGCCAACGTCTCTTTTATCAATGCCACTCACATAACCGGCAATTTCTTTTGTCATCTTTAGGCCATTTTTATACACCTGGCTAAGCATTTTCGGCAATTTCCTACAATGTTGATTCTCCTACAAAAAGTGTGTCGCTCATTAAAAATGCGTCAGGTGAAAAGCAACAAAACACCAAAAATTGTGCGAGTCGGCGGCGTTGTCTGCGTATAATTTATTAAAATTCAAGTCGCGCAGTAAACAGCAAGAAGCAGTCAACAATCTGATTAAAATAAACTGGTTGCCTCGTGCAAAGATGTGATGAGATGATGAGATGCATAGCGAAAGGAGCGCGTAATGCCGACTATAAATGTAAAAGCCAGCACATTTCTCATATGCCAGTGACAATAACAAAAGGCAAAAGGCAAACGGAAGTGGGTGGCTGTGTGGGTGGATCACCCATCCGGGTGATGCGTACGTCAACGCTGACTGCTGCTGCTGCTCATGAGCGAGTTTTTATAAAAGAAAAAATAAGAAAAAATAAACTGTAGGCGACTATTGAACGGCCGGAATGGATGCCTGTGTGTGTGTCTGTGTGTACTATAAACATGACAAGCTGTCATTGTTTCATATACTTCTTTTGATTTCAAAAATACACACACACAAACACATCTTCAGCGAAAGCACAAACACAACATAAATAAGTTGCGCATACGACACGTTGTACTAATAACTTAATAGCTGTCGCTCTATGTGCCACACAGCTGGCCAAGGCCACATAAGTTTATATACATACATTATATATATATATATATATATATACATTAATATGCATATGTATATAAATTATATATATAACTTCCTTTTTGTGGCTCTCGCTGTCAGCTTAACGCTCTGCACACATTGCTGACAAATTGAAAATAAAATAGGATTTTACGGCAAAGTGGCAAACGCCTAAATCCGTGCCACATTTTTGTTGGCCCTTGACTGCAAATTTATTGCCAGGCTACGTGTATTGTGTGCGTGTGTGTGTGTGTGTGTGTGTCTGAGTGATTTGCTGTAAGCAAAACAGCAAAAGCAACTCAAGAATGCTTCACTTTTTTGTTAGCGTTAAAAGATGCTTTTAATTGTCAACAAATTTGATATTTAATATTAAATGCTTGAAGCGTATATAGACTAGTTTAATTGATAAACACTTGAACCACAAACATATTCAAGTAATATAATATTGTTTTGTACATTTTCGAGTGTTTCAGTTTAGTTACTTTAAGTTTCAGGTTAGAGGCAAACAATGGCTGCGCCCCAAACCATGAGAATATTGACCGATTGAGAACAGCTGCTAAGAGCTTGGCGCTCGTTACTAAGTTCAATGGGTTTCTATGCAATTTGTGCGCAGCCAAACAATGGAATGGCTTTGAATGAAGTTGGCTACCTCCACCACACCCCATGCTGCGTGCAACAGACAAGCGCATGCGACTGTCGTCTGTTTAGCTATGACGTGCAACGACTACTTGTAACAATGCCTCAACAGTTAACACCAGCTGATGATAAGCCACGTAAAGGCAGGCAGACGGATAGACAGGGACTATAAGGACTCACGAGGACTAAGCGGCGCACAATCCTTTAGATGCCCCTCAATAATTTATACGCTCGCGTTGCTTCCCCTTCCGCCTGCCTGCTTGAGTTTATTTATGAGGGACACGCGTGACGCATTTTCATTTCAACAATTACGAATATGGGCCATGCAAGTATTTATATATATATATATATATATATATATATATTTAAGTGAAGTTGAGGCGGGAACTGAACTGCGCTGATAACACAAAATCAGCCAAGAATAAATTGGTAAATCTATCAGGCGTGAATAAATTGGTAAATCGATCATGGCCTTAAATAAAGGTAAAATATTTAAGCCTATGTTTATTAAATTCAATATATTCAAATATTCAATAAAGTTCAACGTTTATTTGTGTATTTTGCGAATGTAATTCGTAAATCATTTAAATACCCGTTGATGGTTAAAGTTCACTTTTATTATTGATTGACTACAGTTTCAAGGCTTAATTTAATATGCATTAAATAGTTATTATATCGCAGTATTGTATTATGGCATAATACTTGATACTCAGCACAACGAAGCGCATAAAAATTGTACATAAAAAATCTGCTTTTTATACACATTATTTTTGTGTGTATGTAAATGTAAATGTTAATGTGAATACATATATACGAATATATTTGCATGCAGAGCATAAATGTCAACTGGCAATTTGTCAAAGTCCAATGCTTTTGTCGTCATAGTTTTCACATTAGCCATTTTTGGACAAAGGACAACAAGCTGCGACATGTCAAAATCATTTTACGAGTGGTATTTTGGTTCATTCCATTTTTTTCCCTTCTTCTGCATATTACCATAGCATCGGTTTTATACTTATTTGTAAATTCAACACGCACACATGTCATGATGATATGTAGATTTTAAATGCCAGGACCCAAATAATAATCACCAATGGTAATGACTCACAAATTACAAGGCATAAAGGGGAAAGGGAAATCCACAAAATCCACTCTACAAATTGTAAGATGTAATCTGAAAGAATGTTAGCCAATAAGGTCGCTTCAAATAGTGTAGGGTATGCATTTATAATTCAACTTCCTTTTTTGGCGCTGGCAGCATTTAAATATGCATAAAACATTTGTGCGCCCAGCGGCTATCTGAAAGGTCGTTGGTTGGTTTTAGTTTTTGGTTTTCGCTTTTGTTGGAGCCAAATTATGGTAATGCTGATGAATTATCATAACATTTCAGTACGCTTGATGTTTTTGTCATTGGCAATAAAATGCAATCAAAATGCAAATCTCTTGCAGCTTTTTTTGCCGACTAATGCTCAACTTTGTATGTGGCGATTGTAATATAAAAGCTAGAGTGATCATTGTTAGTAGGGTCTGTGCTATGGAAACTGAATAATTCTATTTTAAATTTTTAAATATACCACGAAATACGCTAAAAAAAAACTGTCATATTAAGATACAATAAACACTCAGATATTATAAGGAGTTCGTAGCAGGGCTCTAAGCCGAAAACATCTCAAATCAATCTAACTTCGATATTTCTTCAGAGTTCTTTGTCATTCGTCTTAGATAAATGTTGCCACATTAACATGAAAAGTGCCTTATTGGCCAAATAGATCAGCATTGAGTGATATATAATATACATATATTTCGAAATTTGTTTATGTCGTGCTGCTAGAAATTAGCGAACAGCTGCGAGACTGAAAACGTTAAAACTCTTAGCGCATTGCATGGAAAAAAAGAGCAGAAAACAAGAATAAACACAACACAAAAAGCACATAGAAAAGGCAACAAATTCCGCTTTATGATGTGTGCACATATTTAGCATTATTTAGCTTTGTTTTTAGAGCCAATTATGCTGATTTACGAGTGATAACAGAAACAGAGTCGCACAACGAGCGAAGAGGGAAAGTGAATGGGGGGCAGAACTCGAAATGTAATGAGATTAAGGCAAGCTCACAAATTGTAATTGCGCTAATGCTTTATAATCAACTTTGGCTACGTGATTGAGGCAGTGTGTGTGTATGGGATGGGATGGGATGGAGGGGGTGTGGGGGTAAGGGAATCAGGCATAGCAGGCAAGGCAATGCCCCACCATTTTTCAGCTATGGCAGTCACTTGAATTTATTTTGCAGGCGACTTTTCACGCCTGCAAACCATTTCCCGTTTAAAGGTAAAAGGTGCTGGTCGCAAATGGTAAGCTCCTGGCCACAACCTGTAATCAAAACGGAAATGGCAACGCGTTTCCGGCTCAGTCAACCCCGTGTTGCGATTAACCCTCGTTTGACCTTATTCCCATTGGCATTGTGACGTATTTTATGAATTTCTTGCATACCAAGAAAAACACGCAACATTAATTAGCATGGAGGCGTAGAACCACCACCACCACCTCCCCCTCCCTCTCTCCCGCCCAGCTAGCCCCGGTCTCCGGATATCAGCTAAAAAGCTAGCCAGCTGATAATAATGAAACGAACAATGCGCACAGCTGACAACCAACAACAACGAAACAGTTGTTCCACAAAAAAAAAAGGAAAAGAAAAGTGTCAGGCGATAAAGTCCAACAGCAAACAGAAACACAAAAAACAAACAAAAAAAAAACACAACGAATAAAAAACCAATTGCGCAAAGCGCGTGAAAAATGTTTTGTTGGCTAACAATGTGAAAAATGTTTGAAAATTCGCTGCCTGTCAGTTGACACCAAAATCTGTGGCTGCATTCGAAGTTAACTGTTTTTTCATCCCCCCCTCCCCATTTTGTCTATTTTTGCCATTTTGCTGCAGGTTAAGTCAATTTACACGCCACTTAATTGACAATGGGGGGAAACACAAACGTGTCTAGCAGTGTAGCACTGTGGCATTGTGGCCTTTCTGTGTGTGTTCGTCGTGTGGAGGGGGTCGACTACTGTGCGTATGCGTAATGCGAAACCAACAAGCGACAGAGTCACAAATCTCAAATGTCAACGCTTGAGTGACATTTGTATTGATTAGTAATGCGATTAATCACGTGACGTTGCCTCGAGTCTCCCAGCGTCTCCCTCTGTGTGTGTGTGTGAGTGTGTGTGCGTCAGTGTGTGGCATGCGGCAATATTTAATGATATTACGCATACGCCAAGTATGTGGGCCAAAAAGAGTTTGGTGTGTGTTATATAAGGTGAGCCATAAATTATGCCAAGCCACAAGCCACTGCCTGTGGCATCCAGGCCCCCCTCCCCCCTTGCAGCACCCACACACTTGCCACAAGCGTTGCTAATGAAGCAGAAGTTTTAGCACACAATTTTTGGACTTTCTGTTGTTTTTTTTTTTTTTTTTTTTTGTGGCTTTTGGGACACCATGCGGAAATTGGCCAAATCCAGCTGGATTGCTCGCATATTATTAGAGTTCACAGTTTTTTGTGCGCAGCTGTTGCAATAATTGCTCCAATAAATATGGTTGCATATAAATCAAACAGCTGCTGTTGCTATTCCTGTTGCTGTTGCGGTCTTATCTTAACCACAAAGCCATCTACTTCATTTCTTAGAGCGCTATTTAAGTTGTGCGCCTGCTGTTGGCCGACTAAAGAACAAATTCTTGTTAATAAGGCCAGCGACGAGACGCTGACGTCACAGGATGCCAGCAACTGAATCCCAATTCGTTGCCAATTTAGACGACAGGCTACGCGCAAGACAAAAAACGAAAGAAGATAAAAATAAGAAAAATGAAAAAATAAAAAAAAAAAACCGAAACGCATATTGAAAGTAAAATGGCCAGCAGCTGCTGGCTGCTGCTGCTGCAATTCTGTTGCCAACAGCAGCAGCTGTCAGCAGATAGCAGCAGCAAACACGTTCGACACGTTGTTCATCAACATAATTATCTACAGGGCAGTGTGACCTAATTTTGCAAGTGATATTTGAGCATGAGACTGCCGAGAGACAATGGGAAAGGTACAGACACAGAGAGAGAGAGAGAGCGGGAAGTTTGCATGCTTTGACTATTACTCCTGCACACGGTCTCACACGCTCTCACCCGCTCTCTCTTCACTCGCCGTGTATATTTAATCAACAATAACAGCGCTGCTAATTAGCCATAATTGAGCACGACAATAAAGGTTGCTACATCAGCACACAGAAGCAAACACACACACACACAAGCACACATACATTTACAAAACGTAATTTTGCAAATTACATAGGCAATTAATAAGCCAATTATAAGCAGCTGCCGTTCTTTAAGAATCTTTTACAAGTACTAATTCCAATAACAGCAACTGAGCGCACTTTCAGCAGAGAGAGAGAGAGCGAGAGCGCACTGCTAAAAGTGTTAAATCAGCTGCTCCATTAAGCAGGTTTATTTATAGGCATGGCATAGTATAAGCTGAGTGGGAGTAGCATAGCCAACGATCGCCATTCACACGCTCTCGTGCTAGTTTTACAGCCATTGTCGAACTTGCACTACATGGGGATGTAGCTCAGATGGTAGAGCGCTCGCTTAGCATGTGAGAGGTACGGGGATCAATGCCCCGCATCTCCAACGGTGTCAAAATGTTTTTTTCTTTTTGAAATATTTTAAATTAATGTAAATAGTTGCTATGCATTCTTTCGTACCTTAAATTTAAATCATCAGCCAACAGCAAAATGTAATCTGTTTGAATTGGGAAAACCGCAGTGTTGCCAACACTTAAAGCAAGGACAAAGGCCTTAAAAATCCGAATGGGCGCAGTGCATCATCAAATAAAATAAAAAATGTAATGGAAGAAGAAATCACGAATGCGTCATAAAAACTTTCCACATCAATGCACAACAAGAGAGAGAAGGGAGACAGACAGAGACAGAGAGTCGGAAATGGGGAGAGAGAGATTTGGTGATGGAGATAGAAAAGCGCGGTGGTCATCAGCGGCCACTTTAAGAGCGCAGCCAACAAAGTCCTGACACAAAAAGTAAAATAAAAAAAAAAGAGTATATATATATATATAAAATGAGCTTCCAGTGATGCTGAGAAAAGAGCACTTGAAAATGCAGCAAAAAGTGCCAAATGGAGAGGAGCTAGAGAGCTCTGGTGGAGCTGTGTATTGAAGGGTCAGCGTGAAGAACGCTTTTATTGCAATTTTTTTTTTTTGGTGTGCGTGTGTATGTGTGTATGCGTTTGTGTGTGCAACCCCCGACGGCAGTTGCCTCATTTGCTGATGGATTAGTCAAAGTGCAGCGAAAGACCACAGACACAGAGAATTGACAGTAGAGGAGAGGAATGGATGCGCAGGCTCGAGGAGGATTGCAGGTTGCCCTCGGGCTGGCAATTTGCTGCACTTCCAGTTGCAGTTGCAGTTGCATTTTGCACGTTTTTGCATCATTAAAGCCGACAGCAATAACAAGTTGCCTTCGTACGCACATCGCACAAAATTTTGATTGATGATTGAATGCAGCTGATGACCAAATGGTGCTTAATGATCCAGCCGGCAAAAGGAAAAAAACGGAAGAATTTCAAGTTTGTTGCATATTCAGCTTCTTCTTAGCTTTGCACTTACAAATTACGACTTAATGTTCAATTTGAACCGGCAAAATATTAATCTTAAGCTTGGCCTTAACTCTCCGTCCCGATTGTGCTGCCCCCGCATTTTATGCTTGCCCTGCAAATTGATTTAAACGTGTATAAAAATTTGTTGTGATTTTCCAAATAGTTCACCTGGAAACTCAGTGACGGCAAGAGAAATTATATTTGTATGCTTTCCATAGCAATACTTCGTAACTTTTTTCAAACAATTTCCAGTAGAACGGTTGACAATCGTTAAAAACAGATTTTTTCATGTTCGCTCTTAATTAAAGCATTTATAGTTGTGTTGCCTTTGGGCCAAATATGACGTAATTTAACGTAACGCAAATATTTTGATTTTCATTGCGTTCAACAAGCACCAAATTTTATTTTACAACAGAAATTGTTTGTTAGGTGGCTGGAAGGCATATTTTTTTTTTGCACAACTACGGAATATTTGCGAAAGCATTTTACACAACACAAAAAATATATGTATAACTATATATAGCATTTTAAATGCCTGGTATTTTTTTTATTGGTAAGTGATTTGATGCCAAGTTATTTTTAATCATTGCCCAGACTCAGGTGCTGTTGCAGATTAACGCTTCAGGGTTGTGCTTTAAGCAACCATTTTTTTAATGATTTATTTTTACGGCATTAATAAAAGCGCGCATTGTACGAGATTAAAATGTTTGCAACTTAAATGCCTTAAGTATGTGAGTACATTTGTATTATTTTCTCTTTTATTCACAAGCTCAATTAAACGAAAATGATGTTGCAGGAAATATATTACGTTTTTCTTATTTCAGTTTGTTGCAAAACCGAGATGGGCCAAACTGGCTTAAAATAAATTAACCAAGAAGCTTCACAAAAGTTATTAACAAAAAGATACCTTAACACAAATCGCCCTACAAATAAAATCGATCTTAAATGAAATTCGTCCTGTAAACTAGAAATTAGACCCTGGAATTGGGAAATGTAAAAGAGAAAACAAACACAGACGTTTGTTTTTATAAATATGATTAAAAATACTTTATAAATACTAATGGGAATTATTATTATTATTATTTTATAAGTGCAGAGCATCTGAAATTCCACAGCACTTTTCAGTTAGCTGCATTCGAGGCATTTGGACATTAATCGTTGACATTAATTACTGGCAGCGGGCCATGTGTGTTTTATTTTAGTAAGCTTTTCATCACTCGCTTATCAAGCTCTGCTTGCCCCACTCTTTTTAACGACCATTTTCGAATTTTTTTCCCTTACTTTTTGCGTTCTGTTTCATTTGTTTACTTTGAATTCGTTGTTTGTTCAGTTGTTGCCGTTGATGTTTTTTTTATTGTTTGAAATGCTCTCGCAATTTAAAGTTACAATTGATCAGAAATTCTGGCACTTCGGAAAAAAACACAAATATTTGTTGCCAAATTAGCAGCTGTTAGTTGAAATTGGATTAAAAAGAGCTGCAATTTGGCTTGTCGCTCGTTTCATTGTAATATATAACCGGGGAGTTTTTTTTTTTTAAAGCTGTTGTTGCTGTTGCTTGTTAGCAATTTGGCAACTGAATGTTGGTCAAGAAAAATGAAAAACTTAATCGGCAGCTCGCTAGCAATTTGGTAACTGCATATTTATTATGTTAGCTTGTTAGTTGGCTACGCTCGCATTTAAATATTTAATTAAGTTTCCGAAGCGAAGAAACTAGAAAATTGAGTTGAGGTAGCCCCAGTTGTGTGTTTAAATCTGTTGTGGGAAGTCCAAAATTAGCATATAGCAGCAGCAACAACAACAACAACAACCACAACAACAATATTAACAGAACATTTTGAACAGATGCCACAACGAACAGAGAAGTTGTACGATTTACAATTCTAACAAATTTTTGGCGCAGCAGCAGCAGCAGCAGCAGAGATAAGGGCTCTTATCAGCAGCAGACGCACAAAGTGAGCGACAGGAGTCAGTTTCAGAGCTCTTAAAGCTTACCGCATTCTTGCGGGCATCGCTGCTGCCGCTGCTGCTGCTCAACTTCTCAAGTGTTGCAATCTTTTGGCTTTTTACATCAAGTATCAAATTATGTAAGCAGCCATCTCTCTCTCTCTCTCTCTGTCTGTCTCCCTGCGATGCTTTCTCTCTCTCTTTCTAGCTGCTTTAAGCTTAGCCATGAGCTGCGTCTTGGCGTTTCTTGTGCTTGTTGTTTTCCTAATTAATTAGCGAATTCATTTGAGCATTGAAATTGCTGACATTTTTTGCTGTTAGAGGGTGGCACCACCTGAGGCAGAAGCAACAATGCTGTTTGCTTTTAAGCTGATTCATGAGCTCATCTGCAATTCACAGTAAATCAATAATAAAAAAAAATATACAAAAATAAAACCAGAGCCATGGCCAAAGTACAAATAAATAAACTATACAAGAAACTTGTCGCCGCTGCCACAATATATATATATATACATTTATACACGTCTATTTTTTTCCCACAACAGCCCACACTCTCTCACAGCTTTCAAATGTCACAACAAAGACGGGGCTAGGAGGCAAGGAGGAGACGCAGCAGCAGCAACAGCAGCAGAGGATCTACAAACGGAGCAGAGCACATTCCGTACGAAAAAGGGAGGAAAAGAAGAGCAACACATTTAAAACATGTTTAAAAATGCATAAATTAAGCGCAGCTTAACTTCGCCTAAACAAAGTCAAATGCAAATTAGCCTGGCGCGGAAGGCTAAACCGCCGATGATTCGGTGGGCGTGTAAGTGTATACATATACATATATATATGTATGTGTGTGTGTGTGTGTGTGTGTGTGTGTGTGTGTGTGTGTGTGTGTGTTTAATTATGTGTATGTAAATGGGAATAAAGTATAAAAAGCCGCATTGCTGCGACCTGCACACAATTTTCAAATGTGTTTCCAGTTTAGCGAATGTGTTGAAAATGCAACGCAAGCGGAAATCAAAGCAAAACAAATGCAACAAGAACAACAACAACAGCAACAAAAACAACAACAACAAGCAAGCAAGCACGCAGGCAGGCAAGAGCCAAACAGCTGAGCAAGCAGAGAGGAGGCCGCAGAGGCAAAAATGTTGATAATGACGACGATGACGACGCCGACGACGACGCGTCGCTGCTTTTGCTTTTGTGTGGTTTAATGACCTTGCCCAAGTTGTGCAACTCTCTCTCTCGCTCTCTCTTTCTCTATTGGTGCTCCCCTGCCAAGCTTAATGGCAGCGTTGACGTCGACGCCACGCCATGTGGTCGAACGCTGCGCTGCTCTGCGTTGCTCTGCTCTGCTTTTGCTCTGCTCTGCTCCGTCGATGTTCGTGCCTAAATTTAATTTGTATGCGCGCTTCACACGCCTCTGCGTGCATTCGCCGCCCTCCCAACCCGCCTGCTCCCCACCTTTGAGCATCAAACCCTTGCCCCATCAAGCATTTTTAGTTGATTGGCCGCTGTCGTTTTATTTTTAAACTATTTCGAGAAGTGTCTCGAGAATTGTGTCAAGTGTACGACGCCCAAAATAAAATAAAATGAGATGAATAAAAAAAGTTCACATGTGTCTCATGCTGCAGATGATGATGAAATCTTTGCGGGTGGGCGTGTGTCGTGTAAGTGTGTGCGTGTGTGTGTGTGCTTGTGTCTGTGTGTGTGTTGTTGTTATCGTCCCTAACCTATTCAAACTGTTGTCGGTGTGTGTGTGTGTGTGCGATGTGCTGCATTAAAAGCTCATAAAAAATGACAATCAAAATTGTCGTTAAATGCCATAAAATGCAGACGGCATCTTCGATAGAAAGCCACAAGGAACAACAGCGTAATCAAAGCCTAAAACAAACGAAACTTGCCATAAAGGCTTATATATAATATATATGAACATAATTTCATGATCTGATGTACGATGAGTGTATAAAATTTTATGTATTATACTTAAAAATAGTCGCTTCTTGGTTGTCCTCTCACTCTCTCTCTCTCCCTCTCTCTCTCTCTCACTTTATGGCTGTGTTTTAATTTATTGCCCCGCACAAAGTCAATGACATGTGTGCGTGGGGATGGGGAGGAAAACGTGGTGGCAGCAAAGATGTATGTGGAAATAGCAAGGGAACTGTGTGTGACGCAGAACCACAGAGTGTGGGAAGGGGAAGGGGGAGGGGATGGGGAGGCGGCACACGAGGCAGACGAGGTGCGGTTGCGCATTTGACCTTAGCAACAAGATTAAGAAAAATTTGTGGGGGGTGGTGGGTGGTGTACAACAGTACATAAGAGTTGAGTATAATTAATTATACTACAAGATGACTAATTGCATGTGGATTGGGGAGGGGGGGCCCTGTAAGTGTCAGTAGAGATAAGTTTTTCTGCGCAACTAGAGATGTATATAAATAAATAATAGAAGTGAGTAATCTAAAGATGGGCACTGGAGTATATAATATGATATTCGAGTGCTTAGCTGGAATACTAATGAATGTCACAAAAGAGAGCATTCCACTCCTCATCCTTAACTATTAATTAATTTACTGTTAGCCAGGCATAATTTGTTGTTGTTTATCAAAGTAATTGCAAGGGTGGTTAAGGGGACATAACTTAATTTCAAAGGCAAAATCATTCATATTGCTATAACTCGACCCACAATTCATGCATTCAACTCATTCAGCTGTTGCCTCGTCCCCTGTGACTGCTACTGCTGCTGCTGTTTTTGGGGCACCCTGATTGTGTTTGGTACGCCATTGTTGTCATCGTCTGCTTGTGGCATGCCACAAGCTCAGCGTTCCAATTGCCTGCTGCAGTTGCAGTTGTATGTCAACTTGGCAAGCGCTGCTGGTGCTGGCAGCCAAAACAAAAAGAAATACACATACATGTAAAAGAAAGAAAATCATAAATAAATACTTACACACACTCACATCAAAGTGTAGGTAAGAACAACAACAACAACAATAACAACAACCACAAAGTGCACTCTTTCGTGTCATGGCTGGGCAGTACATAATGATGTTGTTGCTGTAGCTGTTGTTGCTGCTGCTGCTGCTGCTGATGACAACACGTTGACAACCAACAGCAACAGAAGCAACACAGCAAACAGAGACAAGAAGTGCACACAAAAGTAATGCGCGACAGCAGCAAAATAACAACAACAAAATACATAGAAATAAAAGAAAAACTCTCTGCTGCAACAACAACAACAACAACAATCGCGTTGACGTTGTAATTTGGCATGTGGATTTTTTTTTTGTTTTTTGTTGTTGCCGCCTTTGTCAAGGTTGCATTTTCATTTGCAATTTGTTCAAGTATCTCAGCACGTGTGTGTATGGCTGTTGTGTGTGTGTGTGTGTCTCTGCGCGGCTTGTCAAGCTGACTGCCAACACACCAACAGCAACGCCTCCCTTGGCCACCTACTCCACCCAGCTAGCAGCATGCCCCACTATAGCAAAAACCGTGAGCAATTTGTATACCCTGTACAAATAAATGTTATTAAAAAGGCATGCTGCACATATCCTTCATTTATGTTGTCAGCTATATAAACAGGCTTTTCTATTTTTCTTTTACACTTCTTTTGAGGCCCAAATTGAATCGTGCGGAAAACATCATTTTTTGTACAACTTTTTGCGGAGTATTGATTAGTCGTGAAACTGCCGCGCATTTTACCTGTTTTTTTTTTTGTTTTTTTTTTTTTTTGATTTGCTATTTTGAGCATGCTAATTTTGTATTCATTGTCAAGTTGCTCAATTTGTATATATGCTGTTTATTTTTATATATATATTTACTAGCCTTGTAACATTTAGTTCCCATATCTCAAAAACCAAAATGGAAAATTCTTATCAGTTGATCAAAAGTATGAGAAATATATAGACAACAATCGTTATATTATATATTCATGTTCCCACGCTGTTCTCTAGCCCATTAGCACCGTGCTAACTTCCTAGTTGTGATGTTGTCATTGTTTGGCCATATATCAATCGATGTTTTATTTGATTTCCAACTGATTTATTACTATTCGCGCGGGAGTCTGATTTCAAATACAATTCAAGAGCTTCGTTATTTTTTTTTTTTTTGTTTTTTATGTGCATTTGCCAACCCTTAAAATGGGTTCTGCTTTCCAACTTGTGTCCATTAGCTTAGACTCTTTACTTTTTTTGGGGTTTTTGCTCAGAGATAACGAAATCGTAACGACAATAATAAAAAGTTCAATGCACTCTTTGCAGGTGAGCGATAGAAGAGCGCACGTAGAAGGCAAATAATCAAAACCAAATTAGTCATTTGAGTTGCGTTAGTCAACTAAATCAAGAATGATGTAGTCAAGTTAGCTCGACTACGATATACCCAGAATTCATCAGTGGAAATACATTCTACTTTTGTTATCGAATTTCACTTTAAAAGTTTTGCACACTTAATGAGTTTTCCTTCTCTGATCTCGATGAAATTTGTCCAGTTGTTCAATAATATGTCAATGTATAGTATATATAGTTGTTGCTATCGGTAATCGTCTTGATCAGGAATATCTATACTTTATGGAGTCGGAAATGACACACTTTAACAAAATAAAACCATTATACCCTATTTTCCCCATTTTTAATGGGTTGAGGGTATAAAAAGTGTTACAAAAAACAAAGACAAACAAACGGTGCTCAGCACACAGTATCTGTAAAGCCAGAGAATCGTGGATAAGATAAGAAATGACGACGACCTCAAGCCCCAAAAAAACAAATCCGTATAAAAGTCGTTACTGAGAATTAGGAATTGGGCCATATTCATTTTTCATGATTATTTCGCGCAATGTGCAAGTCATCTAAATGCAGTTAAATGTCTGCAAATTTGGTACTATTACGAGCAACGATTTTGTTTGTAATTTCGCAAAAGCCTATTGAGTTATTGATAGTTAAACGCAGATAGTAACGGCTAATAAAAATAAGTTATGCTAATGTTGTTGTTGCATAGCTGGACCGATTACTTTTTAGTCTGCTCCTCGGAATATAAAGTACAAATGTACAATTCAACAGACTTCTCAGCCAGTTAAATCAACAGTGCCTACCTGGTCCCGATCATACTGCTCAAGCACATATATATGAAATCAAGTATTTTGCTTACCTGCAAAGAGAAAAAGATAAAGAAACATTTTAATTAATCTACAACATTTTATATGCACTGCCAATACTCATAAATTGTAAGGCAAAAAAAGAAGTAATTATGGCTACTTTAGGCACGCCGAAGATTCAATACCCTGCAGACCGGAGTTAATCTGCTGAACACTCTTTAAATGAAATGAAATCAAATCAATTAAGAGTTGTTGTAAATCTTTGGGTATTAAAAGGTAAAATGTTGCAGTGGATTGGGGAGCGTAGACGCTTCCCGGATATATGTTTGTATTGAATAATAAATGGAAACACTTTGTTTTTTTTTTATAGGGTATAGTTAATAGATGAAATACAAAAAGTGAAAACAGTTTTGCAGTTTTTATGAGTATTAGCCAGCAAATCATGTGGCAAGTGTCATAAATTACGATTAAAATGACTCCAAGACGTCGCTGGAGCTCGACTCAAGATCACAAATCTTAAATCGTTTCACCATGTCGGCGCTTTTGGCCAAACTCATGGATTGGACCAAACTCATGGATTGGACCAACTTTGTTGTTTTGTTTTTGATTTTTTTCTTCTTTTCCTATTTTGTTGTTAGACAAGTGTGGTCATAATTTATGTGTTTATATGCATCCAACAGATAGTTATTATAGTTATGTGGGCAACCAGTTCGATTATTTAGTAGTTAGCAGATGAAAACTGAAAGTCTGCAATGCAATATGTAAATATTTTCACGATTAAACAATTGAAAAATTAGTCAGTGAAAAGACAATTGCAGCAAATGCTGTAAAATTGCCACTTCACGTGTCGCAGAGATGCAAGCATGTATTCATTGTCAGACTCCACTCATTAATTAAGCAAGCTTGAGCTTCAGGCCAAAGTGGCAGCTAACATACAAAATGCATTTACGATATCAGCTTTTTGAGTTGTTGTCGTCACAACAATAACAGCAATAGCGACAGCAACACTCGACAGCAACAACAACAACAACAACACACAACAAAATCGATAAAAAGCTGTTGCTGTTCTTTCCGTTCCGTTCCGTTCCGTTTCGTTCCGTTCTCGTTGATTTGCAGTTGCTGGTGGGCGTTGTTTCTTTTTACTAGTTTTGGATGGTCTGAAAACATGCTGAAATGCATTGAATGAACTTTTGTTTGCCTCTCTTAATGATTAATTGCAATTTGAGCATACAATACACACACACACACATACACACACACGAACATACTGATAATTGCAGTCATCAGTTAGTTTTGGCCAATATGCAATCATCATTCGATATGTACCCGCATCAGAGTTGGCCATAAAAGCTTGTTGAATTCCAAACTAATTAGCCATCATCAATTTCGGTTCGAGCTGTCATTGAAAGCTGTTCAAAGCCGCACACAAATATGTGAATGACGCATTAGAGACAATATCTCTCAAATATATTCTAGTTTTATTGCCAAAATTTCCCTTTCTAAATTTCTCCACACTCAAATTGAAACAGGTTTTAGGGGATAAAATGTTGTATTTCTTATGCGATTTTAATGAAATTTGTTCAGTTAATCAATATTAAGTCAGGGTATATTGTAAATAATCTCTGAGATGCTGATGGACAGACAGAAATGCCTATATCGACTCAGCTGTTGAGTATTTGGGTTCGAATATGCATCCTTCTGACTTTCTACATCCTTTTACACAAAATCATTATACACTTTTCATGGTTTAATTATAATTATAGACAATATCTGTTTCCTTAACTATCAAATTAAGTTGCACGGTTTGCAGCCAATCAATAATTATGCGTGTTAGCAATAACAGCTCTAAATTATGGTTATATTATAATCGATAGCTGCCTAAGAGCAATTCTCGAAATAAATATGAAGTTATGAATTGGTTATGCTTAATTACCGCATTGTGTTGCAAACAAATTGTATTAATTGAAATACCCACACAAGCACACTCTCTTTTGCCCAATTTCTGCAATTCTAAACTCGTTATAGGCAGCTAGGCACTTTTAGAATTGAATTTCATTACAATCCATTCACAGACACACACACACACACGCACACACATAAAGGTGAACTGCCAAGTTGATCATTGGCATCATAATGATGATGATGTTTGTTTTTGCTTCCAAGTGCTGCGCGCCGTTGATTGCTGATTAGTTTTGATGAGGTTATGCCCCAGACAGTGGCCGCCACAGCACAACTACTATCGCTATGCCCCCACTTGCCACTCCCCAATACCTTCCCCCATTTCCACTTACCCCGACAGCGTTACTGGACTATAAGTCAGCTATGTAATTATAACTGTTTACAATTGCAGCTTCTCTCTCGTATCAAATCTCAGTGGAAGCCGTTAGAGCCAACACAGAGAGAGACAGAGAGAGAGAGAGAGAGATGTACTACCAAATTAAAGCGAAGCGAATGAAAAGGCAGCCAAGCATCAGCAACTCTTTGAGTACTTTTGCATATACATACAACAGCAACAACAGCAACAACAACAACCAAGACTATTGCCCGCAGTTAGAAATAAGAATCCTTTAAACTTAACAAGTTAAATGCTGCGGGGCAACATGGTAAAAACAAACCAACAGGAAGGCAAGAAAGATAGAAGGAGCCCAACGACAAATGCAAAATAAATAAATAGTTAAATAAATGAATGCCAAGCAGCAACAGCAACAGCAACAACAACAACTGCTATAGTTGCTGTTGCACTACGACTGCATGTGCAAACTGGTATTTTAAACCACAGCCAAGTTCTACTTACAGTGGACTGTCTTTCAAGTTTACTTTCAACGCCTTTTCCTGCTTAGTTGCTGTTGTTGTTGCTATTGTTGTTGCTGCTGCTGCTGCTGTGCGTGTCTCTTAAGGCCAGATACCGCGCCCTTGGCTAACAAGGCCCAAATCCATTACGTATACGTAATATCTATAATTATGCACTTTGTGCATTTCCGTTGGTCGCTGCTGCGGAACTGCATTTAAATTTATAAACACTCTATAACAATTTCACAAAATTAAACTAAAAATAAATATAGAAAAAAGAGAGAGAAAAAATTGCTGATTGTTGTAACATTTTAATTGCCGCTTAAGTTGTCTACGAGTACGCTGTGCTTTGCTCAAATACAGCTAGTAAGCGGAAACGGATGTCGACTGTGGCGCATGCCACACAACATGGCACAACAACAGCAACAGACGAGCCAGAGAACAGAGCAGAGAAGCTGACTCAAGGACAGCAGAAGGGCGTGTGCCGGCACAATTAGACGATAAGGCAACATAATTGAGAGTTAGCTATTGCCCCAAGCTTGTCGCAAGAAGCAGCAGCAACAGCAGCAGCAGCAGGAAATGAAGATAGCTGTGAAAGGAAAGCTGTTTAGCTGTGACAAAAAAAAAAGAGAATAAGAAGAGGAAGCGCTCAATAATGCCATTATGTAGATTATAAAATAATTGCCAAAATATCACTTTTCAGCTATTCATCTATTGATATTTTGTACGTTTCAAGTTATTTGATTAAAATGAAGAATAAAGTTAAGCTAAGATCCAATCATATCTTCTATTCACTGCCAATGTAAATCATTTGTGTATCTATAAAATAGTTTCATCAATTTCTTAGTCTTTTCAATTGATTTTTCTTTACATTTCAATTTTATTTACGTGCCAGCCCCAAAAAAAAAAGAAGTAAATAAATACAAATTTCCCAACAAAATATTTTATCTATAGCATAATATCGAAAACGTGCCGCAAACTCTACAAACAAAGACGCATTGATTTTACAGCACACACACACACACACACACTCACACACACACACAAACGGTGTCTGAGCATTATTTTGAATTGCTGCTGTTGTTGTTGGAAATTAGATGGCTCGGCATTTACATACAGGTATGTGTAAGTAGTTTGTGGCACAGGAAGTCACCTGCTTCAATAGCTTATTCTTTTGCTGCTGCTGCTGCTGCTGCTGCTGCATCGTTTTTCGTTTCTTTCGTGTCTGGCATTCAAAATTGTCGTACAAAGAGAGTTATACCAAATACGAATACAAAAAAAAAAAAGGCTGTATATATATCACAGAGTTAAGCACATGAAAAGGGCTGTCAGGCAGAACTTCTAGCAGGAGCGGACAGGCGGACAGGCAGACACGGACAGACGGACAGACAGTCGAACAGACAAGCAGTCAACTAGACGATTTCAAGCTAAAACTATGTAACTTCAACTGACACGCAATAGTTAGACAAAACTCGTACGTCCCTTGAGTCCGGGGTCCGGTCTTTCATTGGTTTAGGTTTTTGTTTCGTGTGTCTTGTCTTGTCTACCTGCTGCCGTTGCAGTTGCTGCTGCAGTTGCCAAGTTGTTGTGTTTGGGGCATGTAATTATGCTGTTTAACAGCGAGAAGTTTGGTTAACAAATATAAGACACGTTGAGTTCGCAGCCAACCCGCCACATAATTATGGTTAGCCAACTATAAGTACAAGACTACAAGTTGAACTTCGTATTCTCTCTGTCTTTTCGACAATTGGAACTAAGCTAAAAAGGGAAAAAAACACAACAACAACAAAACTGTTGTTAATTACAGTTGGAGGCAAACAATTTTCAAAACATTTTAAATAAATAATACAAGCAAGCTCAAAGGTCGAAGGCTTTTGGTTCAGTTTATTGCATTTCTGGGGCTTATTAATGTGGCAAATATTTTGATAAATCATTTCGAAGAAATAACATGTATAAAAAACAACTGCTCGAAAGCACAAAAAGTGTTTAGAAATTTTTCAACAAGCTGCCGTCGCCCAGCCACTCCGAAAATGAAAACCATTTCAATTTAATGTGCGGCCTTAAATCAAATCAAGGCAAAAAAAAATGCGACAAGGGTGGGAAAAACACACTGAGAGAGACGGAGAGACAGCGAGAGAGAGAGAGAGAAGGCATAAATATTATGAGGGAGTGCAGGTTGAGTGTGTAACAGCACATAAAATTAGTTATTGATGGTGGGTAGACAAAATATATTTCATAAATATATATATATAGATAAATGTGTTTGTGTGCTTTCAATTGTATTAAAGTCAAAGAAATATGGAGAGAGGCCTAAATCAATTGAAGCAACCCTCTGCTAAAAAAAAAAGACTGAAGTATGCGGATAAGGCGGAGGGTTGCGTTAGGTGTGTTTATATAGCTAAACACAGGGCGTGTCGTGCATTGAAAGAAAAAAAAGAGAAGAGGAAAACAAGTAAACGCCAAGTGGATATGTCAGGTTGAATGTACTCGGCCCAGTCGCTAAACCATAGAGAACAACGTTGTTGTACGACTGACGTCGTCGTCGTCGTCGCCATCGTCATCGTCTGCCTGTTGTTTTTGTCGTTGTTATTGTTGTTGTTGTCGTTTCACGATCGCCAACCGGACAGCGGCGCAAAGTTGATAACCTTGAGAGCATTTTCATGCGAAAGTTCAATGAATTTAGTTTTACTTCCATGTCTCAAAATGAAAGAGAAGCGCAGAGCAAGCAACAGCAGCAGCAGCAACAACAATAACAACATCAACAGCAACAGCAACAACAACAACAACAACAAAGAGAATTCTATACGAGATTTTGTTGTAGAACTCTCTGAAGCGCAGACAAAGTCGCAGGCGAGTTCTAAAAAGAAACCAGCACATGTGAAAAAGAAAAAAGAAGAGAAAAAAGTAGTTATAACTACTGAGAAAAGTGAAACAAAACCAGACTAAACATTGGCTTTGAGAACCAGTTCAGCAAATGTACAAACTGTTGCAGTTGATGCCAGCAGCCGAGATCGCCTGTGTAGAGCAGGAGGCGCAGTGGAGGAGTATGAGTCTGGTAAGTAGCAGCTGGATGGAGCAGAAGCAGCAGGGGCGGTGTTGGGGGCGTGAAATCGATGCGTTGTCGTTGTTGTCTTCGTTTTCGAAGCTCATGAAATGCGCAGGAAATCAATGATTCGGTTTGGTTCGGTTCGGTTTGGTACGGTTTCAATTACACGCACACGACGACGACGGACGACGACAACAACAACAATAACATTTAAGCTTGCAACATGCTAGCTATAGTTAGCTAGCTAGATGACTTGCCACGCAGCATGTTGCTGAAAGCATTTGCTATAAATTAACAAAAATTATAGACAATTATTACCATTGATCGAGGCAGCGAGGCAGCGAGCCAGTGAGCGATGAGTTGCAGCCTTGCAACTGCAGCAGTTGCATATTTATTGGGGCGTTTGCGCATTTTAATTAAGCTATTTGTCAAAGGACCGCAAAATGCTATATAAGTTGTATGCTACACACATAAGCTCGAAAGAGGCCAGTTGCAAGTTTTCTTATTGATTACACTGGTTTCCCCGTGGGGCTAAAAGCCATTCAGTTAAATACTTGGTTTGCTAGTGGCATCAAAAAGGGGGTGCAACAATCATTATTCAATTACAGTGTTGGATTATTTTGGACTACGAGCTCAAATGCGAATGTCGAACCTTGAAATTGAAGGGTATATCGGCAAAATTGAATTGAATTGGCAATGAAATTACATTTTAACATCGCAAATTGAAAATGATCGAGACGAATATCTATTAGAAAAAAGTAAGAGATTGCTTTACAAATTTGATTAAACGTAAAAACGTTCAAATGAACTCCACTTCAAATCGAATTGAACACAATTTGTTGTCAATTTAACACAAAATTATGGCTATTTATGCTGAATAGCGCAAATAACAAATCTAAAATAAAAGTCAGTTTCCTTGATACAAACAAAAAACATTCTACTCTCATAAAGTTGAGGAAGCATTAAAAGTATCATCTGCTCAAATTGCAGATCAGGAAACAGCTTGATTCTTCAGCTGTTGGCTGAAAAGCTTCCTGACCAAAAGAAAATAAATACAAAATTAATATCAAGCAACGCAAAGCGTTTCAAGGAGTCAGCTGAGCCAACTGATTTAAAGACGCCAGATACAACAATAACAACAAGCAAACGAAGAAGACCAAGAAATGAGGTCGGGAACATATCGTGTAATTTGAGTGCCGTGTAAGCCGCAGACATAAAACCCGCAGCGTACATAATTTAATATGAATATAATAAGTATATAAAAAGGTCGATTTCCCCCCTAAAACATACAAGCTGCCCCAACTCCCGTATGGCTGCAGCAGTCTTAATGACAAACCGAGTGCAGCACTTCAACACTTTTAGTGGCAATTTACAGGAGCTGACCACAAAGACAAAGAGGCAGCCAGCAGCAGCAGCCAGCAGCCAGCAGCAATAACTATAATGACCCCATCCAAGCTGATTGCTGATTATGACATGGCTAGCAGACCAAAGCTGGGCTAGCTGAAGGGCCTCTCAGTGCCTGAAGCTGGCCAAAAGGGTGAGAAAAAGTCAGCAAGTTAGATGATTGTCGTCAGGCGCATATGCAGATGTGATGTGAAGTGCAAATAATTATGACAAGCAGGCGAGCGAGGACAGCACTAACTCAGTGAGCAGACAAGCCAAACGGAAGCAATGTAAAAACAGCAGCAGCAGCAGCAACAGCAGCAGCAACAGCAGCAGCAACAGCAGCAGCAGCAGCAGCAACAACAACAGCAACATCGACGACAAGAAATCATTGCACACCTGCGAAATGGCAGCAAGAAAAATATATATACATAATAAAAAATTGCGTGGTGTGAAATAAAAACAACAACTACAACAAATTGTGAGTGAGAAGCGAGTGAAAAAAAGTGCAACACTTGAACTTTGGTGCAGCTGCAATAAGCAGCAAAGGCAGCAAGCTGGGAAGGGAAGAGGAGTGACGAAAGCAGCAGCAGCAGCAGCAGCAGCAGTGGCAGCAGCAGTGGCAGCAGCAGCAGTAGTAGAAGGCATTGAGTCAGCAAAAGTCTCAACCTTAGCCACACCTCCAACAATCCAACAACTGTGTGGCAGCACAACAACATAACGATGATTATGAAAGACAATCAGCTGTGCCTGCCTGCCTGCCTCATTGCTGTTGCAGTTGTTGCAGCAGTTGAGGTTTGTAGGGTAATTGACAACGGCTGGTGCAATGGTACAATGGGCAGTAGAGCAGCCAGGCAGCCAGTCAGCTAGCCAGCCAGCCAGCTAGCCAGCCACTCAATGAGCCACTCAGGCAGCCAAGCGGCAAGGCAATAGCGACCAAATGCCTTAGTTATTGGCCCAAACAACAACGTGCAACAAAAGAATTGAGAATAGAAGAATAGAGGCTACACACACAAACGAAACGAAACGAAACGAACCCACCTAGGGGTTAATCTTGTCCGTCTCTGTCTATGGCAAATGACTAAGCTCCACGCCGATTGCTGATAAATGTGTTACGGCAAATTGAGTTGGGCTCTTGATCGATATATCCAACCTGGGGCACATTCCCCAAATTGGCGAGGGGGAGTCTCTAATCAGCTGAAGATAAGACAGCCAGCGGTAAGTAGAACAATGAAAAATATTATTATATAAATAGTTAGCAATATTTCGTGGTAAAAATTATATTTATCAGCAACTCAAAATCCATTTAGTAATATATGATTAATATATGTATTTAAAAATAACACAACACAGTAAAATTGATTAGTTTTTTTTAATCGCATGTGAATGTGTAAAAGACCATTTAAGTATATGTTATGTACTTGAACAGCAGCAGTCATTAAGTCAAAGCTTGTCAAGTTCAAACTTAGGATCATTTAAGCACAACAATTTGTATAAAACCTGCTAATGCCATTATACTAAAATAAATTCCCGCACAGTTCCACTTTGTTTAATTCGCAGTGCAAAGAGGCGGGTCCATCATATAATATAATATAATATGCTGCTAATTATGATGGCCCTTCAAAAACTTATGATGCCATTTCAAGTTTTAGTCACAGTCACAGTCACTGAAGAAGAATGGGCAGAGGAAGAAGTAGCTCAGCAGGCAGTCAGCAACAGATTATTAACCGAATGACCTTTAAGGGCATGAGACCAAAGTGTTTTCGAGTCAGAACCGCGTCAAGTCAAAAGCTAAAAGTCAAGACAATATAAAATGGTGAATGCCAAATACTTTTGACAAATTATTAAAGCCAAGGAAAAATAAAACGAAAAATCAATTAGCAATTAATAATGTTGTAGACTGGTTTAACCAGAACCTTCGACTGACTAACTGGAGGCGTCCTTAAACGATTAAAGCACGAATCTAGCCGCAGGGAGCCGCATTAATAGATGCCATTAAAGTTGAATTATTATAACAATGTTTACATTTGATGAGAACGATGCGAGTTGCGCGGCTGCCATTCAATTAGCAGTTAAAGCTTATGGGCCACTAAGAATCAAAGCTCTATCAGGGACTGCACCGCAGGCCAATTGTGTAGGATTTTGTCGGTGTCCATTTTGAGGTGACTATCAAAGAGTCAGATGGAAAGGGGGGATTGGGGTTGTGTGGCCACCAAATTGTTAACAACTCGAATGCGTAACGACTTTAAACGCGTTATCGCAATAACCAACAACCTTTGCACTTAGTTCCTCCTCCTGCTCCTCCTTCTCCTGTACTCTTTCCTTCATTTCCATTTTATCTGCGGCTTTCGCACGCAATGCGCCATGACGCTGATGCTGACGACGACAAGTGTCATTATATCAAATGATTTTCCTTTTGGCCACAAGCAGTGCCACTGCATCCAGTCTCTCACATCACTTCACTTCAGTTCCTATTCTCCTCGACCCCAGCACAAGCCCCATCATTGTCATTTTCATTGGCATTGGTTGCCAACTTTTGAGTGGCTTATGGGCCCGTGCCTCATGTAAACCCCCCCAAACCTACTTCCTGCTTTGACAGTTTTGAAGTGTTATGCGATTTTACATTATTGGCCCTGGCTCTGCTCTGTCAATATCGCTGTGCTGCTCTGTTCTATTCTCTGGCCATGCCTCGCTTCTCTTTCTCCCATCTCCCATCTTTTGTCCGTGTGGAATAGTTTTGACGTAGTTTTGCATATGTTGGCTAAAAGTTTTGTGCATCGCTTGACGTGTCTGCCTTCTAAATAGATTTACTCTGGCGGCTTTGCAGCTTGTCAGCTAAGATAACAGTACAACACAAGAGGCAGAGAAAGCGAGCGAAGAAGGGGTGGGGAGGAGCTAAAGGGGAAGTAGTGGGAGACAGCGGGAGCTCAAGCTCATTGTTTGGTAAGTTTTTCAATGTTTTCTGTGCTTTGCAGCACGTGTCCCCTTTGCAAATCCATTGACGTACACACGACTTGCCAGAGCATTGTAATTTTAGAACTTGGCTTTAACAACTTTTTCCCCGATGTGATTTGAATTATTGATTGGAGGAGCTACAAGCATAAAAAGCGTGCTTTTTGTACCCTAAACCCAATTGAAAATGGGTAAAGTTTTTGTGTAAAGGTATGTAACAGGCAGCAGGAAGCATATCCGACCCCATAAACGATATATAGCCAAGTATTTAATATATATATATATATACATTCTTATATGAATTATACAATTATTGATATGAACAACTCGAGTTTGCCGCCGGCATTTCAAATTTGTCATCAATTATTAAATGTTACAGCTACTGTAAATTTAATTTTCTACCATTTAGCACTTTGCTTTAAGCCAATTAAAATTCAAATAAAGTTTGCCGTTTAATTACACTTAAAGTTAGCCACAAGTGCACAACCTAGTTATGCTTTGAGGATGGCATTATACGTATACATATTTATATATATTAATATATGCATATATATATATTTATGTATAATAAAAAGAGTGTATCCAATTTACGTTTCACATAATTCCCAGGAATCTCATTCACACTAATCTACATTTAATGCACTTAGCAATTTCTTCTTTTAGCCTCAGCTGTTTCTTCTTCTTGCCAACTACTACATCTTGTTGGCAACTTGTTTCATTAGGGAAGAGGGGGAGGGGGGCAGTTGCTGCCTGCCATAAGTTTTGTTTGCAATTTATGCACATGACATGAAAACGTGCACAGAGAGAGACACACAGCAAACAAGTCCAAGTTTTGTTCTTGTTTTTGTTTTTATTATTATTGCTGCCTTTTATTTACGAGCTGTGCTTTACGTATGGCATTTAATAAGTAACATTTTATTGTGTATTTTATGCGTTGCGTATTCTGATTAAAAAAAATATTGTTACAGTTTTTTTTTTCATTGAATTTTTATGAGTTTTTAATTGTAATGAAATAAATTGCAACTACTTTGGATAAAGCTAAGCCCAAAAGCAACAGCGGGAACAACAACAACATCAACTTGCTGGCAGGCGCATAAAAAACTGGGTCAAAAGTTGGAAAAATTATAAAGTAAAAAGAAAAGTGTAAAAAAAACTGGCGAGGGTAAAAAGAAAAACAGAAGAATCAGGCGGCAGCAACAGAAAAAGCAACAACGTTGCAACGGCGACTGCGAGACGAATGTTTACACACAAGTGCACACACACACACACACACACACACACACACACACACACACACACACATACACACACATATACAAATGTAGACAGACGCAGCCAAAGAGTTGCACATTTGCCCACATCTCCAACGCCCCCTCGCCCAGCACAGCACAGCTTTTGTACATTTTGTTTATTATTTTGTTTATTATTTTGTTTAGTACTTTTTATTTACTATTTGTTTGTGTTAGTTTTATTGCAACGCCGCAAACAAAGCAGCCAAATGTTGCAGTGGCAAAAGCCTTTTCCTCTATTTGTCTGCCAGTCTATGCCCCAAGGCAGGCCAGCCACAGGGGGGGTTGGCAGTGGTAGGTGGCATATCAGTTTCGGTTCGGGTGTTAAGCAATGATGCTGCATTTATTCACTAACTAAGTTAATTACGCTCCCTAGTAAGCTTTGTTTATTTTGTTGAATATGGTATGAAATAATACTAAGCAGCTTTAAGAGCGCGGGCGAAAAATAAAATAAAGTATATACAATATAAGTACGCATATAAAATATAAGTGCGACCTTCAATGCGGCGTTGAAAACAAGTTTGAAAACAACTAGAGAAAAAGTTGTACTCGAGTAACATTACGGATATTTAATATTTAGCCTTTAATTATTTTATAATTTATCCGCTAGATCATTTCTTTAGTGAATTCTGCAGTTTGAATAACTTATTCATATATTTCATTTCAGTCTTAGAGTTTTAGAGAACCTATATGTAATCAGGGTTAAAATGGCAAGCCCCATTGGCAATCTTGAATTAATTTGCCTAGATCTCGTCGTCGTCGTCGAAGGTGTTAACTACAATTTTATGCAAATTACTCAGCTAACTGATGCATATCCTCAATGACTAAGAAATAAAAACTAATTGCACAGAAACCATACCTGTTTCTGTTTTGCCAGCATTAATTAACAAAAATATGTTTACCAACCCAAAAAATAAAACCGCGCCTTGACAACAGTAAGAACAACAACAGCAGCCAAGCCAAATATGGAGTGGTGTATTCAATATGACACCTAACCGAACATAAATGAATACCAATTTGGGCATTTGATTCATAGCAATGTAGTGGAAATTAAAGACACGGCCAGCGAACGATAAATATTAGCTAATTATAACAGCAATAACAGCAATAACAACAACAACAAAAACAACCAACAACAGAGAAAAGTTAAATAAAAGTAGACATGGCCTTGATAACAAACAATTGCAAAGAAACAACAAACAAAATACAAGAGCACAAAATAAATGATAAAATGTCAAAGCAAAAAAAAATAAAAATATATTTGCTGTTAGATTTGAGTTGCAGTTGTTGTTTTTTCTTTTTTTTTTTTGCTGTCAGCTGCAGCAAAATGTTAACAAAAATACGCTGCACACAAATGTAAATAAATTACATGCAACAATCGCGACGTTGACGTCGCAGTCACGTTGCTGCCGCTGCCGCTGTCTGTGCCACTAACCCACTTCAAGACAACTCAACTCGGCTATCTCTCTCTGGCGCACTGCTGCTCTTTCTCCCTCTCTCTTTTGCACAGCGCAACGTGAAACGTTGACAAAAACAACAAAAACAACAACAACAGCAGCAACAACAACAACAACAACGCGACTGCCTTCGCTTTTTGCATTTTATTACGAAAATTCTTTGCATTCAAAAACAAAAAAGCCCAAAAAGCATTCAATTAATCAGGCGTCTGGTTAGAGGATCAGAGCGGGTGGCGCTGCTGGTTTATTCCCCAAAAACAAATTAGCAGCTTAAAGCGCGCCCAAAAGGCGTTGATTGATTTGAAGGGCTTGCAGCCTGAGAAATAAGTTCTTTGGCCAGTTGATCATTTACTCAATGGCTAGCATTTGGCAGCTGTCAGGAATAAGAAAAAAGATGGGGGCGAAGTGTGTTGTGAGGGAGAAACAGCTCAATTTAAAGCTTATTTATAGGCCACATCACACTGACAGCCGTCGACAGTTATGACCCAAAAATGTTAAGTGTTCGTGTGTGTCTGTGTGTGTGTGTGTGTGTGTGTGTGTGGAAACCACAAAACCACAGTTGACCACACTTCCACAGTCATCGAAAGCAACCACAAAGTGCTCGAGCAACACACAAAAAACTCCAAAAATAAAGATAAAGATAATGACACGAGCGTATTTGAAAAACTCTTTTGGCACTATCAAAAAACTAAATAAAAAAAATACAAAAAAACTTCAAGTGGTTGGCCATTGTTTGGACTGCTCTGATTCATCAACAGTCCTCGTCGCTCCTCCTCCCCCTCAACCGACATAGTGTAGCTGCCATTCAACTGCACAGCCCATAAAAATAAACATAATTTTCTATTGCATCGAAAACTCGACGCGATTTCAACTCGATTCAACGCTTTGTCAACAGCTGCAAGTTGCGTTGCATTTTCGCTTTCAAAATGTTGCACAACTCTTTACTTTTTTTTCTCGGGGATTTTTTGGCGTTGTTTAAATTACTCATTATGGAAATGAGTGAAGCGGGCATGCTGAATTCTTTTGAACTCTTCAGCTGTCCCGAGATGACTGTTTCAAATGTTTAAAATGTTACTGCTCTGCTGATCCCCTTACAAACATCACTTATAATTTCCAAATAATTTCAAGCTTCACTTTATGACTTTATTTGCCTTTACAGCGTATCTACTAGCACAACATACTTTAGCCACATTTTTAGGTATTCCGTTTACTTCTTTTTTTGTGTGTAACATGTTATTTCTTTTTAGCAGGCTTCGCATAGCTGCTAAACTTTAAGCGCGAGACTTTTTGCATAGATATATATGTAGTAGTCGAGGCAAGTAATTGCAATGCTAAGTATATGCCAAGTGACAAGTATATATTAAACAAAAGCACACACCCCCGCACACACAACACACAACACACACCTTCACACCAAAACAGTAGCAGCAACTGAGCCAAGTCAACAACCAGCTGCTGGTTCAACGAACTGCACTTAACAACAGCAATTTTTTAATGACCAGTTCACTAATTAAATTTGCTTATATCAATTATAATCATAATCATGAAAAATAGCACTGATAGGGGAGTGACCAAAGCTCACACATAGAGGAGGGTTCAGTGCCATGTGTGACAAACACAAGCTCGACAAATTATAAAATTTTAATATGCGTCGCGCTCGCTGGCGCTTCGGCAAATATAAATGACATTAAAAGACACACAGACAGACAGGCAGACAGACAAACAGACAGACGGACAAGTGGGGTGTCTTCTGTGTGTGTGGGGGAAGAGGTAGAAGGCATAGAATTAATTAAAACCTGTTGCCTCATCTCTTGCTTGCTCCTAGCTACCTACGCTTTTGCTGCTCATACTTATATTATATTCCTGGAAACCAAGCCCAACAAAAAAAAAAAAAAAAAACCGCGCGATTTACTTGCGTTTCGAGTGCGTTTTTTTTAACGCGCTGCAGAGAAAAGTGTTAGCCAAAAACATTGCTGACAAAGTGCAATGCCGAAAGGCATTAGAGCGTTGAGGGCGGGCAGGGGGCGTGGCTTGGCATTAACATAATGCATTGTAACTACAATATAGGAAATTCACAACGGATTTTGCGGATGCGAGCGTTGCAAGTTTTTTTCTTTTGCATAGATAAAGTTTGTAAATGAGTCTAGGCTAAATTTATTGTTGTTGTTGCTACTGCTGAGAGTTACTTGTATTTTGTTATTGTTACTGTTGGTGTTGCTGGTGGTGGTTCAGTGCCGCCAAGCAGCAGCGCGTAAAAGTCAACGACAGCAAAAAAAAAAAAAAAAAAAAAAAACTGAAATTAATTTTGTTGTTTTTTTTTTTCAAATTTTATTGCGGTTATAGAGATGCCGCAAGTACTTCCCCCAACTAAGTGTATGAAATTCCAATTGTTTTTGCTCTAGCTGTATAATTTTAATGAGACACGCACGCACATGTGTGTAAAGAGGGGTTTTTAAGATTTTCATCTGCTATCTTTGCGGTTTTCTGAGTATGTTCAACTTTAAACTTACAAAAGTTTTTTTTTTTGGGAGCGCCATCGCTAAACTGGCCAACGATCCATGACATTGTTAGTTTTGATCATCGTCTACTCAGAAATTATAATGGCGAATTGTAGTTTTTAACTTACCTGCAAAGAAAAGAAACGAAATAAAATGGAAACATGAGTAAAATTAATTACAGACATACGCATGTGAATAAGGTGAACAACAATTTAATTAGAACTACAACTAAATGATGGACTACTTTGTGATATTAGTATCACTTCTTCTATTAAACAGAGCATGAATCAAAATGCCACAAAATTTTTATTTTGGCCATAAAGTGGAAACAATGCCAACACTATGTAGAACATAATGTTTGGAAAGTAAATTATATTAAATAATGGACACAAATAAGGTAAAGAGTTTTTAATCGAAATCTAAGATATTTTCCTTTCAAAATTGATTTGTTAACTCAACAGTTTTTGAATTTAAAATACTATAATTGTAAAGCACAACAATAGAACAGAACAAACATCCCGTATGCATAGTTATCGACTTTGAATCTCACTCAATTGGCATAAATGCGCAGAGGAGCTTTATGAAAACAATTCATAAAACAAGAACCTCAGTCTCAAGTGACTGCATGCAGCAGCAGCAGTCGTCACATGAAATACAACATTTGGGTATGTTTTTGAAGAGAGGGGAGTAGAAGAGGCAAGCACGCTGAAACAAAACTGTCAAAAGCAAATTCAGCAAACACTTAAAATGGTCTCAAGTGAGCAAAGGAAGGCGCAGTCCAAAAAAAAAAAAAAAATAAAAATTCAATAAAAAAACAAAAGCACTAAGACTGAGAGAGGCAGATGCATAGCCTGAGAAAAAAAATAACAAAACTACAAACAACAACAAAAATGGCAGCAAAATAAACAAAAAACAATATAAAAAAAAAATAAAAGAATTATAGACGACAAGGCATTACCCCAGAGCAAAAAGCAAAAAGTCAACTGCTGGCTAAAAAGCAACAAAAAATGTCAAGCAAATAAGAGAATGCGAATGGAATATTTTTATGTGTGTCTGTGTGTGGCACACTGAGGAGGGGGCGCCACACGTGGCGGTGGGTGTAGGTAGCAACTAGATGGCAGTGAATATGCCTGCAGAATATAGGCAAGCTGGAATTGTGTTGAAATTTATGCACACACATCAGGCTAGAGACAGAGAGAGAGAGAGCGAGGCAGATTGAGCTATAGACTCGGAGAGCAAGGGGGAGAATTCAGAGTGAGAGAGAGAGAGAGGTGGAGAGAGGTATGGCAAGTCCCAGGAGACTGGACAAAGGGGGTGTTACCAATGGGGCTGACTGCCTGCAGCGTCGACTTTTTGTAAATATGCATGAGGAGCACAACGAAAAATAGCTGAAGGACGCTGACACAATGACAGACGGACTGACAGAAAAGCAGACAGACAGTCAGTCAGGCAGTCAGTCAGTCAGATAGTAAGACTGATGAACTACTGATTTTTATTTGAACAGCAGCAGCGGTTGCTTTATGAACTGCAGTTACAGCCAAGAGAAATTTCGGATTCATTTTTAGTTTACGGTTTTCTCCCATTGTGCAAAATTCAAAATTGCGACGCCAGTGAATAAAAAAATCCAAAGTTTGTAATATGTCATATAAGAGATGGGGAGTTTGGATTAGATACAGCTTTAGCCAGCAAAACAGCGACCAATGCTGCTCTCCAAAGTAGTGACAAGCTGTTTGCTAAGTGCTTTGCGAGACTGACACTTAATATGAGAAAAGTTGAGTGCACTTTAACTTCAACAACAACAACTTGTATGAGGAGGCGAAAGTGGACAAATTAATTGTGCTCGTTAAATGGTTTTCAACTGTTTGATGAATATATGCAGCTTTCTGCAATAATAGTCAAGTTTAATAATTTAATTAAGTTGACTCATCGATTGTTATAAAATTATATGATTTTTATATAATTGTTTAAAGTTATAGTTTAACATTTAACAATAATGATACGTTGATTGATCGATTGTTATAAAAATATATGGCTTTCATTTATACTTGATTTATTTTTCAATTCATTTATGCCGCTTTTATCTAATAATTTATTGTTTATGATTTTAATTTTTTATTGAATAAAATTAACCTCCATTTTCAATATGGTCTTGGGGTTAATCACTGTCACTTCGATATTACATTTTTATTAAAACTATAATTTAGATTTGTTGCAATTTTGCAGCCGCAAGAAATCATGATTTATATGATTTCATTTCCATGGCAAATCAAAGAATTTTATGAATTGTCAATGCTATTAAAATCAGTAGTAAATCAAATCATTTTTCAGCTGATCAGGCGAATAAAACTCAACTAAGAAGCCAATAAATTTTCATAGCTGCCAGCTAAAAATTCATCATGTAAATACATAAATACGAATACACACACACACACAAACACACAGTCACACACACAGTCACACACACAGTCACACACACAGTTACACACACATACACACACACGGCGAGATACAGAAAGCAATGCGAAAATGCGCCACAAAACACGTACAATAGCTAAAATAATACAATAACAAATCGCCACAGAGACTAAAGGAAAATCGAAGAAGGAAAATCGCTGGAGCTTGGAGAAAAAGGAAATGAGCACTAGGCTGAGCGGAGAGTGTTGGGGAGAAGGGGAAGGACAAGGACTCGAACTGAAGCTGCCTTGGCTTCTTTCTATCTGTCATTTTGTTCGTGTGCCCGGGCATTTGCTGCGTCCAGGGGCACACAAGCACACGCACATACACACAGACACACACACACACGCACACACACACTCGCACACTAACGCAATAGAACTTTTCCAAATAAACACACACACACACACACAGTGAAACATGAAAATCTACTCAGCAGCTGCTGCTGCGAAGGGTGCAAAAATTTGTGTGTGCGCGCGTGTGTTGCTGTGTGTGTATACGTAGGTGTATGTCTGTGTGTGTGTGCGCTTGGGTTTGTATTTGTGTGAGACTACCCAACGAGGGTGTTATAAGCGGTTAAATTTCGAAAATGCCCCGGCTGCCTCTAGTCTCGCCACGCACCCCCCTTTTGTTACCACACCCAAAATCTACCTTCGCAACATCGCTCCACATCGTTCGCCCTCGCTCCCTGCCAACCACCAACCCCATGCTGGGTGTGCACGCGCCGCTGGCGCCGTCGTTACCGCCAATTTCCCATCGTCATCCTAGCCCCGCAGTGCGCATCCCTCTACAAAGCCGCTGTGGCTGCTGGCTGCTAGCTCTAAGCTGCTCCTGTTTGTCCTTTGTGCGACCCCCAGACCAGTGCCACGCCCACCCATGTCACACCTCCCCCATCCCTCCCATTGCGCCTTTTGGCCAGCTTTAAGCCACGTGAGTTTTGGTCTGCCAGCGCTCTCTATCCGATTCCACTGTTGTGTTGGTTAATTTTACGTTACGCATACGCCGCGTGTGTGTGCTCTGAAAACAGCAAGAAGCAGAGGAACTGTTTATTGTTGTTGTTTGGCAAAGATGGAACTAAAAAGCTCTTGCCTAGTTTTAAGCGCTTTGTGGTGAATCGGTTTTCGGGTCGCATTTGCGATTTCTATTTGAAAAATGAGCCAAATACGCTTTAAGCAAACAGAAACAGAAACCAAAATCGCAGTGAAAGTTGCAACCAAATATTAAATATTTGTATATTTGTGTATATAAAAATGTTCAGCAGAAAATTGTATATTTTTTTTGGTTGTCTTTTTTTGTTGATTCGTTTTCCCGTTTTGGTTATCTGTAGCCACACAAAATTACACACACACACACAAGAAAAGAAAGGAAAAGAAAAGAGAAATAAAAGAAAATAAAAATGCGAAATACGTTAAATAATCACCGCTTGGAAAAACTTTTGCCTGAAATTTACATATTTTCGGGCGGAGTGGGCGAGGCGAGGAAGGACGTAAAATGTCGCTTAAAATTAAACAAAACACAAGCTGGCAGGCAGATCAGAGCAGGGCAGGGCAGGGCAAGGCAGGCAGCGTCGAGGCCAACGAGAATCTCGGCTAAAGTCAGGCACCCGGAAGCAGCCACGCCCCCATGCTGCTGCTGCTCCAAACGCCCCCGATTGCTGCGTAATCTAGCAACTACTCGAGCGGCATAAATTTTAGCAGGCAACAACGACAACGAAGACTGCAACGTGGAGCCATAAAAGTTACAGCCCAATAAGCGACAGCGAGTGTGTGTGTGTGAGAGAGAGAGAGATAGAGAGTATGGGGTTAAGACCTGACCGAAGAGATGCCATATATATATATATATATATATATATACATAATTTCGCACTGAAGGCACTGAACTTGGCGACTTGGTCTGCATAAGTAATAAAAATAGTAATTTGCTCGTAAAATAGTTGCGCTCAAGTAATTTTAACGATTATGATCTTAATCAACTTGCTAACGGGGTGTGGGGTTACAACATGCTGTTGCAGTGGCTGGGGGGTATGGGGTCAAAGGGGGGGAATGACTGTGACTCTTATTTGCGCGCAGCTCTCTAAAGTTTTATAAGCATCTTAGAGGCAACAGCGAAAATAGCTAGCAAGAGCCAAGATTTAAGCTTTGGAATAATATAAACGAGCCCATCTTCAAGTAACTGCTATTAAATAAATGTAGCTTGAATGAGGGCGTATAAATCTTTAAATTAAGCATAGAACACTTAAGCAAATTAAGGGAAAACTACAAAAAAATATAAATATTTTATATCCCTGAAAGTTGTTGATCAAGTTATCCTTAAATGTGTTCGTTTTGCTTTATAGCCTTTATAGGCTCACAAAAATAACAAAATTTCTCTCCTCGCCTCTCTTTAAAACTGGTTTCAGAGTTTATACACAATTTTGTTACAATATAGTTTTCAATTAATAATAGATTACGTTGCATTGACTTTTGCCTGCTTACAACTTGCATTTTCTTTTTGTTGCCTGCTGAATTTTCATATTCAACAATGCATGCATTGAATTATTTCTCTCACACAACATTAATTGTTTTATTATTCATTCTTTTGTACAAATTTCATAATAGAATGTACGAAATGTTTGGCATAGTGGAATCCGACTATTATTTCATCAAATATTTTCAGCAAAATTTATAGTCTGCATTTTCCTATTTATGGTTGCAAATAAATCATTTTTTGGATGAAATGCAACATTTTTGCACTCTGATTAACCATATAAAGTTTTCGGGGAATCCAATTAAAACTTCAATTTTCCGCATTTCGTAACAAATTTTCAATTTTTGCCCGCATATGAGAAAAGTTATCCTGCCCACAATTTGCTAAACATTTTCTCACCCTAACTAATTTGCATACATGTACATATATGTATAAATTCAACACTTTTCAAAACATTTTCCATGAGTTTGCCCTGGTACAACACTTTTTATTCCACGCCCTTCGTGCCCACCAACAATAACGCTGATCACGCCGTTCAAAATTTATAGCGAACAAATTTGCTATTTTCCATTTTGGCATTTTGCTAAATTAAATTCGAAAAACCCTTAAAAGAACGAACTAGTAGAACACGCCCAGTAACAACAAAATGTTTTTGGTTGCGTAAAGTTAAAGTAATTTATTTCAGAAGCAAAAGCAAAATAAATATATACGTACATATGTATGTATAAAATATATATATATATATATGAATATATACTAAATATATTTATCTATAATGACATGAAAGTGGGAAAAACATGACTGGGCCGTTGGAAAATCCAACTAAGGCGTTTCAAATGCTAAGCAATGAGTAAGCAAAACAACTGAAAAACAAAACACACGAAAAACAAAGAAAATTGTTTTAATGGGAAATAGGGGAAAATTCAACGAGACCGTCTAGAGCCATTTTGCGACTTGAAAAACCAGCGCTTGGATTTATGTGAATCATTTTTATACTTGCGCCCCAACTGAATTGTGGGCGTGGCAATTATTAAGATAGAAAGCGAGAGAGAGAGAGAGAGAGAGAGAGAGAGAGAGAGAGAGAGAGAGAGAGCAAAAACCCAGTAAAGGAAACTTTTGTGATTTGCTTTAAACTGTTTGTGCAACTAAAAGCATTGCTACGAATTCGCCAAATGTAATTGAATTGGTGTTCCTAGGAACGCACAGTGGACTGTTGGAAAGTAGGGAAAAACAGCAAAACAACTTATGCCACACAAAGAAGAGTGGAGAACCTAAGAGAGGTGCAGAAAAGAGCTACATATGAGTTATGTGCTAAAGTTTTGAATACAGCACCTACAAGGTATCAGTTTAACGAGCGAGCATTACGGGAAGGGAAGCGAAGGGGCAGGGAAGTCAGGGTTAGTGGTGTGGCATGTGCTTAACAAGCAAAACAAAAAACATGCGTGCAACAACTATGGAAACCCCAACAATGAGCTGAAGCAGTTGCTGCAACGCTGCAAACTGTGCTACATTTTTTTGTGTGTTTGTGTTCACAATTAAAGCCGCTCAAATGCAGCTTAATAAGTAAAGCTGATGTGTGTGTGTGTGTGTGTGTGTGTGTGGTGCAAGAGTGTGTTGGTATGTTAACCACTCCGAGGTATGCAAATTTCATTTTCAACATATTTGTTGCAGCAACAGCAACAACAACAGCAGCAGTGAGGACAACAAAAACAGGTGTGAAAACAAAACCAGGCAAAGTCGAAAGCTCAAACTTTCAGGCATTATAACAGTAATAAGTAAAACAACAATAACAACAACAACTACAAAGCACAACACACACACACATAAACACACACACTCACAAACAATAACATTGCACATCAGCGGCTTTGGCTTTGGCGTTGAAGTGTGTACTTTGTTTAATGAGTTTTCAAGATGAGTTTTCGGTGCCGCGTCGCACACAACAAGCAAAACAATAGCTCTACAAAATGCCACGCCCCCAAATAATAAAACTTGTGGGTAACGAGGCCAGCAGAGGCCGAGTCAGTCATACATATAGAGTGCAAAGTAAATAGAATATATATGTATATATTTATATATATTTTATTATTTTGGTTTTTTTTTGTTGATTGAAATGCGCGCTGGCAGCCAACAAAGTTTTGACAGCCAAGCCAAAAAGTTCTCTGGAGACTGAGAGAAAAGCAGCATAGCATAATGCAACAACAACGGCAACGAGAAGAAAAGTTAAAATGAGAAAAAGAGAAAAAGCGATGCGGAATTGCAAAGCGAAAATGAGCTACGCGATGGGCAAATTGGGTGGAAATTTTCATTGTGCTGCTGAGAATTGGTAAAGTGTGGCAAAGACAACACAACCGAATGGGGCAAGAACACAGCCCACACAACACTTCCTACAACCCCCAGCAGTGCCTCTACCCCTCCCCCCAACTAGCAGCAGCAGCAGCAGCATGTCCGCAACATTTCAAGATTTTTACCACTAGCCAACTGCAGTTGCCACGCCCACACAACAAAATTGAGTGCACACGAAAAAAAAACAAAACAAACCAAAACTCAAGGCATGTGAAAAAGGAAACCCAAAAATGAAAATTGTTGGAAATCTGAAAATTCAGCGCACAGCAGGTAAAACACAGCAGGAAAACTAAAAAAAAACCGATTATGTTTGGTTTTCTCAGGAGAGTAAAAGAAAATGCTTGTTGTTGTTTTTGCTGCTGCTGTTTGCAGACTAATGACAAAAATGCTGGATTTTTAGAGCTAACCCAAATATCAGTTGATCGATTTTATAGAGAAATCTACCTTTTATGTTACCAGATGTTTATCAAAGGCCCAAGGAGTATCAAAAAGGAAACGAGATGCTTAGATGAAGTCTCGAAGATAAGTCAGCCAAAAACCATTTGCAAGATAATGTTTTGTTTACACAACAGACCGAGAGCGAGAGCGACAGAGAGAGAGAGAGAGGGGCGATGAGTTTTCCCCCCAACCCACTTCAGTTGTCGTCGCACAACAGTTTTCACTGCGAAGGTCAACAAACTTTGAGAGCGAGGCAGGCAGAAAAGATCTAAGCGAGCAATACGAGCACATATGGCAGCAAAGCTATATACAAACATTCATGTGTATGTGTGTGCGTGTGTGTGTGCGTGTGATGTGTGTATATATAAAAATAGTTAAACTGTGCCCCCAAAGTGAAAATATGTTCCAAGTTGTGCTGGGTGCACAATTAACAGCTGGATAAATACCAAGTGCAGAGTGCAGCAGATGAGAAAAGTCAACGAAAGTCAAAACAACAAAGTTTCTAATGATAATGAAGTTCAATATAGATAATAATGACGTTGAGAATGAGTCAAAAGAAATTATCAAGCGAATGCCGACAACGAAGATCGTGCTGACAAATCAATGGCTTTTGGGGCCCCCCATTTAAATTTAGCAAATATCTAAAGAATCAACACAACAAACCACTGGAAAAACTATGACAAATAGCTGAAGAGCATATGCGCTATAAGATCGATAGCCAATATGAGAATATGTGTTGGACTATAACACTATTTAATATGGACTATAACTATGTAATATGCCGATTTATTATATATCCATTGAAGGGATCTGCACTTCAAAATTGTGACATTTATTTCTTTCGGAAATCGATATTTATTGATAAAATGAAATAAACTTGATCTGCGCGGGATATACGAGAATTGTTGTTGTTGCTGATCAAGAATCTAAATACTTTTAGCTTTTGCTGCCTGTTACATGTTACATGCTTTGCACAAAACTATTATACCCCATTTACCCAGTGCTATGACAAAGAGGCGAAGCACAACATATGCGCTGTAAGATCGATAACCTGCCTCGCCCTCCACGCATCTTTTATGTAGAGGGAAAATGTTTGGCGTTGGAAAAATCGCTCCCTTGGCGTTCACACATGTCTGTCAACATTTTCCGTGCTGCTGAAAGCGAATTAATGTTAATCTGTTAATAATGCGAACATTATGTGTGTGTCGGAATTTCGTTGAAAACTATTCTCTTTAAATCTAAAAGCGATTTCTTAAAGAGAACTTAAAGAAGAAGAAAAAAACACTAAAAATAAAAACAATATTCCAAATTCACGCACAACACAAAGTCCTGCCAATAATTGTTTGCCATTGTGTTCGCTGTATTGACCAAAAGCCATCTTGGGGGTTTTGTTCTGTTGCCCGTTGTGGCAGATAATATAACATTTTATGCACCATTCTAGACGTACTTTTTTAATTACGGCTAACAACAGCAGCAGCAGCAACTGTAATTCCAGAATGAGGCCTGCATATTGCCTCGCCTAAAAATAGTTACCACTGCCGCAAGGAACTAAACAACAACAACAGCAACAGCAACAACAACACCAACACCACCCCCGCCCACAACACCTTGTCCAGCAGATTAGTTAGCCTTGCCTCGCCTTTCACCAATATTGTTTTATAGCCCATACAATATTACCATTAGATAAATTGCCTTTTGGCCTGGACATGAACACTGAGCGAGTGCCGGTTGCCAGTTGCCAGTTGCCAGTTGGTGGTCACCGGCCAGTTGGCAGCGTGCCTCATTCTCTGTCCTGTTGATGATGGTTGCTGCCACGTCGCAGCTTCGTTGTCGGTTGCCACGTTTCAAATTACTTTCTTTATTGATTTCACGATGACTCGCATTGTTTGCTATTTTTACTGCACTTCTACATGCATTCCAATATACGCTACCCATTATTAGTCGCGTCCCAAGACCCGACGACGACTGAGTGTGTGAGTGTGAGAGTGTGCACATATGTTGGCATCCACTTAGCTATAAGGCAGACAACCCCTAACCCCATACCCTCTGGCCACACACACTCGCACACTCGCACACTTCACATGTGCGTGTCAATTTGATGCGTGTTTCTGCTGCATTTTTTTTGACCCTAGCAGAACATTTTGTAGCCTGTGTTTCCTGAATACATCTAGACCCCGAGAGCTAAAGCACTTTGTCGACACTTTGCCATACAGATGTATAAAAAGATGTTCCCACTATCAACACGTCTCACTCTATCTCCATCTCCCTCTCTATCTGTCTCTCTCTCTTTCTATTTATTTATATTTATATGCTTTGTGCATTTTTGTTATGTATTTCTACATTTATTTTATGACGCATTTTTATTGATAATTTAATGCATTTTGTTGCTGTTGTTTCGTTGAATGCGTTTTACGATGCAAGTTGTGTCGTGTCTATTGATTGGCTACCCATTTCTCAAACACACACACACACACGCTCCCTCCCCCATCCCCTACTCATTCTCCATTTATTACTCACTTTTAGAAACTTTTTGGTTGAAAGCGCAAACGTTTTGAGTGCTTGTCGCATGCGGGTTTAAGGCGGTACTTAATTAAACCACACTGCCCCCCCCATTAATTAGTCATACATAACGCAGTTGTGGGCTTTTTTTGTTTGTTGTGTTCAGTTCTTTTACTTACGCAAGAATCCAAGAATCAATATACTAGTTAACATCAACTTACCTGTAAAATAAATAACGCACAAAATTAGTAATTAAATATTATGGAATGGTTATAAAGAAAACGAGTTTAATTAATTAATGTAACCGTTAAGCGATATAATAATAAAACTATAGTGCTATTTAAAAGAAGCAATTTAACGCGCAACTTGTTTTTATATGATTTGTGAATAAAGATACTCTTATCTGAATTCGAATTGAGTCTATTTTTGTTACCTGAGTTAAACATGAATCCGTTTCTAGCTAATAATAAAAATACTCAAGATTCCGTCGTCTCACATTTCATAATAGGGAACCTATTTCTATAGCTATAAATAACAATTAACTCATGGATGTATCACACAGCTGCACCCTGAGCTAAATAGCATTAACACACTTCATTCGCGTAATTAGCGTGCCCCAATTGTGACTCACCAAAGACTAACTGTAAATAGGTATGTACCCATTATTAACATGTGGGCTCGATTAGGGGGTCTTGGGGGTCGTCTTCTTGAGGTTTACCTCCTCACTTTATGCATGTTTTATGATATCTATCTAATCAATAACCGCAAAAGCCACTCCCCACCACAGGAGGGAGAAGCAGCACCACCACCTTCTCACACCGCTAGAAGTTTGTGCCCCCCCGCCTGCGGTTTTCGATAGTGTAGAAAGAAAAGTTAAGACGCATTGTTGTTTTGTCGGTTCATGTTGTTGTCTGGAGGCAAAAGTTCAATTAAAAATATTTAAACTGCGCTTTTGCCGCCTGGGGGAGGGGCAACATACACACACACACACACACACACACACACACACACATTCAACATGCACACACATAACATGGTGTGCGCATCCGAAACCCATTCGGTTTGCCTGATGCGTGTCAAAATTCAACTTGGGATAGGTTGGAGAGCTCCCGCAAGGCAACAACAACAACAACAACAACAACAACAGCAGCAACAGCAACAACAACGAGAAAGAGAACAACAACAACTTGCAACAGGCAGCCGGGCAGCCGGTCAGGCAGTCAGGCAAAAAGGAAGGCAACTCCAATGAAAAACTGCACAACGAACGCCTCGCAATGGCCATAAGCCGCCGCATCGGTCAACGTTTGACGACCCCCCTGGCCATAGCTGCCCATGTAGAACCCTCTCTCCCCGCAGACCTCACAGAACACCCCTTGTGCCAGACAAGAAAGCTGGGCACTGCCAAACCATCCGGTTCTCAGTTGTTGTCGTAAAAACACTGCAACAACAACAATAACAACAACAACAACAACAACAACAACAACAACAATAAAAACCCCAACAAAAATTTCATTCTTCTTTTTTTGTTCTTTTTTTTTATATTTTTGTGTTGTATATTTTTTCAGTTTGTTTTTTTTTTTTTGTTTTTTGGGTGCAATGAACGTTGCGTCGTCGTCGTCGTCGTTGGCGCTGCTGCGCATGCGTGCCAGCAGCAGCAGCAGCCACAACAACAACACCAACAACAACAACAATGTAGCTGACTGGTCGTCGGTCGTCTGCCCGGTTCGTTGAAAAATTCGTTAATAAATTGGCTAACCGAACAGCGCAGGCAACACACACACACACTCACACACACACATACACAAAAAGTTTTGCGCACAGCTTCTTGAAGCTCCACCTTGCGTCAATATTAACATTCATGCTCATCCTTTTTTTTTCACTGGCTGTTGTTGCTACCCCTCAGGGTCAACGGCCCACTTGTGTCGTCGCTATTATCTCAGACCATCTGCCGTGTCCAAGATCAAGTCCAAATCGACATAACTTCTCTGCTCCCACAACAACAGCAAGAAGAGAGGCAGACACAATGAGAGGGAAACAGCGAGACCCAATCGATTTGTGACATGTGCATAAAATCAATAAGCAGCTGCAATTGCTTCAAACAGAGAGAGAGAGAGAGAGAGAGAGAGAGAGAATGAGAGTCCTACTTAAGGACACAGGTACTTGAGCTAGATATGGGTGTGTGCGTGTGTGTCCTGTACGGATCGCTGTCTGAGCATCCTGTGGCGAAACCAACCCCTAGCTGTAATTTGAGTGTACAATGCCTGTCTGGCTTTTGTTTCGCCCTTGTAAAGCAAAACACTTTATCCTTGCCTCAGAGCACATTTTCGTTTCAGTTTTCTGAGGATCTGTTTTGTTACCTGCAGCAGTTTTGGTAAAACAGTTTTGCACCTGTTTTCAAGTCTGTGTTTCTTTTTTATTGGATTCTTATCGTCATACAAATGTTAAGTTGGCCATAGCTAATTGGACTATAGAACAAAAATAATGAGAATGACTTAGGGCTTAGCAAATTGAGTTTATGAATTGTTGAGAAGTGAACATATTTTATGAGACATTGATTTTGTAATTTTCGGCAATGAAATTGAACAATTCGTCATAATTGAGTTGTCATATTGGGCAAAATTTGTACACAATTTATATACACATATAATATTCAAGAATAATGGAAAATAATTACGCAAAATATAATTATTATGCATCATTGTTAGTAAATTTGTTGCTCTTGTGGATTACTCACCAATTATTCATGGTTATAAATTAAAGATAAACCAAAACAAATGTGTCACTTTGTGTGGTTAAATACAATGTTGTAGTTGTAAATAACGTTTACTAATTAAAAACAGGATGATTCGATTCTGGGGAAATTCGTCGGCTTTCAACTCAAATTTCATTGTTGCTCACATTTCATTACGAGCGCAATAATCGAGATATTCTGTTGCGTGTGGCATTTGGCATTTCAGTTGTACATATGTAAAACTTTTGCAACAATGCACAACAACAAAAAAAACAAAAAAAAGAAAGAAAAACAGCTGAAGTATATTGAAAATTGGCAACAAAGCGCAACAATAACCTGCCCCAAAAGCATCGCCTTGCACAGTCATCGCCGCGTTCCCATTGCAAATCTTCAGCCGACGCAGTTCAGATGGAGGAGGCGCCAAGGCAACAGAAAATAAAATATAAATAAAAATAAAACAAACTGAGACACACAAAGCAACAACAAGATTTAACGTAGGAGTTGATCGACGGGGGTCATCGGGGGGGTTGGCAATCTTTTGTCATGTACATGCGTTGTTTATTGTACGGAAATCAAGATCATACATCAATAACGCCAGTTGACAATGAGAAACTGACTGCGGCTGCTGCTGCTGCTGACTCAAAATGCAAAAAAGGAAGTATGCAAACAAATAATAAAAAAAAAAGCCAATTGAAATTATTTTTAAATGTAATGAAAATGCAACATGTCAGGCAAATCAGAGGCAGATATGTGTACTACACTGGAGGAGAGCACCCAACGCAAAATAACTTGAGGCATGTTGCAGGTGGCGCACACAGCTTTGTTTGCCTCCCGTTGGGTGTGGCCAAATCCAGATCAGCCCATTGCCATCCACAGACTAGACAAATGTCAGCGGCTTAAAATGCAACAGCAGCCTGACAATGACAACAACAACAACAACAGCAACAGCAATGTGAAGCGGCACCCAAATGGGGAAAACTGACAAAGCAGATAGAAACAGATGAAGTTACGACTAAAGCTGCAGCTGGAGACGGAAGGGGATTAAGCAGGAGTAGGAGGATGGTGAGGGGGATGAGGTGGCTGTTGCTTGTTGCAGTCACTGCGGCTGCTCATTTGTCATAAGACATTAGCAACAGCAGCTGCAACAGATAAACAGCAATCATATAAACGTATATATATATAAATACATGTGCCACATTTTGAGGCGTGGCCCATGCAACTGTGGATGAGTCAAAGCTACAAGCAACAGCGTGCGTATGTCGCAAAACATTTGAAAGTGCCACAATTAACGCGTTCGTCTAATTATCTCTCAGCGTTGACAGCACATGGCAAATGTGGAAAGAAAAACAGAAAGACAGAAAATACAGAAAACATAGCACAGCCTACAAAACTGCAGACAGTGGCGCCAACTGAACCATTTTCAAATACATTTGCCAAATGTGTAGCCACTGGGCAAGCGATGACTGACTAGCAGATGCCCTGTAAGCTGAAATACATGCTGATCTGCCCAATCAAAACTTATTCATTGTTACCTTTAAAACTTAACTGAACTTTAACCTAAGCTATATAATAAAACATATAGAATACAATGTTAATATGCTGATAAGCATGTAAACCAAATTTGAAAGATGTAAACCAAATTTGAAAGAACTTATCTTTTGAGATGGTGGATTAGATTGATAAATACTATTATCTTGGATACATTATCTTACACATGTAGCAGTTAGAGGGTATAACAATGATGTCGTCGTCATTGCGACTACAATTACCGCATCGTAATAGACGAGACTTTGTAGAATTTTAATTGAAATGTCAAAAGCGTTTAGTGTGGCGGCAAGCACAATGATGCAGCAGTCGCTGCGGCAGTCTCAGTTGCAGTTGCAGGCAAACGCAACTGGCGACCGGCCAGGTACTGGAATTTTAATCGGCAATGCGGCAGAATTTGATTGTGGCATTATTGAGGTTAAGGAAATATGTTAAGAGCATCAGTTAAAAGTGATTTCAGATGCGGGCAAAGGGTAAGTCTATAAAGCATTACAAATTAAGCTTTTTTTATTTTGGTCTTTTTTTTTTTTTTGGGTGCGACAAAGGTATTGAGAAGATACTTAAGGTGTGTGTGTGTGTGTGTGTGGATGTAGTTCTGTGTGTGTGTGTTAAGAAGACAGCTGCAATGTTGCCAAACTTCAGGTGGCAAGCTTTACTATTTGTACAATTAGCCAGAACTTGGCATTACTTTAAGCAGCTCTTATATAATGCTTATAACTCTTATATATAAGATTTGGAAAAGTTGAAATAATAACGAAAGAAAATAATGCATAACTTCGAATGCTAAACAATCGTTTTACACACAAAGATAAAAAATGCCAATGGCAAAAATTTGAGTTTGCCACACAATTGCGGCAAACTTTGCCAAGAGGCACATGAAATGTCTGTCAATCGAAATCGATTAACGTTCGAAAGCAGGCATCAGACAATTGTTAATTAACACTGCCACAGGCAACACACAGCACAAAATCTGCACAAATTGTGGTAACAAATTGGGCTTAGTGCACGTTGCAGCAGCAACAGCAGCAGCAGCAGAAGCCGCAGCAGATAAATCAAAGTTGCACCGCATTACCAATTCGAAGCGACAGAGAGAGAGGGAGAGAGAGAGGGGGTGGTGGGTGGGAGTTGGTGGCAAATGTTGTCAAAACTCGTACAACAAAAGATTTCAGATAGGAAGGCATATGCAACAGTCCAACACAGCTGTCACTCTCTGTGAGGGGAAGGATTGGGGCAGCCCGCAGACATTTACAGTTGCAGTTGCAGGGGCAGAGCGAGAACGAGAACGAGAGCAAGTCAAAAGACGAGGCAGAAGCTTGGCTCATTGCCGTTTCATTTTTAACCCTCATTTAGCATAAACAGCCGGCCCAGCAGCAGACTCAGACAATGACAGCAGTTGGTGGCTGCTGCTGCTGCTGCTCCTGCTGCTGCTGCGGCTGTTTGCAACTTCAACTCCAGATACTTCTCGTATTAAACGCTCGCACGATTTTCTCGTTGCGGCTGACTGACTTGTGCCGTCGTGCCTGTGGCATCAACAGCAACAGAAACAGAACAACAACAACAATAACAACAACAAATATAAAATAAAAGGCTCATGCATTGTGCTAAATATAAGAGAAGCTGGCTCAATGGAGCACCATCATCCAAAGCATCTGCTGAAAGCCACCTCAAATCCTGTCCCCACAACTGATAACTCAAACGTTCTGATGATGACGAAGCTGCGGCGTTTAATTAGCACGTCTCCCCAGCCTTCTTTCTTTTTGGCTATAAATAGCACTGTGTGCTGGAGGGAAAACTCTAAGGGAAATGGTGTGATTAAAATGCACATGCTGAATGGCGATTATGATCAAAAGATGCTTGTTAAGCAGCAATTCAATTCAAATGAGAAGTTAAAGAGCTGACGATATTAATAATAATATTGGAAAATCTACATCTTTAAAAAAAAAGTAGTTATACTAGTCATAATAGGTTAAATGTTCATAATGACCAAGCAGTCATTTTGCCACTCACACTTTAAGGACAACGCAGACGCGAAATGAAAGGAAAAGAAGGATGTGGTGTGAGGAATATTGAGCATAAAGGCTTAAGCTTTATATGTATGTATTTTATAGAATGATTTTTGATATGATATTTGATGCTACACGCTCTCCCTAGATCTCTCTGCCAATCTCTGCCAGTGCATAATGCATTCTATTGCGTCATAAATATTTGTTACTAAACGTTAGCAAAAAAAAAAAAAAAAAAGTGGCTTAAAATGTTGACGAGCCGCCTTTGACAAGCGTACTATTAGCTTTAAATCATGGCTGCGGAAACGTATACATAAATTGTCTCAAACATTTTTCCAGTTGTTTCATAGTTTGACGCAAAACTTAATTAGTTTCTCGCTGGCCCAGAGAACGAGAGGGAGGGAGGGAGGGGGAGATGCCGTCTAGGCAGCTTAACGCCTGCCCGCTACTCCACAACACCCTCCCCCCACAACCCCAACCAGATAACATTCGAATGTTGTGGACTTTTTCTCTCTCTCTCTCTCTCTCTCTTTGGTTGTGGACCGGCTGTGTACGAGTGTCTTCATAAAGTTCGGGTTCAAGTAGTTGCCCGCCGACTGCCAGTTCAACTGTCCAGCTGTATAAGAGCACCTCCCTCCTGCTAGCCCCACATCATCTGCCCCGCTCCAACCCGCCGACCTCCTGCGCCCTCGTCGACTCTATACGACTCGACGAATTGTCTATTTCAGTTTTCCAATGTAGTTTACGATCCGTTGGTTGTAGCAAAGAGTTTTGTTCATCGCTCGTCGTTTCGTTCTGTTGTCCAACAACAGCACACGATGATTTATTTGGCACACACACATACGCATGCACACACACACACACACACGCACACACACACCTTGACAGCTACCTGCGCGTGTAAATGCATTTTGCTGTAGGTGAATTGAGTTTGCTGCTGCTGCTGCTGCTGCTGTTGCCGTTGCCGTTGCAACTGACTGGGGCAAGTCTAGGTCGAGGGCTGGGCGTGGGGAGTGCAGGGAGCTAAAGTCTCGCTGGGCTAAAGCTTTTTCGTTGGTGGCACTTTGTTGACTATTATTTTTCATTTTGAACGCACGCAGAAGGTTTGCTGCTGCTGCTGCGACGAGAGCCAGCCAACTTGGGCGGCGCGAGACGCAATGGAAAACTATTTCATGATACGCCACACACAGCGAGAAAAAGGGTACGCACTCCGCTCAAGTTGAAACAAATATGAATATTGCTATCGATTAAATGTAATCATCGATTAACGTAATTTCTAACCTTCTATATATATATTTTAGAGGTTTTCATTCTAGCAGCCATAAAATGAATATCAATTAAATAAGTGTAATACTAGAGATACTATTCTCTCAGTGTGCCAACATACCACGTTGCCAGAGTGTTTGCTGTGACTGTTACATGATACCTAAAGCCGCAGCTGCAGGCGACTGAACGATAGAGAGAGAGAGAGAAAGAGAGAGGGAGAGCGAGAGCGAGCTGGCGAGCGAGATAGAGAAAGATAGAAAATATAAACCTCAAAGATACATTTGCGCTTCACTTGAAACATAGAACGTAATTCAAGTAAACTAAGCTGGCCGTAGCAAGTGACTCACATATGCAAGTGTATGTGTGTGTGTGAGTGAGTGTGTGTGTGTGTGTGTGTGTGTATATATATATAGATATACACACACATATAAATTGTGTGTTTGTGATGCGAGGGCGCAATGAAGCTGTAGACAAAATTGCGTGCGTAATTCTTTGCCAACGTACAGCAAATGTTTGGCCAAAAACAAAAGAGCGTAGAACACAAAATAGTTTTGGGCACGACCGGAGCTGGGGCAGGAGCAGCAGCAGGATACAAGAAGGATGGTGGTGGCAGAAGCGAAGAGGAGCGTTAGAAACTGGCACGTTGTTATTGGGCGCTACCTAAAGCCGAGGCAGCACTTGAGTTGGTTTTTATGGATGAAAATTGCATTTACAGCAAGCAGGCGTCGAGCATTGTATTTTAGTAAAGATTGTTGTTATTGCTATTTGCCGCTGTTGCCGCATTTCACAGGCAAGCAGGCAGGCAGGCAGCCAGGCAGTCAGGCAATCAGAAAGATTAGATGACTTGAGGTTATATGGGGAAATACATGCTAGAAACAAATTCCATGAAATAACAGCAAGCATCGCAAATCTTTACTACAAAAGCAATACAATTAATCAAAATGTCTAGTTTAAATATACATAATACATTTCGTGGAATGGAATGTGTATATATAAATTTTGAAAAATAATCATAAGAGGTGCATACCCTCTGAGGTCTATCAACGTAATTATTACTCTTGCTGGGTAGCATATAGTCTGTGCGCTGTTGCCAAACTTCACTTGTCGTTAGGTAAAACAGAAACTTCTCTCTATGAACTATAAGCTGGAATAGTTGATGATTTATGCAGGGATTTACCGTAAGCCCAACTATAACCCGCTCGAAATCGTGAATAACACAAAGTTCAAAAATGCATAAAAACTCGAAATGAAAAAGAAATATATGAAAAAGTCGGTGGCTCTTGCTGGCTGCCAATGCAATCAATGGCAGTTAAAAAATGGCATACCAGTAAGAGGAGGGAAATCTAATGAAGAGCAACGAATGTAATGAAAAACAGGATAATTATTCAAACACTTTCAGAGTCAAATACAAACACACACACACACACACTGAAAATATTAATTTTTTTTGGGGGAAAATCAACGAGAGCATTGAGAGACGGGCTGGGAAAAAGTTTAGTCACGGAAAACTGCAGTGCAAGGGATGTTGTCGTACTGTTTTCAGGGAAGTTTTTACTACAATTCATGCGAAGCGAGAGATGAGACGGAACGGAACGGGACAGGATGGATAGGAGTGTAGAAGAGAGGATAGGAGAGGAGTCATGGAAATGTGGTGGCAGACGATAAACATATGCGGGACTACATATCCTGTAAGCGGGCCTGTCTGCAGAATGTATGTGTGTGAGTTGTGCGACAGACAAAATAGCTAAAAACTGTCGAAGGTTGTTCAACCAACCACCAGGAGTAAGAGCAACAACAACAACAACAACAACAGCAGCAGCAGCAGCAACAGCCGCCCAGCATCAGCCACGAGCAGAGCAGCTGTTCCGGCGGCTGCTGAAAGAACTGAACAACAACAACAACAACAACGATGTGAAAAGAAATAGTGGATGGTAAAATAAAACTACGTGTCCCGGTAGTACTCAATGTAGTCAATGCTCTGTGTCGCATGCACGGCTTTTGCATTGCTTTTGTTTTCGGTGGTGCAGCGGAAGGAGAGCGAGGGGCAGCGAGAGCGAGAGGAATCACTTAACAGGCAGGCAGGCTGGCAGGCTGGCAGGCAGGCAGCGCAAAGGGGAAGCCTGCAGCATGCAGCAAGCGGCAAGCAGCAGCGTCGATTAACGCCAGGGAATCGCATCGAAATCGCGCGTCAGCGATGCGGGCCTAAGCCGAGCTGGGCAGGGCCATTGGACTCGAGATTAGCAGCAGGATTTGCGCCTGATCAAAGACCAAAAGCCTAGAGCACCACTGCCAAGCTAGTTAAGTGCACGCCAACGAACAGCAGATACCCTTGCTATAATTTAAGTATGTCAATAGCAGATGTGAAATAGAGTAAAGACAAAGCACTTTAGTGCAGCAAGAAATTAGTGGCAAGTGGCAAGGTTTCAACTTCTAAAACTAAGCGTTTTGCAACACTGATCATAGTATAGTTGTAAACTATGATTTCAGAGTAGGTTTTTAGAAATTTTTTAATATATTTTAAAGTAAACTAAACTATGATTTCAAGTATTTACAATTCAACACAATTTTAACTCGTACATCGAGCATTCTTCACAAACTTTATTCATGTCTTAGTTTAAATTTGATTGGAAAGGTAATTGAAATACCTTTCACATCGCATAAAATAAGAAAAGGTTGCATACAGAATAGAATTTAAAGTGATCTCTTCTTTCAACACATTTTGTGTAGATCAACGAGAATACTCCTAGTGTGAAGGGTATAGAAAATAACAGGAACACGAGAGGCGCGCGCTGCACAAAAGCAAGCCTGGCTAGGCTAGTCTGGGCAACAGATAACAACGAAGACGAAGACGACGACGTCGACAACGACGACACCTTGCTAGCCAGAGGCTGTGGCTTAGGCTAAGGCTAAGGCGAAGGCACACAGCCTCTGCCTGTGCTCGTGCCTGTGTCTGGTACTGGTGCTGGTGCTGGTGCCTGACCAGGCCAGATACATTTAGCCAGAGCCCAGAGCTCAGAGAGCAGGCCACAAGTCGTGCAGCAGGAAGCGAGTTTTGTATTCAGGCAAAAGGTTTGTTTTTTTTTTTACACACACCTCTCCTCTCCTCTTCTCTCCACTGTCTCCATCAACCGTCGCACCGTCCGGCTGTCTGTCGCGACTGTCCGTTCTTGGACTTGTCGTCTTCGTCTGCCTGCCTGCTGCTTCAAAAACCAGTTGCAGGTAGTTTAAGTAAGCCCAAGATGTGCGCTGCTCGCTCGGTCATCTTTTGCGGCTCTTTTCGGCTCATGCCGCACAGTTCTGCTTCTCCTTCTTCTTCCTCTTCTCCATCATCCTACTCCTCTTCGTCTTTGCCGTCTTCGACTGCATTTGCAGCAAGCAGCAAGCAGCACAGGCCAAAAAGACGCTATCCAGCACTGGACTCTACGGACTCTGGGTCTGTGTCCAATATTTTTGTTTTGTTGGTCGAAACGAGCGTTTTTTTCATTGCCCATTTCCCCCCCGACTCCCTATTCACTCCACCCTCCGTGCTTGGTTTATGTTTGTTGCCCTGAATGCAGTGAGAAAAATTCGTAGAAGTTTGCCTAGGATTAATTGGTTAAATGATATAAATGATTTCCCAATTCGACGAAATGAATTGTAAACTAATTAATCGGGCCGTTTAAGCAAACGCATTCATTTTATTGACATAACATTCGTTTTGTTAATTAGTTCAACTTCAATTGCATTTGAAACTCTATTGTCAAAAATTAGCATTATGCTGCAGCTAATTTCAAGGCATATTTGTGAGCAATTTTAAGTGCATGCCTTTGCCCTGTTGCCGAACTTCATTAAGCTAGCATATCAAGTGGAAACGACCCCAAAAAAATAATGTCTATGACACTGTCTCGCAGCAATGCTGCTTAACTTCCTGCCACATCTATATGTCAATATATATGCATATATTCATATAGATATATGTAGGTCTGCAGAGGTAGGTCTGCTCACCTGCTGCTGATGCTGTTCCTGTTGCTTACTAGGCGGCACAACGGCACATTGCTCCGTAGTGCCCATAAACTAAAAAACTAGCCTGGCATCTGGCCACACGGCATCTAACAAGTTCGACATTTGGCACTTAAATTTAACGCTTGATTGCATTTACAGTGCGCCATAGCAATATATTAATATAGTTTTTTTTTTTCTCTCTCTGAGCTCCGACTCCGACTCCAACTCCGACTATGACTGCGACTGCGACTGCGAGTGCGACCCAGGCCAGAGACCAAAGACCAGAGCACTGCGAGAACATGATGATTGCTTTCAAAAGCCAATCCAACGTCAATGACTCTATTCTGCGGGTTCTGTTCGTGTGCTTTAAGCCAAGCCGGCTTTTCTCTCAGCTCGTTCTTTAGGGCCTGACTCTGCACTGCTTCTCCTCCTCTCCTCCCCCTCACTCCCACCACTTGTGGCACATTTCGATGTCGTCTTTATGCGCTGCAAAGCTTCCTTGTGCCTACTTTTAAGCACCAACTTCAACTTTACTCCTCCTCTGCCTACTCCTGCTGCTTCTATTTGGCGTCACTTAGCGTGTGCCAGTTTTTCACTGGCTTCTCTTCGCTGTTTACTCAACACAAGCCCCTGTGCCCCTCTGCACACACACACACCCTTCTCACTCCCCTCTCCCTCTCCCTGCTGTGTGCCGGATATGCCGTTTTACACGTGAATGAATATTTGTTGTAAGTTTCTTTATTGTGCGCCGTTGCCAAATTTCAGTCTCAGCTGTCAAAAACAAGTCAAAAATATCAACCGTTAAATCAGGCAAAAGCAAAACTCGTTTAGCAACAATTAATGTAAAATTGTAAAAAATATTTTCATTCGCAGCTAAAATCTGAAATCAAAGGATGCGGAAAAACTTTTGCCCAGCCGCGAGCCAAAAACAGCAACACACAAAAGAACAAAAAAAAAGAGAAGACAGAAAAACAAAGCAGAGACGATGACAGAGGGGGTGAGAGGGAGGGGATGTAGCTGCATATTGGGGGGCGGAGGGTGAGGGGGTTAGCAACATTTTATAGAAAAACCACCCCTCCGTTACGTTACGTTACGTTTGGGACAAAATGCATCAGGCACAAAGGACGAAGGACGAAGGACGACCAACAAGCTGATGTTAATGTTGACGCTGCGACGACAGACCGCACAGTAAAAAAAAAGGGGGTAATAAAAAAAAATAAAAATACAAAACAAAACGAAACGAAACGAAACGGACGCGAGGCCTATGGAGAAGGCACAAGGCATAAAGGACTGCAGCACACAGGCAAAGGTCGCCGCCAGGCAAAAAGGCATTGAACCCAGTTACATGTTTGTTCTAAAGTCTAGTAAGCAGCTACCCAGCAACAATAATATAGCCCCCCCACCCAACACCAACACATGTAAACAAACTAAACAAAAAATAGCAGAAAAGAACTAAGCGAAACATGTTTCAAGTATCAAATATGCAACTAGCTTTTGGTTGGGCTGTTAAGAAGCTGTATATTCAAGAAATTTGAATATATATATATTTATATATATTCTCTAGATGCCTCCTTTTGCCTGTTACATTTACATAATATCCTTAACAGGGGATAATAAAGCACCCCAGCTCGGTGACAATTGAAAAACTATATGGATTACTCAAAACAGTTCAAATCTTGCCAATAAGACTATCAAATCGTTAGACATAATAACAAATTCTTATCGATTCTAGAGATCAGGGAGTTACTCGAGTTATTAGGTTTAGAATATTAAGAATCTTTTGACTTTGTGGGATGCTTTCAAATCAAAAACTAAGCTTCGAAGATTTCTAGATTCTTACTCGAAAAATATAAAGTTTTTACAAACAAAAAACTTACCAGACAACGCCGAATGCACCGTAGCCAATTGGACGATCCGGTTGAACATCCTGTGGCACCGCTGGCGGTTGATAATATGGAGCCGCAGCTGCTAGTATTGCGCTGGCGCCCTGTGGCGCACCACCGGCAGCACCACCCTGTACCAGTGACATCGATACGCTCATCGAGCTACGCGGCGCAGCAGCTGAAGAATTTGGGCAGCTGTTGCTCTTGTTCTTCTCAGCGTTGGTGGTGGTGTTGTTGATGGAATTGGCAGTGGAGGATTTGATGATTTTGGTGGTGCAGTAGCTTGGTGCTGTGTTCTGTTGGTGCTGATGGTGCTGGGGATTAGCTGGCGTTTTATAGCTATAAAGCTTGTTGTTGCTGCTGCTGCTGTTGTTGTTGTTGTTGTTATTGCGGATGTTGGTGGTGTGGCTGGGTGTATTGTTGGTGGTGGTGGTGCTGTTAGTTGGATGGGAGAAATGGTGTTGATTGCTCAATGGATGCCGCTTGGGGCCACTAATGGCCGCCATTCAATAGTTGCCCATTTGTTTGTTGTAATTTTGTTGTTGTTGCTTCGTTTGTTTGTTCAACGCACACAAATTTGTTGTTATCTATTTTTGATTTAACACATTAAAAATGATTTTTATCGAATTTAATTAGTGCACATTTTTCATATTATTTTGAATGATTTCGAAGATTTTTCCGCTGCGACTGGAAGAAAAATGTTAATTTCAATTAGAAAACAAAACATATGCAGAAGAAAGAGGAAGCAGCTGAGGATTCGATTTTTAGGCGCATTTTTTGCAGGCAAAAGGCAAAGGAAAATAAGAAAAGTGCCGTTAGCTGCGACCGGGGCGCGTCCGTGTAAGCAGCATAAAAGTGTGCATATGTGTGTGCGCATGTATGCGTGAGACAGTTAAGCGACAGAGATAGAGAGAGAGAGAGAGAGAGCAAACAAAAATACAGTGCTGTGTGGCGTCTTTTTTTTTTAAGTGTTGTTTACATAAAGAGCAGACAGTTTAATCAACTTGAAAAAACGTAAATTTCTTATTTAATACGTGCACATGTTTTGCAACACTAACAACAACAACAGCAGCAGCAAAAGAGAGAGCGAATGAGAGCAGCGTAGTCGTTGGCGTCGCGCACTTGACACTTTTTGCTAATGCTGCTGCTGCGAAGCTGCCGACTTCGCTGCACGCAGGAGAAACAATGTGAAATTTGTGTAATAAAGGAAAAAGTGCAATTAAATTAAGAAAAAATGTTTGAAAAAATTGCAAATTGCTGTTTGTTGTTATTGTTGTTGTAGTAGCGGCTTACCTTTGAAAAAATGCACAAATTATTGAGCGGCGACGGCGTCGGTTTTGTTTGTGGGATGACAACAACAACGGTGGGGGGGAAGCTGATTGCGACGACTGCGGTGACTCTTCCGCATTTGTATGTGTGTCTGTCTGTCTGCTGGGTGCGTGTGTTTGCTTATCTGTGTGCGTAACTGCGTACGTGTGCGTGTGCGTGTGTGTGTGCAGCGACGGCGACTGCGACGGCGACGACGGAATGAGAGACGTAAATCATATGAAATTTACACAAATCAAAATTCAAAGCGAACTAAAACGCGGCAGCGACTAAAATGCAGCAAGTCTCTCGAATTTGTTGTTGTTGTTGTTATTTGTGGTTGATTGGCGCACACACACATTAATTTCGACACACACACACAGAGAGAGAGAGAGAGGATAGCGAGAGAGCGAGCAAATGAGAGAGACCGACAGCAATCAATTGTATAAAAATTTTTTGTTGTTGTTTTACTTGTGCATTTGTCACGTTTTTGGGGGCGGGTTGTAGTGGGGCTCAATATTATTTTTTTAATAACAATTTATCACACACACTAGCCCGAAGTTTGGTAGGCAGCAGCGAAATGGCTTTTGCGATACATATGTGTGTATGTATTAAATTTTTCCTTGCCTTTTGCATGAAACACACGCGGCGTCTTTCTACCGATCTTATGCGTGTCGTTTATGCGAAAGTCGTGATAGGACTGACAACAACAAAATTTCTGGCAATGTGACCGGGCTTACACGAGCGGTGTGACCCATCGATAAATTTTCGGTATTTTGCCAACAGCTGACTATTAGCAACATGTTGCCTCACTTGTACAAACCAGCAACATGTAGCCAAGTCTGTTAGCGCTGTAACAGCATGTCGTTTAACATAACCAAATAGGTATAGTTACGATTTCGCTTATATTTTTATCAATTTTAAAATTCTCATAATGTGTTTCAATTTCCAATTTTAAAGCGCTTAGTAAATCAATAATACCGCCCGTTCTGTGGATGGATCAATGTTAATTAACTAAATGTTATTTAACATATACAGCTGTTTTCTTCCGGTTCGGTGATTGCTATCGATGCTAAGGATAGTAGCAAGCTAAACATAAATTTCTCATGCTGAACCACGCAGCTAAAATAAATTTACAAGGGCTAATACATTTACAATAAGTCGCCAGAAGTGCAAGTGATCAAGTTTGAAGTGAGTGTAAATTGGGAACACTCGACAAATTTTGTGATCATAACTTGTGAGCTGCGTACCTGGCTGAACGTATTTGAAATTGCAAATTGTAAACAAATCAAAAATGGAAAGGGAGACAGAAACTGTAAAGGAATTCCTCACCGATCTCGTGGTGCCGCATCATCGTTGCAATGTGAACATCATACCCGACCACATAACCATGCTGCACGGGCCCAAAATCAAGAAGCAACACAGTCGCAAGCGACGCACCCACAAATCGAGCACGTTGAATCGCCGCGAATACGCCGAACTGGGACTGAACACGCTACCCACGCGGCAGATGAGATATGAGCAGGCGCTGCCACTGCACCGCCTGTGGCGGGGCTACATGCGTGAGCATCTGGATCTAGAGGAGGGGGACGAGTTGCCGCAGGTGCATGAGAAGCGTTACGAGGAGTTCAGCAGGCAGCTAGTCAAGATGGATCTACATGGCGCCAAGCTGCGTGTAATGCAATCCAAATGCTCCACTCTAGTTGGCCTCAACGGCATCTGTGTCATGGAAACGAAGAACGTACTCAAGCTGCTGGGCGAGGATCACAAGGTGCGCACCGTGCCCAAGAGCGAGTGCGTCTTTGGCATGCACGTGGGCAACATGGAGTTCACTATTTTCGGACAACACTTGAATGTACGGCCAGCGGAGCGCAGCGTCAAGAAAATCAAAGGCTATGTGGAGCCTTTCATGTAGCGTAAATCAACAGAAATGAAAACTAATTGTAATTAATTTTAGTTTAAACTTTTATATAAAAATCATGTTTTAACTGGAAATGAGAAGCTGTCGTTTTTCAATTTTCTGTGATTTCCGCAAATAAGGAATTATAAATGCTTGCTAGCCACAACTGTTGCTTATTGAATGAATGAATTAACGGCAACCGATTGTATAAATTGTAAAACTTTAATTTAAGCTTTTATTTAAAATCGTACACTTAACGCCCGTAGTCGAGAGGGCGACTGGAAATATCGCGCCATACTTTTTACGAATATAATATCGTTTATAAATGTTTATTAGTTGTAGTTGCTGCTGCTGCTGCTGTTGGTTTTGTGTTTCTTGTTGTTTATTTGTGTGGGATTCGATTTACGCAGTCGACTTGGTCATAATGACGACAGCGGAGGGCACCAGGCCCAGTGCTTCCAGCGGCTTCTCATAGTCATCATCGGCAAAGATCTTGCGCGGAAATGTGGTCATCAGGGCAAAGGGTGTCTCAATGCCAGTCTTAACCTGGATGAAGACGCGCACAGCAGACAGCGGCTCCTTCACATTGAACTCGGAGGAGAGCGTAGAGCCATCCTGCAGTCGCACCTGGATGCGTGTCTCGGTGTAATCCCGAGGCGGTGACTTCACACCCGTCGGCGATGTGGCCGTCGTAGTCGAACTGACCGAGGGCACAGCATCCGACAACGCAGCAGCGGGACTGTTCTTCAATTCCCTGCAAGATACTTGTATAAATCAAGGGATTCTTTTTGAGTTTGGACTGACTGATTTACCTGGCTTTCCGAGCCGCCTTGTCAGCCTCGATTTGGGCGCGAACTCGATCGCGTGCAGCTTTCTCCTCCTCCTTTTCGCGCTTGCGCTGATCGACGATCTTTTTCATTTCAACCTCCTCCATGCGGCGGCGTGCCTCTGTCATGTCCTTGCCGGAGCGTATGCGATTGCGTTCACGCTCCAGAGCCTCACTCTTCTCACGTTCCTCGCGCTCAACGCGCTTCTGTTTGAGCTTCTCCTCGATGAGAGCTAGTTGGGCCTTCTTCTCCTCCTCGGTGAGGGCCTTTTTCTCTTCGGTGGACTCGGAGAAGTTAGCGTGACCCGTCTTTGCGGCATGGTATTCCACCTCTGTCTGATCTTTGAGCACCTTGCCGCAATCGTCACATTTCAACGATTTGGCAATGGGATCTTCGCTGGCGCCGCTGCTACTCGGCGCCGAGTCTTCGGTTGCAGTGGCAGTGGATGCTGCTGCTGGTGCAGCGGTGGCACTCACTGCACCTGGTATCTCTTCATCAACGTGGGCCAACAGCCATTCCATGGCCATCTCGACGCCCTTATGATTAGTTACCTTCAAGGCATATTCACTTAAAAATAAAATATAATTAAAAAGCCGGCGAAGAAAGAGAATATTTATTGAAGATGCACTCACACTCTATCTTTGGGAAAACCCATGTCCATCAGTGTTTGTACATCGCTCATTGCTGTCGTCTGTTGATAGGGATGTATTGGTCTCAATAAATACGTAAATTTTTGCAACTATTTTATTTTCCTCAATATTCCCTCTGCAATAATGACACACAAAAACAATGCCTGTTAACTAGTGTTGCACAACGCGTAAGCTTAATGTTCAATCACTATTTCGTATTAATCGATTAATTGTATTTAGCAATTAGACTCATTTCCAATGTATACAATATACAAATCTAGACATAATAATAACCATTGTCAACGCAAAGTATTTATAAATAAACAGAACATTTTTGTAGCATTTCTTTGAATATAAATATCGATACCACATCAGCTGGTCGCATAGCGTCATTTGAACCATTTTGTTTTCTCCTATTCCCTGACAAGATGTCGCATCAAAATAAAATTAAAAAGATGATCATTAAAATCCCTCGGCATCCCTTCATAATTGACCAGAGTAATGTCAACTATCAGGAAAATATCTCGCTACGCAAATGTCGCGTCAATTTGGAGCGCATCAATGGACAACAGGCACCATCGGCTGGTGGAGGAGGAGGACTCTCATTTCCACTAAAAGCGAAGCCAAAACGATGTTGTGTTCGAGTTGCTCGATTACCAAACGTAGAGCGCAACGAGTTATCTGTGACGCCAGCCAGTTCCATTGTCTGCTCAGACTTTGACGATGGTATTTGGCTTACTCTTTGGGTGACAAGGCAGACATTTAATAGTTCTGTATTTGCAGATTCTGCTGCTGAGTAAAAGCTGTAATTGACACGGGACAGAGGATTTCAAGAAGCGTCGATTCCCCGCATTAAATGTATTTAGCTGTTACTTTCAATGTTAAGAAATATATTTTTAATAAATAAATACAGATATTTATTGTGTTTTGAAAGTTGACCCGATGACTATCGATAACAACGTTCGAGCGATAGGTTCATCACTATCCCTTAAATGTCAGGTGGAAAAAAGTTTATTTGTGAAATACTAGTCTAAAATTATTGCTTGTAATAACATCGCCCAGACAGAAAACAAACATGAATTGGCACACGGGCAACATTGCTGAAGCTGTGGCAGAATCCAAGGCCAAAGATGCCGTCTTCGTTGTATACATTACAGGTAATAAACAACGAACGATGAAAATCAATTTTCACCACGTCATGTTCGCCAAATTGGACATTTGTATTTAAATCATAGGTCAGGATGAGATGTCCGCCAATCTGGATAGATTGCTAAATGACTCGCTTATCCACACGAAGCTGCAAACTTCCGACTTTGTGGCCGTCAAAATACAGGGCAATAGTGAAACCTACGTTCAATTCAGTTCGCTATGTGAGTACAGTGAACACTCGATAAGAGTGAAAGACTTATACTTATTTGAAACACATCATTTCAATATATATTATAACATCATTTCAATATATATTATAATCTTTATACATATAAACAATCTAACTGATTGCAGACAAAGTCGTGCCAGTGCCATCAATTTTCTTCATTGGAAAATCTGGAACCCCGCTGGACATTGCTACGGGCATCGTTGCCAGCGTCGAGGAGCTCGTAGCCAAAATCGATAAAGTGCTGCTCTTGGCGGGCAAACGAACAAATCCGGATACCCCAACGAGCAGCGGAGCAGTAGTTAGTAATGAAAGTAGCCGCAGCATTGCTGGGGCAGACAATGAGGATGCACCAACTCAAAAAACAGAGCCGATAAAGACAGTGGATGTGTCGGAATCGGAAGTCACAGATCAGGAATCTGTTCCAGCTGCTGAAGCTGCAGCTAAACCAGTTGTAGTTGCAGTGGAATCAACTGCTTTGCCTGAACCAGCTGCTCGAGTTGCTGTTGTTCCACCAGAGCCAACTGCATCGTCAGTATCAGCGGCAGCCGCTGCCGAGAAGCGTGCAGCGTCCGCAGCAGCTGCTGCCACAGCGCATACAGCAACCAGTGCTGCCACTTCGATGTTGCCCACTCCCATACAAAACATTGCGTTACAAACGCCGCTGGTGCCAACAGCTCTGCCAGGAGAGGCACCGACAACACGTTCGACCGCCGAGGAAGCGGTATTGCAGACTACAGATATACAGAGTCTCGTCGCACAGCGGAGAAAGGAACGCGAGGAGGAGCAAAAGCAACGCGACAAAGAGAACGAGCTGCGACGCCGGCGCGAGGGTCGTGAATCGCAAGCCCAGCAGACGCTCACTCGAGATCAGGAGCTAAAAAAGCTACAAGTGAGTTAAAAACCCCCCCAAAAAAAAGAAGAAATTAAACCCAAAATGAAAAACTCTTTTTCAAACTTCACCAGGAGCGCATTAAGCGTGAACGCCAGCAGGAGCAGCAGACAAGGGAACGGATTCTGGCCCAAATAGCCGCCGATCGTGCGGAGCATGCATCGAATCGAAGATCCTTAACGGCTGACGTGCCAAGCACCACCAGCAACTCAACAGCGACAACAGATTCTGTTAGATCGACAGATTGGTCACACAACGCCGGCACGGAGACGCGTCTGCAAATCCGTCTGCCCGGCGGCACAACACGCACGCAAACCTTTCCCGCCGCGGAGACGCTGTCCACAGTGCGCAAGTTTGTGCTCGATGAGCTGCTCGCCGGTAGCAATATACGCGAATTCACAATGGCCACCAGCTATCCGAGGCGTGAGTTCAAATCGGATGATGAAACGAAAACGTTGAACGAATTGAATTTGGTGCCCAATGCGGTGCTGCTAGTGCTCCACAGTGAGCAAGTCAATCGCGTGGTGCGCAGCCGGAACAGTCTGTTCAACATGTTGACTAGCATAATCTGGGCAATCTTCACACCTGCTGCAATGGCCTTTGACTACATGAATCGCATGGGACTGCAACGTTTGCGACAGCGATTCAACCAGATGATGGGCTGGACAAAACCTGACGAGGACAATCGTCAAGCTCGCGATGATGTGTAAGCTAAATCTTGAAACAATCTGATGCAAATCCGAATTATTATCCCTTTGCTTTGACAGTACCGCACGACGTAATATGGACATGTTTCTATTACGTACGACGCAGAGACCGGGCTTACAACAATCTGCACCACAGAATGTGGCTGGATCTGAATCTGGGTCGCAGCCATCGGGCAAATCAGTGCCGACCGAAGACGCATCCCAGGGCCAGGAAGTGGGGCAGCCCCGTTCCGTTGGATATAAGCCGCCACGTTATGGTGAATCGAATATACGACGATTGGCGGACACCAAGGACGAGGATGAGGATAAGGCTACCTATAATGGCAACTCAACGCAGCAGCAGTAGTAATCCATAATAAACAGTTAAAGCTTTCGATATTTAAAAAAATAACCGTTACATTCACAGCTTCTTTAACTATGATGAAGCCTTAAATTATAAAATACCTAGATACAAAATCCACAATATTCAAATAACATGCACGTATATATATATGTGTATATATATATATATCTTGTGAGTGTGTCGTCTTTTTTTTATTATTATTATAATTCATATTATTATTATTATGGTTTAAACAAGCAAGAATATTATATTATCAGCGGTTTGGTCTAAAGACGCAATATTGTGATAAGATATCAAATGGGCAAAGAGTAAACATTGTTCAATAATTTGTTCTAAATGTAATTGCAAACATTTTTAATTACTTTTCCATTCATAAACACGTTTATGCGGAGTTCCTTCAATGTGATTACAAATACATATATACAAGAATCAAAATGAATTTCCTTCTCTGCCATGCATAGTCACAATTCAGAGCAGCCGTATAAACGCATTCGTCATATATGTATATATATATATATAAATATATACATATGTATATAGTGATTGTGATATGGTGTACCGATCACGTGTGTCTCAGTTTTAATACAATTTAGCCTCGAGTCTGGGGAACAACAAATCAACATTGCAGCTGATGCGCCTTTTTAGTGCCATACAAAATTGGTGAAATTAGTTTTAATTTTAGTTTGAAATAACCTTTTTGTGTGGGACATAACAAATGATTGATTATCTTAATTTCTGTCGAGAGACGGCCCACAAAAAAACAAAAAAAAAAGAACAAAGGAAAAAAAAAAAACAAAAACCAATGACTGATCCCATCTACAATGTGAACCACATCAGAAATTGCAACAGTTTGTAGACGTTGACCAGGCTCAATTTCCAATCCTCTTTGCGTTGCACCGGCGGCACCAGGCTGGGATAATGCACCGGACTGCCAACGTGACAATTGGTGTTCACCGTGCCGCCTGGATACTTAATGGCAACCACATCGACCAGCTTGACGCCATCGCAATCGATCAGCTCCAGCGATTTGTTGAAACAGATGCGTATCTCCGACAAATAGCTAATGCTATGCTTGCGATCGTACAGGCAATGGATGGAGGGATTCTTGCCGAGGCCGCGCACAAGGGCATTGTTCAATACGATGATCGTGTTATCGGAGTCGGGATGTATTCCGGCCGCATCCAGCACATCGGATATCACGTACTTCTGCCTCCACTTCAGGCCCTGTCCAAAGTACTTTAGCTCGTTGTCTAGTTCGGTCAGGACAGCGGCACAGGTGCCATGCTTGAGCCACTCGTGCTTCCACAGGTCGTCCTGCGGCGCATCGCCCTCCAAGTCCAGCCAGTAAGTGTTCAAACGGTCAAGAATCGCTTGCAGTTGATCCGGATCGAATTCAGCCGACTTATTGCAAAAGTTGGGTCCAATTTGACCCCATTTCGTTGGCCAGATGCCGTGTATGGTCCAAAACTCCTTCTTCTGCGGCAGGGTGCATTCATGCGACGGATCCTGCTCCCTCCAGTGGTAACAGGTCGTAACTGGCCATTGCTGTGTGAATATTAAAACATCAAAGCTCTGTGCATCTTTGCCCAAGTCATTCGCATACAGCGAATAATCATCGTCATCATCCTCATCAGAGAAATCAGCGGCGCTTGGTCTTTTCAAAGGCTGCTCGGCGGAGCTGCTTGACTCATCCGAGACGTTGCCCAAAGCTATGCCCGAATCTGATATGTCAAGGGCGCTACAAAATGAAAGAAAATGCCACCTTGTGAATAATTTATTGTGCTCCTTTCTCTATATATAGTTAAGGTGTTGTGTGGGTAGATATGTGGGTAAATGGGGGTAACCTTGAACTTGATGCCTTTACAAGAAAGAGCGCAGCGTACTCGGCTTATCGAAATATCGATTGTGGTTGCTGTTTTGCTCCAACTGTCTTAACTTTTTTAGTTTTTGCTAAGATATATGCCAATTTTGGCCAATGTTTTCTTTTTTGCATTTGTTTTTGTTTTTGTTTCTATTTTTTTCATTGGCACCGCCAACGCAAACAAAAGCGCTGGAAATTTCCCTGCCTGCTGCCCGTCGTTTTGTTCGCCTAAAATGCCTAAATTCAAAAAGCAGAGACTCACCTGAATGGACTCGTTTTTGTCACAACAATGCTGCATAATAAAATCGTAAAAGTAAGTAAATATTGTTGTTGCTTCTGCATAATTGACACTCAAAAAAACGTATCGTAAGCAAAATTTTATGTTGCGATTTTTAGCATTTCTAGATAATGCAAGACGCACACTTTTTGTTTTAAAATACTGAGTAGCACTTGTTATGGCTTTCTACCCAACAATTTTAATTGTAACCCAAAAAATTAGTTGATAAGTTGTTTTATACACTTTTGTTTTTGTTTCTCTTTTTATTTTTGCTATTGCGCTGCTAATGAAGTGCTAACAGCTGTTAAAGGCAACTGTAAATGAAAAAAAGTGCTGTATAATATGAACTATTACCGATAGCTGTATCTACACTACTGCACGATATGATATCGATAAGTTGCGTATATCGTTGCAAGCGGTTCGAATTCAAATTTTAATGCTAAATGGCAGTTATGTTTACTGTGATTAAGTTTCACCTGCTAAATAGGTGTTCAACTAACACATATTTAGTTTGATATATAGTAAAGAATAATTAGATACCTATTCTTCTGATAAAACGACTTTATCGCTATATTAATTAGGAGTAACTGAGTGTTTTTTTACTGATTGCACGTAGACCGGATTTGTAAATACAACGACAGTTTGTCTGCTATGATTTTGTTAGCACAAATCATCCGAGAATAGAAAACAAAAATCTATCTGAGGCTTCTCTCTATATATAGATAAGATGCAATTTTTGGCCTATGGAGTACACACAAAAAAACAAAAGAAAAATGCACACAAACACGCGCCCAAGCGCTTTAATTAGTGACAACGACAATTACACATATTTTGTGCTGGCACAATTGCGCTATTTTATCTATGAAATACAAACATGACATGTAGCCAAACACTAAACGACTTCTGTTGAAAACCCAATGACTACTACAACAACTACAACAACAAGGTAGTAACAAGTCGAACAAGAAGAGCAGCAACTACTATTTTTGCTACTGAAATTAATAGAACCATTGCTAAGCAATTGATTATTGCTTAACTGTACTTTGTACTTTCCACTGATGATCCAACTACCAAGGCTATCCAAGCGGCAGAGAGGGGACTATAGATAAAAATAAAATAAAAAAAAAAAAACCCCATTCGAACCGAGTGGGGGCTCTTAGAAAGCATTTGTCACCACTTATGGCAACTTTAACACTTAGTGTCAGCAATTTTATCAAATTCAATTAGTCCACCCCAGCGATAAAACTCATTTACATGGGCTCAATGAGTGTTATCATACAAACATATACCCTTGTCACCGACTTTATCATAACATTTGTGATTATTTTGTCATGTTTGCTGCGTTCTAACTGAATACATGATTTTTAGACAAGAACAACTGTGGGATCCAATTGGGGGTTGATTTTATGCAGATTTTTATATTGTATACTCGTCGTCGTAGTGGGTTTGTTTGTTTGATGACAAATTAATTTCATAATAACAGCTGCAAACATTTTGTAATCAATTTAGCCCGGCTCAAATTATCAACTATGTACAATCAATTAATGTTTGCTGTTCTCGTTATTGCAATAACATTTTTAATGGCATACTTTTTATGTGGACTTTGTGTGGAATTCGCTAACATATTGCACATGAATTCAGGGCTTTAGTTAAACTCAACCAAATAGCATCATTTAGCTAAAATGCCGACTAGGTAAACTTAAAAAGTGTATAACTTTTTCTTTTTTTTTTTTGCACTCAAATTGACAAAATTATCATTATTTAGCGCAAATAGTCAAAAAATCACCGAGGCAGACGAGAAAAGTTGAGCCATTAATTTAAAAATGCGCCCATTAGAAGCTGCCGCTGCCGCTGCCAGCATTGACGCATAATCAACGCCATCATCATCTTCATTGTATCCGCCATGATGATGCTGCCACTGCTGCTGTCAGCGTCACTGCCACTGTCTCTGCCACAGCCTGTGTCTGTGCAACGCATGCGTTGAGAGAATGCATATGCGAGCGAAAGAGAGAGAGAAAGTTAGAGAGTACGCGAGAATTTTATGGGTGGAGTCAGCATTATATAGAACATATATATGTATATATATATATAGGAAACTGGAGGGTAGGCAGTGCTCCGGTAATTGCCTCTATTTCGACGTACATATCCCGTAGCCAGTCACTTGACGTGCTGCCCTTTTTTGTTGCTTTCTTGACAACGTCGCCGTCGTCGTTGTTGTATTTGTTGCTTTTGTTTTTGTTTTTGTGCAATTGCTGTGTAAATGGCATGAGAATGATAATTGTAGCAATTATAATATTAAATTGGGAGATCATGGCTCACAGGGTTTTCCGTTTCGCTTTTTCCCCCTCTCCAACTCAACAGAGTTTTTATATAGCATACTTTTTTGCTGACTCCAGCTCCATCTCATTCCCTGCCCCTCTCACTCTCTCTCTCTTTCTCTTCGTCGCTCTCCCCTCGCTCTCTCTCTCTCTCTCTCTATTTGTCTCTTCTACTCGTTGTCACTCTCCAGGGCATTTCTTTACTGCTGTGTATTTTGTCGGATTTGTTTGTTAATTAGAATTCTAGCGTTGAAATTAAAATGCTCACTCCACATCACATCACTTGACTCCCCTCACCACACCTCACCTCCTCTTCCCTACCATTCCACTTGTGCACTCTGTGGAATTTAAAAAAAAACAAAAAGAAAAACGATATTTATTTTTTGTAGCATTTGCGAGTAGTTTTTTAGGGCATTTTGAGTGGGTGGAGTTTGGTTTGAGTTTTTGGCTGCCTTCTCTTAATTACTGCAGTTTATTTTCTAAGTGAGACTAATTAACAGGCTATTCGTAGCATTGCGGCACATTTCTGTACGCTTCCTGGCAGCTTTGGAGTGTTTGGGTTTGAGTTTGAATTTAGTTTCACTCTGTGCTACTCTGTGTGAGAGCTTCAACTGGATGTTTGAGTGGCTAACATAGTCAACAATTTCGGCTAGTTAGTTGGTTGATAGCATGCAGAGTGGCCGAGTGAGACACACAAACAACCAGCTGCCATTAAAAACTTTATTCCTTTCAAGTTGTTTTTTTTTTTGTTTTGTTTTGTTTTGTAGCTAAACTTTTTGTGCCCAATTAGTTGTCAAGTTTTTGGATAAACTTTTAACTATCAAATGTGAAACTTGAGAATTAAACGAATTTATTTCTTAGTTATTAAAAAATAAATAGAACAATAAATATTGTCTTTGCAAGTTATAAACTGTCATAAATTTTGAATTAGATCTTAAATTAATTTGGACTCAACCGATATTTTTGCCTCTTTTAATTTACAAGAATAAATAAATTTGGAGTTTTAGTTTTTGCATTATTTTTAAATGGTGTATTTTGTAAACTTTCTTGAGAAGCGAAAATTCATTTGTAAAAAATTGTAGCTTTACAATTCAATATCTTAAATTAATTTATACTAAAATATATTTTTGTTCCTTGCTAATGACTCATTTACATTTCAAATCCATAGGAAATGTTCTTGTTTTGTTATTTTTATCCACTCCGCAATTACATTACCTTTATTTGCGCAAATAAAATTGTTTTGAAAATATTTCACATATACTTTTATGACGCTGACAACCCACACCAGTCATCGGTTTCTTTCTAATGTTCGGCTCTGTTCAGCAATAAGCCACAAATTTACGTTATTAGGGCAACATTAGACGCACTGCTAATTATCAACAATGTCTGCCAAAAGCAACCACAACAAAAAGTGCCCATACAGCATAAAGTATCATAAAGCGAACCCCATCACTTGCTCTGGCTACAAGTAAGATCACACATACACACACACACACACACATGCACACACACACGCACACACACTGAGAGAACTGGGGGCAACCCTCGCACGTTAATGAACGTAAAATTCACTTAATTCCAACTTTAGCCATGAATTAAGCACGACAAATGTTGGTTGCCAGGAGTCGTCGGCCATTGCCTAGTGGGGGTGGTAGTGGGTGGGGTGGTTGGCTGGTTTGGCTGGGTGGTTGTCTTTGGGCGCTTTTGACTGGTTGGCCGTGGCTCGAGCCGGGCATAAATAAAGCGTAAAGACGTGCCGCATTTGCCCGGGTGGTAGGTAGCCGAGTGTCTGAGCCGTGCTACAATAAGTAAATGTGCTTTTATGGCTCTTAATTAAGGCAATGATGGGGTGTTTTAATACGTTTGCCAAATGTTAAATGACAAAGTGGCAGTTGGGCGCGGCACGTTCTCAGCCACGTTGTATGTATGTCTGCCCATTTTGCCATTTGCCATTTGCCATTTGCCTGGCATTAATGAAGCCGCTTTTCTTCATTATTTTTTTGTTTTTGTTTTTGTTTTTTGCCATGTGGGGTTTGGCTTTTTGCAAATTTTCATTTTCATTTTGATGTTTGGACTGTAAAGCGCTTTGCGTTGACTTAATTAAGTAGCTGGAGCAATTGTTATCACACTTTCAAAATTCTATGGCCAAATACAAGTCGAATTATTGCCGTTTTTATGGCTGATTGATTTTTATACACAAATGACTGAAATCTCGGGGCAGGCACTCAATTGTGCTGACTGCTCCTTCTGTCTATGGGTTTTATGTTTTGCAAATGTTTGCCTTGGCAAGTTTATAGCTACATTTGCTGAACAAATAAATGGCGCCATTTGTGGCTTTTTATATAGACTGACCATATATAGTATATGTATGTGTATCTTTTGTGTGTGCAAATCTGTGCGGCTCATAAAAATCCAAATGCGCCATTTGCAGCGCTGGCAAAAATAACATTTTCAACACTTTTTGTTTGATTAATCAAACGTTATGCCAACCAACACACGCATAGCCGCAAAAGGAGGGGCGGCGGCAAGTTAGGGGTAACTGAAAGATACATAAAAATATATTGAACTATATATATATATATATACATATGTATGTAGCACATATATATATCTATAAACTTGTATCCATTTAGTCCAAATTAGTATGCCACGCACGTTTCGCCAAAAAAAAATAACAAAATATATATCCAAACACTGAAAACAAAACAACACAAAAAATACACAAAAGCAAAAACGAAAAACAAAAAAAAAACAAAAAAATGGCGTCAGTTTCAGTTGTTCTTGTTGTTATTGCTGTTATTCAACTCTGTTGAATTTTTTATGTCTGTTTATAAATTCAAAACAAATGCAATTGGTTTATTTCACATCAATAAGCGCGACCAACCAGTCAAATTTGCGCTGCGGTTTTTTTCCAAAAATGAAAAATAAAGTGTAACTGATAAATATGTAAATGCGTGTGTATCTATGTCTGGCATAAACGTGATCAAATTATGTTTTGATTGATGCCATTGATTTAATATACATATATATATGTGGGTCTGTTGTGAATAAGAAATGTGTTTGAAATTATCTCTAATAGAACACAAAATACCAATTCTCTTATATCTGAAATATTCTTAAACACAGAAAAAATCGGCCTGAAAATTACACACTTTTATTGTTTAATGAATTAATATATTTCTTAATAATAAATATATATATATATAATATAAACAACCATAAAGCTAATGTAATCAGAGTTCTTTGAACAAGCCTGAAATTAGACATATTTTTTTAAATATTTGAAAAATCTAACCTGGATTTAAGAAAAGAAAATCGTTGTTTTTTTTTCAAATATACTTTTTGAATTGCCGCTAAAAGTATGGTGAATTTCTATAAATCAAATCTAACTGTACAAGGTGTCATATTGCTCTATTGTTTCTCAGTTCCACTGCAAATATTTGTATTTAATTTAACGTGCAGGGTCTGAGAAGACTGACACCATTAGATGCATCGATTGATTTATACACCTCCAAAAGTAACTGTATCTCAACAGGTCACTTGTCATGTGCTTAAACAGCTTTCACTGTGTTGACCCAAGCAAATAGCCTGCAGTTGCAATTGATTGTTTATTTAACAAGGCTCCCCCTTTTGACCAGTCACGTACGACTCTTTAATGCGTTGGCCAAACAGGCTGTGCTGCCAAGACCAGTATCATATCCAGGCAATTAAAATTATGAAGTGCAATAGTGAGTATCTTTGGATTTGGCTGGGTGTTTAAAAGACAACAATTGCAGCGACGTTGACAGCCTCACAAGTAGATAAAGTCAAAGTGCTGCCCACACAGATAACTTGGCCAGATTGCAATTTATCTGCACGCAAATTTTCCAGAGTCAAAAGTGCAGCAGCAAAGCTGGGCGTGTGTGTGTGTGTATGTGTGTGTGTGTATGTGTGTGTGTTTGTGCGTGGGTGGAGTGGTGTGAAAAGTCAAGTTGTCTGTTTGGCTGGGCAAACAATTGGGAGCATAGCAATGATCTTGGTTTGCACTTTTGGGTCTGTCTGGGTCCTCAACTCTGATTTTGTGCCTTCGGAAAATTGAAAATGGAGCTGGTGCTGCCACTGCTGCTTTGTTAGCACTGTCATGGAGTCAATTTGTGCACAATTTCGTTACTGGCTAGCGAATTCCCCAATGTGCCCTTCTCCCAACCTCATGCACATATCGTTGTTGCTGTTGGCCCACTCCATAACTGCTATCGTTAGTGGAAATGAGCTCGGCAACGCAATTTTCAGCTGTGGCAAGTCGTGCGTTAACTTCCAGATACTCTCCTCTAAGCAAACTTCAAGTTATGTATTTTGATATGCGATTTTCAGTTTACAAATTTGCGTATGTGTTTAACGAAGCGACTAGTCTTGGGTCCAAGCGCGGTGTGGGGCTGGTTGGAACCGCAAATTTGTGTATGATTTTTGTTTTACGACTGCCAGCAACTGTACGGCAAATAGCAAAAAGTGTTGCCCGGTTCTTTGGGCGTATATTTAAGGAGAGCAGTACGGCAACATTTAAGCCATTTGTCTCTGTCTGGCTGTCTACAAATATTTATACATTTCGCATAATAATAAAAGACACACCCAATTTTCGTAAAATCCACAAATAAATACAAATTGTAGATTTGTCGGCTCTAGCTACGATTGTTATATTGTTATATTGGCCAGGCCCACCCGCCCAACCGCCCACTGGCGCCAAAGCAATGGCCAGCCACAAAGCCAGTCAACTGTAAATTGCCCAATTTTTGTTTACACAATTTTATCGTTCGTGGCCGAAAACCCCAAAAATTGTCATGCATAGCAGATAGTCCAACAACAGCAACAACAATAAAAATAAGAACAACCAGTGACCCTAGGCTTAATTTAAAATGAAAAACAAAAAACCACAACAACAACAAGAAAAACGAGCTGAGCAATCGGCAAATACAAGACGCTCTGGGTTCCATTTAATTTTTGGTTATTTTGCCATTTTTCACTTCATTAAACATTTTTCCCGGATTTGTCATATCAATTTACTGAAAGGGTTAAGAAAAATAACTATCTTAAGGGTTGATTGAGACGTTCAAAAGGCTCAAAGAAATGCGAAAACAAACAAATTTGTTATAACGCCCAGGGCGGGTTGAGGTTGGGGGTTGGGGGTTGGGATAGGAGTTTAGGGGTAGGGGTTGGTTACTCATGACTAAAGGGGTCGTCGGTGCCGGAGTCGGGTTTTTTGGGTTTGTCATGTCAAATCAATGTCAGGCTGGCTGCTACTTACGCAATTTGCTTATATGATGTCAGCATCCGTTTCTATAAATCCTAAACCCCACAACAACTTGAGTTTTTAAGTGCAGGCGTTTATTTACATAGAAGCACATAAGCACATCAACATACATAAGAGAAACATTTGTTTTTATATGCCAAGAACAACAACAACAACAACAATATGATACAGGCCCCAAGTCCGTGCTAAGATGTTCCCTAAATTCTAACAAATCTGTAAAAATTTGTCGTCTGTCGTCAGCTAACACAAACACACTCACTCACACACACACACACACACACACACACACACACACACGATTTCGCGCATGTTTAGCATACTTATCACTGAGTGGGGGTTTTGCTTGCTGTGGTGGGAGTAAGTCTTTTGCTCTTTCATTGTATCATGCGCTCGTTAAGCGCCAAGTAAAACAAATCATAATCTTCAAGACGTCAACATCAAGTGCTCTGAAATATGACAACGCGTGCCATTTGTCTGTTTGCATTTTGTACGCCTTTTGCGGTCTTGTCAGCCAAAGTCCTCCCAGTTGTCCTCCGCCCCAAGTTGTTCGTTAAGGACTTGCCTCATGAGCTCCCTGGAGCATCGCATGTGCTGGCCGGGATTCGCTTGTTTGTACAACTTCTACTATAATAAATCTAAAGAATTTGACAAATTACACAAATAGACTTACAGTTGCTTGCTCTCTTAAGTTGCTGGAGATTTGAAAGTCGATTGCGAGTCCTGCTGGAAGGATGTAAGATTAGTAACATTATTGTAGTTTATCTTAAGAAAATGGCTATGTAAGTAATTTCTCCGTATAGGCAGTCCATATTAGCAGTCTTCGAATACATCAATTATTTTTATTCATTACTTAAAATAGCATCTTCAGGCTCGAGTCTATCCTAAATTTAGAGAATTTGTCAAATTATAAGAATAGATTTCATTAATCTAGAGTTGCTGCAAATATAAAACAAATTCTAAAAGTTTCTTTGTGCGATTCTTGAAAGGATCTAGAAGAGGACAATTGCAATATGTTTTCTTAAGAAAATGACTACGAAAATTATGTTGAAATTAATCTTAAGTCCAGCAGTCTTCGAATATATCCACCGTTGTATTTCAGTTTTTATGTGTTTAGGCTCGAATCTATACCTGATTCGCTGCCACAATCCACAGCCAAATTTGTAAAGAGAAATATTTATCAATGCCCACCCAGCAGCTGCTGCCCCACCTCTAATCTTCTCTATGTCTATAGATTTCCACACACACACACACACACACACACACACACACATGGTGGCAACTTGAACTTCGCACCATCAAGCAACTATTCTACAGCCACACTCACACACACAAACAATCATAAATATCCAATGCGATATCTTATCAGTATTTGAAAGCACTTTACTAATAATTAAAATGTCATCATTTAGAAATATGAAAAAGTCAACAAAAGTCACAGAGTAGTTGACAGCTCCCAGAGAAACCTTACAGAACAAACTCCTAACTAGAGATGGTAGCGTGCTGGATTATTTGAAACAAGACACGAGCTGTAGATGAATTGGCAAATTGAATAAAAAATATAATAAAACCAAATAAAATTGGATGGCCAATAGAGTTTTATGTTTTAATATTTAGATAGAATCACCAAGCAGACAAATACAATCATTTTATAATTAATAAACTTACTTTTGATCAGCTAATTAATTATACATTAATTATACATTCAGACAAATACAAATATTGTCTGCCAAGTGATAGAATGTATAATTAAGAGACTTACTTTTGATTCGATTTTCTTGTTGATATGCTCAACTCAAACTCACTCTAAACCTCACTAAACAGACAACAACTTTAGCTGCACTTGACTATTTAAATTTGAAGTGAACTGAAGTAAAGATGGCAAGCGTGCCGTTTAGTTGCCCATTTAGTTCGTGTCACGACACGCACCCAACTCTAAACCTCACTTAACAGTCAACAACATTAACTGCATTCGAAGCTGAAGAAAATTTATTGTTTTGCTATTGACTATTTAAACTTGAAGTGAAGTGAAACAAGGTTGGGAGGTAGCTAGGTAGATAGGTCTATGGGTGCCTTCTAGTTGCCCATTTTTATCGTAGACAGAGGTGTCAGTATTTACCTGAGCTGGACATGGGTGCCTCAGACTCAGACTAGAGACATCAGACTACTGCTTTTGATTCTGCTTCAATGTTGACACTAATGGCGACGATTGGCGTCAATTTTCGTGTCACATTTGCTGGCTGGCAACGACAGTAGCTGCATTTTCAATTAGAAACAGATGTAAAAGGTCTGATAACGTTGCAGTCGTCGTCGTCGTTGTTGTGGTGATGTTGTGATGGGGGCTTATCAGGTTGGCCGTAACACCTTAAACACCGCGTCTCAGTCTGGTACTTGAGCTGTAATGAGTCGTGTCAGAATCGTCGTAGTCGTAGTCAGAGACTGTTGGCTGTTGGCTGTTGGAGTTCCCATTCGCTGTTTGCACAGATGAGTTTTTAATTAAATGCTATCGTTGCGCTTAAATAAATTGAAATAATCAATTTATATTACGTATACGACCAGCAGCTACCCCACTGCTTGGCGCTCTGTCAACAAATTTAATTGAAAATCTAAACAGCGAGTCAACATCGATGGAAAGTCAAAATGGTTACCGTACGGTATATGAATGACGGACACGTAGCTACCATTGCTCCCGAGCAGCTCCCTCGCTAGCTTTTAGCAAACAGTAGCAACAACAACCAATACAACAACAATACTGACAACATTGCATACTTTTGTTTGTGCGCATAATTTTAAAATCAATAGAAATATATCCGTGCCCAGGTTCGTCATTATCATCGTCATCGTCATCGTCGTCATCATTGTCGTCATCATTGTCGTCATCATTGTCGTCATCATTGTCGTTGCTCTTGGCAAACATTCAAATAAATGGCAATCAATGGTTACCAACAGTCAGCCAACTGACTACCGTATAATCCATGCCCATACCCAAAAAACATACACCAGCCTTATCTCTGTAGCGTTTTCTTTTTTTTCTTTTTTTGGAGGATTTCGTTGATTGAAAATTATACGCTTTGCTTTCAATTAAAGCTGTCTGATATGCGGCAGTTGGCCATAAATCTTGGCAGCAAGTGTCGCCTCCGACTCCAGCGTGAATTGTTTTCATTGGCTACCGTAGCCGATGTGTGCTCATATATCTATATCTTTATGATGGCCCAGTAGTCTTATCGACTTCATTAACTAAACAAATGTGTTTATTGTGGGCTAAGCTATAAACTATATCGATGGCAATCAGCTCAGCGCTTAGTTAGATAAATAAACAAATTAAATGAAATTATTGCACTAAAAGTATTTAATATTATTACCAGCCAGGATAATAATAATGCCCAACCACGCATGGACTAAATGTATGTGTTGGGGTTGGTTATGTGGCAGCTTTAATAATTAAACGATAGTTTATGATAGTTCTATAAAAGATTTAGTTCAGGCAAGATGCAGTAGCGTCGGTTTTGGGTACGAGTAAAAGGGATCGAAAACTAATCCATGATTATTATATTTAAATATAGAAAATGTTGGTTCATTTCTGTTTATTATAGAATATATTAAAAACCCATTCCAGACTGCTGAATAGTCGTCTTAAAAATATTATTTCCAATCGTTTCTAATATATTTAAAAAAGGGTTCCAAACTAAATCTTTTTTTATCATATTGAAAGATTCTTTACCTATTAAGTTTATTATATATTGCACTACAAATGTAGATTATTGTTGAATATATTTAAAAACCATCTCAGATTTCCGATTATATATCATTTCTTTTCAATATTATTTAAAGTTTGTATTGAGTGCTATATTTAATGCTTTCTTTGTACTTTCAATGCTGCTCTCTTAGGCTTAAGCTCCCTGCTTATAATTAGATGCACGCCTCCACTGTCCGATTGGGGCCAATTTACATGCATGGCCCAAAATGCAGAAGGCATCGCCATTTGCACGCAATTAGTGACACAAATTATCGCCTGTCGGCGGGAAAGTCAGTAAGCGGAACGCAGGCAGGTGCTGGTAAAGCGCTATATATAGGCAAAGGCAGTCGTTAGCTACTGTTTGGATTATCTACAGCAACACACATATACATTATATATATATATATATATATATATATATTTACCTGTACCTGCGTAGTTTGCATAATTATTTGCAATTTATTGTGCGCTAATTGTGACGCCAAATGCTTTAGTGCCATTCGGTATTTAGTAGGTGCCGCCGAAATGCCGAAAATCCCATATCCACATCCAATTGCAATTTATAGGAGCAGCCACGCAATTTCCATTGTCTATTGGCGCATTTGCATAATCGCAATCAATCACAGGGTGGAGGGGAAAAACAAGAGAAACCATTTGAAAAATTACGTTGCACTTGTTAAAAACAATTTGCTGCCTTTATTTTATGGTCGCACTGGGTTGTTTTTGGTTCGAAGTACTTGTACAAAATGGTTACAGACTGCTCGGTTTTTTTTTTATGTGTTTGCTGTTTTCTTCTATTTTTGGGGCTGGCACGAATGGCGTGCAAAATGATAAATGCTAATTTGAGGCAAGATCACGCATAAACCAACAATAAATAAATCAAATGGCAGGTCACACAAAAAAGCTGCCCCCAAAATAGAGAGAGGGAGAGAGAGAGAGAGAGAGAGAGCGATATGGGAGGAGGTTATGTGGGGGAATATACTCATATGAATGCGATTTAGGGCCACTTATGCGAACACATGTAAAAATCCAAAATCAAGAAACCTTAGCACGATTTTTACTTGCATACCGTACAATTTTTGCAAATTGTTAAGTGATTTACGAGACAAGACAAGCCATTTATTAGATAAGATTAAGTAAAGGGAGCAGAGAGCACAGAGCACAGTCAACACAGCAGCAGCAGCAGCAGGACACAAGGCACACAAGCTTTGTGGCAGAGAAAAGTTTTCTGCAAATATTCGTTTTCAGGCGAAAAATTCAAATAAAAGTTTTGTGCTCAATACAAATTGCAGCAACATTATGTAAGATTATATATCCATATAGATAGCTGGCGACTGTGTTGGCAGTTCGAGAATTGAATAGCACATTAGTTGAAGGACATTATATGTGTTATTCTGTGAATTTGTTATAAACTAATTTCGTATAGTATTCTAATCTTTGTTCAATTCCATTCCTTTCAGTATTTTATATAATTGCATTATATACCAGTCTAGTCAATTGTATTCCTTTCAATGTCATTCATAAAATATCATTAATTTTTATTAGGTTTTCTTTGTTAAAACCAAAACCGCTACCATAAAATCCATTCAGTTCGATATATAATCATTATATTTATCTAGTATTTATCGTTTCGTATCACATCCCTTCATCTAATGTGCCATTTCATACCAATCTTAAACAGTCGTACTCCCATTTTGGCCGAGCAATACCAAAAGGCAAAAAGCACAATCACCTCACACTCAGTGAGCTGAGTGGCACCACCCATATTCCTTGAGCTGGTAGCTCTCTCATCGTAACCCGTAAAATACACATTTTCTGGTGGTAGAAAATCCAGCAAATTGATTTTAGTGGGTGTTTACACAAAGCTTAGAAGTACTTTCAGGCGAACTTTTCACAATTTGCTTGCCAAACCACCCCGAGCACGCCCCCCTTTCCAGCTAACCAGCTAACCCCCAAACACACACACACCACACACACACACACATACATATATCGTTGTATAGGGCAAGTGGCAAAACCTCACAAATGGCAAATGGCAGCATTTAGTATGATTATCAACAGCCCCCACCCCCCAACCCCCTCCCTGTCTTTCTTCTTAGCCTTGGGATATGAAAGAGCTGTGGTTGGAAACAGTGAAAAGGAGCAGCCTGGATGCCGTTGTCTGCTGATGGCGACGGCACTGATGTTGATGATGGCAGACAGTGAGACAAGTGCGTCCCCTTTGGGGGGTAAATGCCACTTTGCCACTAAGCATTTGGGTGTGTCCAAAGGGGTGGAAGAGGGGATTGGAGTGAAGGCAGCGCAGCCCCCTTTTGTCTGTGGCTGCGCTTTATATGCCATTTCTTTTATTGCTTTAATATGTTAATAGCTTTTACGGGCTGTTGTTGTAGTTTGCTGTTGCTGTTTTTCTTCATCTTACTCGCTTCGCTCTTTCTGTTTTTTAAGTTTCTTTTCTGTAAATTATTTGTGTGTGTCCCTCTGCTTGTGGGGCTGATTTTGCGAATCTGGCCAAAGGATTCAGTGCATTATTATCTTTTATTGCCATTATCATATCATCTGGGTGTGCAAAAAAAAATGAAAGCTCATTTTTTGCGGGCTATGTTATGTAATGTGTGTAGTGGGTGCTTCAGATTTGGTTAGTTAGATTGTTTGATTTTACCAATTGGGGGAAATGTTGGTAAACTTATTTGTAGCAAGCTGATACAGGCGATGGAAATGGAGTCGTGTAAGTTCTATGTGAATTGTGAGCAACTCAAAACTTACTAATTGAGATTACTTTAAAAATGCCGAAGAAGTCTACGTTAAATATAGTTTTGAGAAGTGCTTAAAAAATCTATTAAAATAAATGTTTATAAGGAATTAAGGAATTTTAATATGTTTTCTAGCAAACCCAATTATACAATACTGATAATATTTATAGTATTTCATTTGGCTTGCTCTAGCCTTTATCCAAACTTTGTCAAACTTTCTATACAAAAGCCAAGTAATGCTCTAACTTCAAAGCCTCATCTGCAGCCACCTTAACGGGCACCATCCACCCACACATATTCGTGGAAAGGTGTAAGCGCCCTCAGGTATTTCAGCCAATTAGTGGCAATAAAATAAATTCAATTTTACGCACACGCTGCGGTTGGACCCAGTTTTGGATTCTGGTTTTGTTTGCCAGGGAGCCGAGAGCATGGCCAGGGCCCTAGGGAAATGCCTAAATGGGAAATGGGAAATGGGTAAGCGTGAGCGCGCTCAGTTAAGCGTATGTGTGAATAATGCTACCCTGCGGCATACCCGCTCAGCGCCTCGCAAATTAACGCCGTTTTAGGGGTTGATTAGGCACACGAAATTTTCGTTAACTTTTTGTGCACTTGTCTGAAAACGGACCCCGCCAAGCAAAACCAAAACGAACCGAAGCGTATCGGGGACCGGGGTACGCATTAATTATGCTAAACATTTTTAAATATTGTCCTCACGTGCATCGCTTGGCGAGGCCCTTGAGGGTTCAGGCACACTTTTGATTGGATTGCCCGGAAAACTTTTTGCCACGTAGAAAGAACCCAGAGACAATGTTCGTCTGCTTCCCCCTTGGGCTTGGCTGATTTCAGAGCTCGCGCATTTTCAGCAATTATGCAAATGCGTTTTAATGCCTTTTACTCATTTAAGCGGATTACAATTTAATATTTTTGTTTGTTGTTCTCGCCGTTGCCGTTGTCGTTGTCGTTGTTATTGCTATTGTTGTTGTAGTTGTTATCCGGTGTTTGTTTAGAGTTTAGAGTACAATTTGGAAAAGGTAGGCACATTGCCTGACACATGGGTTAATTTGCATACGCTACGACTTTTGTGGCAAAACATTTGTATTTTAATTGTTGCAATTAAAAGGGCTGCAACAAAAGGTCTCAAACTTATTAGCCAATTTATCAGCAGTTGACGGATGTAAGGTAGGCAGACTGGAATATGGCAGTAAGCTGAATTAATGACAAGCACTGAGACTGAGACTGACTCGGGGAAAAACTTAAGAATAGAAAAGGGAACACGTGAAGGAATCTTCGTATTATAAACGATATTTCTTAAGCTATAATGGGGTTTCATATATTTGTATTTGTTCTACACTTCCAACTAAAGTTTCCATGTTCAAAATCTATACAAGCTTTCCAAAATATATTTTTTCCTGCTTCCAACCAAAGTTTCCCTTTTCAAGATCTATATATACTTTCACTCAAAGTTTTCCTTTCCAATATCTATCTGTCTTTTACGTAAGTATTCTAATCATTTGCCCTATCGATTTACCTCGAAACTCAACTGAAAAAGGAAATTCCCCATTACAATTTTACGCTCTCAGCTTGCCGCAGCTTCCCCCTAATAAGCCACTCCAAAACTCTTCACAATGTTCTTAAATTTGCTAATTAACTGAACATAAGGTTTTCTAATTTCATTTAACGCACATCGAGAGACTCATACACAAAAGGAGGAAGCAGAGCCCGCCATTAGCAGCCCACCCGCAATCCTTGCACCCCTCACCGTGTTCGCCATTGCACCCTCTGGTGTGTCTACTCCTTGCTCCTTGCTCCTTGCTGCTTGCTGCTTGCAGTCAGTCAGTGAGTCAGTTAGCTCACTCGTCCGTATCATTAGCCTCCGGGGATGATTTGTTGTTTGGCAGCACTTGATCAACGGCAATGAATTCAATTAGCACCAAAACACCAGATAGCACAATTTGAGCTCGAGCATTCGTTGGGGGAGAGCACTAGCCGAGGGGTGTACCGCACTTGCTGCAGGCAGGCAGGCAGACAGCCATTCAGGCCGGCAGGCAGGCAGGCATTCAGGCCGAGTCAGAGAATCGTAGAATTAGGAGGAGAGCAGACACACCCCCTCGATTAGATGTCACTGCTTCGTCTGGTCAATTGTTTGGATTACTTTTTCTGGTGAATTATTGCGTGTTGACGCATATGGTGACAATTTGGTCTATCCCAATGGAAACTGCCTCAGACAGCGACTATCGCTATCTCTGTCTCCCTTTCTTCCTCTGGGGGATCTAATGCGCTTTGGGCTCGACTGCATCGCTAACAATTAGCGTTGATATTCGTGAATTTTGATTGCAAAATTTCCTGGCGATTAAATCGAAATCATTTGACAAATTCTTTGCCAATGTCCAAAACCATATCGATGAGTGTATGTGTGTGTGTGTGTGTGTGTTAGTGTGCACAGTAAACTAATGGCCCTTTTGCCGGTTTCTGTATCTGTCTTTCAGTCTTTTTGTCTCTGGTGTGCATTTTTGTTTACTTTGCGCGCACGCACGGATTTTCTTCAATAGATTGATGGCTGTGACTACGGCTTGGACTGATGATTGTTAACGGGCATTGACATGTGTCTGTGTATTGGAAAATATAGCCAGATGGATTGTGTAAACAAGTTGGAAATTATGGCATTAAGCAGCAAAATGCGTTGTAGTTTTTGTCTATCTACATATGCGTGTGTGATTTATAAATCAATAAATTAATTGCTGGGCTGGGCAAATTTACGATTTTTACTGAGTGCTACCTACAAAATTATTAGAAAAGAATTTGGCAATTTTCATTAATTTCTATGATATTTATTAGCTTTGTTTAAATATATTATTTCGATAAAAGTATACACCCCATATTTTGAGTATCTAAAAATATATCCTAATAACATAAAACAAATTCAATCCTTTGAAAACGCATCCTTTTAAGCCATTCGATTCAAAGCATTTAAATTCAGTTTCGGAACATTTTTCATTTGTAATTTGGATCAAAGAAATATGTTGTAATTAAATGAAAATTGTCACATAAATTGTCATATCAGTTTCGCGATTTATCATGCCAAACAATCAATCCCCCCCTGCTTCCCTTGCCAAACAACAAACAGCCATTAGACAACGGGGCAACTAACTAACGAGCGATATCAGCGATTTCAGTTGTTGTTCGCGGCGAATGCAAATTTGACAATAATAAAATGCAACATATGACAAATAATCGCACATATTTGACAATAAAATCAAATGGAAAGTGCGGAAAATGCGTAAAATGTGGAAAATGGGCAAAAATGCATTTGGCCAAAGCCGTTTGAATATTAGCAAAAATCGATGGATGCCCAAAATCACAAAAGTAAATAGCGCACATCGAGCCAGGGGCCAGGAGGACACACACACACACACACACACACACATACACAATTATAAGCATAAAATGTGATCATCTGTGTTGACATGAAGATCAACGGGTATGCAGACACCCCTAGGGTAACCAAATTGTAACACCAGCAACAACAGCAACAGCGGCCGAGCTAAACTGGTGGCAAGTCATGAGAGGGGGATGCGACCCTCAATTCAAATGGCAATTTACTGGGTGTGCACACACACACACAGACACACACACAAAGTCTTTGGTTATTGTGTGCCTGTTTATAGAAAATTATAACTCAAATTTAATTTGCAACAGATGCGACAGCATCCAAAATCCAAACAGCGCTCAATCCGACAATTAAGCAATACACAAAACTCAAAACCCAGTTGTCGCTCCGGTTTTTGGTTTGAACTCTGTCACCCTTTTTATTCAGCCTGTTGAAAGGAAATTGTGCTGTGCAATTGTTACAAATTACCCGCTAATAGCTCATGAATTGAATTAGACAGTTGGCATTCCCCATTGTGACATCCTTTGTGCTCCGATTCAGGTTCAACTTCAACACTTGGCCACTTCAAGGCATCATATCAAAATAGCGCAGCATCAGCAGTCACTTCAGCCCCTCAGGCCACTGCACACTGGTTCAAGATGGTATATTAGAAGTTGATCACAATTAGCTCATATAGTTCATGGCATGCAGTTGAACTGTGCAGATGGCAAGCATCACAAGGCTGCTGAGTCCCATAACTTTGTGAAAACTCAACCGATTTGCAAAAAGCAGGTCTTTTTGAAGAAGGTTTGACCCCTATATTAATACTACATTCAAAGTTGCAAACGCGATTCTAGGTCCATATTCATGTTCAAATTATACCTTCAAAAAGTGTTACAAGACGGATAAGAACTTTCACAACTTTGCCAAAACTTAAGCAATTTTCAAAAACTATGACTTTTTAACAATGGCTTTACCACCAGAATAATACTACATTCAGAGTTTGAAACGCGATTTCAGCTCGAAATTCATGTTCTCTGAACTCTCTGTATACTCTCTCTATATACTCTATATACTCTCTCTATATACTCTATATACTCCCAAAAAGTGCCATAAGAGCGGAAAATGATTTTCCGTAACTTTGTCAAAAATGCACAGATTTTCAAAAACCTGAAGTTTTTGATGATGGTTTGATTTCTTTATTAATACTATATGCAAAGTTATAAATGCTATTGTGGATAGAAATACACGCTCTGATTATATCCTCATTTGGTTCAAAATTTTCCACAGTCAACACACCAATTTTTTCAATATTTATTTACTAAGTTAAATTTGCTCCAGCTTTTTAAAAATTAATTGCTTGCATTTATTTTCGAACCACTGTCGGAAAACAGAACAGAACCGAAGAAAAACATTCAATGAATAGTGAGCTCTCGCCGACTCTTCCCTTTTCCCCTCTGCTCCTCTTGTTTTGTTGACGCAATGCGTTACGTGTTTGGTGAGTGTCCGTGAGTGTCTGGCGGGTAAGGAATGAATTTTTATTAGCCCATCAGTCGCATAATCAACACAACAAGAACTGCTGCATAATAACAACAACAACACGAGCATATCAAACAACCAATAATAACAACAATATAAAGCATACTTCGGGGCATGCCCCACCCCACCGTCGAAGCCAGAGTTCTCTCTTTCCCTTCCTATATGCGTTTCATGTCTATGAGCTACGGTCGCGCTCATAGATACTTGAGAATTACGTGATAAAGTGGCCAGACTATTGCCTCTATTGAATTTTCACGGAATATGGGAATATTCGAGACTAGTCACAATCGTCGTTTATTTCTCATTTCGATTATAATCTTCAATAGCTAATTGTTTTGGGTGTTTGCTGAGGTTGCAGAGGGTTAGGCAGAGATGTTATTTATGTTGTTATATTCGGCACATAACAAGGATTACGAATTATTATTTTTAGATAGTACATTCAATTAAAAATAATAAAATGTAACAAAAAAGTTTATTACCTCGTGCCGCAATCTAAGGACTTTGTCCCAATTAACTTTGATTGTTGGCCATTCAATCTATCAGGTATTACTCCAAATACTGTCAGCACCTTCTCGATGTTGCCACCTTTGATTAGCCATTAGCTTCGATTAGGCCACATATCAGAAATTTTTTTGTTTTACCCCTGATAAACCCAAGAATGGTTTATTTCTTTTTTCCTACGAGTATTTAATTTTGAGGCTCAATATGATTTTTGTTTTTGATTTTTTCGTATTGTAGTTGTTGTCAATAAAAGCTACATTTTAATTAACGAAATAATTCTTAAGTGACATTATAAATTTAGACATAATTATTGTCTGAACAATTAAATTGATTAAATTATCTCCGCGCATTTGATTTATTTGCAGTGATAAGTTATATCAGCTAGCGATGGTCGTATAAAATTGAAAAATTGTACTTGAATTGTGTATATACATATATATTATATATATATAATATATATATGACTTTTATAAATACACCATTAATAGTTTAGGGGGGCATACACAGATAGCTCTAAAATGCTAGGCGATTAGATACTTTGTTTTGGAGGGGCTAGAAAGGTATGAGTACCTTGTTTTTGAGGAATCAAATCCAATTGAGAGCTGATTGAAATATACCACTAAAAATAACTTAAACACAATAATGAGCTTTTGATTTCAAGAGCACTCATGTGATTTCTGAAACTCTTGGAACCCGTCTGTGTTCTAAGTTAATAACTAATCGGAATTTAGGCATGTATTTTTTTCAATAGAGTTTTATGTTAAACTCCCTGTATCCATGAATAACTTTTGTGGATTTAAAGCAATAGGTTCCATTGATAATATATTTCTTTCTCTTGGAATTTAATCAACTTTTGCATACCAAATTTACCAATTCTTCGAACATTTTCAGCAATTGAGAAGTCCGTTTGCAATTTGTAGAGCACATTTTATTTCTCATTTAAAATTTGAAAATAAATTTAATAAAATTTACTAACGCTCCATTGATGGCGGCATTTTGTTTAAAATTACATAATTACAATTATTTACACAATTTACACACAAAACTAAACTAAACTAAACTAATCTCATTTATTGTATTTGTTGTATTACACATATTTAACGTAATTCAAATTAATTATGGTATGTTTGTGTATGTTTATGTACATGGGAAAATACTTTTTTGTAGCAGTGTCTAATTTATATTTTTTCTTGTTTACATATATCACACAGAGCGTTTTTTTGTTGTTGTTGTTGTTATTGTTGTTATGGCTGTTGCTCGCGAAATCAATTCCCACATCGAGCAACACAAAATCAGAGCAACAACAACAACAGCAACAACAACAACAACAATGACCAAAATAATTTCAACTAATTGCGAAGCTAATTTTGCGCAATCACATGAAATGTTGTGGTATTAAGGGGCGGGGGGTTGTTGGCGATTCGCATACAGGGTGTCTCACCAGGCGGACGGGTTGTTGTTCATGGCATGACTAGAAGTGGTTTTTGTTGCCGCTCCAAGCGAAACTAACTGGTGCTGCTGGTGGAGCTGGTGGTGCTCTGTGCATTTTGTTGTTGCTGCTGCTGCTGTGACTTGACCCGCTCCTTGGCCTCCTGCTGCGCCTTCTTGGATCGCTTCCATTTCATGCGTCGATTTTGAAACCAAATCTTCACCTGTGTCTCCGACAACATTAGACCACTGGCGACCTCAAAGCGTTTGGGCCTGGATAAGTATTTGTTCTGCTTAAACTGTTTCTCCAGCTCGAGCAGCTGCTGGGAGGTGAACGCGGTGCGGGGTCTTCGCGTCTTGCCCAATATGGCATGATGCGGATAGGCGGCCAGCTCTGGGATGCGATGATGCAGCATGCCGGCGCGTGCCAGAAACTCAAACTGCAGCTGTGATGGCATAAAATTGTGACCCATTGGTATCTGCAATAGGGCAAATGGGAAGACAGAAATGTGTTGCTTTAGCTGAATATACCGAATATTTGAAGCAGCTCTGATGCTTACCGGTATGGGCTTCCCAGACGGATCCAGTGGCCTATGAAAAGCGGAGTTACTTTGCGCCAGTAGCTGATACGGATGCCCGCCCGCATAGAGTGGGAAATCTTGTGGACGGATGGGACTGTGTGGAGTCATCGGTTTCTTGAACTCATCATGGAAATCGGAAATGCGTATAACACCCAAATGTGGAGGATGATGGGCATGCTGTGGCTGCTGATCCTCACAACCGGGACTGATGGGCGGACTGGAGCGATGCGATGAGCTGGGAGATTCCGATCTGTAAAAAAAAATAGTTGCACATTGATTAGGACACCCTATACCACAATTAACAAAGCTCTAGCATCAACAAGACAAATTCAGGTTACGCGACAGTTTTGAAAACAATTAAAACCACGCTGACTGGCTGCACAACTAATTTGTTTGCTTTGCCACCTCGCACACTTAAACATATTCGCATCGGGCCGCACACCGGGCGTATACGCAATCGCAATCATAATGATGGCAACGTGACCAGTTTAGGTTACTCTACTCCATTGTTAGCTTTTCGGCCATGTTGTGTCGAGTGCCAACAAAGCTACTTTAAAGCCCAATAGCATTGTTTGGTATTCCCGCTTGGCATTTTGTTGGGTTTAACAGAAAGCTACTGCATTGTGGAATTACCATCGGTTAATGGTTAGAGAGGTAAAAACAATTGCTAAAAGTGTTAAATAATTCACGTACGAGAATAGGAATACATCTTTCACAACTTGCGTAATTGCAAAAGGCTTACCAATTATTTTCTGAAACCAATCTTGAGACCTTAAAACTTATCTTAATGTTGCTTTTTAAAATTCTATTAAAATGTTGCTTGCGATTATCTAAAGAGTTCATCACATATAACATGAAAACTAAAGAATTTAAATATTAGAAAAAGTTGTAATATAATTTTCAAGAAACTATTCTATATTTAAATACAGTAAATACTTTTATTTCTAATCATTCTTCAAGTAAGAATCTGTTTCAGACAATTAATAATAGGCTTTCATAAATGATGCAAATATAACTCTTTAAAAATCTTTAATTAGTCAAAATAAATGAATCTGAAACCCACCTGGACATGCCGTCGGGACTGGGTGAATCATATTCCCGCGACTCGCGTATCCGCTGCAGTGCCTCCTGCTCGCTGATGCCGGCGGCAGCCGCTGCCGCAGCCGCATTCGAAGCTGCCACGAAGGCGTGATTCAGTTCCGCCTGATCCCGAGCATAGTGCAATGCAGCCAAACGATGATCATCCATAATCATATCAGTTGCTGTGTTGGGCTGTGGTCTGTCTCCAGTCTGATGCTGACTCTTCGCGAGCAATGCATCGATGCAGAAGGATTTCTTGGGCTGACTCTGCGCCTGCTGCAGTGCTGTGGTTGAGGGCGGTGAGCAGCTGGCATTCGGAATGGGCACTGGCGGTGGCGGCGGTAGCGTTGTTGCAGGTACCACTCCATTGGCGGGCAGCATGACCGCTGCAAGTGGCAGCCTGGGCAGCGGATAAGCGCCATTCACCAAAGGATGTGGCATGTGATGTGGAGGAAAGTTGCCCTCGACGTAGAGACGCGGATGCGGGACGTGTGTATGCTGATGATGTGTTGGAGGTGGGCCAACTCCGGTCGCCTGACAGCCCACGGGTATGGGCGCCACCAGAAGTGGCATGACGGGTGCAGCAACTGTCAGCTGCGAATGGAGTTGTTGTTGCTGTTGTTGTTGTTGTTGCTGCTGTTGCTGCTGCTGATGCTGCTGCTGGAGTTCCGTTGGCGTTTCCTGCGTTACGATTGGACTGTGTGTGGGTGCGTAGGCGCTGTGCGGTGAACCTGTCGTCGCCGATGAGTGCGTCGGACTGGAGGCGACTGCAGCAGCTGCTGGACTGTGGCTGCCACTCGATCTGGGCGATGAAGTGTTGCTGCACTGATCGTAATCAGAGGCGGCTTCGACAGCGGCGGGTGGCGTTGTTGTCGCCCGTTGCTGGGCGGCGGCAATGTGGCTAATAAGCAACTGGCTAATGTGAGGCGTCTGTTGCGTCTGCTGTGGCGACGGCTGCGGCGGTGGCTGTGACACTTGTGCACTGGACATGCTTTGTCTACGCGCGAGCCTCTTTCGTAATTACAGTAATAACAATATTCTCTCTTATTGTTATTTTTATTGTTTTTGTATACTTTTTGTTCTTTGACAATTTGCTTTGGCACTTTACGGGCGTTTTTTGTTTGTTTTGCGAGCGATTTGCTTGCGTTTTTCGGTTGGAAAGCGCGCGTCTAAAATGTTGACTCACTGCGACTGCGAACTCGACGCGACGAGCGCTAATCAACGACTGTGCTCAACGCCGGCCCGTGCCCGTATCATATAGTCAGTATTAGAGTCGCATATCGGCATTGATTGGGCTGTTCCAATCCAAGCCAGTCGTCGTCTGTCGATGATTGTGTGCGTGCACTGAGAGCAGTTGCTTTGGGGTGGGCTGGCACGCACTGAGAGACGTGTCGTGTGGCAGCGATTGTGCTGTGTGCACTGAGCGAAAAAAACGATACCAAAATTATGTGTAAGTGGAAATTGATTTCATATAATTACCATCCAATTACTATCAAATATATACTCACCTCATATTCGTTATTTAATAAACATTGTAACTGTTAAAATAATGTGAAAAATGCAGGTATTTATAATTCATACAAAGATATCTATTTTATACCTACGAAATTCCTACCAAAATGAAACTCTTAATCTTAAGTTAATTGCTTGGTTTTTCTCAGTGTACAGTCGAGTATCTGGTTAATTGCCCACCACCAAAAAACTCGTTAGCACCTTGGCTGTGCTCTCTCTCTCTCTCTCTGTCTCTCTCTTTCTCTCTTTTTCTTGCTCACTCTCTTGCTCTTATCCACTCGCTCTCCGTTCGCTCTCTTCTCGCAGCACGCTTTCAAGATGGAGGCGCTCAGCGCATGCCAACTCGCTTGCACCAATGTGAGTGCGAGCGGGCTGACAACAAATGCTGGGCGTTGCCATTTGTCGCTGCTGGGGCCGCAGCTTAAAAAAAAATGCCGTGTGGCGGTGTGTGCGGGGGCGTGGCCTTGTCCCGTTGATTCTGGCGCTCCTGGCTGCAAAATTTCATATAAATTGTTGGAAAAACGAGCTATAATTGCCATCATTATGGAGTGTTGAGCCAGTTGAGCAGCAGACGGGTTTGGGCTTCGTCTCTGGGTTTTTGGTTTGGGTTTGAGTTTGGCGGGGGCCTCGACTTCATAATCAACTTGGACGGCGGCGACGGTGACGGCGACGGCGACGGCACTGTCTCTGGTCTGGTTAGCCCGGCACATCATTAGAGCAGCAATTAAGGAGGCAGTTAGTTGACTTGACTGACATTCGTTTTCAAGCCACAGTTAAATCTACGCTTTAAGACCGAAAAATCAATAATGTCCTTTGTCCTTTGTCTGTCTTTCTCCGCTCATTGATATTCAATTGTTATGGCCACACAAATCGGTGTCTCGTCTCTGGCTGCCTCAATAAATGATATAAATGATTCCTTTCAACGTTCGGTTTTTATAACTTGCTCGGCCAACACCTAATGTCCAAATAATGCATTTTTTATATCAAGTACCCATAGTATTGGTCGACCATATTTATATCATAGACAAATACACAAAATGTAAGCGTTTTATGGCCCATACGCTTTGCTCATCAATTCTATGTTTGTGTTGACATTTATTGCCGTCTTGATGGATTACTAAGTGATCTTTTAGATGACATTGCTCAATGACCAACTAATCGGCTGCTGTAATTTGGCGACTCCGAAGAGAAACATGAAGAGGAGAACACAAATAAAACGCTTTTTTTAACAAGATTTATTCGAATATTCGCGACTTTTGACTATATTTTATGTGATCATTAACTTAATCCCAATTACTTATAGGAATCAGGAGAAAGTATCTTTCATAAGTGTCCATAACTATGACCGAACTATATTTCATAGTTCGAATTTACTTAAAGTATTCGACTTATAAATGCAATTAAAGTCATGTTACTCTGCAATTGAGATTCTCCTCCATCTATAAACTTAGATTCGATCTACAGGCTTTTGCGCAGTTTCCCATTCCGCTACAGACTTTCCCTGCACAACAAGTACTCCTTCTAGTCTTTATAGTCGAAATTCTGTTCTTCATCTAATGTCTGCGCCTTAATTTGAACTATTCACCTATGCCAAAATAAACAACGACGGACTATTCAGCTGGCTGTCTGGAAGAACGCCAACTGAGTCTGGAGTAGCAGTTGCAAACAGTTCACTTATTTATTGTATGGACATGTGTTGGTAAGTATATCATCATGCAATGGCCGGGCAACTGTTGGCTAACAAGAAACGTGCTAAAGTGTATTTTCTTTGGCCACGTACTCAGCCAACACGAATCCGAAATGAACCCCAAAAAAGTAGCTCCAAATTAGTGCGATGACTGCAACGAGGATTGCGACTGATTGCTGTTGTTCTTGCAGCTGCTTGTTGTCTGCGTTGTTATTGTTGTTACCCCTTTCCTATTTTATTTTCATTATACGATATTTATCTACTCATCCACGTGCATTTAACTAACATTTACGGCCAGCAAGGGGAGCAGAAGAAAACTTCGGTTTGCAGAGCTGGCCATCAGCCAGAACATTGTGAGCTGTGTGCACTATGATTGGTGTTGTTTCAAAATAGTTTACGTTATATAACAAACAACACATTCACTCACACAAGAACACAGAGCTGACTGACCGTTGGGTTTTGGGGATCTGTCAGTGTCCTTGTACCTGATTTTATTTTGATTTTGTGGAAATGGTTGCGTAAATACGCAATTAGTGTTGCATTTTCCTAACTGACTCTGCAACTGCTCCTCACTCGACTCCCAGCCAGCTACTTCCAATAGTTAGTGAAATTTCCGGCATATTAGTTTGACTCTAATCAGGCATTATGCCAAAAACTAAATTACTAATAAAAATAAAAGAAAATTGTCGCATATGCTGCTGCAATTTAGCCTTGCGGTCAAGGGCGAAGGCGTGCCAGAGCCAACCCCCCTTGGCCAAGCTCAATGGCAACCCCTCTTCTGTCGTGTTAATTCATCCGATAAGTGCACAATAATGCCATACAAATTTCTAACACCCAGCGAAATGCTGAACAAAAGTTGAGACAGAGCCTATTAGCTGAGCAAACAAATGCCGATTTAAGGGTTGGCCCAGTTGAGGGGTTTTTGTTAGCACAAGGGTTGGCTTTTTAAAGTCTAACGATTTGTTTAGCCAGCACATTTTACAAGATTTGCAAAACAATTTTGAGCGTGCAGTGTCGAGTCATTAATCATGCGGCCAAGTTGATGCCACGCCCACCCACGCACCTCAATTGAAAGCGACATGCAATTGATAATTAAACAAATATTTGTGTACAAATAATTGGCATTAAATTGCGTTATCAATAAATAATTTTTACAACTGAGCGCTGATATAAACACCGATACAGCCCCATATCCAGAAACATTTGCAGTTGCGGATTGCAGATTGCAGATTACGCGTTGCATATTTAAGCATTGGCTAACTATGTTGCATGAGTTGCGGTCACCCAAAGAGACTCTACATGAAAAAAAAAAAAAATATTATGATAATCATATTACTGTTGGTATTTTTTATTTATTTACAGTTTACAATGCAAACGGAGGCGCGACTTTGATTAATGCAGTTACTGCAACATGTTTGCATAGAGGGAAGGGGCATTAATCAAGTTTTACTTAATTCTTTTATGGCTTTTTTTAAGCTATATTATCTTTGAATGACGGTTATAAGATTGTAGAATATTTTAGTTAAATCATATATCATAATTTTCTACGTTTCCTGTATACAATTCATAAATCCTCATTCAATATATAACGAATTCTACGAATACCAATTTTAATTATTCAACCATAAAAAAAAGAACTTTAATTAAGCATCAATCAATCAGTTATTTCCTCATTTTTATCAACGAGCAGCTTTTAAATTTTCATTAAAAATCAGCCAGTATACATTTTATCATTATCATTATGCATTTCATCATTATAGACATTGGGAATTGGCATTAATAAAGTAAATTTCAATTATTGACATAAAATTTTAATTCAATTTCAACATTGAAAAAAAAACTTTTAATGTTTGCGCGCTTCTGCCTCACTTTTTTTTTTATTTACCCCATTCTTGATAAAGTTTATAATTGAGTTGTGTTTTTATCATTAAGTGCGCGAATTGATTTGCTTCTTGTTTTTGGTTTTTGCTGCGACTTCCACACTGAGCAAACTTATTTAAAACTGATAAATGCGTTTTATTGAATTGTATTTATTTATATGTATGTATGAGTGTATGTATGAATATATGTATGTATGTATGTATGTGTCAGAGGCAGGACAGTTGCATATATAGGTGCTACGAAATTATGATGACGATAAGCCACCAAGTGAAATTGGAGTGTGTATTAAATTCTCTTAAATGATAAGCATTTCGACGTTAAGCTTTCGGGCTATAAATGAGGATTTAAAGAGGAAATTGCTATGCTAAGTGGTAAGAGATTGCAATGCGATTACAAATTATTCTAAAGAAGTGGATTTGTGGCGAAATTAAAATATTTGAGTATTTGGCAATATATGAAACTAATAATGAAATAATTGTTGAGCGTTCACAGAAGATGCAATTCGTAGGTAAAATCAACGATTCTGTAGACCATCTCTGGGATCTAACAAGTTAACAATCTAAATGTCAGCATTATCCTTTGCAGTTTTAGCTTGGCTATTTTAAGAATTGCGCCACATAAGCGGCTCTGCTCTGCTCTGTGTGTATCTTGTATCTATGAAAATATGTAGACTGTGTATCCGTATCTGTATCTGCATATTGATATCTATTCAGTTTGAGAGCTGCGGTCGCGTCTTGCTGCGCTGCACAAATAAAGTTGGCTCATTAGGCGCAGCGTAAACAAATTCGCTGTCATTGAAAACCATCCCAGCCCAGCAGGCAACCAACGAACCAATGAACCAGCCAGTCAACCACACCACAACCACTCAACCACTTGGATAGTGGAACAAAATGTGTAGCAATGCACGGCAGTTGTTTGCTCAGATACATTTTGCTGCCGTTGTCATTGGTCTTGTTGCTGTTGTTGTTGCCACAAAGTTTTTTAACCTTTCCACGGCAACACACGGGACACACTTCCTTATAGCGCCACAGTCTGAGTTCGAGAGCTCGTCGTATTCGAGTCGGAAAGGTACATAAACGTGTTGTGTTGTGATGTGTTGTGTTGTGCTGTGAGATAAGGTTACCTTTTGGCTGCCTGAAAATCGCATTTTGATTTGTATTCCGTATTTGATCAGAGAGTTACGAGTTACGAGTTACTCAGTCACATTTTTCCATACATATTTGTACTGCATATTGTAATTATTTGCTTTGTAAATTCAATTGCCAGATAATGATGACGACGCTGCTGCTGCTGTTGCTGTTGCTGTTGCTCTCGCTCTTGCTGGTCTCGGTTATCATCGTATCCTGGTTAGACCCTGTGCCTGAGCTCACAAATCAATATTTTATTTTCGGTTAGGCTTTGTTTGCCTTGCGTTTCATTTTATTTATATATATTTATATATATGTATATACTTCTTTTTTTTTGAATGTGTTTATAATTTATTATCGGTTATTTTTTGTGAGCGCACTTATCTTCAGTTCTTAGTCGTCCTCTCACTCGTCTTTGACTTCTATTATGATGGATTAATTTTCAATTATTGAAACCCGTTGCCACAGCTACTTATCGAGAGAGAGAACGATGCAGAGAGGGAGAGAGAAGGGGCGCAACAGGCCCCTCGCCTTATCATTTGCTATGCCATCGCTAATAATCAATTTTCAATTAATTCAAACCGCATATCAGGCCAGAGTCGTCGAGACTCGTCGCTCTCAAGACCCCCAAAACAAACACCACCGATTTTTAGTCAGAGCCGATAGCATTGCTAAGTAGTATACAAAAAAAAAAAAGAACAAAATTATAGAAATTTGTTTAAAGCCGTTTAAATTGCACTTTAAGCGTCGTAGTGTCACTCGAGACTCGTAATCTAATCGCTTCCGCGATTTAATTTATATAATCAACTTGTTTTCATAATTAAAAAATATTAAAATTGTTTATTATACATACAGAAACTGTGCGGAGAGGGTCTCTGCCGCGATAACAGCACTCGGAATCTCATCTGCTCGGACGGAATTTCAATTGTGGTCTATGTTTTATGGCCACCCTCCGGTCAACTTGATTGGTTTGTGATCGCTCCGTGGTCGCCATATGCCAGACTTTGGTTGCCTTATCAATCGGTCCTCTACTTTGTAGCACTCTAATTGAAATTTCATTGAAATTGATTGATTTGCTCATAAACGTGAAATACTCTTAGGCGTCGAAAGCATTTCTTAGTCCACACTATTTGTTAATCGTTTTATTTCGGCTGGGCATTAATAAAATGTGGGTTAAAGTAGTATCGCTTGATTTGTCGGCTTTCAAGTGGATCTCCATTGGCAGTCGGGAGCAATGAGGCAACAACGACAGCGGGTTCAAAGTAGAACCCTGAAGAACATTGAAACCCTCAATCCGACAAAGATTCTGATATTCGTTCAAGTATTACGATTGATGGAAGAGATTTAAGCTCGGAAGGGGGCAAGAGATCCCACAGGGCACAATGTTTATAGCCCTCAATCACTATAGCCCTCAATCACTGTAATAAGAAATTTCCCTGATGGCATGTTATGGCTAAAAGGCTATTACTTTTGAAAATCGGTTGACAGCATCCTAGTTTAGAAACATCTAATGAACTGACCTAAATTTCAACTGCTCTCAGCTACAAATTACGTATACGTCACGTAGTCACTAAGTAGTTATGACAATCTCTGCACTTTCCCACGTTCTTAATTAGCCCGACTGTAATAAAAAATGCGAAAAAAAAACAAAACAAAACAAAAATGTCTAAATAAATAGGAGTACAAATAGTTTTTCGAAAACATTTAGCAAAATCAACATCAAGGGGGCGCCTCTATGCGCATTAATCTCCATTAAAAGGGAATTTCAATGAATTTACGTGCGGGGCACAATGTGGGGCGCTGTGGCGCCAGTGGCAACCACTCTGCTTTAAAGTCCGACAATCATTGTCCACACACTCGGCGCGAATAGTGAAGCTACCGCACTTACGCTGTTCGACTGTACGACGTCTGTACTTACATTTGCAATAATTCAAAGGTAAACAAATGCCAAAAATGCTTAGAGAAAATGATTTTATGCTGCGAACTCCGCACCCTCAACAGCCTCCCCCCCTCGCTCCCCCATAAACCCGCTATGCCCATCAAAAGGCAGACGATGGCGACGCCACAGCGCAAACATTTTAGTCGCCCAAAAACGCTAATGGGTAAACATCTGCGGATGCGGTGAAGATCCAAAGCTGAACCTGAAGTTGAAGTTGAACATGAACGCGTTTTGCGCGCGTTTAAAAACGCGTCGCGCTTTAGGAAAACTACTGCACGGAAATGGTCACTTGAGTGTGGGCAAATCCAGCAATTAACTTGCGTTTTCATAGAGTAGATTGGTTTTCCATGATAAGCCCAACGAGCTATGCCGATGCCACGCTGGTTATAATAGTACAAATATTTGATTTATCAATTTGCCACCGCTACCTATCAAGATGTATTAAGCTCTAATCAAAGACGTTGATTTACCAAGGCAACCAAGGCAGTGGGCATGCCTCGTTATAAATAACATGTTACGAATACAAGGCAACCGAAATGTCGTATATAACCCCGTATATAGCATGTATTATTAGCAGCAATTGCATTTATCAACTCACTTTGGAAATCGCTAAAAGTGCCGAAACCATTTCTATTTGATTTAAGTGCGCTGATTGTCCGGAGACCACCGAAAGCAGAACAGGCCTCCTTCCAGAAAATGTATATACATTTATATACATATATATGTGAGAAGTATGACAAATCTGTTTACCTGCCCGACTTGAGTTATATTTCGGTTTCCAATTAGGTGTAGCACTTTAATATCATATTATGTCAGTCATTGATAGCTCAGCAATTTCACGAAAATTGTGTGTCGCTTGTAAAGTGATTCAATTATAATGAAATGATACTTTTTGTTTCCTTATAGACATTGTGTCACCCCTGTTTTGCTCACTGACATTGATTAGCCAGCTACGGCAAAATGATGAATGAGATTGATAACTCAACTTATTACTAAGGGCAGCGCTTTACGTCAAACAGAGTCCGGACGTTGCGCCTCTTCCGGGATTATTCATTTTAAATGTAAAAAAGCGGGAAAGTAATCGTTTGATATAGTGTTGAATGGGTCAATGTTTAATAATAGTAATGGGGCATTTCTACGGTATTATGACTGAAAATAATTTGATATCATTTTCAAGATATGATACACAGCGAAAAACTCGAGTAAAAATATAAACACATAAATATGCTTAAGTTTTTGCATGCTCAGTTTCTCAGTTTTATAAAGATTCCTCGAATTCCTTTAAAAACAACGTATTTCTTACATATTTCACATCTTTGACTGGTAATACACACATATTTTGATAACATATTCTTACTTACTGTTTAATGGAAATTTTCTGAAACAAATACAATTATCTTTAAAGTTTCGTACACATAACATTCATGAATATCAAAATTATACTCAATTGCTAAAACGTATCTGACCAAATCTTTTCAAAAGTAACCAACTAAATTCATTATCTCAAATGTAATCATGGTCCCCCTTCAAAAAATAAAGGTGCCTCACCTTATCCGAATCAGCATGATGAGTCACTCTAAATTCGGTATATCACAATTCGGTCAATGGATTGCGTCAATAAAGTGGTCATTAATGACCATTATCGTCATTGAGTTGTCACCGTTGCGCCTACCATTTGCACAACAAAGCGAATCTTAAATGTATGCCGCCCCGAAGCCCAACTTAAATCAACTTTAAAATGCTTAAGAAAAAGTTCGAAAAGCCATCGGCAGTCGTTTTTGTATTGTATTGACTCAAAACGGTAGCCGCTCAACAGTGGCTAATGGTCATAATTAAACGTGGCTTATTTGCATAACTGAAGTGAACACAGATGGGGCGAGAGAGAGAAGTGGGAAAACTGTACAAACTTTGTTGCCAGGCCCACACAAAAAGTCCAAAGGAGACCGACACAAATCACATTTTTTGTCAGCCATTTTGGTAGTGGGACATTTTAAGCTTCGTTATTAAGCTTTATGCACTTGCCGCCGACATGGTCTTAATTTACAACTAATTGTCATATGACCGACTATCAATGGCCGTAATTTATATGTGAAACCTCAGGGATTTGGTTCGTGGCATGTGTGCAAGTTTTAAGTCCCTGTCTAATTGCTAGGTAACTGTACTTAAATATCTTTATAATTGACGCCACAGTGGGTGTCATAAAAAACAACAAAAAACTAAAAAAAAGAGACGCATCGCAGCGTAATACTGGTAGTATATATAGGTATATATAATACTCAATGACAATGTTTGATCAAGCTTTACGAAGCGTGAAAGCCACCCGCAATAAATGCATTTATGTTATTTGTCAAGTTTATCATGACTAGCTCCAATACAGTGTGCCTAATTAAACCCAATGGTTCGCTTGCTTTATCGACTTGTAACGATCGCTGAATGTTGAACGTTTATGATTTTCAAATACCAGTAGCTGTCATATATATAAATTTACAGATATATATATTATTTTCAGATTGAATGTTTATATACTTGATTTGTAGATTTCGATTGTGCTTTAAAATTTATGAGCTCTGGTTTATGATGGCTGCATTTACTGTGCTCAAAGTGATTGTGATCGCAATGAAGGCACGGTAAACAACATATTCAAAAGCACAAAACGGCAAACACAATCGCAAACACAAACATCCGATAAAGTAGAAGAAGAAGACCCCGACAAACAGAAGCCAAATGAGCTTGTCCCGCAAAAAAAAAGAAAAACTCTCTGCTGCCGGAAACGGAGTCGCCTCCACTTCTCTCCATGATCTCTCGTCGCATCTTTTGGCGGCATCTCTAATCAAAGCCAAGTGCAGACGCTTGAGCTGCAACCGACGGCCGATCAAAAGACAAAAAACCGGCCTAAACGTTTTACGTTTCTTTGGGTCAAACAAACGTCTTCTCTTTTTTTGTCATTTAGAAGGTGCCTTAATCCAAAGTGGCTACTGAGTTGCCTAGTTGCAGGCACTTGTTTCTGCAAGCGCAAACACTTCTTCTGGCATTTTGGTCAACAAACACTTTGCTCGAGCTACCGATCTCTCTCTCTCTCTCTCTCAGTCTCTCTTTTCTCTCACTCTCTCGCTCTTTGTGTGTGATGTCATGAGTTGAGGCATCAAACTTGCACAGCTCGCAGTCGCTGTCAATCTCCTGTGGCAAATAAACTCGAGTGCCTCCCCATATGCAAATACTCAAATATTTGCTCCCCGCTTATTAAGTGAGTAACAGCGGTCAGCGACTGAGCAGCAGCAACAACAACAATAACAACAACGTTCTTTTGAATCTCACTGACTCAGCGACACCTGTCCATTGGCAAATTGTTTGCTTTGGCTGTTTAATCGCTTTAATGGCTAGGCAATTAAAATTTTTCAACCAAAGTAGCTGCAAAAAACGAAAACAAAACAAAATTACAAACAAAATACCTAGCTTACAAGTGTAAAAATGTTGCAAACAAAAATAACTCAGTCCATTGCCCGTCAAAAATCCAAATATCGGCGGCCGTGCAGCGCCCCCTACAGTTCAAAGCGCAACGCGTCGATACAAACCACAACAATCGATAGCAAGTGCCGCTTATAAAATAAAACACCATTTAATTTGTTTAAAGCATTTCATGGAAATGTGCACGACTTTTTCAATACGTCACATTATCGCAGCTAAGTGAACCCATTTTTACATTACAATAAATACAAAAGTATTATAAATTTAAAAAAATCTGCACTGGCACCGTTCCGGCTGGCTGTGTACAGGAGCTAACATTTATAAAATGTTATTTAAACAGTAACTACTCGTGTTAACACACGCTTAACAGCTGGCAATGGCCTCAGTGCGCTTACAAACTAAACAATTTCAGGTGCAACACGGCGATCAATCCGCATACTGGATATCGAATACCAACAACTTCCACAACACACAGTTCACATTTGTTGTTGTTGTTGTTCGGTGCGATGCCAAATTTGCTGCCGTGGCCAATTTAATGCTAACTTTACTCCTTGGACGCCATATGTCCGACCAGATTGCTAGTGATTTTCTCAATTTTCTTCAGATCGGGCATATTTTCCGCCTTATACTGCACACACTGCAATCAAATCGAAATACAAAAATAAGTAAAATTTTATTCATTGCTTGGCAAAATTGAATTTACCTTCACGTTGTCCGTCATTTTGAGCAGTATGTGTCCCTTGGAGTGCACGTATTTCATGGTGTACCGGCAATTCTGTGGATTCGCCATGTACATATTTTCGGCCGCAATTTCAAAGTCCTCCCAGTTTTTAACATAAACCATTTCGAATTGGATGGTGGATTAAATGCAAAAAAACAAAAGAAATACAACTGCGAAAGCGAAGCACGACAACAACAACAACTCAAACGTCAAAAAGACAGCGTGTCATAAGGGAAATCGATATATCGATAGTATTATGCTTCATATGGTCACTCTAAGTGATAATTGCATTTGCCAACACTGCAGTCATTTCTCATTCATCATGAAAATCGGTCGCTCGCATTTTAGTCTTACAAATATTCATTGCTAAAATGTGCTAAAAAAAAGTGTTTAGTTAATAATAGTGCATAAACTTGTGCTCGAGTTATGTGTGTATGCCGTTGTTATGTTAGCTAGGTGCGACACGTAGCGGAAATGTGTGAAAAACGTACACGAAAAAAATGAAATCAAGCCCAAAATACGTCGCTAACGGTGGGGGGAAAGAGGATGATGGCCAAACATAGCCACAGCGAAAAACGTCAAATAAAAAGTGACACGCAAAACAAGCCCAATATGCAATTATATTCAAAATAAACGAGCTAAATAATATATATATATACAAAGAAAAATTCGTAAACACGACGAAAATAACAGCAACAACAACAAGAATAATTTAACAACTGCACCTGTGTTGGTGGTGCCTGTATATGTGTGTGCTTCTGTCGTCGCATCACACACAGTAGCTGGATTGTTGCTTTTGTTGTTTGGGGTTGAAAGCTGCATAACGCGTGACGTACGTGTGACAGTGTGTGTACCCAACCCCCTACACACAAACACATACAGACACGCTCACACCAACAACAACAGACTCCTACCCACACTCGAATGCGTAGTTAGGAGGAAAGAAGAAGAAGCCAACACAGAGACTAGGAAATACAGAGAGAAAAGACAACGACGACAACAACAACAACAAAAATGATGGACAACGATGACACAATGCTCAATAATTGTGGACCACAGTCGGGCGCTGAGACAGTCTATGGCACCGAGGACAACAATATGGTCATGTCGGAGAAGGTATACATTTTGTTGTCAAGTGATTCATGCGGGCTTTTGCTGCTTTTGTTTTTGTTTTTGTTGATAAGGCCATTCCTATCTGAACACAAGTAGCTTTCACTGTTCACTGCAAGATAATATCAATATGCTCTGCAGGAAGTACCATAATCACAGTTACAAATGTCTGCTTTTTATCTGTCTCTGTTCCTCCTCTCCGTCTCCCTCTCTATCTCTCTCGCTCTTGTTCTTATTCAATCGCTTTTTGGGCTTGTTTATTATGCATCAGCTGACCAACATAACGAGTCATTGACATTCACATTCACCAAATGCTAAAAAGGAGTTGAGTCAAACAGAGAAAGAGCAAGAGAAAGAGAGAGAGTGAGGAAGTAGTAGAGAATAGAAATCAATAAAAAGTCCGTTTGCCTAATTTAATGTCGACTCACGCACTTTGCAGCAGTTTATTTTTATGTACCCCCCTTTTCAACCACCCCCCACAATCCAGTTCTTGTTATTTTCTGGCAATCAAAGCAGCTTCATTGATTTTTGCACTTTATCAGCTTCGCTTCGGGCCGACCTCAATGCAAATGCTGCGCTCATGAGCTCATCGAGCGTCTGAATAAAAAAAAGCAAACCCTTTAGTAGATAGCCGCATGCTTCACTTGTTCAAATAGGGCTGGCTACCTGTTAATTGAGTTAAAAGCTGCCTGCCAACTCAAACTCACTTTTACTCATTCAAGCGGCTCCGTCACAGCTGTGACGCATATGCGTGCTTTTCTTGCTGTTTGTAGCTGAGCAATGAAACTGGTTAAACTTCAAACAACTTTCGGAGCTGAATTAGCTTCTATGCTTACTCATTGGCTGGCCTTATAAACCGTACACCCAGCTCAACCTTGGGATTAACATTATTTTAAGGGGTCTCTTGAATGCGGAACACCAGCCACGATTGAACGCACAAAATACAGTTTGAATTTGAATTGAATTTTAATTGATTTTTTATACCCTTAAGCCGGGTATTATAAATTATTGAAAAAATATTTGCGGTTTATTAAATTTATTTATATTTATGACCCCATGAGTTCGTTTATGGTGCAGGGCATTAGTATTTTATATCGAACATCTGGCAATATGTCTGCAAGAGTATTTAGTCTTCGGCACTCCGAAGATAAACATTTATTATTTATATTTAATAGATTGGTTATTTTTATATGTAATCTAAACATTTGTCTTAAGTTTCATTTCATGTTTTATGTTTAACACGCACTTGATTCTTTAAAAACAGGCGGTGCACTTTATGGGTTTCGATTTGTTTGTTAGTTTTTAAATGTGTATAATTTTAATTTTATTATAAACTTTAGTTTTTTACGTGCCCTTTTCTCTTCTCTTTTTTTCTCTCTCTTTCAGAATGAAGAGGTTGTCAGCATTGTGAGTTCAAAATTTGTTGTTTGTTTTATAATTGTTCTCTCACTAATTTGTTGTTTTTTTTTTTTTTACCTATATGCACGATATTTACATTTGCTTATATGTTTGGTTTTTCTAAGTACTTTCTTGTTTTGTTGCGATGTGCACTTTGAGTCTTTCATTAATTACTTGTCTGTTTTTTTCCTCTGTTACTAACCAAAATGGCATGGGAAGTGTTTAACTTTGACCTCTCAGCTTTCCCACCGTCTGTCTGGCTCTTATTTAACCATCTTTTCGGTCGTCTCGCGGCTGAACACGCTTGACTTGTGTTTTCATTGGACTTTCATTTAACGATTCTTCATTCATAAAACAAAGCAGCCGCAAAAACCGCAATTATGATACGGGTTTAATTAAGCCCTTAATGTGCTCTAACACCTTACTCTCTCTTTATATCGCACTTGCACTTGCCTGTCGTTGTTGTTGTTGCGTTGTATTTGAAATTGATGCACCCACTTCTCCTCACACTACAGGTGCAGCAGCTGGCTGGCAGCATTTATCAGGAGTTCGAGCGAATGATCAATCGCTATGACGAGGATGTGGTTAAGAACCTGATGCCACTGCTCGTGAACGTGCTGGAGTGCCTGGATGCCTCCTATCGCATCAATCAGGAGCAGGACGTGGAGGTGGAGCTGCTACGCGAGGACAATGAACAGTTGGTAACACAATATGAGCGAGAGAAGAGCGCACGCAAACAGTCTGAGCAAAAGGTAAGACACAAAAGTTCGTTGGAAAAAACCCGAATGAAATCAGAATAAATTAAACCTTTCTCGCGACAGCTGCTGGAGGCGGAGGACCTAGCCGAGCAGGAGAACAAAGAGCTCGCCAGCCGACTGGAGGCCCTGGAGAGTATTGTGCGCATGCTGGAACTAAAACACAAGAACAGCGTTGAGCATGCCAGTCGCCTGGAGGAGCGTGAGGCGGACCTCAAAAAGGTAGGCAGTCAATTACAAACAAATTGTTGACCTTTGACGTGACTTACTGTAAATTTACAGGAGTATGCCAGGCTGCATGAACGCTACACGGAACTGTTCAAGAACCATGTGGACTACATGGAACGCACCAAAATGCTGATGGGTTCGACTCACTCCCAAATGAGCAATGCCTCCGATCGCATGGATGTGAGTCGGGCTCGACTCAATCCAGTCGCGCGTAGCTCTGGCCCCGTCTCCTACGGTTTTGCCTCTCTGGAGAACTCTGTAATGTTGGATACGGAGACGATTTGCAGTGCGGGCAGTCAGTCGGATGACTCGGGACCGCCATCGCTGCAGAATGAACTGGACAATTTGGCTAGCAGCGTCGAACGTGCCGGTGCAGCAGATGCGCTTGCCGGCTCGCCACAGAGTCCAGACATGAGTCCCGTTGTGCCAAATGTGCCCGCAAATGGTAAGTGATGGGAGGCTCTTACCAACTGGCTGCTCCTCTTTTAGCTAACCTACTGCAACTCGTACTAATTTTCCAAATTTTCTACTTTCTTTTGTGTTTGTGTTAACTTAACTAAACAAAAAACCGTAACGAAACCAACCCAAAAAATTCAATACAAATATAAAAATAAAACCAATCCCAGTTGGTCGTTCGACTACCAAAAAGGAGCACCGCTCGGACAATAATCTCTACCAAGAATTGTCCTTCCCGGATAACGAAGAGAGCGAAGAGAATGAGATTGTTACAGGTAAGGGTTGGATGCCTTCTCGGCGTACTCCAAATGAATTATCGCACGTTTTGGCTTAAAGGTCTCTTAAAACTAAACTCAAATCCAATTTTTACAACTCTCTTTTATATATTTTTTTAAATGTTCTTTTCATGCACAACAATCCTCAACAACAACAAATGCACATATACCAAAAACCTATTCTCTGCGAAATCGGGACTCATTGGTTACCACTCTTGTCTCACGCTCTCTCTCTCTCTCCCCTTTCCTGTAATAGGCAGCTGGGTACATCCCGGAGAGTACGCATCCTCAGGTAGGTACCACACACAAGACCATGTCCAAGAACAACAACCACAACCACAACAAACTCCACCAACAAGACCATATAATTCCTACATATATGGATTCATCTATATAACCTGTAAATACATCAAATATCATACGATAATCGACTGAACAAAAAAAAAAAATCTAAGTAAATTAAAATATAAATCATCGGATCCACAAGCGATGTTGGTTTTGTGAAATGTGTTGGAATTAATGTGCTCGAGATAATGTTGTCATCATAATGCAAAGCCTAATAAAATATCATATTTATTGACATCTAATGAAATTTCAAATTTCTCTTTTTTATGCCAATATAATTTTATTTATTCCAAACTACCTTTTTCCCCACAATTAAAAAAAAATTCAAAAAAAAAAAAATTGAAAACTTTTTGTTCAAATAAACCACAACACAAAACACCAACACCTACAACAAATAAAAGCTAACGACAACTATTTTGGTAAGTTTTCCAGTGCGACACGATATATAAATATATATATATGCATTCATAGCTATAGTTCCTAACTATTCGTAGTCTTCTCCTATGTAAGTAGTGTCTTCAATTAACTTTCTTCGTCTGCATTGGTCTTCAAACTTCAGTTTAATTCTCTGTTGGTGTCAGTGGGTGATCTAGCCATATTTTGAATTATTCACAGTTTCGGTTTTGAGTTATCATTATTTTTATTAGTGATTACTTTATATTGGTTCAGGTTTTGACTTTAATTTGAAACTACATCAATTCCACTGAAATTCATTTTTCATTTTCCGTTTAATTTCCAATTTCACGCATGTCAACTATAAAATTGTACTCACGTTTCCCATTCAATAACATTTTTAAACGTTATAAACTCAGTTTGCACTTAATTTGTTTAATTTTCTTACATTCCACGTAACATTTTCCTGCATTCCACACCCAATCTTTATATATATCTAAATTTTCATTTTTATTTCTTTACTAATTGCTTTTTCAATGCTTTTACAGGCATGGGCAAGGAGGTGGAGAATCTCATCATGGAGAACAATGAGCTGCTGGCGACCAAGTAAGTGTGACTAATTTGATGAGTGCACAACGACATACTTATGTCAATCAATCATTTGCCACAGAAATGCACTCAACATTGTCAAGGACGATTTGATTGTCAAAGTGGATGAGCTGACGGGTGAGATAGAAATTGTGCGCGAAGAGCTGAATGCCATGCAACAGTCGCGTACGAAGCTCAGGCAGCGCATCAGCGAGCTGGAGGATGACCTCAAGAAGACCAAGGAACAGGTGAAACAACAAAGTAAGTGGCCCAAGTTGCTCACCGCTCGCAGATACACAAGCTAATCGAAATACTTATTTACCCTCGCCCCGACAGACACCGAGCAGGAGGAGAATGATGTGCCGCTGGCTCAGCGCAAACGCTTTACTCGTGTGGAAATGGCCATGGTGCTGATGGAGCGTAATCAGTACAAGGAGCGGCTGATGGAGCTGCAGGAGGCGGTGCGCCTTACAGAAATATTGCGCGCATCGCGCACTGTTGATAATTTGGACAAGAAGTCGAAGCAGAGTATTTGGAAATACTTTAGTAATCTTTTTACGTGAGTCTTCCACTTGAAAGTGTCCACCAATAGCCTTTTATTAATCTTGCTGTTTGCTATAAAAAATTTGCAGCCCCTCCAATCGTCCGACGGAACGCGTCGCTGACGGCCTTGGAGGGGGGCCTATGTTTCGTCACACAGGCGGAGGAAGCCCTGCCCACAGCCATGGATCACCTAGCCGTGGAGGAGGCGACAATCGCCTTGCCCTAACCGGTGGGCAGCCAATGCCGCATCCGGCTAGCGCCGGTCTTGCCAATGCTTTAATCATGGCCAAGGATTATGCGGAGGAGGGCACTTCGGAGCGTATCAGCGCCAGGCGGCGCGAACAATATCGACAACTGCGCGCCCATGTGCAAAAGGAGGACGGACGCCTGCATGCGTACGGCTGGAGCTTGCCCATTAACAAAACCAATCTAGATGCCAATCCGAGTCGTCATTCGGGCGGTGTGCCCGTGCCTGTTTATTGCAATCCGCTGGCGGAGGCATCGCCGCACATGAAAGTGTTTTGCGCGGCCGGTGTCAATCTGCAGGGTGGCTTCACCAAGGATGGCCAATCGCTGATACCCGCCAACTCGCCCTATGCGCCGCACTCCACCCTCAAAATAGCGGAGATCACAAGTCCAACAGCGGAGCAGAGTGCCGAGGCGCTGGATCGCCAAATGGCCCGTGCCTGCCTCGAAACGCTGGAGCCCGAGACGCAGCTCAGTTCGTTTGTATGGATCTGCACAAGCACACATGCCGCCAGCACTGTCAGTGTTGTGGATGCGAATCAGTCGGCCACAGTGCTGGATGCTTTTCCGATATGCGCATCGCATCTGCTGTGCATTGCATCCGTGCAGGGCGCCATGGAGAGTGACTATGCCCTGCTCGAGCAATCTGAGGTGGTCAAGGCGGGTGAGATGCTGCAGCGGCCAGGCGAGGGCACCGAGCTGCTCGGCAAGGTGGAGTTTGTGCGTGTCCGACCCAAAGCGGATCAGAACAGCAACAGTAAACAGAACTCAAAAGAGGACGCTGAGGAGGAGGTCGTAGCGGTTACTGTTGTTGTTGGCGTGGCCGAGGCCAAAGAGGCGACAGAGAAATCCAATGAGCAGCTGCCCGCTGTGGATGCCAGCGAACCGCTGGGCAATGTAGAGGCCATTAAAATACGTCAGGCGTTGCCGGGAGCACCGCGGCGACTGATCAGCAACTCCGAAAATAGCAGCAATCATGTCAACAACAATAACACCAACGGAGGCAGCAATGTGCCATTGGGCATTAATTCACTGAATCCCATACTGGGCACCAAGGAGCGCGAGGATCCGGTCATGAGTTCGGTGGGTCCCACTATGTGGTTGGGCGCCCAAGATGGTTGGCTGTACGTGCACAGCAGTGTGGGACGGTGGCATGAGTGTCTGCACCGGGTGCTCCTGCCCGATGCTGTGCTGGCGATTGTGCATGTGGAGGCGCGTGTTGTTGTTGCGCTGGCCAATGCTCAGTTAGCCGTGTTCCGCCGCCAAACAGACGGCCAATGGGATCTGAATAGTTATCACCTGGTTACGCTCGGTGATCGCAATCATTCGATACGTTGCCTCTGTGTGGCCGGCGAGCGCATTTGGGCTGCGCATCGCAACAAAATCTTTATTGTTGATCCCATATCGCTAAACATTGTACACTCGCTAGACGCGCATCCGCGCAAAGAGAGCCAGGTGCGCCAAATGGCAGCCACTGGCGCCGGCGTCTGGGTATCCATACGGTGAGCAGCACTTTCAATATACCCCAAAAACCGAATCGTATTAATTGTATTAACTCTCCATTTAGTTTGGATTCCACACTGCGGCTGTACAATACGCATACGTTTGAGCACAAGCAGGATGTGGACATTGAGCCGTATGTGTCCAAAATGCTAGGCACCGGCAAGCTGGGCTTCAGCTTTGTGCGCATCACAGCGCTGATGGTGTCCTGCAATCGCCTCTGGATTGGCACCAGCAACGGTGTCATCATCTCTGTGCCGCTGGCCGAGACTCAGCAAAAGTCATGTGAGCAGCAGTTAATGCATAACTTGACATTTATTAAAACTGTCGTTTTTCTTTTCCTGCTCAGCTGATCCCCATGGCCAAATGCCATTGTGCTGCATGGCCAATGCTCAACTGTCCTTCCATGGCCATCGCGATGCAGTCAAGTTCTTTGTATCGGTGCCCATGCTGCAGCAGCCGAATGGCACACTCACCTTCAGCAATAAGCGCCCCGATATGTTGGTCATGTGCGGCGGAGAGGGTTATATTGATTTTCGCATAAGTAAGTGGAGCCAGCGGCCGTCCAAGCTCTAGTTTAAACAGTTGACAGCCCAAAATCAGCGAGCGAGCGCTCTCACATTATATATGCAATTATACAATATTCCATATTCCTCTGCAGGACATGATAAATTCGATGCTAGTGATAATGCAGCGCATTTGATAGTTTGGAAAGTCGATACGTAAGCTTTGCTCTTTTCATTTTTTGATATTCGGTTTTTTAATCTTATCTTTTTTACTTTGCGCTGTTTATATTTATATTTTGATTTACATCTATTTCTTGCTTAGTTTTGTATTGTTGCGTATGCTATGCGTATTTGTGGTTTTAATCGCATTTTCTTTTTGTTTAACTTGACGGCCGTGTAGTACCTTCAATTTGTAGTGCTCCGCTCAGCGTCGCGACGCCGCCACGCTCAATAAATGGGAATGCAGCATTTGTCCGAGCCGTGCGATCTGATTCTCAAGACCCCTAAGGTTTATGCAAATTTATGTTCAATGTTATTGTTTTCTTTCTGTTTTGCAAAGATATCACGTATCCCTCTATATGTTTTTTATGCACACTTGTCACAGTTCCACCAAATTCACAAGTGGAGTTATTGTATTTTGTTTCAATTATGCCCTTGTTATTCGTCTCTCGGAATTTTGTAAAGGTACCAATTGTATATAGAATACCTCTGATGGTGTATATTTACATTTAAAAATCAATTTCCTTTAACTTAATTTTCACAAATCAAAAACAAATATTTTGAAAAGTCTTTTTTTAATGGTAGTTCTTGATTTATCGTTAAATTTAATTGTATTATGTAGTTTGTTTATATATAATTTGTATTATTATTTATGCTTAATATTATTTATAAAGATTGCTGGCTATTCCACAAACTACCAAACAAATCGCGCACTCTCACTAAAAAAACAAACAATCAATTACTAATCCAAACTAAAACGTTTCACAGCTTAAGTCATAAGGAAACTAAACAATATCTATCTAGATGTGCAGCAGAGAATAAATATATACGAATTGTGTTCTTCTAAGCGCTGGTTAAAACAATAATAATAATAATAACAACTTATGCCTTCATGTATTATAAACAACAATTTCAATGCCTTTGTAGTTGTGTCGCTGCAGCACTAACTATGTGTATATAATATGCGTAACTATACCTGAAGTTTGAACTTACTAATCATATTTTATGCCCATTTTACAGGTGACAATGACATGGAGAACAGTATACAACTGGAACCAAATCAAACAATCGAAAATCGAGGCGATAAAAGTTATTTGATTGTGTGGCATGTTAGTCAACGTTAAAACTAATTTGTTGTTTTAAGTGAAATATTTATAAAAAAAAACAAGTTATACATATATAGTATACACACACATATATATATATATATATATATATATATATATGGAAATCCGACCTAAGCAGTTACAATTTTCGCAGGCTAGAGAAAAGAATACCTTAATTTAGTTATTTAATATCCAACTTATGTAACAAAAACACACAAAAAAAAAAGGAAGAGAAGAAAAACACTGGGTTCTAACAAATTTTAGTTAAACAATCCAATTTGTGCTAATAATTATGCTTCACATATTAGCTTCACATAATCTATACATACTAAGTGCAAAAAGCATAAACGTTATTTGTCAGTGATAGCCCACTAAATATTACAAAACTATACTTATATCTGGAGCATATATATTAAGATTTAAATTTGTACATTTTATGCGCTCAGCAGACAGACAAAGTTATGTTTTTATATTTATATATTTAACAAGGTGTCCAAAAAATCTAACACATACTAAAGAGCGCCCTGTTTGAAGCAATTTGTGCGTGATTTTTGTCCAAATATTTAGTTGAATTTTATTTCTTTTAAGTTTAAGTTAACAAAACGAAACAACACGAGAAAAAATAAGCAATTTCTTATTAGTTATTTGTTAAATAATTTTAATTTTAGTCGAACAGATTTTGCCTAGTTGTTATTAATTTGTTTAATAATAATAATACGTAATAAACAAAATACGTGACCAACATCATCTGTCTTGTTTCATATGTATAATTTAGATTCCATTTTAATAGGCGCCCAGTGATACATATATCATTTTTGTGTGAAACACCTTGGATATTGAGATATTTATGGCAAACATCTTTTTAGAAAACACTTAAATGCAAAATATGGCAAACTAACGCATTAGCTTTGGCTTGATTCGAGCAACTAATTACCGATGACTATGCAAAATAATAGTAATAAATACACATAAGGATATGTACTGTAAATAAAGCCACATTTATATTATAGTAAATTATGTGAAATAAATTATGGATTTCAATTTAATATCTTGTCTAACGAATATTTAAATGGATGTAAGGCAAACACTCGAAGTAGAAATATAACCCTTTTTAATAAGTCAATTTGACATTTGTTTAAAACCTTTGTTTATTTGATTTAACTTAAGTGTCTATATCATTACAATTATGTTTAATTAGAAATTCCACTGAACATCTTCACGGCATTCATTTACATCTCGGTCATCCAGCTGACCCATGCTTTCATCGTCTATTATGGAATTATTGTCGAGTTCGGAGCGACATTTCTTGATGTGATCCGAGATAGTCGAGTGTCGGCATTGCTTGAAAAATGCATGGGTCATTAGCTTCTTGGCACTCCAGCGATTCTCGGCATTGCGATTCAAACAGATTTCGACAAACTGATGGAAATCGTCGGAAAGAATGCGTTGACTAAAAATCTCATAGGTTCTCCTCGTCATCGAATTTTCAAACGGCATTTTACCCTGATCATCGAGGAGCATTGTGTACGTCGATCTATCGAGCAGAGAGGGCACATTTCCGCGAATCTTCTCCGTGTACATGAGTGTGGGCTGCGTCTCGAAATAGGGTTGAATGCCATTAGCCATTTCGCAGGCAGTTATGCCCACCGAGTAGATATCACACTTTTCCGTATACCCATTGATGTTCTGATCGAGCACTTCAGGGGCAGCCCAATTTAGGTTTTTCTCCTGAGAAACGCCATGTAATACTGGTATCTTTACGCCATGTTTGATAAAGCTGCGGCTCTCATGGAAATTCGTTAATACTGCCTTCTGGTTATCCAACAGGATGTGACCAGCCTTCACCGCTCCATGAACAAAGTCATTCATGTGAATGTACATCAAAGCGGACAAAACATCTTTGAAAAGTAATGCGATCAACGCCTCGGGGAATCCATTTGTGAAAATACTTTCCAGCAGTATTTGGCACGCTCCAAAGCACATGTACGGATAGAGGACAAACATATCACATTCGGCTGTAAAACAATGAAGGATTTTATTGATATTTGGGTGCTTGAATTGACGACAACATTGAATCTCTGCGAAGAGTTTCTTCAATTCGGCATCATTTCCATGTTCCAGCGGGAACTTTTTGATAACAATCGAGTGATTGTTGCCAACACAATTCGCCTTGTAGACCGAGCTGAATCTGCCATGTTTTAAGACCTTTGTAAATTGATAATCGGCTAAACTGTTGCTACACATTCTTATAAATGCTAATTTTTTTTATTTTAATTTTTTTTTGACACTCAAATTTGGAACAGCTGACAGTGACAGCTGTTGCTTTCAACGGCGTTGCGCAGTGTGCAAATTGGCGGCTTCGGACTAACACACAATTTGTTGAAAATTTGAGACAATTTTCGGTGCAGACGCCACAGCATTTATTGCTGTCCAATTACATAGTCTTTAAATGCATATCTAAACGGAAACAGCATATTGCACATGGCCACGCTCGTCGAGACATTGCGGGCCCACTGGCTAATCGCTGCCTTTGGCCTGATACTCTTCATCGCCGGCTCCAGCGTCCTCTATTGGAACGAGGGACGGGCTGTGCACACAATGATGGCCTTGGATGAGACCTATGCCGATGTCTACTCGATGCAATTCACCGAGGAGGAGCAGGATCAGACGTTCGATAATCGGATTGTACATTTATCGGGTCCAATTATATGCGGTGAACCGCTCACCGAGCCGGACTACAACATCCAGCTGATGGCCGTGAAATTGAGGCGGCGCGTACAAATGTACCAGTGGGTGGAGGAGGCCATCGATAATCACTTTGGCGACAGCGAAGATTCGGTGCATTCGGATACTCGTAGCTATTACTATAAGCGCGAGTGGCGCGATGATCTTGTTGACTCGCGCCGCTTCAACAGCCGTCGTGGTCACCAGAATCCGCAGCGTTTGCCCATCGAGAGCGTCTTACAGGTGGCCGATGCCGTCTACATTGGCAAATACGAACTGGGCGGCGAGGTGAAGAACAAGTTCAACAACTATCATGAACTAACTTCCGATATACGGCCGGAGGATAGCAGCATCAAGATGCACCTGGGCCTCTACTATCATGCCAACGATGTGTTCAATCCGGAGGTGGGTGATCTGCGCATACTCTTCACGTACGCCGGCATGGAGGGTGAAATCTATAGCATAGTGGGCAAATTGCAGGGCAACAAGGTGGAGCCGTATATCACCACACGCGGTGTGCCCGTGCTCCTATTGCATCACGGCGAGATCAGTGCAGCGGAACTGTTTCGCATGGAGTATCGTGCTCAGGCGCTGCACACCTGGTGGTGGCGGTTCGTCGGCTGGCTGCTCATCTTCTTTGGAGTCACGTGCAACACAAAGATGCTGCGCCTGTTACGTAAGTTCTTATCCTCTTCCTCAATGAACAACTTTATGAAATTGTTGTTAAGAAGAATCGGGAATTTTAAAGAGGGATCTGTGCGGATTAATATAGTTTATCGTCCGCTTCCTAAATTAATAATCTCGATGTGAGTTTGGAATGTGAATTCCATTTAGCTAGGATTTATATAGAGATAAATCAGAAATTTAAATGATGGGTCTAAATCTGCCAAGATTAAAGATAGATTGAGTTTACTTCCACGTCATATTTAAGATTGGGTTTATATAGAGAAAACCAGCAGATTAAAAGATTGATTTATGTAAAGATTAAAGATAGATTGAGCTTATCGCCCTCTTGCTCAATGACAGATTGACTTCATTGTCCTATTCTTTGATAGACCTTAGATATCCTCTTGGTGTAAAGATAACCAACGACGTATTTCGACTGTCAAATATTATATTTTATACAAAACAATTGAATACATGCTAAAGATATGCTAATACTACAAATACAAAAACATAAAGATAAACAGAAAGATAATTGTGATATCGTTTCGGTTGCAGTGCTGCGCGTGCCGCCGCTGATGGGTCTGGCGCCGGATTTGCATTTCCCTGTGACTGGGAATTTTGTGATCGCCTTCTCGCTGGCATTGACGATAGCGGCGATCGCGTGGATTCTGCATCGTCCTGTGATCGGTGCCTGCCTCTTTATGGCCGGCGCCTCGCCCTACGTTTGGCTAACCCGCAATCTAGTCGATTATCAGCGTGTGGATTGAGCTAAGCCGTCTATCCTTAAAAATACATACAGGTTCTCCCGTAACTCAAATACTTATATATATATATATATATATCTCCATATATATTTACAAATAAATGTTTAACTTGTAGCTGTATCTTGAGTGTGCCATGTCTGCAGTCAATAAAAACCAAATAACACTTAATCGCTAAGCTTCGATTTTCGAATTTAGAAATCCCGAATGCCCGCCGCATTTGGTGGCTCATTGAGCGGATTATTGGATGCGCCGGCGCTGGGCTTTGGTGTCGACTCCGATGAGGTGTGCACACTGGGACTTTGTGACTTATCCTGCTCCTCGTGACACGCCGGTGGCTCCTCGAAGCGCACATACGGCTCAAAGCTGTTGTTGATCTGCACCGAGCCGCGATGCAAATTATTTGACTCCGCCTCGAAGAGGATCTCGTTGATGAAGCGCTCCGCGAGCAGTCGTTGTTCGCGCGGCAAACGTTTCAGTTTGTGCGTCCAGGTGCGTGAAATGGACTCCTCCTCGGGATAGGTGCCAGCGAGATACTCGCACGCAATGTTGAGCAGTTCGTCCGTGTTGTGAGTGCTCACTGTACTCGTGGCGGGTGCATTGGTGACGACGTTGTTGTTGCTGCTGCTGCTGCCGTTGTTGCTGCTGTTGTTGCATGGCGGTGTTTGTCTCGCCCGCTTCGCCCCATTCGTGTAGTCCGCCTGCGAGTGTTGCGGCTGGTGCATTACACCTGTCGGAGGAGGTGGCGGCGGCGGCAGCGGATCCACCTTTTGCACATGCCCAAACGATTTGTGGAACATTTCCGTTATGTTAGGCGTTTGTCCCGACACACTGCGATATGGATACGAGCTGCTGGCATGCTGCTCCATAAAGGCCGCCGACGAGCTGGAGTTCTCGTTAAACGTGAAGGATGGTTCGTTCTTGAACGTGGGATTCACGGCCAGAAACTTTTCGGTATTCCTCAGAAAGTCCAACTCTTGAAATGTCCAGCAACGAGGTGTATGCATGGTGCCCGTACGCATCGCGGTCTCCACCACTTTGAGCTCCTTGCGATAATTGGTGCGCAGTGTGTTGATCTTCTTCTTCACATCCTCGACAGTCGCATCCCGCTTGAGGTAGTGATAGATGGGCACCAGTCGCTGATAGGCCTCAGCTCGCTTCTCCCGGTTCGTATAGTCGCGCAGCGAAGTGTCCCACAGCACGGGCATGTCGCGATATGTGTGGATGAAGGCACGCAGGTAATGGCGATTCTCTTCCGCTCCGGACATTAATTTGATGCTGTGTGTCGGCGGCATCGGCGGCGGTTGATGAAGCATCATTCAAAAACAACTTCAAAAATTGGGCCCACGAAATTGGGCGGTAAAAAAACAGCAAAAGCAAAACAAAATTTGTATCTTTTTTCGATTCGTGCAAGTGTGAAAAAATGAGAAATGTATGTATGGACCTATTGACAAAATGTCAGTGGGCTGTTGTTGTTGTAGTTATGCTGGTGGTGGGTTGTTTGACAGATTGCTGGGCATATTGCTACATTGACGTAACTGCGCTTGTGTGTGTGACGTCACAGCAACAAGTGTTGTCCGATACTATTTATTGTATGCTGCGTGTGACAGCACTGTTTCACTGATCGAATATCGATAGCTTATTAACATTCCAGTGGTATTTTGAGTATAACATTAACATTTCTGTTAATGTAGGGCAGTTAGCCGTGCCATTTCGAGCAAAAGAGTGAGCGGCATTAACATTTATGTAAAATAAAGCGAGACGAACAGCCGTGCGACCGGACGTGTTTGACCGTTGATTTTGATTTTCAATTCCGACGCGCTGTAAAGAAAGCAGCTTGAACACGTACTAGGCGCAGTGTAATTATTTATTTAACAATTACAATCGAGACTCGTGCAATTAAACGTGTGAATACAAACTAAATTAGTTATCAAGATTGCGAAAAGTGCTAAAACAAAAAAAGCGACGCCGCCTGCCACCGCATTCAATGGAATTCATTTAATGCGTGCCTGCCTGCCTGCCTGTTTGTGTGTATGTGTGCGTAAATTGTGACTGTTTTTTGGCGCTTTCTGTGTTCTTTGCGTGCCGCTTTTTAATTGACCAAAGCGTTGTTTAATTCAATTGTGTGCAAAAAACAAATGATGCTGTGGCATTGGGATGATTGAGGCAATGACTTAAAAGCAAACCAAACCATCACTGAAACATTGAAACAAAGAAAATAAAAACACAAACTCTAAATTTGTGTATATAATTGAAAGTGTGTGTGTGTGTTTAATGCAATTCAAACGAAATGGAGACCATCGAGGAGCAATCAAAAACAGGTGAGTTGCCGCTAGGAGCAAAGCGTGAAGGGAGAGTGGGGAACAGCAGCTGTTTTGCCTCGCATTTACATACATACACGTATGCGTTTGTGTGGGTATTTCTATTTTTTTTTTAAATTTTTCAATGTCGTTGCTGAGGCAAAACAAAAACCACACACAGCATTCACATAAAAAATGTCACTGCCAGCAAATAAATATCTTTGCTAGTACTTTTATCTCGCTGTTGTTGTTATTGTAGATACTAAAAAAAGCACCAAACGTCAATGCGTCAGGGAATTTTAAGCTTCATTCTGAATTTATTTTGGTATGGAACGAACACACATATTTGTGTGTATTAAGTGAACTGCAGGCACAAGCAGAGCTCGCATAAGAGCGAATGTGTGCTAAACGCCTTGCGCCCCTCGCCCCTTGCCAAGCACCAACCGGCACTGTACCAACCAACGAGAAGCTAAAAACAAGGCGCAGCCGCCGCCGCCTTCAGCACAGTTCAGTTCAGTTCCTGCCTGCTGCGCTGCGCTGCTTTGTGCCCTGCTCTGCCCTTAGGTAAAATGTGCACTATCTCGCTCACTCTTGCGATGACTGCTGGTATTCTGTTATTGTTACTAGATTTACCTACCACTTTTGCATGTCTGCTTTCCTCCCCTGTCCTTATTCCTTCTTTCCGGGTAGACATATGCTTAACAGTGAGCGCTTTCGGCTAACGATTCAATGTTAATGACATTTCTACAAACACACACGCAAACAACGGCAGCATGTGTATGGGTGGGTATTTGTATGAAGGTCTCATTGCGTGCGAGTTTGCGCCAAGGCTCCTCCTCTGACACTTTTACAACGTAATTTTGTTACAAGATTCCATTTTGATGAGTCGATTTGACAATAAAAAAAATATTTTAGCCCAAGGCGTGTGTGCGTATAGCCCAGCAAAATGTACATTATTCAAACGCCACTCAATTAGTTTTTCATCATGTTTCTGGCACTAAGCCAGCAATGAAGAAGAAACTGAGCACTAGTAGAAGTAGAAGAAGAAGCAGCCGCAGCAGCAGTAAACGAGCGCAGGCAACGACAAAGGGAAATTCCCAAAAAAAAAAAAAATCAACCAAAAATAAAGAGAAAATAAAGAGCAAAAGCAAACGCTTGCAATTATTTTCCTCCTGTGCTGCAGCACCACCTGTGTGCGGTCTTTTCGCACACTGCCCTTAACCTGCATTTGTATTTGTGTTTGTATTTGCGTTTGCGTTTGCGTTTTTTCCCATCGCCTGCATTGTGGAGGAAGAGGAAGAGAACACCTGTAGCTTCCGCTTGACTGCGTGCGTGTTCTCATGCAAAGCGTCGCTGCTCGCCAGCAGTTAGTTGCAGTTCAGAGTTTGATCCTTAAACGTCTACTATATCGCCTCGCCATGTTGCAATTGCCAGTGCTCAGTTTTGGCAATGGCTGCAACAACAGCAGCAAGAGCAACAATTTGGTCACCGTTTGTCGTCGGGCGTGCTCGTATTTCACATATGCAGCGCAGGAGGAAGTCAAACAGGCAAATCTTAAGCAGACCGCTGCACTCTATCAGGTGTACGAGGATTTTACAGGTATTTATTTCGTTGCACCTTCAACAGGGTTCGCAAAGGGAATCTGTTTCAGGTATATAAAAGGGAATGGATTTTAACATCTGTTGCTTGTGAAAAATTCACATACAGAACTCATATTTTAGTCTACAGAAATTATATATACATTTTAGTTAAACGAATGAACTTTTCTTAATATTGCGTATCAAATTGTTTTGCGCAAGCTGATTTACAATAATTCAATGGAATATGTTGTTCGCAAACTTTGGAATTTTCCAGTAATAAAAGCAAACAGACCAGAAACTTGGAGTTCAAGCAGAACAATATTTTTGTTAGATAAATCTGTAGTCAGATAAATTTTAATGTATTTACGTATTTTTTTTATTTATTTAAAATTGAAACTGAACGAAGAATTTCATAAAGAATATTTGAAAATGGATTTTCCAAACCATTTAGATGATTCTCATTTTATCGTAATGAATTTTATAATCGAAATGCATTTGTGCTCAAATTTCCAGCAAATGTTTTATAAGCATTGCAAATATTGTATTGCCAGTTAAAGTTAAGTGTGCAAATGTTTCACGACACGTTTTTCTCAGTGAAATCGATAAACGTATGATTAAATATTTAGCTTGGATGCCAATAAACTTTTAGCTGGACAAAACGCTGTTTACAACATGTGACTCTTGTTTATAAAGTATGCCTCGCATATTAATGTGGCAGTTGTTGCCTGAATATAATACACATGTGATTCCAAGTGTTTCACTTTGTATAATCATTTCAATTAATGCCGTACAAAGTTCTTTCCGTGACGCACAATAACAAAACTGGCAAATAGTTTACATTGCATGCGATGCGTTCGATAGACATTTTTACACCTTTACAAACATAATGGAACTAACAAAATATATATATCGTGTAGCGTATCCATAAATTTCCATTGCACAATTTTGCCATGTTTATCAAGAACTAAATTATTTAGTTATTTGAAAAATTCCATGCGTCATGTGGCGCGAGTGCTGGTTGCATCTCCTCCTGTCTCGCTGGGTGCATCACTGTAGCATGCCATGCCAAAGGGGGCGTGTAGAGGTGGTGGATTCTGGACTTTGTTCAATTGCACAAGTGGCGACGGGCAATGACGACGACGTCGTCTCGAGCAGCAGAGTTACAAAAGCGCAATTGGCATCGGTTACAGCTGCACAATTCTGGATAAAATTAATGCACAACAACTATGGGTGCTGGGGCAGAGTTGGTGGATTGTTGAGAAGAGAGAGGGGGGTTTCGCTTGCAAAATTGAATGTACTTGAACATCATATGCTCGTGTGCATTTGTGTCTATGTCTGTGTGTGTGTGTGTGTGTGGGTGGCGACTGCATTTTCCTTTTTGTTTTCTACATTTTCGTCTTGTCAAAACTACGATGGCAATGATCTGAAGGTCACAGCAGGGTGGCAGGCGGGGCATGTGCAGCAACAACAAACAATAATAATAATAATAATAGCAACAATCAGCACTTGGCGATCACAATTAAAATTGATCTCAACAGCTCACAAAATGCTGCTTAAATGATCGACATCGCCGTCGACGTCGCCCTTCAGCTCTGTGGTGGCTGTGGCTGCTGCTGCTGCAGCGAGAGATGCTACTCTTAGTTCTACTATTTTATCTCTGTCTCGCATTCGTTTGTTTTGTTTTCTTCTCATTTTGTTGGGGCTGATGTACACTTGGTTCGAGTCTGCGCTGCCCCTGCTCCTGTGCCGCCCCGCCCCCGCCCATGGTGCGACTTTGCCTCGCAATTTGCAAATTTGCATAAACAAACAAAAACTGATGGCCATAAATCATAGCGCCAAACTTTGAATACGCTTGCTCCACACTCTTGAACAAAGTGTACTTAAAATTTAGTGGGCTGTTGGCGCAAAAGTACACTTAATAAGGTGTTTGTGGTAGGTGAAGGTAAAACAGCAACGATCTCATCATCATCTATACACAAAAGCCTACACTGACTGGCAAAAGTAAGAGTAACTAAATTAACTCATATATAGTATGTGATGCTAATAATACACTTTAATAGATATTTTCTATAAATCAGTTAAGACATAAATCTAAATAAAACATTATTGCTTGATTATTTGGGTAATCAGCTTATCTACGTAAATATCTTTAAGTTTAGTTACAGAGCATATTAGAGTCGAATACTGTGAATGGCATCCATACGCTGAGTCTCATGACTGAGCACTGAGCACTTAAACATTATAATAATCTTAAGCTATATATAGAGGCACAAGAACATCAGTACTAATGCCTTTGTCATTCCCATTCCCATTTCCATTCTCAATTCTTATTCCTATTCGCGTTCGTGCAGAAATGTCCATTATGTCGAAGATGCCCACGCGCATTTGTCTGGTGGGCGAGGCTGGTAAAGATGAAGGCACGCTGCAGGCAGCCGAGAGCTTTGGCCTGCCCGTCATTCAATCGGAGACTGGTCTGGACATCATCAACGATATGGAATGGCGCACCCTATACGTGCTGACGGACTTCGAGGACGAGATCTTCGATGCCATACACAAACAAAAGGAATGGTAAGTAACTATTTAGCTACAACTAGAGCCACAGCTAGATCTTCATCTATATCTATAAATAAACGCATATATTTGAAAAAAATGTCACCAAATTGGATGAGACACGGCATGTCGCCACAGGGAATGCCACGAGTGGAGGAGCAGCAGCAGCCAAATTTGAAATTGAGACATACGCATGTGCTGGCTGCCTGCCTCCCTCGCTTTCCCCCGGGAAAATAGACTCCCTCAGGCCACACGGACCACACTCAGACAGTTGCGGTAGATTGACAGCGCCAAAACGTTGACAATCCATTCTTCCCAATATCACATACCCTGTAACCGTATCTGATCAAATAGAGTTCATATATATGTATATATATATATCTATTTGTTTGTCCATTTATATCAACAATAAAGACGACCATCTATAAAGGCTATAGCTGTTCTCTAGATCTTGGTTTATTATGCTTTTCCCTAAATATAAAAAACAAAAAAAAAAGCTATTTATTTATTATTATGTAAATTCAGTATTAGATACTCTTTTTCCCTAAATAAGAAAAAGGGAAATTTAAAGCAAAATGTTTAGAAAAGTTTAGTTGTTTATTAGTTTATCTATGTACAGGGTATCTGCTAGGTTAGCAGCAACTGCTGCATTTCTACCAATGTTTTTCTGCACATTTTGGCTACAAATTGTTGTCAAATTTGAGAATTGCGGCATAATTCGCCACGCTTGATTAATTTGCCCGCTGCGCAGTAATGGCAACATTCAAATGAAACACCAAAAACAATTGAAACAACAACATTAACAACACACAAAAAACATGCACAGGCCTCATTAGCGATTAACACTCTTCTTTTTTTTTTTTGTTGTATATATTTATTTACGATCATATTCAAGGTCAGGAAATGCGTTTGTTGTGGGGCTTGCAAATTGTGGGCAGTGGGAGGAGTGAGTTGGGTGATGATTCTACTGCCTGTTCAGCTACGCTTTCATGTTCAACATTTGTATTTTTGTTTTTGCCCAAAATATTGTAAGGAATAACAGCAACGAAACGGAAGCTAGAAGAGCCAACTCACCTCATCCAACATAAAGACAGACCTATTATTTATTTACCAAAATTTCATTCATGTTTCGAATCTTTTTTGTTTTCTATTCATTTCGATTTTTCTTTTTCTCATTTTTTTTTCTTCTCTTTTTTCTATTATTGTGAACATAAAATTGTTTTTAGCCAATATATATAAGTGGATGATTTTTTATGGCATTTCGCTCAAAATAAATTGATCATAAAGCTTAAAAATAGTGCTTAATTAGTTAGATGTTATGTGGACAACAATATTTGTTTTCAGTTGCAGGAAGTGGCAAGAACGCAAGTCACTCGTATTTGTCAAGTTTTCGTCAACATTTAATGCAAATTGATTATATATGATTAACTATGAATGCAATTGCAAAATATCCCACAAGGACTAACATTAAACACAGCAGTCAGCTATATATTCCTGGAAATAAGCAATTATTATCGCACATCAAATATTTGCAATAAATTGCAGAAAATATATCGTTACAACTCCCTCCAACGAAGGCTATCAAACTATACAGTTTTTTCTCAGAAAAAGAATGCAATTTAAGTATTACATACAAGTAAACATATATATATATATATATATAAATTAATGTTAACCAATTGGGGCTTTCCGCGAAATGCAAAGTGGGTGGATGGAGGAAGTGGGTGGGACATAATTGGATCAGCTATTGAGAAAATTCCTTGAATGGCTCTTGAGAATTTTGCAATACTTAACAGCCACTTAAACTCACACACAAATGATGCCACAAAGTTAATTGCTATTCACCAGCATGACTATAAGCATATGTATTTCTGCAATTTGTATACTAATTCCTATATATAGCTAAACTGAATCATAAGTGTCAGTTGAGTTCAATGCGTTGACTCTTTGAGAACATTGCCTATTTTGGGGCGCTTTCATTCATCGACTAAAACAAATTACACACAAAAATAAATTCATGAAGGAAAGCGACGAGAAAATTTGCATGACAACTCACATTTGACAATTTTTCTTTGAGGAATTCGTTAAGCCAAATTTCGTAGAGCATTTCCAATGAAATCGAAATGAATCGTTTGCCTCTTTGGATTTTTATGGAAGAGGTGGTTTCTCGGTACAGATTGAGATAGAGTATGAGAGACAGAGAGAGAGGGGGCGTTGGTGGGTGGCGGGGTTGCGTCATATTGCAGCAATCGTTCGGCGCCAAGATTCTATAAAAAATGTGTTTTTTTTATATGGAACACGATGTCAAGATGCGTAGAAAGTGTGAAAAGCGTCGCCAGCTAGTCGGAAATTCTTGAAGAAAACAACAACAAACAGAAAATATTCAAAAGATGAGAACAAAATAAATAAAATAGCATTGCGAGAAACAGAAAATATAAATATATACATATAATTTTTATTATGGTTTTTCTTTTTTTGATATATGCATAAAGTATGCGTGTATGTATATAATTTATAAGTTTCAGTATGGCAAATTAATTGTGTGTGAAGGAGGAGGAGGAGGAGGAGGCGGCGTTGGGTGGAATCATTCTGACTGTAAAGAAGAACTCATCGCATCGCTGTCATTGACTGTTCTATAGTTTTGACCCTCGCAAAGTTCGAGTGGTTATATGGCGAAAGATCAGCGCACTTTACTAGCAACAAGTTTCTTGTTCTTGTTCTTGTTCTTGTTCCATGGTTTCTCCGTCGTCTATTTTGTGAAGGTCATAAATAGCTAATTTCAGCGCTCCCAGATCGGTGGCAGGCACGCGTTGCGCATTTTTTAGCTTTGACTAAGCGCTTTTCGCATGGGTTTTCCTTGTTTTCCCATTTGGAATTCCTACAAAAATATATATATTTGCATAAATCCATGTGTCACGGAGACATCCCCTTAACCAAAAATTGGCTCAGCTATGCGCATTGTTTACCATTTTGTCATCTGGCCCGTGAGTTTCTCTACCGTTCAAATGTTTGCGCAGCTTACAGCAGCACTTGTCTGTGTGTGTGTGTCAGTATGTGTGAGTATGTGTGTGTGTGTGACACTTGAGTATGTGTGCCATCAAGTGGCATTTTCTATTTCCACAATTTGTTTCATTCCAAAGCAGCCGTCGCCGTCGTCGTTCGGCATTTGGTTCAATCATTTTCCCCAGGCCACAACAACGCAACAGTTGAGTTTATTTAGTTGTGCCGTTAGAATCATCGCAACATTATTCGGATTTCCACAACCCAACACAATAAAATAAAGGAAATATATATATAAATATATATATTCGTTCAGCTTATGCTGATAAAAGTTAACGTTCGTTGAAATATATATTGCTGCATATGGAAATTTATCATTTATGGTAAGAGGGGGGGACGTGATTTGTGTGTGTGTGGGAAATGCCTCGGTGTGTGAAACAAGTGCAAACTGTCTTCTTTTGTATGGTGTGAAAGCTGTGAGAAGTCTCGCCTTATCAAGTGAAATTTAAGTGCGGATTAGTTGTGCTTTGGAACAAGTCTTAAGTTTCTACCAAATGCGTCTCTATTCAGTTTTCGAACTCAACTCAACTCGAATGGAATGCATTGTGTAATGGAGTCTGAGATAATGCCAATTGACAATGGAGCAACAAACGTGTTGTGTCATACAGAAATTTCAAATATTTTGGTCAACTTTATGGGTTAATCCCCCCCTAATACGTGTGTGATTTACAAAAAGAAATAAAGATTATGATTATTATATGTGTCAGGCAGCTAGAGAATTAAAATTGAAATAGAACTGAGTTGCTTGAATTTGAGTTGAGTATTTATGATTCTTACTTATTGGAGATATCATATACAAAAATCAATATTATTCCCAATTCCCCAATTTAAGTGTGTCCCATATCAATCTTGAGTTACTTCGTATGTTTCGTACGCGTTCCGAGAATCTTTTTGCCAGACTGATGTTTCCTGGTACTTGCTATTTATATTTACACAGATACATCTATATATATTTTTTTGATATCGCTCATTGTTACTCAACCATTTAATGTGGCAGGCACAAATAACGCATGCTTGAATGATGAATGAAATGTACATAAATTAATTTCAATATTGTACTACTGTTGGGCACGCTCAATTTAAAAAAAAACGAAGAAAAATACGAAAAAATAATAATAATATTAATATCATAAATACATCTGCAGGCAGGCTGGGCGGCATTTGAGCAGTCTGCAGCATCCGCCCACTTCCGCTCGATTGATTTGTTTATAAAAACTTCCGGTTTGTAGAGACTCCGTCCTACACAGTACAGTACAGTGCAGTACAGTCAGCTCAATTGGCATCTGCCTGCCTGCCTGCCGGCCATATAGTCTCATAAACAAAAAGCCCTTAAACAATTTGATCACCGCATGAGTTGTGGTTGATGGTGTGGGTTGTGTTGGATATTAAGCTTGTGGGTAGTTGGTGGAGGGGGCTGCTCAAGTTAAAGTTCAGTGAGAATTCGTCGGGCATTTTGATTGTTGTTTACACAAGCGCCCAGCAATTGCCACCTGGTGTCGTCAGTGTTTGTATATATGTGTGTACACACAGGCACATGTGCGTCTGTGTGGCAACGTCGCATCGCAACTGAGTCGATTTCTGATTGTTAAATTGCAGTCATTCGTGGATTGCCTGATCGTACGTACGGCGCTGCTCTGACAGCTGCTGTTGCTGTTTCAGTTTCAGTTCTAGCTGCAATTGAATGCTGCGCTTATAACCGATTTATAGTCTTTGGTTGATTCGAAATAATTTAAGAAATATGCCTGATACAGCACCGCAATGGCCAAGGTCAATTGGGTCATTAAATAGGAGATACACAAATAGAGATGATATTGCCTTGCATAACTCAAAAGTGTGCCACATAAATATTTAATTGCGTTTTTCTCCATTCTTCTTCCTTCTCGCGGTGGCATTGCAGCATTTTGGGCCCACCCGCTTTGAAGTATGCGGCAGAGATGAAGCAGACACTGGGCCAGAACACTCGGCCCATTTACAACTATGCAATGCGCGGCGTAGTCACTTGCTTCACCGGCATACGCAAGAAGGATGAGCTGGTGAGTAGTTGCTCCAAATTTCAATCAATTCAATGTGCAATGCAGTGTTTTGTGTAAGCAACTAAATAATACATTTCCAATTGGCAGACAAGACTCGTGAATCTCATACACTCCATGGGTGGCTGCATCAAGAAAGATTTGAACACAAAGACCACGCATCTGATATGCAATCACAGTGGCGGTGAAAAGTATCAGTAAGTATACAATACAATTTACTTAACTAACAGTGCTACTCCTCACAAATAGTAGCTATAAATATTAACTGATTTTCTATCCATCATTCACCAAAAAAAGATACGCCAAAACCTTTCGCTTGACGGTGGTGCGTCCCGCTTGGGTTTATGCCGCTTGGTCGGCGCGCGATTCATTGGAGTTTGAGGCGACGCAGGATAGCTTCACGAAAGCGCATCGCTTGAAGGCGTTTGAGGGGCAGAAGGTTTGCTTCTTTGGCTTTCCCGCCGAGGAGCATCAGCATATGGTCGATGTGTTGCTGGAGAATGGCGGCGTCTGTGCCGAACTGGATGATCCCGAGTGCTCGCATGTTGTGAGTTATCAATCTTCCGCCTCCCCCATCTCCATCCATAATGGGCCATTTATATCCACCATCCATATTCCCATTTTAGTTGTAATTGCATGCAATTCACTGGCATTTGGCTTTCAATATGCGTTTTGTTTTTGTTTTTGTTATTGTGTGTCTTATGGCTAAATATCATGTATATATATATATCTTGCAGGTTATGCCCAATACGGGCGCTGTTCTTACAAGCACTAGCAATAGCACTAGCACAACTAGCACTGATACTAACCACAGCACTAACACTAAAGCCCAACTAAGCAGCAACACTCCCAAGTCCACACCCACCAAAACAGCTAGCAACTCAGATGCTGCTGCCGATGCGGCATTGCAGCAACAACAACAACAGGAACAAGGGCAACAACAGCCTGCATCTGATAAGGAGAATCAAAGCGATGAACTGGATGACCTGCACTTTGATCCACGTTTGTTTGTGGAAGCAGGCGATTTACAACAGCCGGAGGAACTACCGCTGCCAGACGACTTGGCCGATGAGGAGGATGTGCAGGCCAGCACGCCAAAGAGCAGCAAACAGCCAAGCATAATTATAACTGCCGGCACTCCGACAACCAGCAATGGCAGCCCGCTGTCCCCATGCGAATTTCAATCGCACACCGAAAGTCTGTCGCCCATTTTAAAGGCGCCTGTCAAACTGCTGACCATTGAGACGATCAACGAATGCGACATGGAAACGGATGATTTGATGGAAACCGGCATCGAGAATGATCTGAAGCGAAAACGTGACAGCTTCGACAGTGTCTCGCTAATGTCTGTCGACTCGTTTGCCTTGCCCGCCAGCACCAAGAAACCGAAACTTATTCGCACTGGGTCCATAACGCGCACCCTCAAGCGCTCCATGAGTTTTGTGGCCGATCGCACGCCCATCATTAAAACACTGCGCACGCGTCGCAGCTCGATTGCTGTCGCCGATACGTCAACGTTTCTGGGCAGCGAGACCATCGAGGCGGATGACTCTGTCTGCTCGCTGGCCAGCATTAATAGCACACTGAATGAGTCAATACGGAAGCCGGTGAAGGCATTGCGCAACATCTGCGATCGCATCACGCGCAGCAGCAGTCGCCGTGCGGAGCGAGGCGAGGCGACGCCCGAATGTGGTCTCTTGGACAGTGGCTTCAAGACGCCCAAGGCACCATTGCAGCGTTTCGGTGCTGGCAGTGCCTCGGCTACTAAGAAGACAGCCAAACGGCTCTTCGGCCCGGTGGCCAGTGGTTTAAGCTGCTCCCTGACATTCTCATCAAATCATGCTAGCACTTCCAATGCAAATACACAAGTTAATGAAGCAACCAGCACAATTGCCTGCTCTGTGGCTGCCACATCCATGCTGCCCATGCAAGTCACCTCATCGATATCAACCACCACACCATCATCATCTTCGACAGCAACATCATCATCAACAGCTGTGCAAATCATTGATAACGCTGCTCCCGCGCTGAGAGCATCAACGCCACCTGCTGCAGATGAGCCCATGCAAATGGTACTTTTAACTGGATAAATATCCACAAACTAAACTTGAAAACGCTTTGAAACGGCAAACATTTCATCTGTTGATAGGGCTTTGAAATCAAATTTGGCTCTTGAAAAGCGTTCTTAATCTCTGATAACGTTTCAACTGAACTTGGGCAGTTTTTGAACTTCATCTGTAACTGGCAGCTTCTGTAATTCATTTTGCATTGAAACATTTTGTGCTAGATATTTTTTTATTATTAAAATCAATTATCATCTGTATGTATTCGACTCGCATTTTCCACATTTTCTTTTCCAATTGCCAATTTTCAGAAATTTAATGCTCCCCATCGTCTACAACTTTTGGAAAATTAAATGAAATTACATGTTAATTGTTAATGGTGATGTTTTGTAGTTTAAGTCACGTCATTTGCCTAATTTGGGTGCGGTGTTTTTATTTCTTCTCCTTCTGTAATAATACTCGCTTTATTTTCCGTTCCTTTCGTTTCCGATCACACGCAACAACAACATCAAAAGAAAAAGCAGCACAATAAATATTGATAAACATTTATTTTGCTTCACGAATAGCAGCATTCGTTCCGCTTGAATAAATGTTAAAAAAAATGCTTTATTGAAATTCCCAAAGACGAAACATATTATCCATAAAGACAGACTATATGACGCTCTGCTCAGCGTTTTTTAGTTATTAAAAAAAAAAAGAAAAGAAACAACAAAAGTATTTCAATAGACTAACAAATATTTGCACAAATGTTTCAGTACATTCGATGTCAGGAATTTCCAGATAAACAATTTGTTCATTTCATTTTCTACTTCAATTTTATTGTTTTGTTTTATTATTTTTGTTTTTGCTTAAGATTTTTATGCCCGTTTCAAAGTGTTGCCAAAAATGTGCATTAAAAATGTTTTGTTTGGCCTTTTTGCTTTCGGATTATTGAACACGGAATCGACTTCATGTTCAGAATTCCTAAACAGAAAATATTTAAATGAATAATTTATTGTGCTGCTGCTGCTGCTGCTGATGCTGCGTTTGTGAACTGTACAATAGATTTAATTAGTTAGACGCTTGATTAACATTAAGTTCTTGTACAAATGATTTTGGCAACAAACAAAACATTTTTATTCCATCACATTTCGCACATTTCTTCACACATATCATCATCATCATCACACATATCGTTTTATTGCCCCACTTATGGGCAATAACAACAATATATGAACAATATCTAATTTACTCGCCTCTCTATCAGGTTGTTGATGAGCACACGACTGTGTCGAAGCCGGAGCCTAAGAATCATAATACGCACATTCTGAAATCGGACTGGTTCTGGTATACAATCCAGAATGGCTATGCCAACGAGATGGATTATCTGTTTGGCGATGTAAGCAGCAAGAAACACCCTTTCAATTCTCTTCAGCTATATCATAAATAAAACTCTGTTGATTTCCCCGCAGTATTTGGATAGCATTACGAATACGCCGAGCACAGATCGTCGCGATTCGCTGCCAATTACGCTCAATAAGCGGAAACGCAAGCGTTTCTCACAGCGCATACAGTTGGAGGGGACACCTTTGGGTTCGGGCAAGCGACGCTCATCGGTATCGGACGCTGGTCTGTTATCCGTTTCGAATAGCTTTTTTGACTGTACGACCAGTCCGGATAAGCTTGAGAATGATAAACTGCTGCATGTGGAACCAGAGGTTACCGAAGCGACGCCCACCAAAAAATCCATGCGTTACAATCACTTTATGGACTTCTTTACCACAGAGTCCAACTATGTGGGCATAATGGATACCATACTAAATGTAAGTTTCCGCAATTAATCTTTGTAATATATTATTAAATCTCTTGTCCATCTCCATCTCCCCTTTAGCTGTTCAAGAATAAACTGGAGGAGCTGGCAGAGACGAATGATCCGCTGCTAAATAAATCAGAGATCAAGACCATATTTGGAAATTTTCTGCCCATTCATGAGGTGCACCAGAGCATGCTGGAGCATTTGCGCAAGCTGCATGCCAATTGGCGTGAAGATTGCCTCATTGGCGATATAATAATACAGCATCGCGACGAGCTGATTAAGGCCTACCCGCCCTATGTCAACTTCTATGAGCAGATGAAAGAACAGTTGCTCTACTGTGATCGCGAATATCCACGCTTCCACGCCTTCCTCAAGATCAATCAGACGAAACCAGAGTGTGGCCGTCAGAGTCTACAAGATCTGATGATAAGACCCGTACAGCGTTTACCTAGCATAAGTCTACTGCTCAATGATATTTTAAAGCATACGAGCAACAGTAATAAGGATCATGCGCGTCTCGAGGAAGCGCTGAAGGCCATCAAGCAGGTGACGCTGCACATTAACGAGGACAAACGTCGCACAGAGTCACGCATGGCCATCTTTGACATATTCAATGATATCGATGGCTGTCCAGCGCATTTGGTTAGCTCCAATCGCAGCTTCATATCCAAATGTGAGGTCAACGAGCTCTCTGACTCATTGAGTGGACGTGGCGATAGCCTGCTGCTCTACTTGTTTTCCGATTCCATAGAGCTGTGCAAGCGACGCTCACGCGGATTCAACACGGCCAAATCGCCGAGCACGGCGAAGACGCATAAGCACATTAAACTGATATCGCTGAATACGATACGCTTTGTCATCGACATCACAGATAGTCCGCGCGCCTTTGGTCTGCTGCAGCGTGGCGAAAAGGAGAAGCTATACACGTTTAGCATCATCGACGAGGAGACGGACAAGCTGGTATATCTTAAAAAGCTGTGCATGCAAATTACTGCGCATACATGTCGCACAGATCCGGTAAGTAAAGAGTCACTTCTCTACTAAGATAAATACTAAGACCGATGCTGTCGTTCTCTACCAGGACAAAATGCTGATGAGTCGCACATCTCTGGAACTGGAAGTAGACATCAGCGATGTAAATGTCAGCACATTGAGTAAGGCATTCAAGCTGGCGGCCAAAACGCGTCTCAAGGTGTGTTTCCTCACAGTTTACCACATAATCATATCATATAAGCAATTTCTTATACATTTTGCCAGGTTGGACGCGCCTTTTCCTTTAATAAAACACCCAATAAGCTGAAACGAGCAGTTTCCACAATGATGACATCGCCATTTGGCAGCACCAACTCCCTAACGCCCGCCTCGCAGCTGGCACAAATGCGCCTGGCCAGCTGCACCAACATCAATGTGAGTTGCTGACTAAAAATCTGAGGTCTGATGTATATTTACTAATTGATTGCTTATTGTAGGAAGTAGCTGATGAGGAGTGCAGCAGTATGCGCAGCAGTTCACCATCATCGCAGTCCGAGATGCTGGTCGTGCCTCCGCTCTCGGTGCAGCCAACACGTAAAAACAAGGCCGTCGTTGGACGCATTTAGCCAGCAAAGTTTGAGCCTAATGCTGAACTACAATAAGTGTATTCCATTTAAATCAGTTTCGTGTAGGCTTAAAGTATGTCTTGACGCACGCACACACAAAACAGAACGCTCGCTTGTGCCCCCACACATAATCATAAATGTAATTCATACTTTCAAAATTTTGTAATCTCATAAAAAACACACGCGTCCAATCAGTTTAAGGTCGTAATTTTAGAATATTTTTCTAAGTATCTTTGTCGCCATTGTCGCTCGCAAATGTTGAAGCGTTTGCGAATCTCGATGAATTATGTAATCCTCAATTCTATGAGTAATTGTAAATAGTTCTTTCTAAAGTGCTAAAAAAAAAAGAATCTCTATCTATATACTTTACTATATATCTATTACTGTATGTTCTATGTTATCGTATAATGTAACTAATCGTATTAGTGACTTGAAATCGCATTCACGCCCTAAAAACGATCGATCGATCGATTGGTTGATTGGTCGATGAAAATCGGCTCGATTTCATTTTTGTTCGGCTTGTCCGCTACACTGCAAAAGCTGTGAATGTTTACTGAGTAAATTTTTTTAAAAATATGCATAACAATTAATGTTAAATCCATTCAATTTGTTTGAGGCAGGCGAACAGCCCAAAGTCGTATCGTAAGCAGAGCATGATAATGATATGATGTTTAAGAGATAATATATTCGAACTATGATATAAAATTTTCATTCAAATTTTCCTTTTTCTTTAGTTTTTTTGTGGTATGCTGAATATTGATGTAAATAAAAGTGTTTTATTGCCCATGACAATTTGCAATAATTTTATTGAATCAAAATTTTTGTGTTTATGCAGTTACTAAAATTTTATCAATACAATTTTGGGCTAAATCAAAACAATGAATTACTCTTGAGTACGATTATCACCACCAGTCTCACCTGCATCTCACACACGTAATGTAATAACTGTGTTCATAGACTATATACAGACTTAACTGCAGAATTAATTTTAGACAACGCATCCGAGTGCAGTTGATATTGAAGATTGTGCGATTGCAAACGCAATAACGCTTTCAACTTGAAGCCAATTTCTAAAACGGCCGACTCATTAGAGCCATTGGCCGTCCAAACAGCTGCAAGTACAAAATATTTGGAAATTTGGAAATTAGGCATTTCCAATGTACGTATTCAAAATGCTTACATATCTTATTGCTCCGGGCGCGTATATTGACAACAGCGCCACAGATTTCGCTGGCGTATTCAAAGGACTCGCCCACCATCATTAACAAAATATCCAGCCAGATGCGATCGATGGCATATTTGGCGCTCTTGCCAACTGTAAAAAGCCAACGACCGCCTTTTATATTAGCCGCATCCTCCCACATGGGCCTACAGTGCAATCAAATGTAATTAGTCGATTTTATACAACAAATTTAGCGCTACCAACTGTATGCCATGTTTGAACAAATAATAGTCGCTGCCTGCCTTCAGCTCCGACGGTGTTTTAATGGTGTAGTATAAGCTAAGGAGGAGATGCTTACAAATTTGTTATGTGTGCATGTCTTCAATGGCTCACCCCCAGAATGTTTCGATGCTGTCGATTTGAGTAATTTCGTTGAGCATGTCCTGCCAGTGTTTGTTGCGATCATTCTCCAGATACCACAGCGTCCATACATGTTCAAGCGGATGTTTGTATGCAATTTTGTAGACTTGCTCATTTTCATACTCGGGCACCGTAACAGGCTCGTTATTATTGCTCTCATCGTGAGCCGACTGGACCAGGCGACTATCCGGAAACGTATTTGGTTTGAAGACCGTAGTCTCAAGGGTTTCCGCTTGGGCGCTGGCCATGCTGATGAATTTGATGAATTATTTAATTTATTTATTTTTTTTGGTAATCAATTTCCTTTCAAATAATTAACGCTGTGAATGAAGCGGTGAGGGCAGAGTGTGCCGAAATATTTGCGGAAAAGAACCGAAAAGTAACGAGCGAAATGATGCGTGCCGAAACGAGGACTACTGCCAATTGAATGCCCCAGCTGGGACATGTGGCAATCAAAACCAAGGCTATGTGATTTGAGGACAACCCTGTACTCAACTAAAAACCTGCAAGTCATATCGATAGCAAAAACAAAAAACCCAATTCGAAATCGATTACAAACACATTTGAAGCATGTTTTAAATCTACTTTTATTTTTAGAGAGCTGCAAAATTGTATAAATACTGCAAAACTTAAGCTTAAAACTTTACAAAAATGTTAAATGTAAAAATGCGGCGTATTCGAGATAAGAAACTGAAAACTAAAATACATAATTATAAAATAAAGGCGGTTTCAAAAACATATCGTACATATTCGAAAAATGTTGCAATTTAACTTAGACAACAGCTAAAAGAGCTTAACGAAAGGCACAAATAACTAAAACTTAACTTAAACGGAGAGTTCCACTGGAAGGGGGCTGCTGGTGGTGGTGTTGTAAGGTGTACAATTTTGAGAAAATGAAATTGTTTCATCTAGACCCAAAGCACAGCAGCTGCATCCTCGTTGGAGAGCGTGGAGAAGCGCTGATAACGATTGGCATTGCGATAGGTCTTTGCTGGAGACTGCGATGGCTGCTGCGGTGGCGAGTGCTGTGGCTGCATTGGTTGCTGTAGTGGTTGCGCTTGCAGTGGTTGCAGTGGCACACCCACCGCATTCAGAGCCGACTTCAGCGTCGAGTTGCGACTTTCCGTGGAGAGCGACAGACGGCCGGCAATTAGCGTCGAGCTAAGCGGCAGGCCGACATCATGAAAGGAGCTGATGGAGCTAAATCCACTCTCATCCTCTGTGCTGGAACCATTGCCAGCTGGTTTAATTGGCTTGTTGTTGTTGTTGTTGTTGCTGCTGATGCTGCTGTTGTTGTTGTTGGCTGTGATCTCCTCATCGGTTTCGATTTTCGATGAGGATGAAGCCGTCGAGGAGATGGTGGAATGCACAGAGCTATCGGTGGAGCTACGCAGCGATAGACGCGAATCTCGCATTGTATTCGAGCGTAAGAATAGCATCTCAGCGCTGCTGGGAGCATTGCTGTTGCTGCCGTTGCTGTTGATATTGATATTATTGTTGTTGTTGTTGTTATTGTTATCGTTCTTGCCGGGATTAGCATCTATGCTGGTCGAATTGTGCAGCGGTGGGCTGTGAATTGTCAGCACAGAGTTGTTGGTCAGCTGATGCTTGCCAAGACGATGCCCAACACCGCCGGCCATCGAGTGACGAGGCTGGGTAAGATCCGGCTGCTGTTCCGACGTGTGCAGCAGATTGCGTATGGTGCGCGCCAAGCGGAACGCCTCCTGGTTGAGCTTCTCCTCGGCCGCTTCAGCGCTGGAGAGACGCGTCTTGCAGCCGCCCAGCTTTTTGGGTGAGCGTCGCCTGCAACAAATATAAATATAAACCAAACGAACTGAAGCCAATTCGATGCTGGCACTTACCAGGTAAAGTCCTTGAAGGCATTGTAGCTGCCCGCTGGTGCAATGCTCTCGTAGCTGTGCTCCTCATTCATTGTCAGCATCGATTTATTGAGCATCAGATTTGTGCTGCTGCGTGCACGCAAATACGAGGCAGAGTTGCTGGCAGCTGAGCTGCTCATGTTGTTGCTGCCACCGCCAGTGGGATGGTCGACACAACCATTCGGATCACTCTGTACGCCCTGCACCACATGATGCAGACTCTTTGAGCGGGAGATTTGCTCACCGACACCAATCAGACTATAACGATTCGATGGTGGCTGACGTTGTTGCTGTTGCTGCTGTTGCTGCTGCAGCTGTTGTTGCTGCTGCTGTTGCAGTTGCTGTTGCTGCTGATAGCGCTCAAAGAAGCGTGCCACTTCCTCCATAACAGCGCGATACATTTCACAATTGGTTTCCGTCTGAAAGTAAATGCAAAAATTGAGTTCATTTCTTTATTTATTCATCCCTATTTATGATCTAATCTGATCTATCTCCGAGAATATCGCTGCTGTTCCACATTCAATTCAAACCGATACCGAATTCTTAACGGTCTCTTCTCAAATTGTATGCAAACTATTCATAATTATAACACAAGATTCTCAGCTCGAGTAAAATAAGCAACATCTTTTGTTATTTAAGTGTTTGTTAGCCAAGTTTCATAATAATTGTTGACGTATTATGCAATTTAACCGCAATGGAGAAGCTTACATAATAATGCCTGTTGTTAATCTCCAGTTTCGATTGTATAACCCTGTCGCCCTGTCTAGTAATGTCTTGGCATATATATATATATATATATATATATCTATTCTATTCTATTCTGTTCAGTTTTGTTTAGGTGGGATATCATTTTACGCTTCGACTGCTGCTATTTTAAATTCATTTGCCGCAATTTGTTATGCTAATTATCTTGAGTAATTTTCCATGCAAATTTCTTCAATTTTTAATTTTTAATTTTCAATTTTGTCTTTCTATTAATGCGATTCTCTTGCGCAGTTTCTAAACTGAAATATCTTTTTTTTTGTTTGGTTTTCTATTTTAACTGTTTTCTCAATGCACTAACGCATTCTCTCTGACTTTTCTTTTCTTTTCTTAGCTTTTCTTTGCTTTGCTTTGCTTTGCTTGCATTTCATTCACCTTTCTCCTCTTGGTGGCAAGGTCGTTGCCACAATAAACAGTTAATGTGCATAGATATTTATGGTATTTGATAGTAATCTATAAACAATTTATAGATTATGTTAATTTGTTTATCAAACATTTTCTATTCATTTTGCTGTGGCATTTTGTGGAGCAGTCTCCCATTTGAACTCCTCCCGCCACCTTGGTTGAAACACTTTCACTTTCAAGTGACATATTTGCTGCACAACAAATGTTTGGCTGTCGTCTGTCGTCTGTCGGCTGTGGCTTGTAAGTTGGTCTGTGTGCCACAAATGTGTTGAGTGGCCAACACAAAATTGCCGTATTTAGGCCACCAAAATTGGCTGGCTTAATTAACAGGCATCAGTGGTAAATGTTTGATTGTTTTGAGGCGTTGCCAAATTGGCAAGTCAAAGTGTAAAGATGCCACCTGACCAAAATGGTGCCACACCCACTTGCTGCCACAGCCTGGCCCGGTCGGGCCAAAATTGGCCAACAAAACTTCACACGACGCCCAAATGAGGCACAACACCAACCAAAAAAAAAAAAATGTTGGCAATTGCAATTGGGCAGCAGCAATCTAAGCTGCTGCTGCTGCTGCTGCAGTTGTTGTTGCTGCTGTTGTTGCTGTTGGTTTTGGCCAGTCGTCTACTGATTACGTAAGACACAAAATGTTTGTTGTTGTTGTGGTTGCTGTTGTTGTGGTCTTTGAAATTGTTGCTAATGTTTTTAGCTGTTGGTGTTGGCTTTTCCGTTTGGTAGCGCAGCTGCCATTTAAAGTTTTCCTGCTGCGTGTTTATTGGATCGAAGATGGCAGTTACGAGTGCTGCAGCTATTTTACAGCTATTTTGCAGATTTATGCGAATTTATGAATTAACAAAATACATATTCAGTTAATTTAATTCAATTATAATTATGTCTATTATAATCAGACAAAAAAACATTGTTTTCAATGCGAATCAATTTGAATTTGCTTAGTTTTATGGCTGTTTTTGACCGACCAACAACATCAGTTTGCAGTTTCAGTTTTAGTTTATATAAAGCTGTACCGGAAAACCATAAAAGACAAATTAAAACAAAACAAATTAAAGTTAAAGTTAACTCAACCAAATCACTGAGTTTAAGTTCCATTAAGAATGCTACCAAAGAAGATTTGCTGTTGCGGCTCTAATTGATCTTTTGAGAATAACAAACTACAACTCGGAAATATTTGGGTCATTTGCTTGGCAACTAACCTGGTTAATATGTAAGCGCAGCTTGTGCTTAATCCTATTCCACTGTTTGTATATTGTTTTTTCTCTTTTGTTTGTTTCTAAGCCATCTTTGAACCGTGTTGACCTTCAACTTTCACATAGCTGGCCAAAAGACACTGCTGCTGTTTACACACATTGCAACACTTTCAATCAACAAACTGATTTCAGATTCTATAATGCATCAAGTGGCAACAGCAACAACAGCAGCAGCCACGATGGCAAAATATTTACGCTTTCATTTCGATTTAATGCGGTTTAAATGCGCCTCAATCGAAGGAAAGCAGCAGTAGTCGACGAGGTGGCCAGAAAATTGCAATATAATCAGTGATAAATATTTTCCACACTTTGCTGTTGCTGTTGTTGTTGCTGCTGCTGTTGTTGTTGTTGTTGTTGTTGGTACGCGCTTCTTTCTCTGCTGGTTGGAATGCCGCCGGAAAACTTAGTCAAGGCAAAAACTGGGTTAGACTGCAGCCAAAGGCGGTCAGCAACAAACTGGCAAAAAAAACAGCAACAGCAACAACAATCACAACAGCAATCACAACAACAATAACAACTTCATTTAACACAGCGCAAACAAATCACGAATAAAGCGTGGGCTAAGACAGACCAGACACCAACCCATGCCACATGCCACATGCCGCACGCCACAAGCACGAGACACAAAACCCTGAGCCGCTTTGATTGATGACGCCGATTGATTGAAGGCAGGAACTTGAATTTATGCGCCCAGTTTTCTCTCCCAATGCGAAACGGAACGGATGCCCTGCTCTGCTCCAGATGGGTTTTTAATGAACCAAATTGCTTTGACAGGAAGTGCCTGGGTCCCACAACGAATCCCACAAAACAGACCCAAAAGGTGCATTTACAAAAGGTATAAATAAAAGCAAATATTTTCATATTTATTTAACTCTCAGTCTTTGGCTAAGCAATGAGTGTAAATATATATATATATATATAAATATATATCTTTTAAAACCGCCTGGATATCTGATAGCTACAATAACATTTGTGTTTTCATTAACAGACAGCTTGATTCAAGTATTTTTATATTGTTCTGCAAATAAGCCTTTTAATTACCAACTGTCTACGGCTATATACATATATATTATTTGAGAACAGTTGACAATTTGATAGGCAAAGGGAAATTATTGATTGGTAAGTGGAATTTATAGTTACTAGCAATTCCAGTCATGCATCTTTTAACAACTCTTTCCTCAATTATTCAAGTTGGAATCTTTGGCTCAAAATCGGAAAATATATATTTGTGTGCACGACTGTCTCTCTCAGTGAAATGTTATGCATTTCCAGTTGTTCGATTGTCTGACAACCTTTTTGTTGGAGGAAATATAAAATGAATGCCACAGTAAAGTTTCAAAGCCATCGAGGAAATGGCCAGAACCCAAATGAGACAATGAGACGAGAGTGAGAGAGAATAGAAAAGAATTGAACAACTGGCAACTGGCAACTGGCAACTGGCAAGTGGCAGCTTGACGACCACCGGAGTCTATAATTAAGCGTTAAAAAGAATGTGCCGCCTAATTGTGGATGTGGATGTGGCTGGACAGTAGTCCCAGCACAGTAGTCGGACAGTTGGACAGTCGGACAGTGTCCAGCAGTCCGAAACCGGAGCCGGGCAACTTAACACGAAACACATAACGTACAACACAAGCAGAAGAAGAAGACGAGTGAATGAATAAAAGAAAAACAAATCAAGGAAATGCGCCAACATTAAGAAGAAGAAAAAAAGAAAAGAACAGCAGCAGCAACAAACAACAAACAACAAACAACAAAACAATAGCCACTTAACATGGCGCTGAAAGCCAAGTAGAAAGAGGAGCGTGCAGAAATATGGATGGGGGAAGGCAGAGGGGGAAATGGGAGGGGGGGACTGCTGCTAGCATGACAACGTCTCTTTGGCATTGAGTGGTAATTATGAGTGTATTAGGCGTGAGAACAACAGCTGCCCAGAATGAAGACATGGCTCGAAAAGTCAGCTTGGAACAGGTTGAAGTTGAAGGTATTTGGAGCGGTCGCAGCAGCAGTGCCAGCTGTAAAGAGAGCAGTGTATTACAGTAGGAGGAGAGAGAGGAGGGAAGGGGGAGGGAGGGGGGGTTGACTGAGGAAGGTGTAAGGCATAGTTAACAATATAAAGTGAGCGGCGGCGGTTTTAAAGTCACGTTTTATGTGTCGTGGGGAGACTAGACTCGCTGAGTGTATCGATGCAACACTCGGCGAAAATATGTGTAAGAAAATGATGAAAATGAAATGTGTACAGTTGATCAATAATAAGTCAATGTATATCAAGTGAAAGAGTCTGTCTTCCATTTGCTGGCTTTTTTTTATATCAGAAAGGGATATCTATCGATAATAGCGAAAGGGCACAGTTATCGATAAAAATAAAGTAATATTGGGATATGCGAGAAATCATATTCCAAATTTGAAGTCTCTAGCTCTGAGATCAGTGTTATATATATCAATTGAAAGAGTCTGTCTTTCATTTGCTAGCTTTTATTTATATCAGAAAGGGATATCTATCGATAATAGCGAAACGGCGCAGTTATCGATAAAAAATAGAGTAAAATTGAGCTGCGCGGGATATACGAGAACTCATATACCAAATTTGAAGTCTCTGGCTCTAAGATCATGCTTATATAGAGTCGCGGCTGATCTTGCTTATCAAGTATATATATAATACTTATGGGATCGGTACTGCTTCCCTCTGCCTGTTGCATGCTTAAGGAGTTCAGGACAAATTGTTGCAATTTAGTGCAGTCAACAAGTTGTATTTTGCTCAGTGTAAATTCTGGACGTTGTCAGGCTGGCATATCTGGTTCTGATTGCGGAGTCTAGAGTCTAGACGCTAGATTGTCAAGTATGTGTCTTAAGTCTTTTGTGTGGCACTCACCTGCTTCAATTGCCAATGCAATGTATCCACCTGATTTTGCAATATGACAGCCTCGACATTTAAAGTTTGCTCGTGTGTTGCTGCTACGGTTGCTGTGGCTGTTGCTGTGGCTGTGGCTGGCTGATGTTGTTGCTGCTGCGGCAAGTTGTTGTAGCTGTTATTGGGTGCGGCAACATGGCAACTGGCATCCTGCAAATGTTGTCAACAGATTAAAAAAAAAAAAAATAAATATATATAAAATAGTGGAAAAACTTAAAAATGCGCGTTAAATTAGCTAAAAGTTTTGCCATCTCAAAAATGTTGTCGCGCCGATTGGCAATTTGACCAGTGTCTGGGTGGCAAGTTGTACGTTGCAACCACACTTGGCGGCGGCGCCGCCATTAACAGCAATTGCAATTGCAATTGCATTGCTCGTTGCGCTTTTCAAACGAATTCGCATAACCAAAAGCGGAAAATGTGTTATAAAAAACAACAAAAACAGCAAAAATAAAAACAAAAACAAATGAAAAAAATAAACAAACATAACTAATTCGCAACCGCCCTGGCCACAAACACAATTAATTAGAGAAATTGTTTCACAATGTTTTTTTGCCATTATTTTCCTTTTTGTTAACTGTCTTCTCCATTTTTTAATATGTATTTATATCCATTATTATTTTTTTGTTCACACTACATTTAAAGTATAAACACAGAAATGTTCGCAATAAATTTCTGGTATACTTAACATTTTTTACATTTAGTCAAGCGAGGCTTTTTTTTTAATATTATATTTATTTGAGTTGTTGTTGTTATCTGGTTGCCAGAACCCGTTTGTCAGTTATGCGCCTTGTTGTTGCTAACAGCATTTTTTTCTTCTTGGTTTTGTGTTTTTTATGTGCATGACTTACTTTTTCTTTTACAACGTCATTTTTTCAAAGACTTTGACCCACAGCACAAAAAAAGAAAACAAACTCAACAAACCAACTAACTAACAATTGGAGCTGCATTATGAGCTTGTTGAAGTTTAAGTAACACAAATCAAAAAATAGTTAAAATCTGCTAACGAATTAAATTAAATTAAATTATAAATATATAAATATATATATAAATATATATATAAATTAAATTTAAATATAAATTTAAATTTGTATTGCAAGTAGCAGAATAATATAAGAGAAGCATAAGTTTATCGATTGACTTTAATTGACATTAAATAAAATAAATAAATAAATAAAAACTAATAATCAGAAACGATTTAAAACAATTTAATTTAAGCAAATATTATCTATTTCTGCTGCCTTGCTACAAATTGAATAATTGAATACAAATTCTGTTTGAATCACAATCGATCCGCAAAGTTGTTCGTCCGTTTTTCAAGCTGACCACTATTTAATTGACCATTTGCGGTTGGACGCTTGCCACGCCTCCACACGCCCGCCGCCAATACAATTTGTTAATTAACGTTGTCCATTATGATTTATCATTTGTGGGTCTTGTTGTGGCCAAGTTTGCATATAAGTGCATTAACAAATTAATACACACAATTGTTGTTATTGTTGTTGTTGTTGTTTGTTGCCATTGTGGCTAGACAAGCGGCAAATCAAAGAGAGTGCAACACAAAAGAGGCCACAGATGAAATTCAAATAGATAAAACGCTACTTTAATTTTTTGTGGCCATTAAATGTGCTACACATAAAAAACAAGAAAATTGTTTAAGTAATTTACATATGAGGAATGAGTTTATAAAGTTTGGACAATTAATTGCCAGTCCACAAATCGCATTTAACTTAATAACAATCGAATTCTAGATTGTGATTCGGATGGTATTCAACCAGTGAAGTGGAACAGCTCTGAATTTGATGAGGTCAAATTAATTCAAGTTAATTGAACCACATTCAAAAAATCGTTTATGTTTAATTAAGTTTAGATAAGCGCTGATAAAAGCTGTATTTTGCTTAAACAGCTTTAAACTTTATTATATCTTTAACTTAATTTGATCAGAAGTCTTTGAAATTTGACATTCCACATTAAAATCAGGCAACTCTATTAAATAGTTCTTAAAGGAATCAATCAAAATACGCACAAAACTAGCATATCCTTTTTAGCCGTTTTTATATTTCTATAAACAGACTAAAACTTATTTCATAAATCTAAATAATTATTTACAATTTGCCAATTCAATTCTCGATTCTTAACGATTTTCTTAAGAGCGCATATTTAATATATATTTAATGCAATATTCTGCATAAAATATGCAACTTTTATGATTTCAATTAAAATTAGCATTGCAAAAGCAGCTCGCTTCACATGCAATACGATTGCATTTTTATGCTAATAAACATTTGAATGTATGGCTGCCATTATATGTGTGGAATTAAATAAATGCAGCTCGTGTGACGCTTTAAAAATCCATTTCCCAAACTTGTGCATTGGCCTATCATTAGGGGCACGTTCAAACTGGCGGCGGCGGCTGGCAGCTGTAATATAATTTGCATTGAGTCAATTCTAGATTCGCCCGCTGCATCCATCCATCTACCCCATTTCCATAAGAATCTAATTAAAATGCGACCTCATTGCTAAAATGACTTTGGCATGTAAATTTTAGTTTGTTGCCTGCCAACAAATGTCAATTGCAATTGCAGCAGCAGCAACAACTCTGGTTGGAAGCTGTACTTAGTGGCAAGTGTAGTAGTTCCAGTTGCAAAGCTCATCAATGCGCTATTTTATGCGGCATATAATGCAATGGAAACCTCGGTAAAACTGCTGCCAGTTTCCACTTGGCAAAAGAAATCTGCATTTTAAATCAGCGCCAAAGCAACAACAGCAACAGCAACATCAACAAACAACAGACAATTGCATGCTCCAGTAATTTTTTTCGCCTGCCCAACAACAACAACAACGACAACAACAAATGCATCAACAAGTGCCACATAGGGTTGCCACATATGGCGCAGAGAGAAGATTCCCAGGCCAAATGCGGCTCCATTACCAACTTTTTATTTAAATTGTTTTGCACTAGAAGTTATGCATAAAATGAAACAGACCCAGAGAGAGAGAGAGAGAGAGAGAGAGAGGGGGGTGTGTGTGGGAGAGAGAGAGAGAGAAAGAGACACACTGCTTGCGGGTGTGTCTGAGCTGAAAGGGCTTTAAAAAATAAGCATTTCAAATGCTTTTGTTGCCTGCTGTTGGCAGGTTGTTTCAGTTTCAGTTGTTGTTGTTGTTGTTGTTGCTGTTCCTGTTGATCTTGATGATGAAGTTTAGTGTTTAATGTTGCTGTTGATTAAGCAGATGTGTGTGTAATGAAGTTGTCGCCGCTGCTGCGCCACAAACAGACCTAAAACAGGAAGTTGTCTGTCTGTCTGTCTGTCTGTGTGTGAGTTGCGTAGAAAAAGGGTTGAATTTTAAATTAAGCAACCAACTAGCACAGTCCGAGTTACATATATATAAATACTCATTAAGATAATATTTGTGGCAGCAACCCTTTTTGATTGCACATAAAAGGCAACTTAATGGAATGGTTTACATTTATTGTGCTAAATTTAAATCAATATCTTCATAATAACAATATATTTATATAATTAAAGTGGCTTATTTCTTCTAATACTAACAGATCGTTTGGTATCCTGGGTTTCATTCACGATATTCCCTATGAAAACTCTTTACATTTCACTTGAATATATTCTTGACTTTAAATCTTGTAAATGGTTTTTGAATTTATTATTGTAGAGGAGGGGATTGCAGCGCGACCTGTTCGATCTATTGTGCCCCCTTCTGAACGAATGTGAGAATCTTTGTTGGGTTGAGATCTTCTTCATAACAAGCATCCCTAGGAGGCTGCCTCTTCTTCTAGTTAAGGCGACACATTCTGCCAGGATGTGCATCGAGTATTCCTCCTCTCTTTCACAAAACCTGCACAGATCGCTACTGTGAATATATTCCTAGTTTAATTAGGTGACTTCTTAGTCTACCGTGTCCTGTCAATAGACCGGTAAGTATCCTAAGGCTGTTATAACTTGCTTAAATCGTCCAAGATTATAACCACCTAGGATACATCTGGCTTGTCGGAGTCCTGCTGCCTCTGACCAGCTCTGTTGTCGCCTCTGTCTCTCCTCATTTCTAAGTTCCAGTCGTATTACAAAGTTCTTCTTCTCCCTTCGTGGTCTTAACTGAAATACAAATAGTTGCCTACGTTCAAATTGAGACGGATCTCTGATAATGGAAGCTTGTTAAAGTTGAATACTCTTTGGGCCAGTTAAGCTAAGCTATGCAAAACGATGCAGCACATATATTATTATTATTATTATTATAATTTCAAATTGAAGTTGAACATTAAAATCAGTCTCTCTCATTCGTTGCGCTTGCAACATGACTTAAGCCATATGGCTTAAAAGCATTTCGATTACACAAGCCACAAATTTATAAAAATACAAACTGTAGCATATCATATGCGGCATATCTAATGCCATTGTTATACACTTAGCCATTACAAACTGAAACCATTTGCTTTGCAACACTCTCACACACACACACACACACACACACAACACACTCTCATATTTATAATCATCAGGTTGTGATTGCTGTTTAGTTGTTGCTTGTTTCAAGGCAAGGAAACTCTTGCAAATGTCATGCAAATTGTTTGGCTGCTTGACCAACAACTCGGCAAATTGATGTCATTACAATTATGTACACTCTAAAATTAAAAAAAATATATATAAAATGTATATAAAAACCGCCCACTGCAAGATTGACATTTGCAACGCCCACAAAAGGAAAACAAATGCAAAATACCCCACGTAAAGTTAGTTAAAAATGAAGCAGAGAAAAAGATTCGAGTGTTGTTGGGCTATCATTGGTCGAATCATTATCATTATGATCAAATCTGCATTTGGCACAACTTTCTCACATGAGTGCGCACAACCAAACAACATTTAACAACAATGACAAAAAAAACTTTAAGACTTCAATTGAAGACTTCAGTCCGGAATTTATCGCAATTGACAACTGATTGCTCTCGCGCATAATTACAAAGTACTTTTATTATTATTATTACCATTACTATTACTATTACGATTACGATTTGTATTATAATTGTATATATTTTATTGCCATTTTGCTGAGGCATTTCGATTCAATTCATTTGCCACAACCTCTTTTATTTAGGCTGCAAATCATTTGTACATCGAGACTTCCGTTTATATATGTACACACCTGGACATTCAAATAGGTGCATTTTTCTGGCTATTCTACTAGCTGAAGTTGTACTCTAATTTGTACTAATCGCTGTCGACCAGTCGACCAATTTCACTTACAATCGCTGCTGCTGTCCTTGGTTTATTTTATATTATTTGATGGCTCAATTAAGACTTTATTATAATGGAAATATTCATTCAAATACCTTTTGCCAATAGGCCAGAAACTTCTGATTTGCATCAAGAAACTATTGTATTTTGTACATGATATTTACACTTTTTTTTGTTGTTGAAAATTCACAACTTATTTTGTTCTTCACACCTATTTTAATGTCCAGCTGTGTGTATATCTTTAACAGAGCGGCTTTCAAATGAAATTAGGTTACTCAAACGATGCATTGTCGCATTTGCGTTTAATTGCAGCTATTAGCGCTTCAGTTGGAGAGTGTTTCAACGTGTGTGTGTTTGTGTCTGTGCATCTGTCAGATACAGATACATTTGTGGAGGGCCGCACATAACTTGAATGCACGCGCTGCGAAGTGGAACGCATTTCGATATCCGCCAGAGACTAACTACCATATATATATATATATATAAATATATACAAAAAAAAACCTGCCTAGACGCTGTCATCTGCGTTTGACCTTGATTAGGCAACGCGTTGCTGATTAACTAACCAACAATCTTCAATTTTCATTGTCGTCGTTGTCGTCGTGATGTTGCAAGTACAATCGGAAGAAAAATCTCGCTGAATTTTAGAAATTCACCATTCTTTGTCGGTTATATTATTATTTAACATTTGTTTTTAATATATGCAATAAAAGTTGCAAACATTGAAAATAAAAAAATCTTGTATAATTTTCAGACATTTTTTTTTTGGTTTTGTATATTTAGAGACTATTTCTAAAAACAAGCAAAACTTTCTAGTTTTCAGGGCGATTTAGGCTAATTCTTTTTTCTGAGTGTACATATTGCTCAATTAAGCTTAAATACCAGCCCCGTTTCCATGGCAAATCTGTATTGACAGTGAACAGTGAACAAGAGCCGACAGTCATTTTGTTGTTGCCTTTGTTCGTTGTTGGCCATTTTGGGGGCGGCCAAATGTAATTTTAAATGGCACCCTAATGGCCAACTGTTCACTCTGATCCCTTTTGTTTCGTCGCTGCTGTGATGCTGATGCGGATGGTGTTGGTGTTGGTGGTTCTGTTGTTGTGGGTGCGTTGTGGTGCGGTGTGGTTCCTCTATTGTTGTTGCTGCTATTTACGCACAATCAATTTCAATTGCTGTTTAACGTGTCTGTGCTTGTTGCTGCTGATTTGCTTGTAGCTTAATTAAATAAAAAAAAATTCAACTGATATTTTCGACAAAATCTCACAAAATGTCAACTGGCAAATGTTATAGTTTAAACAGTTTAAATATTCCTATACAAAATATCACAAATCTATCAATTTTCTACCTAATGATAAATTTAAGTAATTTTTTTCTGTTTTTAAACAGTTGTTGATTTTTATAATTTAAATGAATAAGCAAATTTCGTTAAGCCTTTTATTAGACAAATATTTTTTTTTAAGTTTTTTCTTTGTTACATTTTGACAATTTTGTGCTGTCTCTTGAGGCAAACTTTGTTTTTTTTTTTGCTCCATTTTTAGCCAATTGAAATTCGTTTTTTATGGTTTTTTTGTTTTTAATTTTGGACCTGAGGCAAAATGTTGCCAGCATTTCTCATGCTTCAAGTAGCTTCAATTTGGTTCGCCCCTGCGGCCAAAGACAACACTTCAGAAATTTTCGCAAGTTGTTTTTTTATTCGCCTTTTTTTCGAATCACGCAAATGGTTTGATTACGCTTTAAATTGATTAATATCGCTTGTACTTGTTGTTGTTATTTTTATTGCTGCTGGCACGGTCGAAAACTTTCAACAACAAAAAAAAAAAAAGATAAAAAATTAAAGGCGAAACAGAAAAAGAGAAAAAATAATGTTCTATAGATCTGAAAGCAGCGGAATTTAATTGAATTAATAAGAGCGGAATAGAAACAACAGGTTCGGTTATATTTTTTTATATATGTATGTGAATAGTGGAATAAAGCATTCCCTCCTCAGGCGGGTTCTGCTAACGGTTTCGAATGGCGCTGCGTCATTGCCAACGCCTGCCAAAAACGCTTTGAAGTTCTGTTTTATATGCTTGAGATTACAATTTGAAAAAATGTGAAATGGATTTTCACAGGCGCACAGACCTTTCACAAAGGCAACCAAATTCGCAACATAAAATCAATTTTCGCTTAACGGGCCGTGGAAACGCTTAACAATTCTGGCCCAAACCAACATTTTCCTTTCTTTACAGCCAATTATCAGCTGGCAAAAGGCCCAATCAATTTTCGTAGCGCAGCTCAATTCTACAACAACGCTCGATAGAAATGAGTGAAATATATTTTGCAGGTGGGCTGCTGCTGCTGCCAACCTGTTGAGGTTGGCTTTTCCAAAGCCATTGGCCTTCGGTGACCAAAGCCAAAGCGGCGGAACGACGGACGTGAGGGGAGTGCCTGTCATGCACGAAGAACGGAAATGCAAAGCGCAACAACACAGCCAATATGCTGAACGGAACTTGAAAATTGTTTACCTATTGATGGGGGCCCAACAATATGATTATACACACATGTGTAAGCATAATAGATATATATATACATATAGCATACCATCTCGCTCTGTTAAATGTCACCATTATGAAGAAGAGATATCCATTTAATAGGCAAATGTGTGCATGACCGTGAGACTGATACTCAAGTGTCACTCAATCACACAATTGTGGCTGCTCAGCTTTCCAGTTACGCTCATTAGCAGTGTGGTGAATTTGAGCATAAATTCTCCTCTTCTGTTACTCTCTTTAGCAGTATGGTGAATTCTCCTTTTGCGATTTAGCGTAACCAGCATCAAATCCACGAGCTTAACGTGTTGAGTTTGCGTAAGGGATTGCTCTCTCTCTCTCCCTCTCTCTCTCTCGCTCTTTCTCGCTCTGCATAAATTGTGGGTGAGCTTGCTGCTGATGCATTTTCAAGGTGAAAAGTCTACGTCAATTGAAAGCGTTCTTTTTATTTTTAAGCAAACAATAACTAAAAATAATGTTCGGCAGGCATGTGGGACTTTAAGTGACTGTTGTCGTTTTACAAGCTTGTCTTATAAAGTCATTAAATGCAAATTGATATCAATAGCAGTTACGCGACGTTAGGCATCGTAAAACGTGATAAGATTGCTTTTGGCTCAGCTCAAGGCAACCAATGAAACAGCTACTGTGCTGTTATAACGGTGCCGAGGAGGGTAGTTTGTTTTTGTTTTCGTTGTTGCTGTTATTGTTGTTATTGCTGTTGCTGTTATTCTGTATATACGCACTGCTTTACAAGCTTTGCTTTAAAGCGAGCACTTCAGTCGTGCGCCGTCCCGTTGCCGTAACATTGCCTTAACATTTGAACCTTCTGCTTGCCTGCGCTGCTGTCGATAAATTCATTTCACTTACAGCAATACAGCAAAAGCACAGTTAGAATCGCACGACTGCGCATTGCCTCATTGCTTCACTTAGCGTCTACCGTTGCTTACCTGCTCCCTTCCCTCCCCCCGTACTTCCCTTCCTTGGCGCACGTTCTTTTTCATTTGCTGATAACTACAAATATGTTCAACACTCGTGCAGCAAATTTTTACCGCTGCTCTGAGTTGAAGTAGGCGCAAGGGGGGCTAAAAACATAATGCGAGCCCTGCATACGTGATGAGCTTGGAGCCCCAACGATGCGGCGATGACGACGCGAACAAAAGTTCTGCACGCTTTTTTTTTCCTTTCCTTTCCATTCATTCTTTTTGGACATGGGTTGCCATACCTTGTTTTTTTTTGTTGTTGAGGCGCAAGGGTATTAGAATTCAGTTACGTAATGCGTAATACACAGGGAAGCACGCAAGCAGCCAGCTCTGTTGCTATTAGATAATGATTTCCAGTAGAACTCGAGTTTTAGTGGTTAACTTGCTGATTCTTGTTATAGCTTGTTTTATAGTTACATTATGGAGTTGTTATTAATACAGCGAGGGTATTTCAACTTCGTTCAACTGTGCTAATCTGATTTTATTTTTTCAGTTTTATTTTTTAGCAAGTTTTGCGATTTGCACTTTGCCGGTGTGTATGTCTGAGTGTGTGTGTGTGTGTTGCATGTGTGTGTTGCATGTGTGTGTTGCATGTGTGTGTTGCATGTGTGTGATTTGATTCTTTTAGGTCGTGTCGGCGTTGGGTTCGGTAGACTGATTTTATTTATGCGCCGCTTGTGGCAACCTCATAATTCAGTGTGTGAAGTAACATTAATTTGCCACTGACGTTGCTGCTGCTGCTGCAAGTGAGCTTCTCTCTCTGTCTGTCTGTCTCTCTCTCGACTGCAACTGCAATTTAATTGGTTCACTTGGCTGAGTACAGGCGGCTTAATTTAGAATCCAGGCTAAGTGTTAACAACACCCTTCGACACTAAAAAGTCAAGGATAGATTTTGAATGCGACCAATTTGAATTCCAATTACAAATTGATACTGAATTCTATTTGGCGCATCTAGTCTAGTCTGGCCGAGTTCATAAAACTTAACGACCCGTTAGCAGTAAATTTTAAAGCTGGCCATAAACTTAAATAGCTGTGGAAATTGCTTTTAAAATGCTGAGCGCGTCGTCAATTTGGTGGTTGGAGCGAAATTTCGGGAATCCTACATTACATTATTTATAAAGCACACGCGATGTTGCTGAACACATATCCATATATATATATATATATATATATATACATATTTACTATCGCTCATCTAGATGTGTTTGTATTTTTTGTGATTTTCGGCAGAATTCACTTTTAAGGCAAAACCAGTTCAACGAACCAACAAACTCATCAAAGATTCATGTGCGAAATAAACAGAGCTGCACAACAGCAACGCCCAATTTGATCATCAAATTCATTTAATATATGCTGATTTGATGTGGACATCACAAGTAGAGCCAGAGACAAAGACCGAGAAATTATGGCAGTCCACGTTTTGGGAAGAAAGCAAACTTTCTGTTCCTAAATTGGAACCGGCGATGAAACTGATGATATTTTAAGCTATTCAATTTGATAATATTAGCGTAACTTTCTGCTTTGTTGATCCACTTCCCCTCCCTCGCCTTATTCGCTATCTTAAAACTGATCACAAAGAATTACTTTTGTGATGATTGTCTGAAGACTGCCATAAATCTTTAGCTGTGAAATTTGATTACTGATGTTATCTCAAGCTGCCAAATTTGGCATAACGAGCGTAACTTTCTGCTCTAAGCTGTCTTTTCCTTCCTATGTTTTCTATCTTTGTCTATCGCACAACTGATCAAAGACACAAGATAAGATGAACAATCTTTATGTGAAAACTACTATCAATCTTAAGCTGTGACATTTTCTATTATAACTGTCTGAAGTTGATAAAATAGAGCTTTCCGCTCGCTGATGCATGATAACATCTTGAGCCACGAAATTTGATATTAAGCCAGCAGCGAGTAACAAATTTGGTAACTAATCTTAAGTCAAGCACATTGCTTATATCATTTTCTTTTTATCTTTCTTTCTCACTCTTATCTACCCATATAGACCAAAGCTGGCATCTCTCTACATCAACTCAACTCATGTCTAGCACATTAAATATATTCTTTGGCTTTTGTTTGGTCATTTTCAGTCATATCATTCCCTTTCTCTCCATTCTCCCTCACTCAACTGATCTTAACTTATGACAGTCTTAAGCTGTAATCCCAGGCCATCAACTTAACTCATATCTGGCACTATTTTAAATAGGTTCTTTAGCCTCTGTTAGGTCATCTAAAATCTTTTCTTTTTTTTTGCACATAGCTTGCCCAACCAAGCGGCCCACCTTATAAAATAACTTATGATCATTATGGACATATATGTATATAACCATAAACAACATTAAAAAAAAAAACAAACAACAAAAAATTGCATAACAATTCTTTTTTATGTGTCTACCAGCGTTTGTTGATTGCAAAATAAAATATTATTATTATTACTATATTTTTTTTTTTAAGTAATATTCAAGCAGCTTTATGAGTAACTCTTTGATCGTTACCCCTCCCTCTCTCTCTCTCTCACTCTCTCTCTCTCTTTCTATCTCCCTCTCTGTCGCTCTTGGGCTCTCTATTTATAGCGGTCGTCAGTTTTTATGCTTGAAAAAATTGGGACAGCGATTTGCACGCTTAAAAGTTGAGGAAAAAAAAACATGGAAATAAAACCAAAAAACAAGAAAAATGAAAAAAATACCGGCGCACAATTTTAAATATGTGCGATTTCTGTTTTTATTCTAACGGAAGTCGTTGCTAATGTTGGAGTTGCTGTTGTTGTCGCTGTTGTAGTTGTTGCAACAGCTCTTAGCCAGCTCTTTGGGGCACTGACAATTGGCAACTCGCTGCTGGCTGCTGGCGCTGATGACCCATGCTAATTGGCTAATTGCGTTTAATTGCCTTTTAACACATATTTCAAAGTCTGAGCTTGTGTGTGTGTGTGTGTGTCTGCTTCTACACGCAACTCAAATGGGTAAAACGGGTATAATGGTTATGGGCAAAAGCATGTAACAGTCAAAAGAAAGCATCTCCGACTCATTGAGGTATATATTTATTCTTGATCACGAATAACAGTTGAGTTTATATAGATATAACAATGGGATCTCAGACTATAAGAGCTAGGAAATTCGTGTATACCCCATGCAGAAAAAGATTACTCTATTTTATCGATACATATCGATTTACACTTTAAAAAGCAAAGCCTTTCATATATAATTTTCATCGTAAATAGTTTCTTATTACCAGTGCTGTGAATAAAAACATTTTTTTATACTCTTATCTGATGGAGCCATAAGAAATGAGAGCACTTCTAGGCATGCTTACATTTGAATATGCAAAACTGTGCTGGCTGCAGGGTATCTCTTAGTCACGCTCACTCAACTGCGTCATTCTTACTTGTTCACATTCCATTTTGCATTGCTGCCTGTTAGCCAGCTGAACAATATTTTTAATTAAATTATTTATTTAATATGTCCAGGCGGCGGCTCATTAGCGCTAAGTTGGCTATCGTTGAGAATCTGGCTATAAAACAGCTATAATTTAGCGTGTTACTGTCGGGGTAGATGAGCAGGCTAAGATTTCTTTGAATTTTTACCAACAGTAACTCATTTAGTCAATGATAAGTGACACATATTTATATATTTTCGTCTGAGAAAGTGAGTTAAACTATTCAATTAACATGCACATTTAAAAATTATAACAAACATGAACTGCGAAAGGATTTTAAATGGCACTTAAAGTTGGTTGCGTGTTTAAAGATATAGTTGTATCACAGCTCTTTTGATATCTTGTTCACGTTTAGTTGTATTATAATTACTCACTCACGGCTTATATCATTAACTGCCAACGGAAGTTGGCTAACTAACTAAACCAATTGTTGACACTCAAAAAAAAACAACAAAACGAAACGAAAAAACGCTGTTTATTTGCCAAAAACAAAACTGTTGAAAGAAGTGCAAAAGACTAATTAAAATACGGTGAAAATAAGCCCGTAAGCAAAGTTAGCTGATTTATGAGCCACTAAGAGCAGCGTTGCAAATACCACAGATACGGTAGCTGCAACAATAATAACAACAACAACAACAACAACAACAGCGACAACAACTATATGTTGAGAGTCTAAATTTAAAGAGCTGTTTTCTGCTGTTGTTGTTGTTGTTGTTGTTGTGGTGGTGGTTGTTGTTGGAACAACTCCGCGAATGCGAGCGTAATTTATGTCGCAGCCAAAAAAGCAACATAAATCGCCAGCAAGTGTTGTGGCTGTTGTGGCACATGCGGCACAAATGGGTGGCAGCGAACGAACGAATTGAGCTATAAATGTAACTGGCGCTGTTGCCTGTTGGCTGTTTTGGGGCGAAATGCGATACCGCATGATTAATTTGATAGGCCCTGACGATGCCCCAATCCCCATTGTCTCCACCACTCCGCCAGCTGCAGACTGTGGCAACAGCAACAGCAACAGCAACAACAATGACAATTGTCAACTGTCAACTGACATCGGCCGCATATTAGCTAGTATCTCATAGATGCGGCAACGTGCAACACGTTGCATGTCAATGGCCATAATTAAGCATGCGAAAACGGAGCAGTTTTCTGAAATGAAAACAATGCGGGCACCGACTGCAAAAACCCCAAAAACCCCCACCCCTTTATTGCCACGCCTCCCCATTATGCCTCTCACTTAAGGCAAGTCGCATGTTGGCCATTTTCATTAATGGCCAACATACAAAATACGCGTACCCTTTGCACTCCCCTCCCCATTGCTATTGTGCTGCACTTATTGTCTGTTGCATTGTTGCCAGACGTGTTTTGATTTCAGCATCACAGTTGTCAGAGTTGCCGCCTCCCCAGCAGACACACTCCCCCACCCGCAAGCACAAAAATAAAAACACTAAAAAAAGTCAGCAAAAAAGAAACAGAATATGAAGCCAGCCCCCTCCTGGGGCTGTCATTATTTCAGCGTTTTTCGCTAGCATTGTTTTGTTTTCAGTTATATTATATACCCTGTAGCACAAAACGGTCTCAAAGAGGGTGTAATGCATGCGCCGGAAGCATACCGGAAGCAGCTAGATGCTACAAAAGATTCACGAACATTATTTCCGGATGCAGCTGGATAGGCTGGAAAAATTTATATAAAACTCTGTACAGTGATACAAATGCGGAAGATATATTTCGGAAAACTCCAGAATAGAAATAATAGCTGGAAAATACCAAAATTCTTATTGTATTAAAATATAGGGTATCTCTATAGTCTCTAGCTGATTTTGGTCAATATTTCAAAGTTAGGGTCAGTTTTAAGAGCCATTTAAGTTTACTAAATAATATTCTTAAGAAGCTTAACGATGTTTAATCATACCTATTATACATATTCAAGTACAGGGTATGTTATAGTGCTGCTAGCTGCTTTAGTCCTCAGCTGCTGGTCACATTCCTCTGAGGTCTTTGTATGCTTTTTGGTTGTGTTGCGGAAAGGACTGCAGGGACAAAGTCGACGATGCCGAGGTCTTCGGTCTTCGGTCTCCTCAGTCTCAACGTTATCTACGCTTTTCGTCGCTTTTGGGCGCTTGGGGCGCATTTAGCAGTGCATTCAAATGCAGAGAGGAAGGTGCAAGGAAGTGGAGGCCACCCACCCACTCTGAATGGCAACTGATAATGCACACAGAGTGCAGTGCACACTCCACGTTTCCGTGACCTTTTTTGAGGCAACACATTTGACCTTATTACGAGCATTTCAGTTCGTTGCTGGATTATTGTTGTTCACCGCGCTGAAAGCCATGAAATTAGTTTCGAGCAGTTGCCATAACAAAAAGTGTAATGGCAAATTGTTTGAGGTTGTGATTTTACATTTTGGATCTCTTCTTGGCGTGCAGATATTTGCTGATGATTGCTTTGACCTAGGAAATGTTTGTTTTTATTATTATTGCTTTTGTTTGTTTGCTCGTTTGTTTGTTTCCCCATCTCAGCTGCTCTTGTCTTAAGCTTGAGCAAATGCTCTGGGCAATTGCGAATTTTTGGCTGCAGATTAACGAATAATTGAAATTATGATAACAACCTTCCGACAACTTTGAAGTCAACAAGGTGTGACTCTTAAGCAAATACAATTTAAAGAATTTTATACTAAAAAGTTTATTGTGTTGTTTTGTAATTAAATAAATTTATAGTTGTTTTATTCACAATTAGCAGATATTAGCAGGAATTTGATCTTTCGAAATGCCAGATTTAATCCATTAGTTGCTCAAACTTCAACCTTTTTTTCTTTCCACCACCATTTTTAAGCACTGCTATTAATGTTAAGCTAAGCTTTTAAAGCTGACAATCTCCTGTAAATTTGTACTCATCAAAGTTTCATAATAACTGTGCTGAATCACCAAAAAAAAAAATGTCTGCTTTAACAAGTGCATCTCCCTCGCTCTATCTCTCTTTCACTCCCCATCTCTCTCTCTCTCGTTCTCGATTTCAACTCTTCGCCTGCATTTGCCTGACAGAGTTCATAAAGTGTAAAACAAAAACAAAACAAAATCAAAAAAAAAAAAAACTAGAAAAAGCTCAACAGAGCAGCAAATTTCAAAAGGCGGAATTGCGCCGATAACAGCAGCGAAGAGAAACAAAACAAAACAAAAAAAACTGAAACAGAAACAAAACAACTACAAGGTAGACCAAATTAAAGTAAAGCAGCCCGCAGTGAACGCGTTTCGCTGCGTTTGCTGCGTTCCTCTTCAGCGGCCACCCTCAGCAGCAGCAGCAAAAGCAACAGCAGCAGCGACGTTGCGCATGCGTACCTGTTGCTCTGCTGACGTCGCTGCCTGCTCGCATGAGTCAATGGAACATCGCACGGCTGTCAACTTTTTTTCTTCTCTCTTTCATTTCTTTTTTTGAGGGGCAGCGCTTCTTTTTTTTTGTCGTCGTGCAGCAAAACATGTTGGCGGAAATAATAAATTCTAGCTCGACAACAGCAGCAGCAGCAGCAGCAGCAGCAACAGCAACAACAACAACTTCAGCGGAAAGCTTCTTTATTGTTGTTGCTGTTGCTGGATAGCATGACGTACTTTCAAACAATTACACATGACAGCATTCAAGAAGAAATCAAAAGGATTGCGCTGATATCGTCATCAAATGCGCCAACACCCCTCGACTCACCACCCGCGACTCACCACTATAAGTTTTGATTTCATTTCTGTGGTGAAAATAGTATTGCTCATGTAACTGGGAAATTTCTTTTTCAGCTCATATGTTATCTAGATGATTTGATCCGATTGTTAAGATTGTCTCAAGCGTAACAACTAAATTAACAGCGTTTAAGTTGAAACGCATTTAAACAAGAAGACGAACAAGAAGAAGCAGCAGCAGCAGCGGAAGCAAACCAAAAACCTGCAAGCAACTCAGCAGCGAGCGTTTAATAAAGAGCTGGGAAATTTTCAATTGCATTTTTCTGTATTTTTGGGTCTGTGAGTCATAGGGGTGAATTCTGGACAAAAGCGTGTGAAAGATTGTAAAGCAGGAGGGGGAAGGTGTAAAGCGAACCAAAATGAATGCGTAATTTCAGTTAAATGCGCAGCACAAAGAATTGGTAAGAAGCTCAACGAACCAGAAACGGTAGACAAATGCTAATAAGGTGTTGGGATTATGGTTCCAAAGCAACAACAGCAATTGTGTTCTAAATTTAAATACTGTTTTATAGCCTGATTGCACTATAAACATTTCTTATATAGCCGGACTGAATATGTAAAGCATTTTTCCCTCAAGGAGAACATTGTGTACATTCAACATTCGTCAACTATGTTCCGAATGTTACAAAGTATATAGCTGATATATCAAAAAAGGTAAGTAAAATACAATTATTATTTAATAAATTTTCTTTCCTTTTTTTATAAATCATTGAAATTGTATACTGAAATGGCGAAATGTTAAGAATGTGAACTATGTACGAAATGTTGAGCATAGTGGAATTCGGCTAGTAATCTAGATATCTAGCCAAGACCATAAAGATTTGGCTGCTTTGCGTTATGGCAGGGCAACATTTGCTCGTATTTCGAAATGCGCTTAAATTTATCAAACAACAATGAGGAATTAAGCATATATTTCTCACAGTGTTTTACTTAATTTCTATGCATTGTGAATGAGCCCTTTTGCAATTGATACTTCTATGCTAGACACACTTATTGTTAATTATGGCCACTTTAGCGTTTACGATTGTGGCCAAAGTAATTTCATGGCTCTTGGGCAGGCACTTGAGGCCACATTGAAAATCTCTCCATACTTGAGACGTTTTCAATGGCAACATACAAATTGTTTGGCCATTTTACTTGAAACTGTTCGCTGCTCTTCAGCTCAGGTGGCATTCAAAATGATGGCCTAAACACTCAGGCCAAATGTGGCTGGGGAGGGAAGCCTAGCTGGCTGGTCGTTGCCAAACGTTACGTTACCAAAATGGCAAAAGCGACAAGCAAACAAACTGTATCAATGTGTCAATCAAATGCTGGCTGCAATCACACTGACAGATTGCCGAGACAGACTGTCATGCAGCGTATGGAGATGCGAATGGAAATGGCTTAATTGGCCAAGCAGGCATGGCAACAACAACCACAACAGCCACAACAAGAGCAAGTATACAGGAAAAATGACCAAATATTATGGCCAAATAGTTTCCGGTATGGCAATTGCCTAATGAGCTGGCGACGATTTCACACAGTCAAGGCCCAAAAACGCCCCAAACGGGTTGTAAGCACCCAACGCTGATCAAGGCTGAGATATATATATATATATATGTGTGTGTGTGTGGTAAATACTTCAGTTAATTAGCCGCTGTGTTGGCAACGGCTTTCTTTGGCTTTTAAGTGCATTCTTTCAATCTACGAAATTGACAGCAACAAATTGTTTGTTAAAAGCAAAACGCAAAAAGAAAAAGTTCACTTCAGGAAATTGTAGCTGAGAAATGGATTTATTTTGTTTTATTTGATAAGTGATATAGTAACTGAGAGATCTGTCAGGCTTTGCAATACACATTCAACATATTTAAATCAAAAGTAATAATTTGGACAGATTTAATAAAAACAAATGTTAAAAAAATGTTAATGGATTAATTTTTTTTTTTTTTATGAAACGATTTGATATGATAAATATCAATTGGTATCTTAAAAGCTATCAGGCATTTGTAATCCAAATTCGGCCAGGTTTTTGTGATTTGGTAGGTTTATATGATTTTTCCGCGTTAATCCAAATGATAACACTTTGATAGAGTGTTGCAAGCGCGTGGCTTTCAACATGTTGCATGCGTGCCATAAAATGCCGGCAGTTAACTGTACTCGATTTCATCGAGATGGTGGCTCCATTGATGGCGACTCCTATCGAAATAACTTCACAAATTCAAACAATTAAATTGCCGACTTGTTTTGTTGGTTTTTAATTACGTTTAGCTGAGGCATGCACCACTTGTTAAATACCTGCGACTGCATTTTTGTATGTTGCGTTTTGCGGGGGGAATTTGTTGGAACCGTTGCAGCACAAATTGCCTTGACAGTTGCTGCACATTTCGCTCGCCACATGTTGCAATTGTCGAGACGAGCCTCTTATTCAATGAAAATCTAAATTGTTATGCTATTTTGCTGCCTTCCTCTCTCCCCCTTTCTCTCTCTCTCTCTTGATTTTCTTAAATTTTTGCTAGTTTTTTTTTATCCATTCACAACATTTTCCTGCATTGCAAAATCCATGAATTAAACATCAGGCTGGCGACCGAGTTAACCCATTTCCATTTATCTAGCATTTTGATGCATTTCTCCCCTCCTTGTATATAGACATAAAAACTATTTTTTCGCAGCAAGTTTTGGGCTATAAATAAATATAGCACTTGCCAGACAGTGCCAGCTGAGCAAATGCGCCGTTTTATTCGATAAATTTATGTGGGACCTGTCCAAATTTGTATTCCAACTCCTTCCCTTTTGTGCCCCTGAACACATGCCCCATCCCCCCATCTTCAACCTGCCCCATCTGATGCTGCCCTGCAGCTAAAAATGTGCAAAAATCAACAGTCACATTTATTTCCATGCGCCTTTAAACCTGCAGGCAAGTGCCACGCCCCCATAATGTGGCATATTTTTCCACTTGCAAAGTACGATATCTCACAGCAACTACATATATACATACATGTATATATGTATATATATAGTCATAATGATTGGAATAGGGATTTGATGTGCGCTTTTCACGAAGTGCCAGCGTTTGTTTTTCTTTCTTCTTCTTTCCTCTTTTTTCTGTAATTCTAAAGTGACTTTTAGTGTGGAAAGAGGAAGCAAGTACAAATATTGAAATAGCTTTGAAAGGTTGTTGAAAGATTCCGAGCATTTCTCATTTAAATGCTCGAAATCTTTCAACAATATTCATCTGTTTTATATATTTCTAAATACTGGAAAAATACAACAACAAAAAAGTGTTAAAAATGTAAATATAATAAATTATGCTGAATATGGAAATAACTTTGTAAAATTGTTGGAAATATTCCAATCAAAACAAAGCCCTAGTTACAATACATTATATAAACATCAATAAGTAATTTTTACACTTATTGATTTATATCTTTAAAAATTCGGCGAAAATTGCAATCAACTAAAAATCTCATTCGATTTTTAATATTCTCTGGAATTCTCAAAAATTCTGTTTTTAAGAACTTTGCAAGCTTGTTTATATTATTTCTGATCCATCTATCACTTTTAATGCTCGTTAAAAATCCATTTTGAACACCTCCAATGAATATTTGTAGAAAATGTATAATTTTTTTTCTCTTTTTGTTTGAATGCGAGTTTTATGTTTTTCGTTGTTTAACACTTGAGAGCTGTGCGCATAAACAATTTCCAATTTATCATGTAAATATTTGGAAAGCCTTAAAAAAAAGAGCTTTAAATAGTGTAATGCCCTTGAATATTCGACAACATATTAGCCGTTTTCCCCTGCTGTTTTTCGTGGCCATGACTAAAACTACAAATCAAGAAGGAAAAAAACATATGCAGCTAAGTTTTTCCGTTACCAAAAACCCAATTCTGAGGCAAACTTCATTTGCTTATAGGCTGAGCAGGTGAGAGGAGGGGAGGGGGGTTGTTACCAAGGCTTTCAGTGATTAGGCTGCGTAATTAGCCATAGAATTTTGTTGTTATTTATGCTATGTTAACGCCTTTCTCAATCATTAAGATGGCTTTGCAAATGGCAAAGGCAAAAGCAAGGCAAAGGTCAAACATAATTCCAATAATTCGTTGAGCTGTGGGGGGTGGGGGAAGTGGGGTGGGGTGGGCTGGGCTGGGCTGGGGGGTTAGGTGTTTAAATATGCAAATGAACTGGAAAATAGGAAACAAAACAAAAAGCTGTGCAATTTATTTACAGCTGACAGCAATTTGATGGCCTATTGTTAAAGCCTGGCAGCCTAAAACTCATTTTTCTTTGCATGCATACAGCTCTCTCTCTCTCTCTCTCTCCCTCTCTCTTTCTCTTCCTCTATTGTTATCTCACTCGCACTCTCCCTCTCTCTCTCTGTGACTGTGTGACTTGTAATATTATATGCGCGCCAAAGTTTTACGTCATTACGAAATGTCGCCAAGATTTGTGGCTTTAATAGATGCCGTTAAAAACGTAATGGGTAAAAGCAACAACAACAATGACAATAGCAACAATTGCAGCTTATTATTTTGTTTGGTTTTCTTTATGATTGTCACTCGATACTCTTTGTTGTTGCTTTGGTTGTTGTTGCTGTTGTTGGTCTCTTGGCAACACTTCAATGGTGCATAATTTGAATTTTTCTAACGCAGCTGCTGACGCTTTCGCTGAGTCTTTTGCCAACTGTTGCCAACGCATACAGCACCCTCAACCCCACTTCACCCCCCTGGCTGCTTGTCTCTTAGCTAGTAGCTCTGTGTAGGAGTTGTTTGGCCGCATTGGCATGCCCAAGAGTTCATTGCATTTCGTTTGGATTTTCACTTTCGATTGGCAAAAACCGCAAGCGTCGCAAGCGTCGTAATGTTGCAACGATGTGGCAGGCAGCCTTGCAAGCGTTGCATCGTCGCCGCTGCCAGCTGCTGTCCCAGCAAAAGTGGCGACGCATCACTGCTGCTTGGCGAGTACAACAACAACAACAACAACAACAACCACCGCCGGCAACAGCTGGATTAAACAGACGCAAAATCAGCTTTGACCGGCGAAGTTCAGTTTATCCAACAACACTGAGCAAAATAATATATATTCATATATATAACCAAGTAGCAAGTAAAACACTTTTCGAAAATGTTGAAAAACTTTGCTGCTCAAATTTAGAAAAGTTTAATAAACAAAAAAAAAATAAGCCAAAAGTTAAGTAATTTTGTTAAACTCCAAGTTTTCGATTTTCGCCGAGTGCACAAAGAGCTGGCGCCATCTTTTGGGCCGTCGCCGTTTTATAATCACAAATGTCGCCAGAGTGCGTGGAGCTTAAAGATTATCCTATCAAATGTCATCATTTTGCAGTATGTTTCAGACCATGACCAAAATAAGTCATGCGATTTGTATTTTTCTTCTTCTTCGTCTCTTTTTTTTTTTTATTTGCTCTTACCAAATTGACATTTAGGCTAATTGACGTAATTTGTTTTGGGCCTAAAAAACTGAGCCTCGAGTTAGACAAGTAGAACACGCGAACGTTTACTTTTAAGAGACAGTATAATGCCATATAATGACGACTGAGAATAAGAATAAGAAAAAAAACGAACATTAAATGTTGAAAACTTTAACTAAACAGGTCAATTATGCTTGATGACTAGCTATAAAAACTATAAATAACTATTAACTATTCTTCTTCTTCTGCACATCAAATATGCATGAGAAAAACGCATAATGAAAAGCTCTTTTTGGTAAAGAGATTAATTGGAAGCGCTTCAAATTGCTACTTAATTTTTTGACCACCCGCTGAGTGGGAGTATTTTTAGCATACTTTTGCATAAGCTCTCACATGGATCGAACGGCTCTCTAAGCACACACACACACACACATATATATATATTCGCACACATCGCACATAAATTGTCAGCCATAAATTGTTCGCACATAAATCAAGTTGACCTTAAAAAAATAGTTTGTCATAATACGGCCAGCGTGACGAAGAGACTACAGCTTTGAAGCTTTCTCAGTCCTGCTGCTGCGTCGCTGCTTGTAGCTGTCAAGGCTACATGCTGCTATACAAGGCAAAGCAGCGACGGCGACAGAGTCAGCGACGAAGAGAGCGAAGAGAGAGAGGGAGAGGGAAGGAGACAAAACAAGGTGACATAAATATCCAGTTGCTCCAATAAGGAAACTAAACTTTTTGCGAAGGCAACTTTTATCACAAATACAAACACCAAAGTGAGGGATCTTTAATTGGGCATGCTCGGCTAACAGATACGCTGCGCACACTGTTATTATTGTAGCTTAGACAGTTCAAATACTCTTCTCTTTCTTGCTCATTAATATAAAGTATAACATTCTCTTATGTAGTTGTAGTAATTGTAGTGAATACACCCGCTAAACAACTTCACTTAAATACAGGGCATATCAAAAAAGTGCAACACATGAAGGAGAAGAAGAAGCAGAAGCTGTAGACGATGCCATTGAATGAAAGCATAAAAAGTTACGAACCTGCATTGACCAACTGACGGCCAAGTTAAGATTCCGTTGTAGTTGTTGCAGTTGTTGCTGTTGTTGTTGCAGCTGATTAGCCGGCGCTGCGTTGAAATGTGTAAAACAGTTGTTGTTGTTGTTGTTGCTGGCTGATGTGTGACGCCGCGCGGGCAACGCTGGCGGCGGCGTTAAACAGGGTGATTCCTGTGCCGACTCCTGTTGTTGTTGTTGTTGCTGCTGCTTGGCCTCAATCTGCGGCGACTTCTTGGCCAACGTTAAAGAAATGCTGTTATTGTTGTTGTTGTTGTTCAGCGAAAGCGAACGCGCAAAAGAACTTTTGAAATAGCGACACGGCATCTGGAAATCAAAGTCTGGCGCCTCCGCAGCAGCAGAAGCAGCACCAGCAGCGCCGACAGCGGCTAAAGTTTGCATCGTGTTTTGCATTTTCTTGCTTTGCACACAAATCCGGAATTTTAAGTTGTGTTTTACTTCTGATTTTGGTTTTGAGCGCCTTTTAGTTTAGCATTGTTGTTGCTGTTGTTGTTGTTTTCGCTAATTTCCGTTGATTTCTTGTTTAGTGCATTTTTTCACGAACGCTCACAGCACACACACACACACTGTCACGCACACACACAAAATCACTTACACACACACAAGTTGGTTTTTTTCTTCGAATGCAAGCTTGTTTCTTTATCATTCAATTTCAATTTACTATTTCAATTATATATTTGGCTGGCACTTTTTAATCAACATCAATTTCAACAACGAAAATTGAATACGCGCGCGCTCACGGCAAGAAATCACTCAACTGCAACGCACAACAAACACGACCGTCACGATCAGCTTTCTTCGAGAGAATGAGCGGGCAAGCTAAACAGGCGACGATTTGCAGCGACGCTACTCAAACTCTAGTTAAGTTAACAGCGCTATGTTACTGGCTGTTGCTCAGCAGCTAATTGGTAATAATTCGAAGAGAAAAAGAGAGCTACTTATGCAAGAGCGTCTGATATTGTTTCTTATAGTTTTGATTTTTTTTATAGAAATATACATAAATATAAGCTATTAACGGGCAGCATCCATGCAAACAAGTTAAATGCACGCCGAGATTCAAATAGAGTGTGAAATTCAACGCTGTTATTGCACACTCTCTGTTATGTTAACAAACATCATGTTATGCTCAAAAGATCTGTTGTACTTAACAGCGTATACGTCACACGCGTAAAAGTATGCAACAAAAATCAATGCTATTCAATTTAAATGATCTACTCCTAAAAATATGCCTCATAAAACGTTTTAAGCACAAGCAATCACTTTAAACTACCAAAATCTATAACAATATATTAATGTCCTGTGGGTATAGCAACTCTGCCAGCTGCCTAAATAACATAACGAATTGTCAAACAAAGCAGCAATTAGTGAAGTGTATTCTTCTACAATTTGCGACATATTGTATTAAGTTACATGTGCGTAGTCTGCATATGGGCAAGCTTTTTTCAATATCGCAACTAATGCCAGTGTCGCAAACATAATCCCCTCACAAATCCCCGAATCCAGATAGGCGGACAGTTTGCCAATCAAATTGATTGTGCGGCAGTCGCTTGTTTGTTTTGTTTTGCTATTCGACGACAACAACTCAACTCAAACTGACAACTGAAATTCAAATGTCATTTGAGCTTTTGTCAGTAGTTGCTCAAGGCTGTTTCTCTTGTTTTGCACTAGTTTTGTTTTAATTTATTATTGCATGCTTATCTGCCATCCTGTTGCAACTTGAGTCGGCACTAGGAACTCATTTGTGTGCTGCGCATTACCAAAAATAGACCGATCGAGATCGCAAAGATTGCTCATCCGCCCAAGCAGCTAAGCAGCGCCAATTGCTTGCTATATACATAAAATCCCATCAAAATATCGTCGTATCTATTTTTGTTGCGCATGCCTTGTTCTTTCTCAATTACATAAGCCTTATATAATGCCAGCGATGGTGCGAGCGAGATGACTGCTGTGCGCCGGCACTGCTGATAATTTTGTACTACTAACGGATTTAGTTCGCTCTCTCTTACGCTCTCCCTCTCTCTCGCTCACACTTTGGAAAATGTTTAACATTAAAAACAGCGCTCACTCTCCTTCACTCCAGCAGTGACGTAGCGAGACCACGTGACTGAAACTATCCCCCCAACAGCAGCAGCAGTGCTTAGCTGAGGCATTAGCAGCGCTGCTCTCGCTTTGATCGTTGTGAACATAATTGTGGTCTTCATTTTACAACTGCTTCGGCGCCTTTACAACTGTAGCGTTCTATTGCTAAGTAGTTGTTGTCATTTGCTCTGTGAGCGAAACACTTTTGCGCATTGAGTGTGGAGAATAACAAACGTCATGTCTGCCGGTACAAGCAGTCGCAGCAGCAGCAGCAACAGCAGCAGCAGCGCAGCGGAAAGAGAGCGTGAGAACATTATGGATTTATCAATTAGAGGTGAGTTTTGCCGCCCCCACAACAACAACAACAATCACAGAAGCTTACTCATTCAGATTCTGCTTTCATTATTCCTCCGCATCAAAACACGTGCAGCGTGTTGTGTGTGTGTGTGTGTGATTTGTTTACACACATACATGCACAATTATTGCGTCAACGGACTTGTGTGTGAGTGTCTGTGTGAGAGAGTGAATTATATGTTTCTGTGTGTGCGTTAATTAAGCCCCCAATTGCCAAACCATGTGACAAAGTATTTGACTTTGGCTTTTTTTTTGTACTTTGCTGAAGCGAATTGAACAGTTAAATGGGTGGGATATTAAAAAATAATAACAGATAAGCTGCAAGAGAGGGAGAGAGAGAGAGGAAGACAGAGACAGAGTGAAGGTTGGGGAGAATACGATTGAAGTTGTCATTGTAACGACCAGCTAAAGCTTTTAAGCTCAACTCAAAAGCTCGCAACTCAAATATTTTAATATAATTGTATTGTATTTAATATAGTAATTTAATTTCATCATTTCTGTATGTACACAAAGTGGACCATAATAAAATTGATTAGCTTAGCTCAGATTTTGACAAATTGTTACTTATTAGTCCGAAGTCTATTTGAGACTTACCTCCTCCCCTACTGAATACCTGAATACCCTGCTGAATACCTGTGATTGATAGACGACTGACCTGGTTATCAATGGCCTCCATTCGCTGCGGCTTTTTATGGCTTTTGATATCAGACTAATTATAAAGACGCCGCAACTCGATAAACTGTTGGACAGTTCTTCAAGCAGTTGCCAACTAAATTTGAAGCTTTTGCCCTCAAATTGACGCGGCCAATTGTCGCCACCCACCAAAGAAAAAAAATTATTCTAAAGTCAAAGCGCACCGTCATCTTCAGCGCTTATCATTATCACGCGACTATAAATATTTACTCTTCTGATTATTTTTGCTGGGGTCCGCAAATAAAGTTGACTAGTGGCTGACGAAAGAGTCGCTCAGCAAATAAAAAAACAACTATAATTAGCTTATAAGATTGTTGTGTTTATTTCGCTTAACGTCGGCAGCAATTGCAAAAATTCGCCAATTATGAAACACCCTTGGGAATCGGAGCTTTGCAATTTGCGAGTGTAGAAAATGTTACGCATACTTTAACATTACTAGCCACGCCCACCTTATCGATAAGCTTGCTGGTAAACAGTTCCACTAAAAGTACAAAGTCAAAAGAGGAAAAAGGGAATTCAACTGATCAGTAAAGCCTATGCTAAACCTTCAGCACAAAAGCTTGCGAGCGCCAAATTTGCGCTCTCTCTCTCTCTCTCTCTGCGTAGCTGTCGTTTTTTTTTTATTTGTTGCTGGCTTGGCAATCAGATCACATGGTCGCATTCACATTTGTCGCAGTGGGAATGGAATATTCGTGACGTGACTGGCCCCGTTCACTTGCCCTGATAACATCTGTCTGTCTCTCCCGCAATCAAAATGGAAAAATTGGCACATTTATTACTATGAACTGCAAGTGATCACGAGCGATGCTCGCACACTTATCGCAGGAAGAGCGTGCCAAAAATTATGATCTGTTTGTCATCCAGCATGCTTTGTCCACTAATCTATTTAATCTCTTCCACACTTATGACACCAAAAATATTCCAGACTGCGGCAAGAAAGCCTTGGCACGCGTCTGGCAGCTTTAGAAAAGCTGTTGTACGATTAGATTGAGTCAGGCGCTGAGGTCAAAGCTCATAGACTGACTCGGGGACACTGGGACGGACTCAAGTGGCGTGATAAAATACATTAAGTACAGTTATCGCCAAGATGCGAAAATGTATATTCTAAGCAATTTGCAATTAGTAATTAGCAAATACTTCTGACAATCTTTTTATTCAGCATCTTACAAAGATTTGTTCAGAACTTTAACCGATTCTCCATAATTAGCAGCAAAAAAAGCAGTAAATAATCCGCTTCGCTTAATATTTGTTTTTAACCATTCCTCAATATTGAATTCAACTTTATCCCCCCGTTATTACGTCAATGTGCAATCCCAAACAACAACAACGAAAGCTACAAAAGCAACAGTAAAGTACACAAAATAATATCAACAACAACAAAATCTGCAGCGCCATCAAGTGCGGTAATAAGCAGTCTGTCACGCTCGCACACAGCGCTTTTAAAATGCTTTGTAATAACAGCAACCACAGAATTGCACTCAGAACTGGATTTTGCACAGCAAATGCGAATGTGAATGCGAAAGCGAATGCAAATACGATTGTGGGTGTGGTGGTTTGAAGGTAGGGGAGAGGGTTTGTACTTTAATGGAGAAGCCGACGCATCGCCTGGCGCCGTAGACAACCCAACAAGAACAAGAACAACAATAAAGCAAATAACGGGGAAATTTGTATTATGTCATACACATGTATTGCGGTCTGTGCCTTGCATAGCCAAGCGTGATTACGCCTGTGTGTGTGTGTGTGTGTGTGTTCGTAATTATTGCACAGGCTGCGCGACACAACTTAAGTATTTTACGGACTACTTCTGCAAGTTAAGTTTTGAAGCTTAACACGTGCGGCTGCTGTTAAATGATCACTGAATGCCACGCAGACGAGACTTAAAAGCTGATTAACATAAAGTGAGAGCAAGGTGAATAGAGAGTTACCGAGCGGAAAGCTCTCATTGCTTGATTGCTTAGCAGAGGCCCTTTGAATATTTGTGTGTGTGCGAGTGTATGTGTCTGTGTGCCTGCTGTGTTTACATTTTAAGTGTGCTTTAATTAAAATGTGCTACAAAATATACACAACGGTATATTTTGTCTACCAGTCACGCATTTAAATTGCAAGCAATCCATTTGCAAAATATTTACATACAAATGCTATAAAACATTTATTTACAAAGCACACACAGAACTACAAAAATACACATTTGCTATGGGGGAAAAACTCTTAAAAGCCAAGATATTAATTAATTCTCATGTTATTACAATTCTCATTCTCGATATTGTTGCAAACATTGAAAAGTGCTTAACGTCAATTGCTTAGCACTAACAGAGAACCACATTGAGAGAGAGAAAGAGAGAGCGTGTGAGCATAAGAGAGTGGACGAGTTAAGCAGCGAGGTGCAAAACGTAAGCAAAAACATACATAAATAATTAGCACATATCAAAATGGAAAAAAAAATAGAAGAGAAGGCCAAGCCAGAGCGAGAGAGCGCTTGAAGGCACAACAGGCAGCAAACGGGTTACCGTGGTACATATATATATATTATGACGTTTATGTGTGAATTATGTTTATAACTAGAACTTTATTCATCAAGATCAAAAATATATTTAGCAAGTGAAAGCTATGCTTAAGCTGCTATTCAGTATGCTTAAAATAAACTTGAGCTTATATTATTTGAAAATATATAATAAGACAGTCTGTGCTGCAGTTTAAAACAGCATTCAAATTTTTGTCGAGTTTCTATCAATGAAATTTATTCAAAATGTTGTGCGCAACTTGTATCACTGTGCGCCGTACAACGATAAAGCGTCGGCAAAAGTTTAATTGAAAAGCCAACTTTAATAACCACGTGGTGCGTGATACCGTTGTTGTTGTTGTAGCTGTTCTCGTTGTTGCTTATGCGGTGCACTTTCAATTGTTTCTTGAGCACTTGAGCACTGCTTTTGTGGGACGCGAAACGTTGACGTTGACAGCGGCAGCGGCAGAAGCAGCGTTTCTTGCTAGTGTATTGTTTTTGTTGTGTTGTTGTTGTTGTTGTCTTGTTGTTGTTGTGGTTGTTGTTAGTGGAGCAACCAAGCGCAGGCCAGCTGATGAGAAATGTGCCACTGGAGAGGACCGCAAGAGCCGTTTTTTGTATTGACAGCAGCAGCAGCAGTTGAGAAGGGGTGGGAGTGTTGGGACGCTGCAGGGGCCGCTAGGATACTAAATTACACATGTGTGTGTGTGTGAAAGGTGAGCAGCGTCTCAATGCTGACAGTTTCTGGCTATGGCCATGCGATACAGTTTTGCCTCACTGAAATTTTCTTAAACATTTTCGCTTTGAACTCTTGTAAGTGGCACTTTGCCTCCGTTTGGAATTGTGGTGTTTCCATTACTTTGTCAAGCCCCCATCCCCTCCACTACCCTGTATGTGATCCATCATGCATGCTAAGACCCCATGTCTGCTATCCTCTACTACCCCCGTAGCACGCAGGCAACCCTGCATCGCTCATTTGCCTTGTAATCATTGCGCTGTTTGCGTTAATTGACAGTTTTTGCCTTCATCATTGTCATTTGTTGTGTGTGACAGTTAATTGAAAAATTGTTGAGACTTCTGCCAAATTTCAAATCTATACAGTTTAAACCAACAACAACAGGAAGAAGCAGAAGAAGAAGAAGATGAACCAGAAGTTGTTGTTTGTCTATAAAATATTTAGCTTCTGTGTATAATGTGTAGTTTAAGCACAGAGCATAAATGCCACGCCCATTTGAACGCCTTTACACACACGCGCCTTGCTTGCTGTTGTTGTTGTTGTTGTCTGAAAACATCACACGGAAAATTTTAATTGAATTTACATTTCACACAACCAAAAAAAATAGATACAAATACGAAAAAGATATGAATTCTGTTTGCCATTTGATAAAGACACAAAGCAATATAAAAAAATTAATTCAATTAACGCAACAGCCATAAAAATGGCAGGCCTAACGAGAGGGGAGGGGCAGGTTGTGGGAGGTGGGTGGGGTGGGGTGGCGTTTGGCTGAGCAAACTAAAAGCACAATCAAACTAGCGTGTTTTTTGTTTTGTTTTTTATTTTATTTTCTTTTCTTTTCGTTTTTTTTTCGATATAATTTGTCAGTTTGCGAGGTCAATAAAAACGCAGTCAATGCGGACATTTTGTGTGTGTATTGGTCTGTTACTGTGTGTGTGTGTGTGTGTGTGTTAAGTGTGTGCGTGTGCTGCTTTAGGGCACTTCCTGTTGCCGCGCCGCGCCCCGCCCAACCGCAACAGCTCTCCTTGCAACTGACAGTCCAAAGAACTTTATAAATGATCGTGCGTGGGCTGTGCAATATTACCAGTGAATGCGGGGGGCAGGGGGTGGGTGTGGGGTGGTGTTGGGTGGTTGATAGTTGGGCTGATAAGCAGGGGCAAGTTGAGAGTAGTTTCGCTTCTGTTTGACAGGCTAAGTCGTGCGTGTTTGTTTGTCTTTCACTCGAGTCGCCCCTTTGTGTACATCACGTGCCCCATGCGCCAGTGTGTGTGTGTCTGTGTGTGTGAGTGTGTGTGTGTGTGTAGTGTTTGCATTTGTTATTACACCCAGTGCAACTAGCATGAATGTTTTCTTTTTTTGGCCCTTGACTTGCTGGGAAATTGGAAAATTGCGTTTCTGTGTGCAATGCAATCAAAGTGGCATTTGAGTGACAAACTCTGCGGCTTTCGTGGCGTGGTCAGTGGTCGGTGGTCAGAAAATCATTTATACATTAATATTCCATATATATAATTATGTTAAAGTCTGTTTAATTTGCCACTGTTCCTTTTGAGAACAGCAGTTAAACAATCATTAAATATGCAAAGTACTTTTTTATATAAATAGCCCCTCCAAAACATTTGGGTCGACAATGAAACAATTTAATAATCATTTTATAACCTGAACCCATTAAAAATGGATGAAAAGGGTATAATGATTTTGTGCAAAAGTAGGCAGTAAAAATAGAGTAAATAAATTCAAATTCGAATAAGAAACTACCAAAATGATGACAGCATTTCCACTCACACTTAAATTTGAGTATATTTGAGACTTTTTCAAGGGCAATTCGGCTATAAAACTTAGGGTATCTCGTATTCCAGCTCACTCGTGCATAATTATGCCCATATTAAACAATCATAAACTATGAAAATTCTATTAAATGATTAAAATACATAAAAATGTCGAAATATGGCATCAATAACGAATCTCGGAGCACATTTCAAGTAGACTGAATCTATTTCAATATTCTATTCTAAAGTGCTCAGGATTTTGTTATGTGTGTTTTGGTCTGTGGCTATTAAATTGTGAGCTGATGCAATTTGAGTGCTAAAAAATGAAAACTACTGATATATTCCGGTAGTGGCTGGTGTTATTTATTCATTAGAGTGCCACTAATTGATTGCCACAACACGACTAAGGAAGGCGAGCAGCACAACCAAAACAAAAATAAAAATGGGAGTCGAGCTTCAATCGATGTTTGATCTAATGTTAATCGCAGCAGCAGCAACCAAACTCGCTCCAAATCTGCTCTTCTTCTATCCCCACCCCTACCACAACCCCCATTCCCCATGCCACACTTCTCCACTGCACAAAAAAACGGTCGGATTCCGTCATTCATTTGTACGTTAATTTGTACAAGTTGCTGTCTTCGTCGTCTACAAATTTGTTGTTGTTGTTTTTACGTATAAATGTGCGAGATTTCAAATAGAGCACAATGTAGTTCAGATCTTTGTATTTATATATATATATGTATATATAAACATAGCTGATAATAGGCCAGTCGCTGCGCACGTTTGTAATCTCTGTGGCAAATTAGAGAAACAAACAGAGGCGACAACAGACACAAACACAAATGCATCACTTGCCACACAGCTGCCCGACCAGCTTTGTGTTAATTATCATATCTACAGAGCATTCTCCGAATGTATGTATAACAAATAAAACCACCAACTGATGGGCTAAATCAGTCTTCTTATACCTTTAACTCAAATAATTAGTACTCAATCAAGCGAAGCCTTGCATCTGGTATTATCTGTGTTTGTTATAGGGGTATTTAAAGTACAGTCAGAAGGTCAAAATAATAGAAATTATTATTTCTATTCGAATACCTAAGACAAGTCAATAGACTACAGTATTCTTACTTGTTTTAATATTGCATTTACTGAAAAAAATACGATTTTCTTTTAGAAATCGATTTGTGCAATTCGATAACTTATCGATAAAGTTTAATAAATATTATCTGCGTCTTCTTTAATTCCAAATTTTGAGTAACCAGCTCTTATAGTTTCCTAGAGATAATCTAGATTCACTCGACTGTTGCTGCTGATCAGGAATATATATACATAATCTCCGCTCGAAGATGCTTTCTGCAGCTTGTTACCAACTTTGGCAAAACTTGATTATACCCAATTTCCACAACATTTTCAATGGGCATCGCAATAAAACGTTTTCACTTGTATATTTCTATTTAAATTTCCAAATATTTTAGTTTACACTTCGGGCATGTCGAACATAAATATTTTTATAAGGCTATCAAGCAATTTAATGCTCGAGATATTGGCAAATAAATCAAATGACACATAATTCAAATATGGCACAGATTTATGTGCAAATTGTCTTCTGTCTTCTGGTTTCCTCCAGCAACTTGATGCAAATTTGAATACTTTAAATTCTACAAATTCCAAGCATTCGTTTTGGGGTTGAAAAAATAAGTTATAAAACTAAAAAACTTACAAATCCCAACGAAATTCTTTCCGAAAAGTTTGTGCAACTCAGAACAACAGTTTTCATGTTTTATTTCATAAATTTTATGTGTTTTTTTTCGTTTTTTTTTTCGGTTTTTTCTTTTTGCGTTTAATGATTTCTGATAAGAAGCCAGACCGACAAAAAAACGCATGATGTGCGTTCTAAAAGGTAAACCCAACACAACAAATATTAAACAAAAACTCAACCAAAAAAAAGTGAGTAAAAACATTGAACTCGACAACAAGATACCCTGTTTAATATACTATTTTGTCATCCATAAATTATCCATAATGTGTCCAGGTTTATGACATATGATTTGGAAGGCTCTGTCCTTAAGCCTTACTCAGTATATTTATTTGTTTAAAGACAGTTTCTATCGGGTCTATTATATAGTAGTTCGATGTTAGGTGCATAATAATACACATATTGGGTAAGTATGGCTTTAAATTTTATAGTTGTTCACAAGATTGTTCCCATGGTCTCTAAATGATTTAAGATCGAAGATACTTTCTATCTTTGTAGAAGACCATTATACCCTTTTCAACAATTTTTTGAATGGGTTCTCAGGGTATGAAAAATAAAAAGTTTTTGGATTTGTTTTTTTTTTTTTTTAAATATTTATATGTGTTTTTTTTTTCTTTTTTTTTGGCTGTCATCGTCAACGTTGTCGTCGCATGTTTATTTAGTGATATGCATGCGAGGCATTGGGCCTGATAAGAGCGCATTATTTGCCAGGCTGGTTGGCATAGCCAGCGTGCTTAGCCAGCTGAAGGAATTTGTTGAAATATATATTTTTCGTTCTTTTTTTTTTGGTTTTATTTTTTTGGCTGCGACATACCAAAATGCCAAAGCAAATACGCTAGTTCCAAGTGTATCTAGTAGATACATGGTACACATTTAGCTGGCTGCCCAGCAAGAGGAAGAAGAAGAAGCAGCAGCAGCAGCAGCTGAAGAACTGGCAACATTGTTGGAACTAGCTGATCTAGTCGGACTGTCTGACTGACTGACGAGCGTTTGTCTCCCACAATGCTAAGCTATATGCATATAGATACTTGTACTATCTATCTATAGTTTTGGGTGCGTCGTGTATCTTTTCTACATATACATATTTATATATATATATATATATATATATATATATATATAATATCTTTGAGGAGAAATGCGTTGCTGCGTTCCAACAAACACCCACACACAAATACACATTTGGCTTTGTCTTCCCAAAAGGTGACAAGGGCGGTTGGCAGGGGGCAGGGGGCAGGGGGCAGGGGGCAGGGGGCAGGGGGCAGGGGGCAGGGGTTGACGTTGAAATCATGAGGGACATGAGGATAGAGGGGGCATGAAGGGGTTTTGTACGTTGTCAAAAATTTCTACGTCGCTTCGAGGCTCATTTATAATTTATTGCGCTTGAACACGTTTTTGGTCCGACGCTAGTCGAACTAAATACATATGCATATATATACAAATATATATATATATATATCTGCCATATCTTGTCTGTCACTGATATATATATATATGTATTGAAAACGACCTCCTTTGCCCAGCCTCCTTTGGCTACCCATTTCCTAGTTGCTTCATTCAGATTCACAGTCATGTCACATGATGACAGGCGACAGTTTTTTGATTTTTTTCTCAGTCTATATACAACAAATATCTACAATATATTTTTCGAAAACTTTTTTCAATTTTTGGGTATTAAGTTGTGCATATTTTTGTGTTGGAATGAGTCAGAGAACTAACACACACACACACACACACAAATAGCCAAATTGTGTACGAATAGATAATTTCAAGCAAAGCGATTTATATTTAGTGTGTCTTTGTTGTTGTTGTTGTTGTTGTCTGTTGTCTGTTGTCAGTTGAAGGCTAAAATTCTTTTCTATGACTATCTATTTAAGTTATTTAAGTTAAAGTTGTACTGCTCAAGATCCATTTCATAAACTTAACTCGGTTATAAATAGCTGAATGGGATTAAGATTGTCTCATTTTTTGGGGTAAATTATGTCAAACAAAAATCAAAGATTACGACTTGGCAAGTGTTACATTTAAGCGTTTATAGTCTGCTTATGTGGATCGCAGCTGTTGCGATAACATCAATTACTGTAACAAACTCCTAATCACTTTATACACTCGGCAAAAAAATCAACACACTTTCCTCTAAAACTATGTCAAATATCCTGGAAGTTTTTTTTTTATATGTGTACAAAGAACTTTTTACTTTTTTCATATTATATTTATATTTATAAACATTAGTATTTAAGATTTTAAATGTACAAACAAATATTATATAGTTTCTAATAAATTCATTTAACTACAACTAAAAATATTTTTTTTTCAGCTTTTTAGAAATATTTTTTATAATTAAGAAAATATATATGAAAAATCGAAAATAAGCCTTTTTAATTTTAAGATCTATTGTCTTCTTATGTTTAGAAATTATTAATAAAAAACAGGAAGCATTTTCTAGTTTTTTCGAATCCTTTTTTTCGAGTGTAAGAAATGTGATTGCTACAAATAAAAATCTGATTTGTCTGCTTAATCAATACACAGAATCTGTTTAAAAGCCTGTGTATTGATTACGTATTAGTTATTAATATATTCTTAAGTATATTTATTTAAAAAAAGTGAACTGTTCTTATCGGAAATGATGATGTTGTTAACTGATATAAATTGAAATAGGCCATCAGATCTGCAATTAAGCTATCTGTTTCTATGCACACAGCAAACTGTTTGATTAAGAACGTTGCAACAATAGTCGACTTGTGTGTGTGTGTGTGTGTAAAACGTATGTTGCTCATTAGCGGCTTAATAATATCTGTTTTGTTGCTCTGCCCCATTCTGCCACCCTCCCTCCCTGCCTGCCCGCCTGCCACGCCCTGACAATCGTTTTTCAAGGCGCTCTAATTGCACGCGTCTTCTCGCTACGTGAATGGCAAATTCAATTACAGTTGGCAAATAAAACAAAACATATCTAAATGGCGTCGGTGTTGCTGTTGTTGGCCTAGGGGGCAAAGGGGGTTTTTTTTTCTGTATGGCATTTATTTGTATACATTTACATCGAAATGCAAACAAAATCAAAAATTTCCATACATTAAAAGTTTTTAGCTATGAAATCGACTCACGTGAGCGCTGCTCACGGCGACGCCAACGCCGCTGCTCGCTGTCAGCAAGCAGTCGCAGCAGCGGCACAACTACAAATATTAGAAATAATAATAACAACAAAAAGAACAAAAATCCGCGCGTATAGCAGATAAATCAGAGAAAAACCTAAAAACATTGAAATGAACAGCAAATGCCGCTTGCCGCAGTGCCGCACAGCAAGCGCTACACATACAGGTGCAGTTAGACACACACACACACACATACACCGAGAGACGTAGACGTCAGCGCTGCCGTCGCATTGACGTAATAGCAAAACTATAGTACGCCGAGTAAATTAAAATAACACAAATAAATAAAATGGCAGCAACACGAGTGCCGGTTGCGATCTCAGAGATTAAAACATACACACACACACACACACATACACGCACACACCAAGAAGAGAGCGAGAGAGCGGCAGAGCGAGCGCCAGTCGAGAGAGCGCAAGCAAAGCTGATAGTTTTGCGGAGAGCGGCGCGCAATTAAAAATATCAAATTGAACTTTGAGACGCAATGGAAAATGCCCAAAGCAAAAGCTGCTGCTGCTGCTGCTGCTGCATAGAACATTAGAAACAGCAGATTGAGAGCAGAGCAGAGCAGCGAGAGAGCGGGAGAGCGAGAGAGCAGCTCAGCTGTGCTAAGCTAAGCTTCGTTTCGGTTGCCAGCCGCCGTCGCCGACGTCGCTCGTCTTTTTTGAGTTGCGCGCGCGACGAAATGTAAAAAAAAAAAATGGTTGCCAAAAATAAAAGTTCAAAATGTGCACAACACGCGGCCACACTGAGAGAGTGAGAGCGCGCGCGAGAGAGAGAAGGAGAGTGAGAGGGGGAGAGTGAGAGAACGCGTCGGCAGCCACATGGCACAGTGTTTTTAGCATGATTCTAAGCTGTAAAACGTATTTGTATCTGTAGCGTGCCGACTCGTCTGCTGTTGTTGTAGTATCTGTCTGTGTGTGTGTGTGTGTTTGTATGTGTGTTTGTGTGTCGGTTTGCCCTTAGTTTAGTTTGGAGCGCGCTCGCTCTCTCTCTCTCTCTCTCGCTCTCGCTCTCTCTTTCTATGCCTCTTGTATGGCTGGTCGCAAGCGAGCGCATTTTTGTACACTTTGCAACGAGCGCGTGTTGCCCAGTCAGAGTCAGATGAACAGTCAAAGCCGTGTGGACGCAAAAATTAAACCATACAAAACAAATCCAAAAAAACATAGCAACAACAACCACAAAAAAATGCGATAAAAAATTGAATTATTATATCGAGAAATGTGTGCAAAACCTATTATTAATTAATTAACAATAATTAATTGCGTACATTAATTATAAAACGCCAAGCGCACTCGAAGCAAAGCAAAGATTCACAACTCAACTCAACTCAGCACGTGTGTGTCGATTTCAAAAAGCCAACAAAAAAACAAAAAAAAATAGTTGATTATTTCTTTTATTTGTATTTTGTTGTTTTTGGGCAGCCTGACAACCAAAGCGAACGACAATTTGCGGGTCTCTCTCACTCTGTGTGTGTGTGTTTGTGTGCGTAGTGCAAAAAGCAGCTATAAAGCATTAGCAACAAAAACTAACATTTTGGCAAGCGTGTAAAACAAACAACGAAAACGCAAAAGGAAATATACAACACAGGCAGAAGCAGACACAGAGACACACACACAAAACACAACTGACACAACTGACACACACACGCGCAAGAACGCTGCAAATCAGCTGACTCGTGCGCACTCTCTCCCGCCGCGCGCGCTCTCTCTCTCTCTCTCTCTCTCTGCATCGCGCGCTCTCTCTCTCTCTGAGTGAAAAGTGCATCCTAGCTGCAGCGGAAGCTTGAATCAGAAAAAAAAAAAAAAAGCCCACGCTCTGTGTGTGTGTAGAGATTTAACAGTTTCCGCATCCTATGCGACCCTTCGAACTTCGAAACACACTTTAGTCTCTGTGTGTGTGTGTGTGTGTGTGCGTCTCGCTCTTGTCACATGCGCGCTCAGTCAGCATAGACAGCGGCAGCGACTGCGGCAGTGGCAGCGTTTACGTCGACGGCACCCACAACGCCCGAAGACAGCGCAAAGCGAACAGTCGTCGTCAGGCAGCGGCAGCAGCAGCGTCAGCAGCAGCAGCAGCAAATTCACAACACATCAATAACAACAACAGCAACAGCAACAACAACAACAGCAGCAACAACAACACGCCACGCGCTCCAACAACTACAACAAGAACAACAACAACAACAGCAGAAGCAGAAGCAGTCCAATTTTTTGACCACAACAAGGACACACAAAAAAAAACAAGCTGCATTGAAAACCGCTAGCGAAACGCGCGCGCGATTTTTAAATAGCTAATCAATTTGTGTGCAAATACAACAAATGCAAATACAAAAAAATACTGCGTGCACTTTGCTGCCAGCCTGTGTGCGTGTGTGTTAGCGTTCGGTGTGTGTGTGTGCTCGGTGTGTGTGTGTGTGTGTGTGTGCGTGTCGGTGAGCTGTCAACATTTTTCATCGATTTTCGGCTCGTCGTCTTCGTGTGTTGTCGCTCGTCCGCGACTCACTCACAACTCACAACCTCCTGTCGTGTGTCTCCCCAGCACGACGTCTGTTCGCCTCCGAGTCTCTGTGTGACAGTGTGTGTGGCAGTGTGTGTGTGTCTCCGTGTCTGTGTGAGTGCCTGTGCGCGCGTGTGTCAGAGTAAGAATACCTACACACCAACCCGCGCCACGCTCTCGATCAGGCTCAAAGCTCAGCGAAAAGCCAGCAAAGAAAAATAAAATATACAAAAAAAAAAAAGAAAGAAAAAATACAACAACAACTGCGCGCAACTCGTGCTATCTCTGTCGCACGCCGGGCGCTGATTTCTGTGTGAAGGCGCAACCCACTCCACCCCGCCCCCCCGGCACATATGTACTTGGTTGGTGGCCACTCGTCGTTAGCCACTTAACTGTTATTAAGTTTGTAAACTACAAATGCAAATGCAAATGCCATACTAGTGCTTTATAACTGTACAATAAACACAACTACAACAACAACAAAAACAACAACAAATTTACACACATACATAGAAACGAGTAAACTCTCAAGAAGCAAAGCGATTGATTTTATTTTTAGTGCCACACAACAAACAAAAAAACAAACAGCCTACAACAAATATATGCAACGTTAAACGTTCTACAGCAGCAACAACAACAACAGCAACAACAACAACAACAACAACAACATCCATGAGATACACAAACTGTCAACAACAAATATAAAAATAAAAATAAAAGAAAAAAACTCAAACGCAACGGCATTTGAAAGAACGCACGACGACGGAAGACAACTGAAATAAAATAAAATAAAAAATATACAACAAAAAAAAAATGCTATAAAAATAGCGCAATTAGCAACAGCTACAACAACAACAACAAATCAACGCAACTAAATTAAACTACAACTAAAACTACAAAATAACTACAAAGTAACCAAAAAGTAGCCGAAAAATAAAACCTTAGAAACCAAAAATACACAAAGAAAAAAAAAAATAAAATAAAAAAACTACTCGAAAATCAAGATTTTCTTTTTGGTTGTTGTTGGGCTTCTTTTTTAATTCTGCTACTATTTCCACTCGCATGTTGTTGTTAACAATAAAAAACCAACAAAAAAAGAAAATACAAAAAACGAACAAATTGTTGAATGAATTCGCGGTGCCTTTATTTATAGCGAGCAGCATAAATAATTAAATATATATAAATATATATATATACATAAATACATACGAGAAAAAATATTAATAGTTTAATCGACATACATATTAGCCAAGCAATAAAGAAACGTTAACGTGCAATATTTAAAGTTTACATGGAATTTAGCGTATAACATTCATTTTTTGTACATTGTGATTACAAAAAAAACAAAAAACCAAACAAAAGAAAACCAAGTTAAAAATATAAAAATATTTATCTATATAATAAAATAAGTTAACGCCAGCAAATAAATCAAAAAAAAAAGTGTTTTTTCGTTACTGCTATTGTTAAAGTCTAAACTAAGCAATTATTATTATTATTATTATTAATATTATTGTTGTTGTGAGTCGGCTGAATGCCCAGTGTTTTAACAAAAGAACAATAAACAAATTGCTTAACTGTTGACAAAATACCAAAACATTGTTTTTGGTCACACATTTTGGTTCATATTTCGTGTATAATCACAAAATTGACAACATTTTTATGAAAAAATGAGCGACAGGGAGCGATCGTCCCCAACACTGATCGAAACTGGCTTAAAAAACTTAATCGGCGGCCGTGATGGTAATTATCCACTGATCAGCGGCATAAATGGTAAGTTCCAAATTATTGGCCAACTTATGAATCTATATCTAAACGATACAGATTTCTAAAGTTTAGAAATAAATCAATTTGGTTGCAAATGCTTCCACTTGAAAACTTTTTGTGTCTCATCAACATTCCGCAATCAAATCATATTTTTTTCTAATACAAATTACAATTTACAATTTATTTCTGAGTCACAAAAATCTCTGCTCAACTTTGACTTTGATAGACTAGTTTAAATTAAGGCGTAAATATTTGTTAAACTTGTTGCAAACCCGTTTACAAAACCAAGATACCCCTTTGCTTGGCCAACTGTTTACCAAGTATTAATAGATATGTCTTGGCCTTGGTTGGTTCGGATAGCCCATATGTTATACTAAATCCAAGTTAATACGCTTAAAATTTATAAGATATGTCTAAAAAATGAAGAACGAAAATGCTGCTGGGATATTTTCCTACCATAAATCAAATGGAAAATGCGAAAAAAAGTCAGTTGCATGACACGAAAATTGAGTTTTGGCTTGGATGTGGTGGAATAAAAAGAGAATCACACATATCGATTGGTAGCACTTGGCTTGTGCGATAGACATTCCACTCTAGATTAGAATCAGAGTGTGTATATATATATATATGTATATATATATATGTAGTACCTGCACTTTTGGGGCAAAGTTCAGAGCAACAATGATTTTGCAATTGATAAGTTTATTCAACCATTGACAACGCCAAGGGCATTTTTAGTTTCATTTACAATTGAGTCAAACTGTATTTTATATTTATGTTTTTGTTTTTAATTATATAGTCGCAGCGGAAGCTGAATAACAACTGAAGGTACTTTCAATATCTGACTACGACAGAGAGAGAGAGAGAGAGAGAGAGCGAGATAGAGATTAAAGATGTGAGAGAGATAAGAGATATGCGTACAAAAAGTTCTAATCTAAATGAATTCAAAGTAGTTCAAAATTGTTTAGCTCAACGATTACATTGATACTTAAATACATTTAAGATTTGAGTAAATAAGCAGGAGAAGTTAATGATATTTATATATATACATACATACATATATATGTTTGTAGGTGCAGCAATTTATATTACTCATTATAATTATTAGATTTCTTAATTTGTAAGCTTAATTTTTTGCCATGACTTGACTGTTTTTATATTTAGAAAGCTGCTCAACGCTTATACGTAAGAGTTGGTCATTAACAAACTTTATTTTTATACAAAGCATTTATATTTTGATGAATATATTCGATAAGCCAAATATCTTCCCAGGTAGTCAGAAACGATTTAAGCAAGTTATAGTCATGGCTAAGAACAGACTTGGAATAAAGAACAGTGTAGAGGTCTCCTAGCTAGATTATAGTCGACTGATTCCTAGAGAATAATGTGTTAAGCTCATCAGAAATTGAAATCCGGAAAGGGTTAATGGAAAGCAGGGATCACAATAGATCTGACTAGATCTCAGTGCATAAGTTCCTCCAGTAATAATAATAAAGTATTTATTAAAATGCATAAATTTAAGCCAAATTTTGGCAAGTTGAATAAGTTTTCTTTTAGCTGTGGAAAAGTTGTAAGCTTAAACTACACAAGCTAAAACAACTGGAGAACTACTCGTTAAGCCCAATCTTTTCTCAACTTGAGCGAAACATATTCAATTCGAGTGCTGCTTGGGGAAATGCATTATAAATGATATATTCAAAAGTTTTCCGCTCAATTTAACGCTGCGTTGCCGGGCATTTTGGCTTTTTCCAGACAATTTCCCAGCAATTTAAGGCAGTATACGTCTGCAAATATTCGCAATTGAAGTGACAATTATTTCGTTGGGGGGCACATAATGTACTGACAGCAACAAGGCACTGTTCTGCAACAGCAGCACCTCCCCCCTTGCATTGGTTGGCGTCGTAACGGCCAGAAATCAATAGCATAAAAACGAAAAAAGCAAAAGGCAAACGAGAAAATGCCATTAAAAAGTGTCATAATCGGTCAGCATAATGAAGAGTAGTTGCATGTCTAACTGGGTAGGAGGGGGAGAGGGGGAGAGAGGGGGAAAGTACTGCATACAGCGTCTGACCAACTAAAGAACGAGCTTTGTGCATTTGTAGTTTGCTTTTTGGCTGCACCGCCCCCCACACCGTTTTGGCGCCTTCGTCTTCGGCTCATAAATCAATAAGCGGAAACCAAGCAATTGAGGGGCATACCCCTTCTTCCTGCCACCACCTGCCCCTCTTGCCCGTCGCACTTGCTATATACTCAGTTCAGTTGAATTTATTGTAGCATAACTTTCATGTCTCAAAGTCGCTTATCGTGCACACGTTGCGCATACGCCGCGTGTGTTAGCCGAACTTGATTACCGCATTAAAAACTTTGTATAAAATACATATACGCTAACTGATAAGCCACTCTGTTGGCTGGGGTATGGGGGAACTCGTTGTCCCTGCCCGGATTGAAGCGGTTGAGCGGTCACCAAAGTGATTGTGAATATAGCCAGTTAGATAGCTGGCCAGCTAGCGAGTGAGTAAGTTGATAAATCTTACACAGAGATTAGATTGGACTCGGTTAGATTATGATCCAGTTTGTCATTCAGTTGGGACTGAGGCACAGTGCCGTAAAGTGAGATACGCTTCAGTATTAATTGGGTTACAATAAGTTTGCCTTGATGTAGAGTGAGTTGCAACGGAGTAACCCAGTGGGAAATCTCTGTGTGAGATTATCATAGTTTGCCAGAGTTGAGACCGAGGCACAGCAGTTACTCTCCATACTCGACAGCATTGAGTATACCTTGCTTGTAGAGCAGGTTACAGGATAATCACTGTGGGGGAGCAGCTAGTTTATGTAAGTTTGTGATCCACTTGAGACTGCTGCACAGTGGCCTAAAGTGGGTTACAATAAGTTTACCTTGCTGCAGAGTATTTAACAAAGGAGTAGCCCAAAGATACTCTTTGACCCAAATGCTAGTTTAGCTATTGGCAAATATTAACTTCTTCTATAAGTTGCAGCTACAGTTTCCTTATACTTTTAGCATTTCTAAGGACCATCTTTACTTAGCTCATATAATAAATCCGCTTTGAGCCATATTTGGCTATAATAATCTTTATATTTTCTACTCCAATGCAACATGTGAGTTATGAAGCACCAATCCAACCCGTTGCTTGGATGAACATATCCTCAGAGAGAGAGAGAGAGAGAGAGAGAGAGAGAGAGAGGAGTTCTGATAAAGGAAGATAGAAGCAAGGATTTGTAGTCTTCTGGGCAGCTATAATAATCGTAACTCAAATTAAATTACATTTGAGTAGCTATCATTTTGCTACTTTTGCATTTTGACAACTCTTACAAAATTGCAATTGAAGCATTTTCAAGCTAAACGTTGAACTCGGGCCATTTGTAGATTCGCGTGTCATTTTGTTTGGGCTGTGAGCTGCATGTTTATATGGAATTCAAATGTGCATGTCAACAATGCATAAAAATCAAGCAGTAACAACAATTGGCACACATAAATTGCCAGAGAACATATAACCAAAAAATGATCAAAATTTGTTTGCCATCATAAACAAAAAATGCTGCCAGGCCAAATATCGATGCGGAATGCCAATTAACAGTGGCTGTTATTGATTGCAAATTAGCAGCTAATCACAACCATGTATATATATATATATATATATATGTATATGGATCACTTGCTCTGACATAATCGCATTAATTGACTGCACACGCCGCCCCTCAACTGCAATTGATAAGCAGGCGCTGAGTGCGTATTTGTTGAGTGTCATATTGATAAGCGAAGATTCCACAAATGCAATACGTAATTAATCTGTTGACAGCATGACAAATGCCATTAGCCAATTAGTTCGCTATTGAGTATTCTCTCGCCATATATCGATCTCGCTGAGAAATTTCAATAATTCTCCAAGTGGTTTTCTCACGCTTCCTTACCTGTAATCTATGCTACTGCAAAGTTGGCCACTTTTGCAATTAAAACTTTTAATTGAAAATGTTCAATGCGCACACAAAGAAACAACAACACTTTGATGGAAATGTGTGAAATCTCATTGGGAGTGTTTATAAGTGTGGCAAGAAACCCCATTTAAGCCGTGTCCACAAAAGGATTGCGGCTCTTAATGTAATGCAAATATTTTGTTTTCTTTTACTTAACGCATCTTTTGTGCGAAATGCTCCATAAAAATGGTAAACAGCACAACTCACTTTGAGATGCACATAAAAAAACTTTGCGAATCCATTAAAATTCAAGCATTCATTTTGAAAGCTAATAGAGTTCATCAGGCTGTTTCCAATATAATGAAAAACTTGTACAAAAAATGTTTCACACTGCGTATGCGCAATATTTGTATACATCTCAAGATACCCTTGTAGAGGGTGCTTTAATTTAGTTTCGGTTTAAATGAGACTTCTTCGAAGCCATAAAGTATATATATTCTTGTTCAGCAGTTGAGTCGAGTCATGTATCGAAGTTAGTCTGCTGTAAACTAAATATAAGTTAAGAGTTTGAAATATGATGTATTTAATCTTCGACTTGCCTTTCTTCATTTTGTTTTTTCGATACGATTAATTTGAAACTTTGTCAGCATAAATTGATGTTAGTTTTAAAAGCCAATAGGCCAACTCGAGGCGTTACCCGTTTAATTAACATGTTTGAGGCTTGTGCACCGTATTAGCTGTATTAATTATAATTAATTATGGGAAAAACCTATAGAAAATTAGCAATATGCACTGCAGGCTTTGGTAGTCAAGGCTATTGCAATTAGTTCTTAATTTCTTTCGAATTTACAAATTTTAGTTTTACATTTTTTCTTTTATGTTTTTTGCAAACTTAATTAATTGTTTTTGCCACGGCATGAAATGATGGCAACAATAACAAATGAAAGAAATGAAAGAAACATAAATATGTTAACAAAGTATGAGAGACATTTTCATAATCTAAATGTTGCATGCAGCGTGGCAAAGGCGGTGCATGGTGCATGGTGCATAGTGTATATTATTTGTGTGTGTGTTGATGTGTGTAAAATTGTCAAGCATAGCAGCTGATGCTCATTTGTTGTTTCGCAGCGTTTTGTTGTCACAAAATGCGGTCAAACAATTTGTTTATGCAGCTATTTTAAACACACAACAAGAGCAACAACAACAAAAAACTGTCCACATTTTATAGTAAATTTCTTGTGCTTTTTGGCCAACTGACAGTTAAGAGCGGGAACAACAAGCACTGGGAAATTGTTTAATCAATGCCACAAACTCAAACTCTTTAAACAGGAGAAAGAAAGGAAAAGAAATTGAGGAATGTTGAGGCACTT